>NC_064638.1:820676955-821305699 GCF_023864345.2 Schistocerca serialis cubense
ACCGCTCGGCCACTACGGCCGGCGCAGACATAAAAGACGAGATCTTGGAACCTCATGTGCAGTTACTGCCAGTTGTCTTGGGCCCAGACTTCGTATTAAAGGACGACAATGCTCGACCTCATAGAGCACGGGTGGTTGGCGTTTTCTTGGAAGCGAGAGATATTGCACACATGGCGTGACCTGCTCGCTCTCCCAATTTAAATCCTATAGAGCACGACTGAGGTGCATTTGGGAGACTGGCTGCACCGCGTCACCATCCACCAACCATTCTCCAACACTTGCGAACAGCTCTGTGGGAAGAATTGGCGTTATTGCCTCAACATGAGATTGGTGACATCATTCACAGCATACCCTTGTTAAGTCTATATTGCTGCCAGAGGTAGTCAGACCCCACAGTGAGCAGATTAACCAGCAGTGGGCAAATCCGCTAGATCGGGAAAAACGCAGAAAGTTTTTATCTGCCGTTAAGCATGTTGCAGTCGTTTACGTTCTGTATTCTTTACATAGTTTTTAGCTTACTATCACCATTTTATACTTTTTTGTAGCATGATAAACACAACCTCCCAAAACTTCCGTTTGTTGCTTTAATTTTATACACCAGTGTATTTCTTATTCTGTTTTTAAAGCAACTTACATTTTCACACAGGAAAGAGCAATTCCGTCTAGATTTCTATAAATTAGATGTATGTTTGTTTCGTTATTTCAGCTTTTCTAGTACAATACGTACTTGTCACTACTTTCGTTGCGCTCAGAGCAACAATATTGCAAATTAACGTACTATGTTGCAAAAGTCAGAGAAAGAAACTAGATCATTGACTCTTCCGATGTTATCGTTTGGATAAGAGTCGTGCGCGTTCAACTGCAGCTGTTTAGGGTTGTTTAGAAAAATTTTATTTATCAACCACATGACCGGGTGATGGAATACACGTATTGTCAATTTGGTAAATACTTACAGATATGCTTCGGTGGACATACTAGATTAGTCGGATAAGATTTCTTTGAACAAAGAGAATTCCAAAATGTCAACGTCGGTATGCAGATCCAGCGTGGCATGAAAATGTTGTCTGTCCTGAGGAAAGTTTTGGAAGTTCCGTTAATGATGCATGATACTGAAAAGATCCTTACCAGGCATTAAGCACAGATCGGTCCACACGATTATCCCTTTTTAACCAAGACACGCTAACAGGTCATATTCATGAGTTCGGCGAAACATTCTTTGCTGAATTTTTTCCAGTTATACGAAGTCAACCATCAGTGCCATGTTTATTCTTATTAGACTGAAGCAATGAGCAGACTGTTCCAGTTCTATACAAAGGAAGGGATGATTAGATGAGGATTACGAACGGGTGATATGTCAGAAATGAGGACGTAAAGAGAGGGAGCATAAGCTCGAAATAGCGAAGGACTGAGAAGGACACTAGCCGAACTCTCATCATTGCGTTCACCTTAAGCAAAATTTGGAAATCTCGAAATCTGGAGGCCGGGTGGTGATCTGAACAGGTTGCGAGTAGGGTGTGTTGCCAGCGCGCCTACTAGTTAGGTAAGTTCCATGTTGTCTCGGTCAACATGTGCACTACACTGATTGCATATCGCAAATTTTCAAAGGTATTCGTAGCAGAAATTGTCAGTTGGTCTACGCATAATAGGAAATTCAATTACTTTGTTTCCTGTAAAAGAAATAATACACATCAGTAAACTGAAATCCACTACCCGTTTTCCCGTATATGAATGCATATCACAGGAACAAATGTAGGGTTTTGATACGTTTTGCACTAACAGACTGATTCACGAGCAAGATTTGTGCATAAAATTTGTAAATATTTCGCGCAAAATCAGCTGAATTATGGTGAACTGTTTGTATGTGTAGGTCACTGATGTAGAGACTTTGATACAATTTTCTCTTCATAGGCAGACTGATTCAAGAGGAAGAATTTTGGACGTATTTTGTTACTGCTACGTCAGACAAGTCATCTGGCCGTAGAAGCTGAGGCAGGTTGCCGGTAATTACGTAAAGCCAACACAGTCCTTAATCGATACCAGAAGGCGATGCTCTGAGTGAAGTTCATATTTTATCACAAACGAGCTATGAATTTGCAATAATTTTTTCCGGATTGTTCTCGATATTTGGAAACAATACTGTGGGTTTCACAGACTTAAACCTGATTAAAAGTGTCATTCTCTCGGATGCTCGTGCTTGGCTCTGATCAATGTGAGGCCGTTCGGTCCAACATGGACGTGCATTCGTCCACGGCTTTTGAATTTTATCTCTTGTATATTTTCAAAGAGCCTCCATCTGACCACTCCGTTAGTTATAACAAAATTTTGGTTATGAGCTCATGGTTGACTGGATAGAAGAAGGTACGACAGAGGGAGTCGTACAGTTCTCTTTTGTGACCAGCGGCCCTCTTGTTGGTTGCAGGATGATGTTAGTTGGTGGCTCTGCTTTCGACAAACCGTACTCACCTAGACAAGTCCTTCACTGCACTGATCTCAAAATCATGGATGATTCTAGTAGTGAAATCTTATGCTTTGCCTAGAATCTTTTTTATTGTTACTCTTGTAAAGGCAAAGGCCTGCACTACTTCTATTACAATCAAAGATTTCATGACGAAATTTAAATTCCGACATCGGCCTCAATTGGGCATTGAAATTAATTCGGTGGCGACAAGTGAAAATTTGTGTTGGACCGGGACTCAACTGGATTTCCTGCTTCACGCGAGAGGTCGCCTTACCCACTTTTCTTTTTATTTTTTAAAATGTACGTGTCGCTTTTACCACTTTTTTATTTTTTATTTTTGCGCAAAGGAATATATAGGGGAACAGCAAGGCTTTTTTTCTCTTTCTTCAAGCAAAAGCTTCGCACTGTGAGAAGAGTGACCATCTCAGAGGTTCACATCGATATCGATGTGCAATTACCATCGACAACAAATAAAAAGATATGGAAGCAAAAACGCCCTCTTGGAGTAAGCGATGGATAGGCATTTTATCCAGTTCACTCCACTGCTCTTCGTACATGGGAAATAGGTCTCATTTAGGAACACAGTTGGCGCAATGGCACGGGTATCCATACGTAGAAGAAAGGCAAACAATTTTCGAATCAGCTACGAAAGCTTTGCAGGAGATCCACAAATCAGTCGATAATCATCCGTGTCAAGCATGTGACACTGGGGATAAAATGGTGAATCTGTCATGTTAATAACATGTGGACGAGGCCGTGTCATGTATTTCCCATTAAGAACCAGATAAGGTCGCACGAGCGTTGATGTCCAGGAGGACATGGTGCACAGAACACCAGGCCACAGGCCATGAGACTGTAGGATAAAGGCTTTCCACCACATACTGGGCGCGATCTCTCATCATGAGGCGATAAAGGTCTCGCACCGTAGGGTTTCTGGTACAAGGTAAGTCGGCATGGACATAACTTGAATTCAGTGAAGGCTCTGAAATGTGAGAGGGAGGTAGAAATATGTGGTGGTACAAAGGGCGCCACTCGGGATGTACGAGCTAGTTCATCAGTCACGTTCCCATTAATCAGGTTCAGTGGAGGATCCATGACTTCAACATCGTACTTCCATAGAGGGCAGTCGCTCCTGCATTGACGCTGACAAGATCAAGGCCGCCGTCTCGAGCAGGAAGAGTTAGCGTGTCGTTTCTGACTTTGACAATAAGACCTATACTTACAAAACAGTCAAAATGAGATTCGAGCGCGCACGGAGGCTTTCCGGCAGTCGTTCTTCCCGCGAACGATACGCGACTGGAACAGGAAAGGGAGGTCAGTCAAAATGAGATTCGAGCGCGCACGGAGGCTTTCCGGCAGTCGTTCTTCCCGCGAACGATACGCGACTGGAACAGGAAAGGGAGGTGATGACAGTGGCACGTAAAGTGCCCTCCGCCACACACCGTTGGGTGGCTTGCGGAGTATAAAAGTAGATGTAGATGTGCGCGGTGCATCGGTAAAGTCTGTGCCAAATGAGGTACTTGCGACACTAGATCAGTGTTAACAAAATCTACAAGTTGTATCTTGTCTAATGCTCGCAGAAGGTTGCTATGAACCTTCGAGCAGATCAGTTGAAGGAGGCGTTTGTAGTTAAGTGAGATCGTTCGCTATATGTCACATGTGAGGGTGAGCCCCAAACATTTGAACTTATCCAGTAATGGCAACGAGGCCGTACTCCCTGCTGGAAGAACTCTGCCAACTTCGTCAGATTTTAACGGATCCCGCAGCAGTCCTATATCGGTTGATCTATTCAAACACCTCTCGTACTTGAGTCCCCGATCGAACCAAGAACATCAGGTCATTCGCATACGCGTGACATATGAAAGCATGCTACCTTATTGTGATTCCAGTCAGCCGACTCCGCAAACCATGTACCAGTGGCTCAAGGGCGATGGAGTAAAGAAGTATCGACAGCGCACATCCCTGGCAGACGGACCGTACGGTAGTAATATCGCCCTCCGAACGGCCATTTACAACTACCCGTGACGTGCCATCGCGGAGGAGCTGCATTACAATGTGTATAAATGTGCAGGGGCAGGCCATCTTTGTAGCACAGTCTCAAGAAAGTCATGATTCGCACTATCATATCAAAGGTGTGGTCGAAGTCCACCGTCACTAAGGCACAGTGAATGCGACAGGTTACTGCCAGGACTATGATATCACGACAAACGCTGAGCGCCATCTGAATGTCGCTGTCACCACCAAAGCACGTTTGTTCCATTGAGATGATTTGAGGATGGATGTGCCCAAAGCGGTTGGCAAGAATCTGGGTAAAAATCTTGAAGTCACAATTTAACATGGTCAGTGGCCGATAATATGAAACACCTCGAACCCCAGACGACTGAGGGACCGGGATAAACAGACCTTCTACGAATTCAGGCGTGAGGGGAAGGTCAAGGGACATAAGTTCTTGTTATATCTCAGTCCAACTTGAAGCCATGACTGGACTGTGCGGCTGGTCCCGGCGGAGGTTCGAGTCCTCCCTCGGGCATGGGTGCGTGTGTTTGTCCTTAGGATAATTTAGGTTAAGTAGTGTGTAAGCTTAGGGACTGATGACATCAGCAGTTAAGTCCCATAAGATTTCACACACATTTGAACGTTTTTGAAGCCATGATGTCGTGGAATGAACGGTAAAACTTTAAAGGAAAGCAGTCGGGGCATGGTGATTTCTTTGCCACTCCCTTACGGAAAGAATCAGCGAAGTCATCAGCCATAATCATTGTTGCAAGAATCTCTACAGCAGTTCCTTCAAGATTTACCATCAACGAGTGGAAAACATCATCAACTGCTGTGGTGCCCTGCCCCTCGGCCACACACGGAACTGTTTGAAGTGGTCCACAAGGGCACCTGCGGTATCATTCTGGGACGCCAGTAGGCGAACATATGGTATGTCGATGGCGTGGACCAGCGTTCTTAGACATTGCTGCTTCTCTCAGACAATATGATGCATGTACGACTGTCTTTGTACCCAATCTTGACATCTGACATGTACCATTGTTTCTTGAAGGTGGCGACGCGTAATCCATATTACCTTCACCTTAATCTGTTGAATTTCAACTTGCTGTTGAATGGGAGGGGGGCGGGGGAGGGGGGGGGGGCGAAGGGGGCCATGGCTCGACAGCGCGTGGAGAATTGTAAAATAATATTGTGTGGTATGTCGATATCATTGCATTTTGTCACGACTATAAGTCAACATAGATCGACGTCAAGCAGGATTGGCGTAGTTGATCCACTATCGGAGCATTGAAAGATATGATGGAAGGCGTCTCTCACTGTTGTTTGAAGTCGTCTCTATGAGCTGCACGAATTTATGATCCTGGGAATGGGCGACATTCGGCTTCCACGTGCCTCTGCTGCTGCAGGAAGAAGTGCAAATGTAGGCAATGTGGTCGGAGAAGGCCGTAGCCCATAAACGAGCGCCTACAATGACAGCTGTGAGTCCTTGGTCAACATAGATGTGTTTAAGATAACTCTCTGGTAACATATCTATACGCAGGCCGATCACAATGCACGTGGTCCAGAGTATGAGCAAGATTCACTTTGTGCACTTGCAGCTTGAGTTCCTGGCATTTGGTAAAATGGGGATGCTGTCCTTCTTGGATAACACACAACTGAAGCCCCCCTTAGAACAACACGGCAACAATTTCCCTCAAAGGGGCGAACTGTCCTGAATAGAATTACGGCCATTCCCACGGCTCGGCCATGCCTGAGGAAGGATGAACATTGGTGATTTGGACATTATCTAAGGACACACCAAGAGTCCTAGCCAATGGTAGGTAAGCCATTTCATCAGCATCAGTATCTTCTTTTAGAACTAAAGCCGTCGCACTACCACTATCAGCACAGCGTGAGATAAGCGTCATAGCCATAAATAGCTGCAAATACCTCTAACCAAACTTGGCACATCCACATCCAGTACCTCAGTTGATTAGCAGTCATCGGTTGAAGCAGCACCATTCGCTGCTGTCACAACAAAGGGTTTTTCGTCTTCTAGATCATCAGTCCATGCAGAGGTTCACGGACGTTGTGCATCCGATGGAGCATTTGTCAAGTCTGAAGGCGCTGTTGTGTCTGTGGTAGAATAGTGGTGCTGTTTCAGGTGGCATTCAATGTCCACAGCCGCAGCGCCAGGTATGTGCGATGATAGGGGGTAGGGTTGTGGTTACATTGGGAGATGATCTTGGTCAGTAGAATCCTCAAGTCTTGAGATTGTGTCCCGCATTTTTCAGGCGTTTCCGACGTCTCTTTAGCGACTACTGCTTGCACACGTTATCTTAAGTGACCAAATATGCGGAGATGCCTGGGGATCCCGACTGTCAGGCGCAAAAGCATCAGTAGGCACGACCAGAGTCGAGATCCGTCTCCTGCACTGGAGATTGCTTACCACCGCACAAGACAGATGATATTGGAGGGGGCAAGGGCATAGGCGTCGTTGTATCTGCAACACCCTGTAATGGTTCAATAGTAGGAGCCAGCACGGACTATGGTTAGAGGTCGTTCTGGAGAACCTCGACAAATGTCAGCGGGAGCATCATCTGGATGATGGCGATGTGTCTTCCCCAGGTGTCAACTGGGTCGTTCTGTGTTGCATACAGGAGTAAAGGAGATGTCCTTTTGGTCAAATCCTGGGCATGTCTTCTGCTGTCCATCATAAAATATAACGGCGCGGCATCGGCCAATATGTAAGTAGGACGGCACGTGTTTGATTAGCTCGCCAATATATAAGTAGGACTGCAAGTGTTTCGTTAGCTCGATCGGATCTGTTCTACCTTGTTGAGAACTGGATATGTGGGAAATTAAGCCCACTTTTCAGCTGTATGTTTAATCGCCTTCCTATATGGGCAGAATGTAGATACCATTACTTCTGATGGAACCTCAAAAAGGCGTTCAATTACATGGATTCTCTGAAGTCCATGGTCCGCATGTCCCACAGTTACGTCACCGATGTGTCCATCAGAATGACGGCATTTAAGACCATTTCTAGTTGAAAACAGTATTCTCTCACATACCTCCTCGTTAATGAGGTCACAGACACTACACTGCTCACTATAGACAGGTGGAAGGCAACGAGATCGTTATAATCAGTCTTTACTTCATCTCTGATAAATTGTTCGATTTCAGGTCCCATTGGTCATGCACATTAAGTCAAAAAAACGATCTTAAGAGTCGATTTGCGATGGGCATAAGCCATTCCCCTAAGAAAGTATAGTGCGCTAAGACGGCTCAATTTTACACAACACCGTGCGCAAGCTGCAGGGCGAGGTCGTAAACAAGACGTCTGCTCCGCTACGCTGGCGAAGGTACTCATACTTCGGCTATCCGAGCACGCGCCACGTCCTACCCAGATTTACAAAATTTCGCATACTACCTAAGTAGTGCCCCCTGTTCATTACCCTCATTGCTTTCAGGCACTCCGTCTTCAGACCACAAGTGGCCCATTGGGACCATCCGACCGCCGTATCATCTTCAGATGAGGACGTGGATAGGAGGGGCGTGTGGTCAGCACATCGCTCTCCCAGTCGTTACGATGGTTTTCTTTGACCGGAGCCGCTACTATTCGGTGAAGTAGCTCCTCAATTGGCATCACGAGGCTGAGTGCACCCCGAAAACTGGCAACAGCGCATGGCAGCCCGGATGGTCACCCATTCAACTGCCGGCCACGCCCGACAGCGCTTAACTTCGGTGATCTGACGGGAAACGGTGTATCCACTACCTTATTGCTTGCAGGCTCATGCTGATTTCCTCCAGAGATAGGACGAAGAGTGCATCTGCACTGAATGATTTTTAATTACCGGCAGGGAGCTTATATTCGTACCTGTAATGCCTGTTCGGAAATCCGAAAGACGTCTGAGTGTCTGTGTGTTACTAAAATTCTATTACAAGCACCAATGTACAGTGTACCCATCATGTAAACAACCCTTACAGTGAAGCCCGTTCAACGTAGCGTCCTCAAAAACTAATAAAATCGATTTGTTACTATATTGCAAGTCATTTAATCCACCGTCTTTCTTTTTCTCCTCTTCAGTTGCACCATTGTCTCGATAGGTAAATCACTAACGTGAATGTCATGTCTAACAATAAGTTACATGTAAACTTTTAGCGCTTATGCAAAGTAGACGTACTTCTGCCATTGTCTCACAGGCAAAAATGTGGATGTCTCTTTCGCGATTTATGCGCTTGATAAATTCTACTCATACCTATATAGAAGCCCACACACTTTTCTCCAGTGTACGTGAGATCCGGTTTGCTAAGTGAAACTGCCACCACAGTCATTATTATTTTGCGGCAAAGACAAAGAAGGATGGAAGGTTAGGTTTAATGCCTCAGCGATGACGATGTTCAAATGGCTCTGAGCACTATGGGACTTAACTGCTGAGGTCATCAGTCCCTAGAACCTAGAAATACTTAAAACTAACTAACCTAAGGACATCACACACATCCATACCCGAGGCAGGATTCGAACCTGCGACCGTAGCGGTCGCGCGGTTCCAGACTGAGGCGCCTAGAACCGCTCGACCACAGCGGCCGGCGATGACGATGTGTTTATAGACTGAGCACACGCTCGGACTGGGAACGATCTACATTTTCATACACAATCGGCAAACAACTGTCGAGGGCATGGCATAAGGTCATAGTATTGCCATACGACACGGTATCTTCCCACATCAATTGCGTATGGAGTGCGGGGAGAATGATTGGTTAAATGACACATGCATACTCTAATTATTTTAATTTTCTCTTTTAATTTCGTAGGAAAGACCGACTTCAGCCGCAATCGCGCTTCGACATAATTCAATAGTGAAAGTTGAAAATTTGTGCCAGACGGACTCGAACCCAGACCTCTTGCTTTACGTGAGTGGTTGCTCTAATCACCTCGGCCGTCAGGGCACCAAATCCTCAACTGGTCATACGCCAGTAGCGTCCACTGCCCATTCACCTACTTCGTAGCAAGAGAGTCCTGCGTTCATGCTAGAGCGTTCCAACTGGCTGGCCGACCCGAACTCGCAACCGGAACTCCCGGCGCGAACTCACCTACGACTGACAACGACCGGGAAGTAATAGCAGTCGAGCAAAGATACTAGGAGAGGGGATATATCGATAGGCGCTTCTAGCGCCGGTCACAGCGAGGCAAAGCAGCAACTCAGTGACAGCAGTAATTGAAATTAACGTAGTAAGGTGGAAATACGTTAAAAACAGGGTGTAAAATATGTAATGGCGTGAACACGAGCCACGCAAGGCTCATACATTTTGTCCTTCGAGAGAGCAGTTTGGTAATCTTTCATAGTCAATGAGAGTTGTAAATTATTAAGCTATCCTGTGGTAAAGAACTGAGTCAAAGTTAAGTAAATCTTTTATTCACTTACGCAATAAAGTGACATTAGAGACAGAACAGACACTACAGACGTATATATGGTATAGTCGAGGGCATGACGTAGGGTTCATAGTATGGTACCACATTACATGGTTTCCTCCTGTAACAATCACGTATGGAGCGCTGGACTGTCTTCACGGTAGCTGAGGAAGCGGTCTCAAGAAACATAAAACTAGCTCTTGAAATGTTGTAAGCAGGCTTTCGCAGGATAGTTTGCTTCTCTGTTCAAGACTTTTCCAGTTTAGCTTTTCAACATTTCCGTCACGTGAGTTAAAGAGCCTGCTAGTTCAGTTCTTTCAGCATCTTCGTGACAATTTCCCTTGCGTCGAACAAATATCCGACCATTCGTGCTGCGCTCGTTTGTATTCATTGGGAGATGGCTCGTACGAGAGATTTGTAAGCAGTATCCTTTGTAGACTAGCTGCAGTTGCCTAAGATCCTGCCAATGAACCGAAGTCTTCCACCTGCATTACTGAGCATAAGTGATTGTTCCATTTCGTATCCCTACAAATGGTGACATCCAGATATTTGTCAGTTCACTGACCGTAACTGTGAATAACTGTTATTGCAATCATAGCACATTACAAGTATTTACTTTGTGTAGTGGATAATTTCACTTGTTTCTCCTGCCACCGAACTTCACTAATTCCCACTATATCTAACTTTAACCTGTCCATTTCCCTTTTAAAATTTTCTAACCTACCTGCCCGATTAAGGGATCTGACAGTCCACGCTCCGATCCGAAGAACGCCAGTTTTTCTTTCTCCTGATAACGACGTCCTCTTGAGTAGTCCCCGCCCGGAGATCCGAATGGGGGACTATTTTACCCCCGGAATATTTTTCCCAAGATGACGGCATCATTATTTAATCATACAGTAAAGCTGCATGCCCTCGGGAAAAATTACGGCTGTAGTTTCCCCTTGCTTTCAGCCGTTCGCAATACCAGCACAGCAAGGCTGTTTTGGTTAGTGTTACAAGGCCAGATCAGTCAATCATCCAGACTGTTGCTCCTGCAACTACTGAAAAGGCTGCAGCCCCTCTTCAGGAACGACACGTTTGTCTGGCCCCTCAACAATGGTTCATGGGGGGGGGGGGGGGGTCTCAGGAATCTCAATAAACGATTAAAGTGCATTCATGGCCACGAAAATGCGAAAACACTTCCACTTCTTGGCTGATGAGCAGACCAGTAGACTGGTACCGCGACGGCATATAGCCTCCGACATTTAGATGGGTTAAGGCTATAAAAATAAATTGAGATTATGATGAAAAGTGTGGTTTTTAGCCAAATAGCTGGAGAAAAATATCTTGTATTACCGTCGTGAATAAAACCATACTGCTTACAGAAAAAAATTGCACGATTTATTGAACAACGCTTGTAATACGCTGAGGAAATAAAAGACATGGAATACCTCTCAATATCGTGTCGAGTCTCCTATTGCCTGGCCTAGTGTAGTAACTCGACGAGGCATTGGCTCGATAAGTAGTTGGAAGACCCCTGCAGAAACTTTGAGCCATCATGTCTCTATATTATCGTCCATAATTCCAGAGGGGTTGCTGGTGCAGGATTTTTTGCACGAACTGACCTCTCGATTATGCCCCCATAAATGTTCACTGGGATTCGCGTCCGGCGATCTGAGCCGCCAAACCATTCGCTCAAATTCTCCAGAATATTCACCAAATTAATCTAAAACAATTGTGGGCCCGTGACATGACATCTATTTTGGAACGTGGCTGCATCTGGTCTCCAAGTAACCGAAAATAATCATTTCCAGGCAATATTCAGTTCAGTCTGACCAGAGGACACGCTCCATTCCATGTAAACACAGCCCATGCCACCACCAGCTTGTACAGTGCCTTGTTGACAACTTGGGTGGATTGCTTCGTGGCGTCTGCGACACGCTCGAACCCTACCATCAGCTCTTACCAACTGAAACAGGGACTCATCTGACCATGCCAAGGCCGGTCGCTGTGGCCGAGTGGTTCTAGGCGCTTCAGTCCGGAACCGCGCTGCTGCTGCGGTCCAGGTTCGAATCCTGCCTCGGGCATGGATATGTCTGATGTCCTTAATTTTGTTAGGTTTAAGTAGTTCTGAGTCTAGGGGACTGATGATCTCGTACGGTAAGTCCCATAGTGCTTAGAGCAATTTAAAATATTTCTGACCATTCCACGGTTTTCCAGTCGTCTAGGGTCCAATCAGTATCGTCACGAACCCAGGAGAGGCGCTGCAGGTGATGTCGTGCTGTTAGCAAAGCATTCGCGTCGGTTGTATGCTGTCATAGCCAATTAAAGCCAAATTTCTCCACTCTGTCCTAACGAATACTTTCGTCGTACATCACACATTGATTAGCCGGTCGGGGTGGTTCAAATGGCTCTGAGCACTATGGGACTTAACTTCTGAGGTCATCAGTCCCCTAGAACTTAGAACTACTTAAACCTAATGAACCTAAGGACATCACACACATCCATGCCCGACGCAGGATTCGAACCTGCGACCGTAGCGGTCGCACGGTTCCAGACTATAGCGCCTAGAACCGCTCGGATGTCCTTAGGTTAGTTAGGTTTAAGTAGTTCTAAGTTCTGGGGGACTGATGACCTCAGACGTTAAGTCCCATAGTGCTCAGAGCCATTTGAACCAATTTGAACACATTGATCGCTGTTGTTATTTCACTTAGTATCATTGTTTGGTGGCACTGACAACTCTACGCAAACTCTGCTTGTCTCGGTCGTTAAGTGCAGGACGTCGGACACTGCGTTGTTTGTGGTGAGAGGTGACGCCTGAAATATGGTTTTCTTAGCACACTCTTGGCACTGTGGATCTCGGAATATTGAATTTCTTAAGGATTTCCGAAATGAAATGTCCCTTTCGTCTAGCTGAAACTACCATTCCGTGTTCAAAGTCTGTTAATTTACGTTGGAGACCGTAATAACGCCGGAAACCTTCTCACACCTGAATACAAATGACAGCTCCGCCAGTGCACTGCCCTTTTATACTTTGTGTACACAATACTAACGCCATCTGTATATGTGCGTATCGCTATCCTATGAGTTTTGTCATTTCCGTATACATTCATTAGTTGAGTAGATGGAAATGGCAACTAGAGTGCTCTTCAAAACTTTCCTCGGACTTCGACGAATGATTTCCAAATAATACTTCATTTCACGACTACAGAGACACCATATCGATAACGACAATGCCATTCCGGACACTCAAATATATTGCTGCCATCGATACTCATCCAAGTTTTAAATCGTTGCAATAAGTACCATCATGCTAGACATTTCACAGGGTCTGGTAAAATTCGCGGGGAACTGCAAAACAGAAACTGAATAACCATTTAACTTTTCTTATAAAGCATGTATGTATGTATGTATGTATGTATTGAACTGGGGACCTAGAAACGACGGAGAGGATTCGTCCCCGCCGTAGCCCTCAGTGGTACACAACCTCACAACAGGCTACAGCAATGCACTCACCCCACCGCCGCCCCACACCGAACACAGGGTTCTTGTAAAGCATACTTTAGTACAAGTACACTCAACAAATAGTCTAATGTATCTAGGGGACAGTTTTCAGACTTTCGCCTATTGCCACCGATTTAATGGAGGTTTAATATGTTTTATTTCTCCACCTTGAAATGGTGGCATTCACTTCCTGTGGGCTGCGGTCTTCCTGAAATGAAAAAAATAATTACAGCGGAATACAAGATTTTTCCAAATGTAGAAATTTTTCCAAGATACATTATGGCCATGCTCTGCACCTAGGAACAAATAGTCTATTCAAATTTCAAAGTATTGTAATCGTGTAAATCTTGTCACTACTGTACTTTATAGTCTATGTGTTACATTATTAATCTCTACTACATACCAGAAATATATAAGTGAAATCAAATTAAGAAAAAGCGTGACATAAACCAGTTACAAGTTAAAAACATTTCGGTATAGAAGCCTTTGGCAACTATCTCAAATTCCCAGACAGGTAAAATAGTTAAGACATTAAATAAACTCTTTTAATTTGGCATTGTCACGTGTTCCATGGTAGAAGAACTGCTTACTTTCCAGAATATAAGATAGTGCACGGCCGACGAAGTATGGCTTAATTGTCCACAAGTTATGTATCCAGTTTTAAAATTATGCTGAAATTTACGCACCATAAAACACTGTAACTCTAGAATTAACAATATGTTCCACACAGCTTTAATATATTATACAACATTTGAACATGTAGAACCCATAATATTTAAAAACGCTGTGCAAAACACATAATGATGTCTCACTACAGAAACAACAGAAAATGCCAGAAACCGTTTGTGGCCCTTTCTAGTGCGCATTCCTTCATGTGATTCTAAACTCAGACTCTAGTTTTAAATGCCGATAAGGAAACTTCATGTGTTCTTAGTTTCACTATCCTCCAGGTACAACAATCTCCCCTACTATTTTTGAACAAGTAGCAGTATACAGTTTCATGGATTGGAAGCGTTGAAGGGATTGGAGTATCTGTCGTCAAACTCTTTTAGTCGAGAGCCAGTACTGAATGTGTAGGGTGGCGCTTCGAGCCTCACATTATTGAATGGTAGCCCACGTAAATTAGTATCTCATGAGCTTCCGTTAGACTATATGTAGTTCGGTGCGATAAACTGGCCGCCGGCCGCCAAGTAATGGTCGTTAAAAATCGGTACCAAGCGGAACATTTCTTGTCGACTATTCTCTGTTTGCGATTGCGGCAACCTCATTGATGCCAGAACTGTCACACTGTAATCGTCTGATGGCCGGCCAGGGTGACCGAGCGGTTCTAGGCGCTACAGTCTGGAACCGCGCGACCACTACGGTCGCAGGTTCGAATCCTGCCTCGGGCACGGATGTGTGTGCTGTCCTTAGGTTAGTTAGGTTTAAGTAGTTCTAAGTTCTAGGAGACTGATGACCTCAGAAGTTATGTCCCATAGTGAAAAAAAAGCCTAATGAATTAATGTCTTGTCTGCTGATCGGATGATTAACTGATTAACAACAGTAACTGAACTTAAATTTAATTGCATCATGCGATATGAGATACGATCACAAATGTTTCCTAAACGTTTTGAATGTCATTATTGAAAGACAAACAATAAAGCTTTCTCCGTCCGACATATTCTAACGCCGCAGTTACCGTACCACTTACCACCATGCCCCAAGGTACGCGGCGAATTTTGCTTAGCTCACTGCCAAATTCAGCAACGTCAGTATTGAAATTAAGCACACTTTAAAATATTACTGTCTTCATAAATATTTTTGTTTGTTACTGAGCAGGAAAACTCGTTAGGTGGTGTTTTTGGTTACGGCTGTTAGTTGCTAGATGCATGTTATTATACACTGAAGCACCAAAAAAATTGGTATAGGCACGAATATTCAAATACAGAGATATGTAAACAGGCAGAATACGGCGCTGCAGTCAGCAACGCCTGCGCAAGACAACAAGAGTCTGGCGTAGTTGTTCGATCGGTCACTGCTGCTACAATGATAGGTTATCAAGATTTAAGTGAGTTTGAACGTGATGTTATAGTCGACGCACAAGCGTTGGGACACAGTATGAATATCAGGAAGCCGGTAAAACATCAAATCCCGCGATCGCTGAGGCCGGAAAAAGACCCTACAAGAACGGGATCAACGACAACTGAAAGGAATCGTTCAACGTTGACAGAAGCGCAACTACAGATTTCGATGCTCGGTCATCAACAAGTGTCAGCATGCGAACCATTAAACGAGATATCATCGATATGGGCTTTGGGAGCCGAAGGCCCACTCGTGTATCCTTGACGACTGCACGACACGAAGTCTTACGCCTCGCCTGGGCCCGCCAACACCGGGATTAGACTATTCATGAATGGACACATGTTGCCTAATCGGACGGGTCTCGTTTCAAATTGTATCGAGCGGATGGACATGTACGGGTATAGAGACAACCTCATGAATCCATAGACCCTGCATGTCAGCAGGGGCTGTTCAAGTTGGTGGAAGCTCTGTAATGGTGTGCGGGGTGTGCAGTTGTAGCGATAGGGGAACCCTGACACGTCTAGATACGACTGACTGGTGGCACGTACTTAAGGGTCCTGTCCGATCACCTGCATCCATTCATGTCCATTGTGCAATTCCAGCAGGACAATGCGACACCCCAGAATTGCTACTGAGTGGCTACAGGAAGACTCTCCTGAGTTTAAACACTTCCGCTGGCGACCAAACTCCCCAGACATGAACATTATTGAGCATATCTGGGATGCCTTCCAACGTACTGTTCAGAAGAGTTCTCCACCCACTCGTACTCTTACGGACTTATGGACAGCCCTGCAGGATTCCTGGTGTCAGTTCCCTCCAGCACTACTTCAGACATTAGTCGAGTCCATGCCACGTAGTGTTGCGGCACTTCTGCGTGCTCGCGGGGGCCCTCCACGATATTAGGCAGGTGTACCAGTTTCTTTGGCTCTTCAGTGTGAAATATAGGTGAGAACCGCGGACCGGACGAACACTTGATTCGCACTGTGTGAGGCCCGCTGGCCGCAGTTTGATGACCGCTGGATTAAAAATTTGTATTTACGTAAAGATCAGTCAAACTCCATCAATAGTTGGGTGTTTTCGGAGTATCAGACAATTTAATCCGAAAGCCCCACTCGCAGTCTCATTTTGTTCAAAGAAATTAAACTGAGCCTCTGGATTTTTTACAGCTTCCAAACTCTAGAAAAGGACGGATGGACATCGTGCGAGCTTTTGCAATGTGGTAATTATCTACTTACTTGGTCGATTTGGACGAAAACATGTTGATGTGCACTGTCGGAAACATATTGTTTTTTCTAACGTAATTGTGGAAGTGTTTCTCCATAGTGTTGTCCTCTCCCAAATCAGTATTTTGAAAAGCAAATCGTAATGGAACAACGACTGCTTTGGCACTCGAAACGCTCCTGAACCATTTTCCATCGTCTACAATCGTTAGGATGTACGAACGAAATTTTTTTATTCTGTTGAAGGTTGCCTCAGTAGTTTCAAGATTCTATATATGTGAGGAACTGTAGGCACCGATTCTATACAGTGGTTTCTATAGGCTGGAAAATTAACCACCCACAATCAATGTAGTGCACGATAATCCTCTTCGAATTGCGTTTAGTTATCGTTGGAACATTCGGTGATAGTGTTAGCGCAACGACAAATTTGGAAAGGGGAATTTTTTGACGGTAAGGGGCAGCGAAGCAAAGCAACAAGCGAATGAACTGCTAATGCGTGCAAGACTGTTGAAAGTACCTCCGTGTCGGATTGTGGGGGCTCGGAAGTTTAAAAATGGGGACAGGGGCATGCGCCTTGTGCGCACGAGATCTTACACAGGTCTGAACGAAACTTACGGCGTCTTTTCTCGAGACGTTACAAGATCGCTTTTCCTCAAGCTGTCAAACTTTGTACTTTCAGATCGCACGTCAATGAATCGAATATCTCCATAGTAAAGAATTTATCCGTCTTAAATGATGCGCAGCAAATATTTTTCTTTTTTCTCTCCTAATTTCCAATATTCCTTAAAACGTAATAACGACAGTGATCAATAATAGGAGACTGGCTGAAGAAAAACATGCGCTAAGAGACATTGCGAAAGTAGGGGAAGAAGCTGTTCGGATGGAAGTCTACACTTGGAAGCTGCTGACAGTACAACAAACACAGAATCAGAACCGAAAATTGCGATGACAACTCCGATTAACGTCTGCCGCAATAAAGTCTGTAAGTATAATTTCTGGAGAAGATCAAAGAGAAAATAGACTAGATAACGACCTAGTTGTGGCTGATCAGTTGAAGTTTGAGAACGGATACGTAAGGAAGGATACTGACAGCGCAGGAGCAAGGAATGGAAAACTGGAATTGTGGATGAGTGACATAGATGTTTCAGGCGACAGGATATTCGATAAAAAATTGGAAAAGCTTACAACTTACAAGGATTGAAAATCAAGCTTGAGAGTCTGAAGCATAAACTACTAAAACTGGGCTCATTGGTTCTTAGTACAATTGATGCAGTTCACAGAAATTCATTGGGAAATTGGAAGCCATTAGCATCAAGAAAAAATGTCATTTTGTCATTTTGCTGGGATATGTGCAATTTATTTGCGTATACATTATGCTGTGGTAGAAACTTTGCAAGTGTCTGGCGGCGATGAAATATGAATTCTGGTTCAGTGATCTCATTTGCTGTTTACTGTTCTCTTTTATGCCAGTTAATGATGATAATAAAATAATGGAAATATTAAGAATATTCATTGGTACCAAAATAATGTTAGCCTCCAGATCAAGAAGACAACTTACAAATTATCACCATAATTAGAAATATTTTGTGCTAAAATACGTGTAGGCTCCAGATCTAGAAGGTAACTCACAAATTATCATCACAATTAAGAATATTTGCAGTAAAATACTGCTCCGGTCTGTTACGAGTTTCACCCAACAAATTCATTAGACTAGACAGCTGAATGCAAAATGCAGTTTAGCATAAGGGCGTCCTTAAATCTGAGTTATGTTAGCGCCGCAAACTGTAGGTGTAAGCACAACTGGTAGGCTCCAGATCAAGAAGATAACTCACAAATTATCATCATAATTAAAAAAAAATTGTAGCAAAATACTGCTTCAGTCTTTCTCGAATTTCGTCCAACAAATTTGTTACACTAGTCAGAAGCATGTGAAATCATTACGTCTGAGTTATGTTAGCGTCGCAGACTGCAGGTGCAAGCAGAACTGGTCCGTCTGCTTTGCAGTTGTGCGAAGGCAGATTTCATGTTGCCGCTCGACGTACCACGTACTGTTAAAATGCTGCTTCGAGTAATGCAGAGGATTACAATATCGTCCAGATGACACTGAAGAGCTCTTACTTTATCTGACCGCTCTCTGAACGTGGAGGACTATCGACATGAGTAGCTCGGGCAACAGACGCGGGGAACTGGAACTTCAGTATGTAAATGGTTGTGGAGTAATTTCTTGTTCTTTTTTAGCCAGTGAACTGGTATGAGACTGCCCCTGAATAAAGAGGCTGACGAGGGTAGCTTGTGAATGCCTGACATGTGATTTTTCACTCATTAGATTCGAACTACCTGAGTGTGGAAAGCATATTACTCAATCAAGTATAACAATAAAGTCAAACCATTTCATCTAGGCGGGCAGCACAACCAAAGTTGTAGTTCCTGGTCATCGTCCTGGCTCATCATTCATTGCTTCGTTTCTCCTAGTAAATAATCGAGCTACGGAGGACTATTGTTAAGAGACTGGGTTCGTAGTCAGAAGAAGTAAGGCCTCCTGACAAGCTATCCTCCTATACCCTACTTTCTTCCAAATTTGGCTTGGTGAGGCCGTAGATGTGTAAAAATATAGGCTAACTGTTACAATAAAATAAAAATAGCAAGCGGTCACTGTTTCCTGTGGACGTTAACCCATATCTGTTGTTAATTTCCCTTCTAACATAAACATGGCAGAATTGGAGGAGGACAAATCTAAGGATTTAGAAACATCACGTGGTATCCTGAATCACTTAAGGCTCATGTAGAGACAGTTTCTACTGTAAGGGGTCAACCGAGCTTTTGACATATCCCAGAGGATGTCAGAATTTGGAATAAATAGCGCCGTTACCAGTTTTGAACCAATAGGTTCATCTTCAGATGATTTTTCGCATTTAATATTACGTTTAGCTTACGGTATACGAGTGACTTCGACTTTTTATCTGCTGTTAGTTCCTTGAGTTGATAGTCCTATAGAAAATCTTTATTTCTCTTATAAGAATTAACCTGGATCCTAATTCTGTATCACCTGGTATTCTAAATCATTTAAGGAACATTTAGAAACAGTTTCTACTGCAACGAGTCAACCGAGCTATTGACATATACTTGAGGATGTCAGAATTATCAACTTCTATTGGTTCTCTCCCGAAGGGCTCATATACTTGGTAAAAATTATTGCGCAATGGATAACTAATAGAAGAGGGGTATCCTTAGCGAACGTGACACATGGCCGTCGCACCTCACGAAATATAATAAACAGCGGGATCAAAATGTTTCAAATGGCTGTGAGCACTATGGGACTTAACATCTGAGGTCATCAGTCCCCTAGAACTTAGAACTACTTAAACCTAACTAACCTAAGGACATCACACACATCCATGCCCAAGGCAGGGTTCGAACCTGCGACTGTAGCGGTCGCGCGGTTCCAGACTGTAGCGCCTAGAACCACTCGGCCACCCCAGCCGGCCACAGTGGGATCATCTAACTATGAAATGGTACACTGGTCCTCATTAACTCCTATGTGTTGTAAATTTCCCTTCTAACATAAACACGGCAAGAACGGCAAGAGGGCAAATATAAGGATTTAGAAACATATTTCACTAGGGGTAAGATACATGGCGCCTACAGGAAAATCAAAGAGGCCTTTGGAGAAAAGAGAAGAAGCTGTATGAATATCAAGAGCTCTGGTGTGCAAGATGTATAAGCCGGGCGAAATACCCCCAGACTTCAAGTAGAATGTAATAACTCCAATTCCAAAGAATGCAGGTGCTGAAAAGTGTGAATATTACCGAACTATCTGTTTAATAAGTCATGGTTGCAAAATACTAACACGAATTGTTTGCAGAAGAGTGGAAAAACTGGTAGAACCCGACCACTGAGAAGATCAGTTTGCATTCCGGAGAAATGTAGGAGCACATGAGGCAGTACTGACACTACAACTTCTCTTAGAAGATAAGTTAAGGGAAGGCAGACCTGCGTTTATAGAATTTGTAGACTTTGAGAAAGCTTTTGACGATGTTGAGTGGTGGCGGTAAGTTCCTGTGGGACTTAACTGCTGAGGCTTACACACTATTTAATCTAACTTAAACTAACTTACGCTAAGGACAAAACACACACACACACACACACACACACATGCCCTATGGAGGACTCGAATCTCCGACTGGAATACTATTTTGGAAATTCTGAAGGTAGCAGTGGTGAAACACAGGGAGCTAAAGGCTATTTAAAACTTGCACAGAAACCTTATGGCAACTATAAGAGTCAAGAGACTTTTAAGGAAAGAAATGGTTGAGAGGTTGTGAGTCGGGATCAGTTTGTACATTGAACAAGCGGTAAAGGAAACTAACAAAAAATTTTTAAAGTTAAGGAAGAAGATATAAAAACTTTGAGGTTTGCCAATGACGTAGTAGTTGTGCCAGACGCAGCAAAAGACTTGGAAGAGCAGTTGAACGGATTGGACAGCGTATGAAAGTATAAGATGAACAACAACAAAAGCAAAACAAGAATAATGGAATGTAGTCGAATTAAATCAGGTGAAGCTGAGAGTATTATATTAGAAAACGAGACACTAAAAGTACTAGATGAGTTTCGCTATTTGGGCAGCAAAATAACTGATGTTGGCCGAAGTAGAGAGGTAGTGTGGCCACCGCTACATCCAGTTTGTTCTTCCTCGGCACAATGGCACCTACCAGTAGGACAGTGCAACATGTCACACAGCTCGCAGCATACGTGTGTTTCTTCGAAGAGCACCAGGATAAGTTTACTGTAGTCTCTTGGACACCAAACTCTCCTGGCTTAAACCGAATCAAGCATCTGTGTTGGCAACCCGAGTGGGCTGTACGTGCCATATATCCTCAGCCAAGAAACCTAGCGCATATGGCCCTGTCTCTGGAATCAGGATGGATCCACGTCCCTGAAGGTACTTTTCAGAACCTCAGACTTTCTTCCTGGATGTCTCATAGTGGCGTGCCCAGCAAAACGTGGTTATTCAGGCTTTTGACAGGCGGTCACCTTAATGTGACTGGGCAGTGTAATTCTATGTTGAAACTTCTACTATGCAGTTTTTCCACTCCAGTCAATATACTCGTCTCTATATTAAAATTTCGTGGAAACTGGCATCCTGATTTTCTCTTCTCTGCTACTTTTTTTCAAGCTCAACCAACAATTTTTAGACAAGAATATGTTAATATTGCATAAAGCGGAGCCAGAAATTTTGACCAACGCTTTATAGATACTGAATAGAGTTACTATAGCTGCATCGCTTCTCATGGAATAAAGAAATCAATGTCTGTGGCTAACTTGCACATCCACAGCATTCCAGGAAGTCGACCAGTTGGCGAAAAACAAAGTTTTTTGAAATTTCGGCTGAGTGGATCGTACAGCTTGCGAAAACCAAGATAGTGCACTAGCACAGGAGTTCGTCGTGTTGAATGGAGGCCCCAACTTCACTTTGCTCAGTGCGCTTTACGCTAAAAACTGCCTTGCCGCGTGAGCCACATAATCCTTCGGCTGTGGCACTGTTCACGCGGACACTTCACCTCATACCTCTCACATTCTCCTCTGAAAGACGCGCCGAAATTCCTAGGGAAGCTAGGGGCTAGTGCCCTCTGCCTACCCTGTCTCATTAGGGACCCAGCTACACTACGGAGACTGTCGCATGCAAAACTACCACCAGGAAAGAGAAGGAACTGATTTAAAAGTAGATAGGTACCTTTATCCTGGCACTCACTGAACAGGGATAGGCTGTGACGAACTCAAATCAATTATGAATGAAACATGAGACATGTCAGTACTCCAATGGAATGACGTGTATCACTGCAACAAGACTGCGACTGATAATCATTGTTCAAACTAATGTGAACACTAAGGTTACCTAAACCGAAGAGACAAACTCTGAATTTTTATTCCTTATCTTTCGAACGAATAACTGATTATTGGTGATCGCCAAAGGAATTCTTGCGTCCCCCTATTTGTGAAATATTTAATATTTATGGCTAACGTGAATAAATGCATATTACGCTGTTGTCCGTTATAAATATCGTTATACTCGTCTCCGACACGATCATTAAAAGTGGCGTCGCAGTAGTGTTCAGGCTAGAGGTCGCTAATTCGAATGCCAAGTATAGTTAAGGTCTCACGTCTAAAGTTAACTTTCAAGCCTCTTAGAAGTTTCCCTTGGGCCATGAGAGTAGTTCATCTGTTTTTTATAAGAAAAAAATTCGTTGAATGGGGATGTGAATCTTAGCGGCTGTTTCGGTCCTCTTCAAAAGATTTGGGCTCTATCCTGAAAAACGTTTTCACAACGCATCCTTCTCTTATGTCCATCGTCATCTATTACATCAGAAGTTTAATTCAACACATACATTTCATGTGCAGTCGTACTACACTCTCTGTGCGTTGTATGGAATACGAGAAGTTGACTGCCGCAGCAATCGGTTACGATGTGCTTCACATCAGCGGTTGTTCTTCCTCATCGATTGGTGTAGGGATGGAGACGAAACTGTACAAATTAGGTTGGATCTGCAGCAGCCTGCTATTCCCCTCAGAGTACGGGAAAAAATAATAATAAAAAAGATTTAAAGATCCATGAGCCATCACATCCTGCACCCAACTTACAACACTCGTCTGTAATTTGGAGTCTGTATCATGACTTTCCATTACGAAGTTACCTGTGGTTGGGGCAATGAAAATTAGCACTCTTTTAATCACAGCACAAAGGCAACTCGAGGTTTCTATAAAAGACTTGTGACGAATTTTAATGATCGCGGTCGATTCCTGGTTTCTCGTTCCAAAATCCACGTGTAGTGTCAAGTATTTATGATCACATACAGTGTAAATGTTGATAAAACAAAACTTGTCTTCCTAGCACAATGTCTATTCCCTAAAAAAAGCTCACAAAGTAAGCTCACAGGAACTACTGACGCCTGATATCTTTATGTACTGGTGACAACTTACATTTGGATGGGATTTACAGAAATTAAAGATGTTGCAGCTCTATATGATCTACCATATCAATTCACTCGAAAATGCGCTTGGTGTCTCTCTAAAATGTATTGAAAGACATTCCTTCCCCCCTCCCACACCAGTTTAATGGATGTGAGGTCAAAAAACGAAGTATAAAAATGTATTTGATAACAGAATTAAGCTACCTGAAGGCTGGCAGAAATTAATGCATATTAATATGTGTTTGTATACACATCGCAGCGTTTTACAATTTGACTGAATGTGCATAATGTGGTAATAGCCACACTTGAACCCACTGTTATTTCCACAAGCCCGCCTGCTACTATAATAAAATAAAACAAACGAAATTCTTACGAAATTTAAAACGATTGAGAATTGATGTAAAGAGTAGCGTACCTCATTTTAAATGAATTTTCGAGTACATTTCGAAACTAATCTTAGACTTTGTGAATCTGTAATACTTCAGGAGTTATGGAGAATTCAATATTATGATTTATATTTTAGTAATATTAATTCAGATAATGCCCTTGGGTTATAGTATATCTGAAACACATGATCCTTTATTCTTCAGTATCTGTTGAATAAATGTTGCTTTTTCTGACAATCATTTAACTGAATTTCTATACTGCCTTTTATATAAGAGACAAATAACGGAATTCACTTGATATAGATTTTGCTTAGGATGAAATAGTCTGTTGCTAGTGTCGTGTTTGTCTTCTTTTCGATGATCGACGATCGACTATGAAACTGTATGATAAAACCTCTAAGAAGTTTACACATGATGTAGAATTAATTGTGGAACTAAATTGCTAGGCAGATATAATTTCTTTTAAACAATTGTATAAGGGGCAGTGTCAAATGAAAACAAGACAGATGAAAAAAAAGTAGGTGAACTGTTTATTATTTGAAAAGTAATCGCCGTAACTCATAATGAATTTATCCTACTGTGAAACACGACAGTCAATGGAAAAATGTTTGCGGTTCCCTACAGAAATGTGACTACCCAGGCCGGCATCTCTTCGTCCGAGGCAAATCGACAGCGATGAATGTCCTCCTTCAGGGTACCAGAAATATGGAAATCGCCTGAGCAGAGATAGGGAGCATAAGGAGGATGCGTAAGGGCGAAACTTCTGCAGCGTAGTCTACCTTTGCAACGTGGGGGCGGGAAATATCTTGCAAGGGGATGAAGCCGTCCGCCTGCATTGGCGGGCTTTGGACTTAGTGGCCCGCTTCGGTTTTTGCAGTATGTCCCGAACCCTCCCCACGCGATGAAGAAATTCATGGCCGTCGATTTTCTTCGAACGAAGAGTTGCACCCTATGGTACCATCATGGTTCCATAGGCAAATGCAAACATTTTTTCCATGAAAGAATTGATCGTCATACATCACAATGGGGCAAATGTATTAACAGTTACGACGATTACTTTTGAAATAATAAACAGTTTTCTTCCTTTTTCTATCTGCCTCGTTTGCATCTGTCTGCCCCTTGCGAATTCATTTATGTAAATTCCATTTATACCCTTAGTAAGTATCATTTGTCTCACATACTAAAATCCTGCCAGTCATGTTGTATTCATGTTTGAGACCAGTAAATATTGTAACTGTAAAAATGTAATTCATGCTGTACGTTCTATGCCTAGAAATTCCTACACAGCCGCTGAGCTCCAGTAATTTGAGTAAAATTTGTCAATTCCGAAACCGCAACTGTTAAATCAGAGACATTGCGACAGCTACATTGGTTAGGATCATTGATACCTGACATACGAAACAAAGTAATTAACTAAAAGTCAGACTACATTGTGCAATAAAAGGCTTGAGATGCGTAGTGTCTGAGTGGCGTGAGGGTCATCTAGGCGGACGAATTTATAGCCGTTGCTAATATTGAAGCAACAAACCCAAGAACCTGCACTGGCATCATCGATACAGCAGCTAGTTCTCAAAACTGTAACCAACCTGAGTTCGCATCTAACGATCTACGAATCTAGATATCAAACGTTGGTTTCAGCATTCGAAATTTGTTTTCACTTTGGGGATTAAATCGGATACACCAGGTTGTACAGTAGGTCGAAATGTGTATCGCGACCGCATTATACTGAATTCACTTCATTGTATCAGGTACTTTGCCCTTCATAAACTTGCTGATGTGCCGGTTCTAGTAGAATCTTGGACAGACTTATCCCGAACGTTATTACTGGAGTTTCATCTTTGGTATTCATAGCCATAGAGCCATAAAGATCGCGAGAGGAGGAAATAAGGACTCGACAACGTTGTGTTTTAATCAAGCCCTCAGAGGGAAAGTGACGGAAAACAGAAATTGTTATGATTCTCGTTGTCAGTTGTTATGATGACATGTGGCCAATGCTAAATAGAAACATATATTGCAGGTTTGTCAATGAAGTCGGTAAGCAGCTGGCTGTATAATCTGTACCTGCAACGACTGGAATAATTAGAAGTCGTTGGTAAAAAATGATGTATATTGTACTTAACTTGTGTTACAGGCTTCTTCATATGCTGCAGACGTATAATTACAAACTTATCTAGAGAGACATTACTTATTCCATACTTGACTAAGCGCCTTGTTAGAGGTTGCCTCCTATCAGCTGAAGGCTATGCTACATTCCTAGATGACGACCCGAGCATGAGTGGACGAGCGCTCGCTAGATACTTATCACAAGCCGCGGAGCGGCGCTAGTCGCGACTCGCGGGTCCAGCGATATATTTTACGGACCGCGGTCGATATCTGCAACCCCTAACTAGTGCGGTATCGAACGTTGATACCACAGAAATATCGATGGCCAGTGAGGGAGATGAAGACCACTCTTCCAAATACATTGTCTCAGCAAGGCATTGTCTCATTTCTGTTGTTGCTAGAATGTCTTTGCCGTTTTACTTGCGCATAACACCGACAGATTGTATGTAATAAATTCAGCAGATTTGAATATCCTCTTCGTAAGGAAGTCGCTCTCATTACGGTCACAAATAAGTAATGAATACAGTCATCAAGGCTCCCGTGCATACTTGTCATCAGTCTGTAGTCGTAATGATGTAACTGGAAGTGGTGCTCTATAACTGTGCACTGCGGAAGCGCAGCTTTGATTGGAATAATAATTATGTATGACACGCTCTGTTTATTGCTATATTAATTAGCGGGAATGGTTAAGCGTGTCAAATGATTATACAGTGCTCTGGTTTAATTAATAATTTATACTGATTTCCTGTGTGACTAAAATGATATAAAATCTCCACTGAGTGAATTTTGATATTATAAATGCAATTGCACAGCACGCGAAGCAGAATGTACTCATAAATGCTGTATTGAAATTCGTATTCTCTTTGATGCAGAAACAGTGGCAGAACGCAATATAAAGGGGGGGAAAAAAGAAAACATGCTACAGCTAGTCATAGGCCTGCCTCCTATACAGTATAAAGTACAGTATTTCATTACAAAATTCTCATATATTTCTAGAAGTGGGCAGATAACAAGCAATTCTTTGGGGTGTAATAAGTTTCTCGAGTTACCGATAAAATTTAGTTCTTGTGGCATGACACTTCTCGAAACTGACTGACCCATTTGTATCAAAACTGGCAATTACGGAATCTTGCTGCCACTTCGATAAATTTCAGTGGACGCCCATGGTGCTAGTGGAAAATGTCTCAGAGTAATTGGTATCACTGTAGTCTATATAAATAATAAAACTTGTTAACTGTGATCGAACTTAGCGTACACACAATGACGGAAGTTTAGATATGCTTCATCTTCCATTCTTATACCATGCTAAAGTCACTTGACACGTGATCCTCCTATGGATTGGTTGGTAGGAATTGCTAATAAAATATTGTGGTGTAATACTCAAGAAAGGCCGATCGCACTGCTTGCCTACCTTTGTGACTTCCCTTTCATATAGAAAGAGAAATGACTCGAAAGTGAAGCAGTTAACTACTCTTGATGATAATGATCATGTTAATAGTTCGCACTGCCACACAGTGGCTAAAGTACTTTTTTCGCTCTTGGAGCATAGCAACTGCATGCGGTTACGTTTAGAATCGATCCCCGAACTCCTGAACCGAAGTGCTAATTACTCGTCGTAATAAAAATGCCCTGGATTACCGTTACTGTTGAATGCTAACAACATGTTGGAATAAATCTTCAGTATTGTCGATTAGCTATCCTTAAAGCTCCTTAATCCAGTTACCATAAAATATCCGTCCTTCTTAATCATTTTATAATAGCACATAATTTCCCATCAGTCCATGTGCAGCACCTTAAGTAAAACGTCACAGAATTTGTGTAATAATCTTGCGACTACTGTAGGAACTTCCAACACAAGACGTATGTGCAATAATATTTCACACTTTAGTCCTTTTAAATCGTAGTAAATTAGTTTACAAATTCGCTTCGCGGGGAAAGATATGCTGCTTACTAGTTTTCTTCTGTTTCTAGCCTTGACTTCGTGTAAAAAATGTTAAACTTGTTTCTTGGTTCTCAAGTTATTAAACACACGTTCTTTCACTCCACCCCAATAAATAAAACATAAATAAAGAAAGACTAAGTCGAATGAGCCCTCTATTTTTGATATTATGCTTCACACGTGCCAACCAGATGTAATTATTTCATCCAGTCTTCAGAACTCCGTACACGTAAATTCATTGAATTGTCTTGGATTTATTATGTCACGTACACGTCAGCCTGTCGTCATATGAAGCATACAATAGACTGAATCATTTCATATGACATGAAACATTACGTAAATCGAATTTCTGTTATTTCTTAAATTTTACGTTATTAAGATCTTTTTTAGTGGGATCGAGAGTTTTGCACCCGACGTCGGTGGATTCTTCTGCGAGCAGATGGCTGTCGCACAATGGCTATGTCGGCCAGAATACAATCTCTGTATATCTCGTTAATGACACCACCCATGCCGAGCTTATACCGCTCCGAGGTTCGCCAGGTAACAACGAACGCAACATGTACATAGATAAAAATAATATAACAGCTTCTACATATATACTGAGTTGGTGCAAAACTTTGTAGCGTTTTCCAAAAGTTTAATAAACACAAAATGTATCAACACACAACAGAGACTTTATTCAACAATAATATAGTCTCTTCATTTTTAATAAGTCTGCCAACGCTGTGGTAACTTCTCGACTCCACGACGTTAGAAATCAAATACTTTTGAGGCGAAGAACTCGCCGAGCCATGTTCGGAGGGCATTTTCATCCGGAAAGGAAGTTCCTTCAAGGTTGCTCGATAGAGAGCGGAAAAGATGAAAATCCGATGGCGCAAGTCCAGGTGAATAAAGTGGGTGCGGAATAACTTCCCAACCCAAGTCCCGTGTAGTCTATCAGAATGTGCGTTATTGTGGAGTGGCATCAATTCGGGCAGTCCTCCTGGACGTTATTTTTGGGTTGTGTCTGCAAGACGACTCAATCCTTGACAATAAATGTCATCAGCGATGGTTGCGTCTCGGGGCGGAAATTCGTTGTACACCACACTGTCGCTGTTGTACCACGTGCATAACACTATCTTTTGTGGATGCGCGCAGGTCTTTGTACGGGAGTTGCTGCTTCATTAGGACTCAGCAATTCCTCGTCACCAGTAACGATACTGGATAGAAATGATTGGTGTTGTTCAGGAACAAATTGATGACGAGTAAGCAGAGATGCACATATGACCACCCGCTGATTTGTGTGATTTTGGTTTACAGCATGCGGTGCCCATACACCCGACTTTTTCATCTTCCACACTGCATGCAAATGTCGCTCGATGCTGGAATGATCACACTTCATCCCATATACAAGAGCTCGTGTACGCTGAAGTGAATCATTGTGGATTATTGCGTTTGTGCGATCTGCATTAAACTCCCTAAGATATTCCTGGACGTGGAGAGTCACTAATGTCAAAACGACCATCTTTAATACGAAAAAACCGTTTTTTTGCCTTGCTCTGTCCAATGGCATTATCCTCATATACGTCGAAAATGTTTCTGGCTGCCTCCGCTGTTGTCACTCCTCTTTTGAACTCAAACAGAAGAATATATCATAAATGTTCCCATTTCTCCACTTGGTACTGCATTTCCTAGCGTCCACAGCTCCACTCACTATCTTCAAACAACAAAATGACAGCATGTGAACTCAAATAGCAACAATGAACTACAAATAAAAAACGACAGTCGATAAATATGTCCGTAGCTACCGGAATATCAATACGCAATACAAAAACGCTATCTCATGGACGAATCTGATAATACCACAATAAAACCTTTTTACACTATAATGAACTTGCACCGTACCACTCGATTACGCTGGACGGTAATGCGGCATGAGGAGGAAAACATTTTTGTAGCGCTACAAGTTACGTATATGGTAAGAAACTGTTGCTTCCGAACGTATTCTACATCAAGTAATTTGATGCTAATGTCAATAGTCACGGTCATACAGTTCCACTTGACTTACTGATGTCAGCGATTCGAACACCGGTGGTGGTACAGGGTGAATGTCAACTCCAGCGTCAAAATTTCGGATGTTGTTCATGGATATTTTCAGAAAATTTTCGTATGAGGGACCTGTGGTCCCCTGTGGCCGTTACACAGTAATAGTATTTCGTTTGAGTTCTTGCTACCATTTATCTTTGTATCTGTACTGCACGCAAAACGTCTGCACGACAGTGCAATTGTCGCCTAGACTCTGATTCACGATGGTGGTCCGCTCAGGTAGAGGCTCGGATGCGGGTTGCAGTGTTGCCGATTCCAAGCGACAGCTGCGGTACGTGTACAGAGAGGCTTAGTGCTTGAAGAAAGAGTAAATGGTTCAAATGGCTCTGAGAACTATGGGACTTAACATCTATGGTCATCAGTCCCCTAGAACTTAGAACTACTTAAACCTAACTAACCTAAGGACATCACACACATCCATGCCCGAGGCAGGATTCGAACCTGCGACCGTAGCAGTCGCGCGGTTCCGGACTGCGCGCCTAGAACCGCTAGACCACCGCGGCCGGCCGAAGAAAGAGTATGTCCTGCAAATTATGTCAGAGAGTTTGTTGCGTACCACTATCATCAGCCATGACAACTTGCAATAAATAGAATAAAAATCGCTAAATAGCTCGCTACGATCATGTTTAAGGCTTGCACTGACCACGACGTTCGCAGGAGAGCGCTCGAAGCAGTGTTAAACACTAAGTGGCGGTCGGAAAATGTGTGACGTCAGGTGCGCAGATCAAGCCTAAACTCGACCGCCGGCGTTTGTGACACCAACTACACTGGTGTCCAAAGTTAATGCAACAAACGACTATTTCCTCGTTCTGTACCTAATTCACTATGTAATCATACAAACTGTTAAAAGATTTCCATAGGATTGTGACCTGCACAGAAGATGGCATTTCGGTCATCGGAAAAGCACGCCAACGATGGCGTCAGCGCACCTATCAAACGGAGTAATGTTTGCCGGGTAGTCCCATATTCACACTTGCTGTCAACACTGTCACAGACAGTGCAGTATGGCACAGAGAAGACGCCTACCAGACTCTCTGCGGTGGAGGGCCACAGGAGGAATGGAAGCAGGACAGTCGGAGACTGATGTGGCCCGACGGCTTAACGTGAATCGTTCTGTTGTTTCTCAAAAATGGTTCAAATGGCTCTGAGCACTATGGGACTTAACATCTATGGTCATCAGTCCCCTAGAACTTAGAACTACTTAAACCTAACTAACCTAAGGACATCACACAACACCCAGTCATCACGAGGCAGAGAAAATCCCTGACCCCGCCGGGAATCGAACCCGGGAACCCGGGCGCTGTTGTTTCTCAGTTGTGACGACAGTTTATAGAGACCGAATCTGTATCATGAAGACTAGGGCAGGACCGATCACGTGTGAAATCAGATAGAGAGAACCGTTATTTGGCTGTAAGGGCACGACGGTAAAGCCTCACTCAGTTAGTACTGCGCAGCAACTGGCATCTGACCTCGCAGCATCCACTGAACGTGTTGTATCGAAGCAAACGGTGTACAGGACGCTTCGACGGAGTGGCCTTTATTACCGGAGATCTGCTGTATGTGTGCCTCTGACGCGTCTTCACGGAAGGGAACGTCTAGAGTGGAGTCATCAACGTACCAACTGGACAGTCGGAGGGTGGGCCAGTGTTCTTTTCACAGAAGAGTCCCGATTGGGTCTGGAGAGTGATTCTCGATGGGTTCGCATCTGAAGGGAATGTGGAACACTGATTTTGAGACGCGAACGTTGTGGAAAAAGACCGATATCGAGAAGGATCGCTAATGGAGTGGGCAGGGATTATGTTGGTCACTCGAACACCTCATTGTGAAATTGTACAACCGAATCGGCAAGGTTTAGCTGCTGTCAGGTACCGTGACGAGGTCTTGAGAGCTCATGTACCGCTGTTGCGAGGTGCTGTGCGCCCAGACTTCGAAATGATGGTCGATAGTGCTCGACCTCATACAGCACGAGTGGTTGATGTTTTTGGAAACGGGAAGATACCGCACGTATGGCGTGACTCGCTCGCTGTGCCGATCTGAATCCCACAGAACATGTCTGGTATGCACTAGGGAGACGGGTGCATCAAGTCAGCATTCACCAACCACTCTCCAAGACTTGCAGGCAGCTCCACAGGAAGGACGGGCGTTATTGCCTCAGCTTAACGCTAATGACGTTATTCACGTTATTCACAGTGTGCTTGTCGTTGTCAGGCCTGTATTGCTGCCAGACGTAGCCACACCCCGTACTGAGCACATTTAACAGTTGTCGGAATGTCTGTGCAAATCTGTTAAATTCGGAAAAAAATGAAGAACAATTTCGTGTACTGCTATGCATCTTGCAGTTATTTACGTCCTACATTCTTTAAATTGTTCCTACTTTGATATCACCTGTTTACACTGTTTTATGGCAGAATAAACGCAACGTTGCAAAACTTCTGTTCTGGGTGTATTGTTCGAAGTTCCATTCTCACAGCACTTGTTGTTGACAAATGTAATGCTCGCTTCACTCTTCGCTCTCTATCTTGCACCATTGCTGCCCAGTTGTACCTCGTTTTTCTTCCCCTGCAGTATTACTTGTACAATGATACGCAGCACATTAGGTAGAACTTCTAATGAAGAGTTGGCCGGAATGCACCTTATGTCTGAGTTAATTGAATGCATGGAAGAGTGGCACAACTACACTGCTGAGCTGTTCATTCAGCGATGGCAAGCTCATCAAAATGCAGTACTGTTGCGTCTTAGGGTTGTTTCACTACTCTGCATTTAATGCTGTACGTTTTGGTGACTGCATATTGCAGGTTTGTTTCACTGTTGTGAAAATATTTTCGAGGAAACAAACATTATTTATAACATTGATTCAGGTGCCATATGATGGTCGTTAACCGAAACCGGTAGCAAATTAATAAAGTGTCGCAATACGGTCAAGTGTCATGAATTTCCCGCTACTGACAGTTGGCTGAAGGAAACATATGAAACTCATTGGGCTAACCAATCGAATGAATCGTAATTGCATTACTAGAGTGTAACGATTCACGGGAGCCCAAAACCCCCTTATAACAAAATACTCAGAAAATATCCCTTGCCGGCCGGGGTGGCCGAGTAGTTCTAGGCGCTACAGTCTGGAACCGCGCTACCGCTGCGGTCGCAGGTTCGAATCCTGCCTCGGGCATGGATGTATGTGATGTCCTTAGGTTAGTTAGGTTTAAGTAGTTCTAAGTTCTAGGGGCCTGATGACCTCAGATGTTAAGTCCCATAGTACTTAGAGCCATTATATCTTCCTGTAAGTCAGCAAGCTCGCTAGGCGTGGACACAAATTTCATGTCCATAGTACAAATGGTTCAAACGTCTCTGAGCACTATGGGACTTAACTGCTGAGGTCATCAGTCCCCTAGAACTTAGAACCACTTAAACCTAACTCACCTAAGGACATGACACACATCCATGCCCGAGGCAGGATTCGAACCTGCGACCGTAGCGGCCGCGCGGTTCTAGACTGTAGCGCCTAGAACCGCTCGGCCACTCCGGCCGGCTCCATAGTACAGGCAGAGCCGTACCGAGGTCATCGCCGCTCCTTAGTCCCCCCTCCCCCACCCCCTGTAAAATTATTTTCCTACAACATTCTCTACGCAGAGCTAGCAAATTTTATGATGTAGAAAATAGTTTTAGTAAAAATGAAGCATTGTTTAAAATGTAGTTCAATGAAGTATACTGATGACACGTATTGTAAAAGTAGTATCTCCTGCACTTGTTTTGCTTGCTTCCCGTGCCCTCGCATCTCGCTCCAGTCCCATGTCGGCAGAAATCGATAAAAATCGGACGCCTTCTGTCAAATAGCGCATTTGCTTCATCATCCGCTCGCCTTTTGGAGCCTACAGTACCGTATCGAAGTAGCAGCAAGAAATCAATTGCCGAACATCAGCGAGCGGTGTAGCTGGCAGCTGCGGGAGCCAAGTGCACTGTTGCCAAGTAAACTGTGTTAGACTGAGGTTGCAGTGGCACCGCGACTGGTGGTTTCCGCCGACGACCGACATCGGCCTAAGACAGTCGATCTTTTCTAATCAGTACCCCACTATACGCACGGGTCGCATTGTACCATCCTTATCGTCCCTCGTCCCAACTTGCAGATTTCGGACGATAATCGGCGAAATTCATATCAGTTTGTTTTCATAGGTCAAATCGACCGACGTAAACACGTACGGCGGAAGTACTGTGAGTAGCTTATTAGTAAAAGAAAGAGTGAGTTTGTAGCATTTTGAGGAAGAAAAATATCATAATCGGGATATAGTTCGGAAGCTATGAACTGAAATCACAAGACTGTGGGAAACCACAATAGGCAACACTTTTATCGCAAATTTTAGGTGTGTATTATAATATGAAAACATAATTTGTTCAAGTGAGGAGGAGGAGTGAGCACTATGAGACTTAACATCTGTGGTCATCAGTCCCCTAGAACTTAGAACTACTTAAACCTAACTAACCTAAGGACATCACACACATCCATGCCCGAGGCAGGATTCGAACCTGCGACCGTAGCACAGGGCATATCATTTATATAAACAGGAGTGGCCCCAACACTGATTCCTGGGGCACCCACCATATGATTGTACCCTACTCAGATCTCACATCACAGCCATTCTCAACACTGAATAACGACACTGTGCTGCCTATTGCTAAAGTAAGAGATGAACCAATTGTGAGCTACTCTCTGTATTCCGTAATAGCCCAACTTCTGGAGCAATATTTTGTGATTAACACAATCAAACGCCTTAGTTAAATCAAAAAAATATGCCTAGTGTTAGAAACTTTTTGTTTAACCCATTCAGTACCTCACTGAGAAAAGAGGATATAACATTTTCAGTTGTTAAACGACTTCTAAAGCCTAACTGTACATTTGATAGCAAATCGTGTGACATAAAATGATCAATTATCCTTATGTAGAAAGTCTTTTCAATAACGTTATCAAACATTGATGGCATATAGATAGATTTAAAATTCTCTACATTATCCCTTTTTTCTTTTTTATAAATCAGGTTTACTACTGAGTACCTTAATCGTTCAGGAAACTGACAATTCCTAAGGGAAAAATTACAAATATGGCTAAATACAGGGATAACATGTGCAGCGCATTAGTTTAATATTCTGCTAGGCACTCCATCATAGAGTCCTTAGTCTTCAGTGCTTTAATTATTGACTCATCTCCCCCTGTTGTCTATATCACAAAGGAGTATTTCAGACATCAGTCTCGGAAAGGCATTTGCTAAGAGTGTTATATGATTCCCTGTAGAAACTAGATTTTTATTTAATTCAGAAAATGATTGTTGTTTATCAGTAACGGACATATTTTTACTACCAACTGACTTAATATCATCGAACTTGTGCTGCTGAGCAGACACTTCCTTCACAACTGACCATATGGTTTTAACTTTATGCTGTCAATTAGCTATTCTATTTGCATACCACATACTCTTTTCCTTCCTAATAGCATTTTAAGCACCTTACGGTACTGTTTGTAATGGTCTACTGTAGCTTGATTGTGAACACTTGTAACGTTGTGATATAATTCCCACTTTGTTCTACATGATATTCTTATCCCACTGGTCAGCCACCTGAGCTGCCCATTACTGCTAGTACCCTGCTTAGAAAGTTCTAATCGAAAGCAACTCTCAAAGAGCATGAGAAATGTGTTAAGGAAAGCATTATATTTGTCATCTATGTTATCGGCTCTATAAACATCTGCCACTCTTGTACCTTGACGAGGTTATAAAACTTTCAATTGCTGTTGGATTAACTTTCCTACGCAGTCTGTAATTACATGTGACATTTGTTTGAGTACAAAAGCCTTTTAGTGTCAAATTTGTGCATCATGGTCTGAAAGACCATTCACCCTTTTACTAACAGAATGCCCATCTAATAATGAAGAATGAATAAAAGTATTGTCTGTGCCTGTGCTACTGTTCCCCTGCACCCTAGTTGGAAAAAAACACAGTCTGCACCAGATCATATGAATTTAGGAGATCTTTTCTTTGCACCACCATATACATAATTAATATTGAAGTCACCATATATAACTAATTTCTGGTACTTCCTATAAAGTGAATCAATAACCCTCTCTCTTGCTTGAGCAGAAGTACTCTGAGGTCAGAGTTAGGGGACCTATAAACAACAACTATCAGAAGTTTAGTTTCACTAAATTTAACTGCCCCTGCACTACATTCAAATATCGGTTCAGTGCAGTGCCGTGGTACATGAAATACTGTTTTTTACGTACATGGCCACTCCCCAACCCCGCAGCCAAATAACCTATATCCTGGTAAATGAAGCCTCTGAATGGTCAAATTAAGTGGTGCTCCGATATGCCAGTAATTTCGGAGTCAACATCTATAAGCAGTTCACTAACTTTATCTCTGATACCTCTTGTATTTTGACTGAAAAAGCGCAACGGTTCTGTTCATCAAAACATTTATCGGGCCGAAGTGTTTAGAGAATTCTTCACCGAGCTCTAAAAATGCACTACTATAAAATTATGTACACGCTTGAAACGAGTGTCGCACATTTTGAAAGTTTTGAAAGTTACCAGCGGAAAAAAGGTGAATATGTTGTTGTTTAAAAGACTATGATTGGAAAGTGGGGTTCTAGCTGCCTCTTCTACCTACCTCAGCACCTTTAAAATTCTTCCCAAAAATTTTGGCATGGGAAGATATTCTCGCAGTTTTTAACGTACAATCAACTTCTCACTGCTAGAAGCTCCCGTAACTGTAACTCGTTCACAGCCACTATTTCATCTTTGTATGCCGCTCATACCCATCCACCCCCATAGGCCCTTCTCACTCACACATTCAATCCAACTCATTGTCATTATCTCTTTGTGTCTTTCTGTTACTCCCTCTCACTTCCCCCTGTCCCACAACCACAGTCTCCCTCGTTCTCTCCTACTACTACCGACTCCTCTCATTGTCACTGTCTCCCTCTTACTCTCTCTTACTGCTACCATCCCATTCATTTCTTCCCATTGCTATTTCTTTTCTCAGTGTCTTCTTCATTGTTATTGTCATAGACTGTCTCTCATCATCATGGCTCTCACCCAGATCCACTTTCTCCGTCTCTTTATTCTTCTCCCACTGGCACTGCGTCCTTCATTCTTTTACTAGCACTATTCTGTCACTTTCAGTTATATTGCGCTGCCACTGTGTCCCTCACATTCTTCCATACTGCCATTGTCTCCTTCGCTCTTTCTACATGACAATCACTGTCTACTATCTTCCCGTATTTACTACTTTTCCGTAGCTTTTCCACTACCACTGTTTCTTTCTCTCTCAGAACAAGAAAACCGCATGCTAAAATTTTGGGAAAGGTAGAATGAGGCAGCCGATAACCCACTTTTCAGTCAGGGTCTTTTAAACAGGAGCATATTCGCCTTTTTGGAGGTGCTCATTCCCTTCCTTTCCCTGCCACAGCAGGGCATGTCAGTGATATGTAAAGAACTTTATGGGTCAGCAAAAGTTTATGCGAAACTGAAATATCGCAGAACTAAATTTACCCCTTAGACTCGATTTTATGTACACAAAAATTTGGCGTGTGCTTCGGAACTACAATATGGGGTTCACACAAGACTTCTGATGCTAACGGAGACACTTTAAAGTATATTTTTCTGTACTACATCACTTCATAAATTACGTTTTAGCCTCACGCGTGATTTTACGTACGTATTTTCTTGTACAGGAACATTGAGCCTCCGTGTCTCGGAAACGGGTAAATATATCAGGAAAATTTGTAAGGTTGTTCGAAATTCGGATCTTACGAATATATCGTAAAGTGTACAGCCACTAGCTACGCATAGTCGGTTTAGATTCAGCGGCTGGATTTTGGTACAAGAAAATGGTAAAAAACGCTTTGACGCTGTTATTTACCACTTAGATTTCGCCTCATAACTAATTTTATGTGCATATTTTAGTGGGGAAGTAGGGCGAATTTGAACCTCTGTAACTCGGAAATAGATAAAAGTATCAACAAAATTTTCAGCGGTGTTGGCAATCCGGATATTAGGAATATATATTAAAAATTTCAGCTATTTGCAGGGATAGCCGTTTTGGTACAAGAAAAAGGTCAAAAAACGCTTTCTTTGGGGGAGGGGGTGTTCTAAGGAACCGCCCATGAAATAATAAGGATATAGGAAAACGTGAAGATGACACTTCTAGAAAACTACCTATAGAATACAGCATTAAAATTTAATCCATTTGGTGCCTTAGTTTGTTTTTAGACTTCGCCACATACCGGACTTTACGTGCGTATTTTACCTGTAGAAGTAGGGCAGCTTTGAACCTCTGTATCTCGGAAACGGTTAAATAATCAACAAAATTTTCAAGTGCGTTTGAGACGCAGATCTTAGGAATATATCGCAAAAAATTCAGCTATCTGCTGTGCGTAGCTGTCTTGGAACCCGCATCTCGGTTTTAGTGCAAAAATGGTATAAAGGACCGTTCATTAAGTAATCGTGCCTCCATAAACTCCTTAAGCCCGACCGTAGTCCACATCAAACGTAAAAAGAATTAACAGATTTTTTTGTACTTACCTCAGCAAGAGGATGTTTGTAACATTCATATCATAACCTTGTAGTCTAGGTTAGTGACTCAGAAAATCCATCTTATGCACGTACAAATGATCCATAGCCCAAGCGCTATCGAAAATACTTGACTCTACCTGTCTATTACCAATACAGTACGAGGTAAGAGCTCCGGAAGAACCCCGTTTTTATCCGCGGCACTTTGGAAAATTTTAGAGAATGCACGCTATCGCATGCGTACCGATATTCTATGAAACATACTCTCCACTATTTTGAAGCAGCTACGTGTAGATTTATTACATCAAATACACAAAAGATAATCTCATTAAAAAAGTTAACAAATCTGAGAAAGCCGTCATTGTTCACAGTGTGTGTAAAAAACTAAAGGCTACTTCGTTAAACAAAATCTCAGTCATTCAACCTTCCTGGTAAGACTGATGATCAGGTTCTAGGCAAATCGCTAAAAGTAACTGCAGTCTTGGTATTGTCACGACAGGAGGTAGTGTTCATTGATATCAAGAGACAACTTGACATACACTATTCCTGATTTCCTCTGCCCTGGTTTTCGCGACGAGGTCTCGAGATGAAAGAGGCTGGAACGCATTTCTAGTATCTTGGATGTTGTGACAGCTGTAGCACAGCCACGATGAACAAAGACAAAACAGTAAAAACTTCGTCAGTATTTCAACTTGATGGCCACGAATACACACATCAAAAAAAGTTTTTCATCACCTCTGTTCCGAGAGTTCCGGAAACTGTACAAAAACTTGGAATGGATATCAACATAAACATCATTTCCGCCCATTCTATTGCTCATGAAAACCACACATTGCATGTTGTACAACCATACAGCGAGAGCTTCAGAGGTGTTGGTCCAGATTGCTGTATACCCAGTAGCACGTCCTCTTGCATTGATGCATGCCTGTGTTCGTCTTGGTATACTATCCACAAGTTCATCAAGGCACTGTTAGTCCAGATTGTCCCACTCCTCAACGGCGATTCTCCCTCATAGTGGTTGGTAGGTCACGTCGTCCATAAACAGCCCTTTTCAATCTCAGGAATATTCGATAGGGTTCATGTCTGGAGAACATGATGGTCAGTCTAGTCGAGCGATGTTGTTCGCCGGCCGGAGTGGCCGAGCTGTTCTAGGCGCTACAGTCTGGAACCGCGCTACCGCTACGGTCGCAGGTTCGAATCATACCTCGGTCATGGATGTGTGTTATGTCCTTAGGTTAGGTTTAAGTAGTTCTAAGTTCTAGGGGACTGATGACCTCAGAAGTTAAGTCCCATAGTGCTCAGAGCCATTTGATGTCGTTGTCCTGAAGGAAGTCATTCACAAGATGTGGCGAAGGGGGCGCGAATTGTCGTTCATGAAGACGAATGCCTCGCCAATATGCTGCCGATATGGTTGCACTATCCGTCGGAGGATGGCATTCACGTATCGTACAGCCGTTACGGCGCTTTCCATGCCATCCCGAAACAGCAGGGAACCTCCACCTTGCTGCACTCGCTGGACTGTGTGTCAAAGACGTTCAGCTTGACCGGGTTGCCTCCAAACACACCTCCGGCGATTGTCTGGTTGAAGGCATATGCGACGCTCATCGGTGAAGATAACGTGACGCCAATCCTGTGCGGTCCATTTGGCATGTTGTTGAGCCTATCTGTACCGCGCTACATGGTGTCGTGGTTGCAAAGACGGACCTCGCCATGGACGTCGGGAGTGAAGTTGCGCATCATGCAGCCTATTGCGCACAGTTTGAGTCGTAACACGACGTCCTGTGGCTGCACGAAAAGCATTATTCAACATGGGGGCGTTGCTGTCAGGGTTCCTCCGTGCCATAATCCGTAGGTAGCGGTCATCCACTGGAGTAGTAGCCCTTGGGCGGCCTGAGCGAGGCATGCCATCAACAGTTCCTGTCTCTCTGTATCTCCTCCATGTCAGAACAACATCACTTTGGTTCACTCCGAGACGTCTGGACACTTCCCTTGTTGTGAGCCCTTCCTGGCACGATCGAACTGCGGTATTGACCGTCTAGGCATGGATGAACTACAGACAACACGAACCTTTTACCTCCTTCCTAATGGAATGACTGGATCTGATCAGCTGTCGGACCCCCTCCGTCTAATAGGCGCTGCTCATGCTTGGTTGTTTAAATCTTTGGGCGGGTTTAGTGACATCTCTGATCAGTCAAACGGACTGTGATACAATATCCACAGTCAACGTCTATCTTCAGGAGTTCTGGGAACTCTTTGCTGTGTGTGTAAATTTGTACCTGAAATATTGCACGTACAAGTGAAATCTGTCGTTTTTTCCTCAGCTTGTGTCTTCCTTACACTCATTTTTTCCGGCTACAAATTATTCCAGAGTGAATTGCTATGAAACAGACAGTAATTTTAATAATTGTTAACAATTTCAAAAGATTAACTGTATGGACCTAAAACAGTGATAAATGAGTTTTAAACGAAAAGATAACGGAATACATTGCTGCGCAAAATGTAAGAAAGAACTTTCGCGTGATGAGTCCCTGCCAAGTAACGTATCTCTATGAAACTTGGACCAAACATAGAAGGAACTGCTGCAGTATAGTAAAGAAGGTAACTGAAAGGATTACGCAATGAGACGAACAGAAATGACAGTTTCATTCGAAGATAATAATTACACTGAAATCACCGCGATTTATAATGCTCTCTTCGACGTTACAAATGACTAGACATGGTTTTTAATAGGCTGAGGGATGAGAGTGTATGCTCTGCAACGTGCTCTCATGCTGGCCACAAGGCGGTCAGGTGTTCTTGTAGTAGGACTTTTCATTCCTCCCCCAGGGCTGTTGACCAGCACTATATGATCTTTGTATGACCGTACTGCAATTCGTTTTCCCGACGCATCCCACACATGCTCAATTGGATTTAAGACGGGGGAGTCGGCAGGCCAGTTCATTCGCCGCATATTCCACGAGACTCAGAGGGCCATAGACACGGGTTCCCAGGTAGATGCCGTGTTTCTTGACTTCCGCAAGGCGTTCGATACAGTTCCCCACAGTCGTCTAATGAACGAAGTAAGAGCATATGGACTATCAGACAAACTGTGTGATTGGATTGAAGAGTTCCTAGATAACAGAACGCAGCATGTCATTCTCAATGGAGAGAAGTCTTTCGGAGTAAGAGTGATTTCAGGTGGGCCGCAGCGGTGTGTCGTAGCACCGTTGCTCTTCACAGTATATATGAATGACCTTGTGGATAACATTGGAAGTTCACTGAGGCTTTTTGGGGATGATGCTGTGGTGTATCGAGAGGTTGTAACAATGGAAAATTGTACTGAAATGCAGGAGGATCTGCAGCGAATTGACGCATGCTGCAGGGAATGGCAACTGAATCTCAATGTACGCAAGTGTAATGTGCTGCGAATACATACAAAGAAAGATCCCATATCACTTAGCTACAATATAGATGGTCAGCAACTGGAAGCAGTTAATTCCATAAATTATCTGGGAGTACGCATTAGGAGTGATTTAAAATGGAATGATCATATAAAGTTGATCGTCGGTAAAGCAGACGCCAGACTGAGATTCATTGGAAGAATCCTAAGGAAATGCAATCCGAAAACAAAGGAAGTAGGTTACAGTACGCTTGTTCGCCCACTGCTTGAATACAGCTCAGCAGTGTGGGATCCGTACCAGATAGGGTTGATAGATGAGATAGAGAAGATCCAACGGAGAGCATCGCGCTTCGTTACAGGATCATTTAGTAATCGCGAAAGCGTTACGGTGATGATAGATAAACTCCAGTGGAAGACTCTGCAGGAGTGACGCTCAGTAGCTCTGTACGGGCTTTTGTTGAAGATGACACCGAGGAGTCAAGCAGAATATTGCTCCCACCTACGTATATCTCGCGAAGAGACCATGAGGATAAAATCAGAGACATTAGAGCCCACACAGAGGCATACTGACAATTCTTCTTTCCACGAACAATACGAGACTGGAATAGAAGGGAGAACCGATAGAGGTACTCAAGGTACCCTCCGCCACACACGATCAAGTGGCTTGCGGAGTATGGATGAAGATGTAGATGTAGATATTATGTCGTTCCAAAATCTTCTCCATCTCGCTGTTCGATGTGGCCTCCCACTGCTATCTATAAAAATGAGGTCAGGGCCAACGCATCCTTGAAACGACACACGTAGAGAAGGAATACAGTTGCACAACGACGTTGACCGGTGGGTGTACCGCGATTAAAGATTTTGAGGTCGTTTTTGTTCGCCCTATCTGTATTATACTGTAGCAGTTCTTTCTGTATATGATACAAAAGAATCCGGACACCTGGCTGAAAATGACTTAGAAGTCCGTGGCGCCCTCCATCGGTAATGCTGGAGTTCACTATGGTGTTGGCCCATCCTTACTCTTGAAGACAGCTTCCACTCTCGCAGGCATACAATCAATCAGATTCTGGAAGGTTTCTTGGGGAATGAAAGCCCATACTTCACGGATTGATGCACTGGGAAGAGGTTTTGATGTCGGTCGGTGAGGATTGGCACGAAGTCGGCGTTCCAAAACATCCCAAAGGTGTTCTATAGGATTCAGATCAGGACTCTGTGCAGGTCGGTCCATTACAGGGATGTTATTGTCGTGTAACTACGGGCCGTGCATTATGGTGCTCGATCGTGTTGCAACATGCGATCGCCATTCTCGAATTGCTCTTCGACAGTGGGAAGCAAGAAGGTGCTTAAAGCATCAGTGTAGGCCTGTGCTGTGATAGTGCCACGCAAAATAACAAGGGGTGCAAGCCCCCTCCATGAAAAATACTACCACAACATAACACACGCTGGCAGGTGACGTTCAGCGGGCATTCGCCATACCCACACCCTGCCATCGAATGGCCATGTTGTGTATCGTGACTCGCCATTTCGCACAACGTTTTTCCACTGTTGAATCGTCCAATGTTCACGCTCCTTACACCAAGCGAACCGTCGTTTGACATTTACCGGCACGATGTGTGGCTTATAAGCAACCGCTCGACCGCGAAATCCAAGTTTTCTCACCTCCTGCCTAACTGTCATAGTACTTGCAGTGGATCATGATGCAGTTTGGAATTCCTGTGTGATGGTCTGGATAGATGTCTGTCTATTACACATTACGACCCTCTTCAACTGTTGGCGGTCTCTGTCAGTCAACAGCCGAGGTCGACCTGTACGCTTTTGTGCTGTACGTGTCCCTTCACATTTCCACTTCACTATGACATCGGAAACAGTGGACGTACGGATGTTCAGGAGTGTGGAAATGTCGCGTATGACACAAGTGATACCCAATCATCTGACCACGTTCGAAGTCTGTGAGTTCCGTGGAGCACCCCATTCTGCTCTCTCACGATGTCTAATGGGTACTGAGGTCGCTGATATGGAGTACCTGGCAGTAGGTGGCAGCACAATGCATCTAATATGAAAAACGTATGTTCTTGGGGGTGTCCGGATGTTTTTGATCACATAGTGTATGTTAGTTGGCAGTGACATATCTTGCTAAAGCTACTTTCGTTCGTAAGTTTTGCACACATGTTTACATACTTCCTGGGCACAGAGGAGGACGAAGAAGAAACCAGGTATCTGTCAGAAAGCGCTCTGTTACTAAACCACGCTTAATGAGAGCAGTAATCCTTAATGAGTGCATGTCGTATGCTGACATTCCACCAAGAACCTGAGATTCACTAGGCGCAATTAAAGTCGTATGAGGGAAAGGTAGTAAATAGCCTGCCCGGTTAGCCGTGCGGTCAAACGCACTGATTTCCGGGCGGAAAGGCGTGCTGGTCCCCGGCACGAATCCGCTCGTCGGATTTGCGTCGACGTCCGGTATGCCGTCCAGTCTGTGGACGGTTTATAAGGCGGTTTTCCATCAGACTCGGCGAATGCGGGCCGGTTCCCCGTATTCCGCCTCAGATACACTATGTCGGCGATTGCTGCGAAAACACTTTCTCCATGTACGCGTACATCATAATTACTCTAACGCGCAAACATTTGGGGTTACACTCGTCTGGTGTGAGCCGTTCCAGGGGCATCCACTGGGGACCGAACCGCACAATAACCCTGGGTTCGGTGTGGGGCGGCTGTGGGGTAAGTGGACTGCCGTAGCCTGTTGTGGGGTTGTGAACCACTGAGGGCTACGGCGGGGACGAAGCCTCTCCGTCGTTTCTAGCTCCTCAGTTCCATACGATACAATACAAGGTAGCAAATTCTCTAGGTGGCTCTGAGATGGGATTGACGTCATTGTTCTCGTTACTCCGTTCATGTTTGCAATAACATGATACAGATGTCAACTTTATCAGCGGAAAAATTGCAAAACCCCACGTGTGTTTTAAATCGTTACCCTGACACATAAAATAAATGAAGACCGGGACACATGTTTAAGACTCAAGCTGAATTACTATGCACAAACGGACAAACGCAAAGAATTAATGGCCCTAACTGATTGTGCGGCAGGTCCCGGCGGAGGTTCGAGTCCTCCCTCAGGCATGCGTGTGTGTGTTTGTCCTTAGGATGGTTTAGGTTAGGTAGTGTGTAAGCTTAGGGACTGATGACCTTAGCAGTTAAGTTCCATAAGATTTCACACACATTTGAACTTTTTTTTTGGCCCTAACTGTGGATCCTAAACTGAAGAATTGCGTAATATTAAAGTGAGAGTAAGTGAAGGTGTTAACAGAAACAAGTTTTAAACGAACACATTAATTTATTCAATTAAAAACACAAACATGGAATGCATCTGACTACCTAACAATCTCAATTACTATTACGAAGCTGCACTGTGAGGATTGCACTAAGTGAACCTACTGGCGCTCAGAGTTACTTGAAAGTCTTGAGAATGTGCCCTTGAGAAGCAACTGACGTTCTACGGGTTCTCCGTGAGCTTTTAACAAAAGAAACACAATATATTGGCCTGACCGTTGGACTGAGAAATGCATGCACCTAGCAAAGCACTGTTTTAGTTAGGACGGAAAACTGCAATTGTGTAACTGTAAATTCTGACCAAGGGTCGTCCTAAGGTGCTCGTGCTGCTAAAAGTGCTCGCCGTAAATGATCCGTGTGAGGCGTGCAACGCGTTACCGTCACGACCGTCTTTCTGAAGTTGAGAGCGAGTATCGTCCTTCTGCCGGTACGAACTCTGGACCTCAGTAGCTGCTCGAATTGTGATGGCAACTCACAGCAATCAGTTCAGCGACAAGATCTCTGGAAAACTTCTAGATGCACATTCTTATCGGGCCCCGCACAAACCCTTCCATCCACACTCTCCTCCGTCCCCTAGCGAACTCCTTTTTTTTGCTGAATTCTAGTCTACCATTCCTTCTCGCCAAGCAATACATGAGCACCATCCGCTGTATAGGCACACCGAGCCTGTCAATGGTGTGATTGCTTCTTCCACAAAAATCCCGCCAAGATAAACAAGTCGTGTTGAAACTCCAATGACTTTTCGATCCGCTCCTCTTTCCCAAAACACTTTGCCCTATGATCCCACTTCCTGACAACACAAGCTTTTTTACCAGTCACACGATCTCGCAGCCAGCAGCTAGGCTCGCATCAGAGGCCGCATAAAGTAAAAACACTGCATACAAGACTAGGTTCATATTTTGTGGCATGCTGTGTTTCTTCAGAGAAGCTCTAGATATTTTCAGAATACGGCAGAGCACTGGTCTCCCACTGTCGAAAGTTCCTTTCCTCGGCACAGCTCAGCCAGTATGCTGGAGACGAGTCGTAAATGGACAATTGCACTGGACACCCCAGCGGTCTCTCGTCAATGCAAACTTTCAGGGAGACGACAGCTTACACTACCTGTCCCGTCACCCTGTTGGCTGCTCGGGCCCACTTTTTTCGTTACGTCACTCACTGCCTTGCCTGAAGCAGATCCAGCGTGCATCCTGTTCGCAGGCATTCTCAGAAAGCAAAGAAAAAAAATCTGCTCCATGTTAAATGTGGTTAACATTCACAGATCAAAAAAAGTATTGCATCACCTCGGTTTCGAGACTTCTGGAACCTGTACAGAAAATTGGAATAGAGATCACATAAACATCATTTCAGCCCTTTGAACTGCTCATCAAAACCACACATTGCATGTTGTACCACCATACAGCGTGACCTTCAGAGGTGATGGTCCAAATTGCTGTACACACCGGTACCTCTAAGACCCAGTAGCACGTCCTCTTGCATTGATGCATGCCTGTATTCGTCGTGGAATACTATCCACAAGTTCATCAAGGCACTGTTGGTCCAGATGGTCCCACTCCTCAAGGGCGATTCGGCGTAGATCCCTCAGAGTGGCTAGAGAGTCACATCGTCCATAAGCAGCCCTTTTCAATCTATTCCAGGCATGTTCGATACGGTTCGTTTCTGGAGAACACGCTGGCTACTCTATCCTGAAGGAAGTCATTCACAAGATGCGACGATGTAGTCGCGAATTGTCGTCCATGAAGACGAATGGCTCTCCAAAATGCACTATCAGTCGGACGATGACATACACGTTACGGTACCTTCCATGACCACCAGCGGCGTACGTCGGCCCCACATAATGCCACCCCAAAATGGCAGGGAACCTCTACCTTGTGGCACTCTCTGGACAGTGTGTCTAAGGCGTCCAGCCTGGCCAGGTTGCGTCCAAACGCGCTTCTGATGACTGTCTGGTTGAAGGCATATGCGACACTCATCGATGAAGAGAGCGTGATGCCAGTCCTGAGCGGTCTATTCGGCATGATGTTGGGCCCATCTCTGTGGCACTGCGTGGTGTCGTGGTTGCAAAGATGGACCTCGACACGGACATCGGGAGTAAAGTTGTGCATCATGCAGTCTATTGAGCACAGTTTGAGTCGCAACACGATGTCCTGTGGCTCCTCGAAAAGCATTACTGAAGATGGTGGCATTGCTGTCAGGGTTCCTCCGAGCCATAGTCCGAGGTAGCGGCCATCCACTGCAGTAGTAGCCCTTGGGCGGCCTCAGCGAGGCATGTCACCGACAGTTCCTGTCTCTCTGTATCTCCTCCATGTCCGAACAACATCGCTTTGGTTCACTCCGTGACGCCTGAGCACTTCCCTTGTTGAGTGCCCTTCCTTGCATAAAGTAACAATGCTGGCGGGTTCGAACCGCGGTATTGACCGTCTAGGTATGGTTCAGCTACAGACAACATGAACCGTGTACCTCCTTTATGACTGGAACTGATCAGCTGTCGGACCCCCTCCGTCTAATAGGCGCTGCTCATGCATGGTTGTTTACATCTTTTGGTGGGTTCAGTGGCATATCAGAACAGTCAAAGGTACTGTGTCTGTGATAAAATATCCACAGTCAACGTCTATGTTGAGGAGTTCTGGGAACCGAAGTGTTGCAAAACTTTTTTTGATGCGTGTATAACATTAGTTAGAGGTCAGATCGTACAGTCACAGTAGTTCAGTTAACCTTTATGAGCATTGTAATATTTCATCTTCTGGTTATCATCTTAGTAAAGTTTAATTCTCAAATTAAATGAAAAGGGACATGACTAATGGCTTAACCCTATTCAGAGTCTCACTCGCCCGGTTTTTTTTAAATTGTCGCATTGTGTGTGTGCGCGCTTTGTTCGTATGCCTCCAAACGGAATACAGCGCCATCGTGAAATTCTTTGTTTCGGATAGTTAATAGATGAAGATTCATTCCCAGTTGGTGAAGTTCTATAAAGATTCTACTATTTCGTATACAAAAGTGTTCATAAATGGGTGACTAAATACAATTTTTGCTCTACTTAATCTGTTAATAGATGACGAAGATTCATTCCCAGATGGCGAAGTTCTATAAAGATTCTACTATTTCGTATACAAAAATGTTCATAAATGGGTGACAATACAATTTTTGCTCTACTTCTACACGCCTTAGGGTGTCCCAGAAGTTAAAATACAGTTTAAGCATCTGTACAGTATGGGACTGAATGAATAGTGATCGAAAGTACGAAAAGTACTTGTTACCACAGTTTTTCCTGCCGTTTCTTCTAAAGGCCAGATACGAGCGGGGCTGTGGGGCTCTTACTCCGAGGTCTACCACTTAAAAAGACAGGGATATTTCATTACGTGGAGAGAGCACAACGTTCTCCCTATGGGACCCAAGTACGGACAAGGGAGTAAATTCACTCTTAGTATGTCTGACACGGTGCCACTACAAGTATCAGGATATCCCTTAGTAATCGATCAGAAGACCATTTGAGACTAAGTAGCCGTTTTTATGTCCTGCAGCCATTCTGATCAAAATTCTGTTGTAGAAAATTCTGATTGATAAATACATGGAAGAATTTATATTTATTGTAATTATGTACAAATCGTTCATACTAAAAAATCAGGGCTGATTTGATCGGGCATAGACATTTTTCAGTAATGAGACAAGAGGTATTAACTACTTTACTCCATCGTATGAGGGAATCAGTTTTAAGTACAAACACAGGCAACTGGTGTGATGTAGGCACAAAGTGTTGATTTCTCTCCGAATATTTCACGTTGTCATGGGACCAATGATTGACAACCGGCAGATTTCATCTTCATCTACCGCAGCTCTGAAGACAACGCTCAGAGCAGCTTAACCCCCTTCCTCAGTGGCCGACCGACTCCACTTAGGAACCGAGAGCAGGGGCATTAGTGTAGAGTTGCCAGTGCTAACAGACAAGGAACACTGCGTGAAGTGACCATAGAAACCAATATGGGACTTACGACGACCATATCCGTTACGACAGTGCGGGGTTAGTGGACTATGGCAACAGACGCGAGTACTTTTGCAAGCAGCCGGACATCGCCTGCAACATCTCTCCTGGGTTCGTGATCATATCGGTTGGACCCTACACTTCTGGAAAACCGTGGCCTGGTCGGATGAGTGCCGATTTCAGTTGGTAAGAACTGATGGTAGAGTTCGAATGTGACGCAGACTCCACGAAGCCACGGACCCAGGTTGTCAACAAGGCACTGTGCAAGCTGTTAGTACATCTACATCTACATTTATACTCCGCAAGCCACCCAACGGTGTGTGGCGGAGGGCACTTTACGTGCCACTGTCATTACCTCCCTTTTGTGTTCCAGTCGCGTATGGTTTGCGGGAAGAACGACTGTCTGAAAGCCTCCGTGCGCGCTCGAACCTCTCTAATTTTACATTCGTGATCTCCTCGGGAGGTATAAGTAGGGGGAAGCAATATATTCGATACCTCATCCAGAAACGCACCCTCTTGAAACCTGGCGAGCAAGCTACATCGCGATGCAGAGTGCCTCTCTTGCAGAGTCTGCCACTTGAGTTTGCTAAACATCTCCGTAACGCTATCACGCTTACCAAATAACCCTGTGACGAAACGCGCCGCTCTTCTTTGGATCTTCTCTATCTCCTCCGTCAACACTACCTGGTACGGATCCCACACTGATGAGCAATACTCAAGTATAGGTCGAACGAGTGTTTTGTAAGCCACCTCCTTTGTTGATGGACTACATTTTCTAAGGACTCTCCCAATGAATCTCAACCTGGTACCCGCCTTACCAACAATTAATTTTATATCATCATTCCACTTCAAATCGTTCCGCACGCATACTCCCAGGTATTTTACAGAAGTAACTGCTACCAGTGTTTGTTCCGCTATGGTACTCGAGCAAAAAACATGTTCTAAAATTCTACAACAGATCGACGTCGGAGATATAGGTCTATAGTTTTGCGCATTTGCTCGACGACCCTTCTTGAAGACTGGGATTACCTGTGCTCTTTTCCAATCATTTGGAACCTTCCGTTCCTCTAGAGACTTGCGGTACACGACTGTTAGAAGGGGGGCAAGTTCTTTCGCGTACTCTGTGTAGAATCGAATTGGTATCCCGCCAAGTCCAGTGGACTTTCCTCTGTTGAGTGATTCCAGTTGCTTTTCTATTCCTTGGACACTTATTTCGATGTCAGTCATTTTTTTGTATGTGCGAGGATTTAGAGAAGGAACTGCAGTGAGGTCTTCCTCTGTGAAACAGCTTTGGAAAAAGCTGTTTAGTATTTCAGCTTTACGCGTGTCATCCTCTGTTTCAATGCCATCATCATCCCGGAGTATCTGGATATGCTGTTTCGAGCCACTTACTGATTTAACGTAAGACCAGAACTTCCCAGGATTTTCTGTCAAGTCGGTACATAGAATTTTACTTTCGAATTCACTGAACGCTTTACGCATAGCCCTCCTTACGCTAACTTTGACATCGTTTAGCTTCTGTTTGTCCGAGTGGGTTTGGCTGCGTTTAAACTTGAAGTGAAGCTCTCTTTGCTTTCGCAGTAGTTTCCTAACTTTGTTGTTGAACCACGGTGGGTTTTTCCCGTCCCTCACAGTTTTACTCGTCACGTACCTGTCTAAAACGCATTTTACGATTGCCTTGAACATTTTCCATAAACACTCAACATTGTCATTGTCGGAACAGAAATTTTCGTTTTGATCTGTTAGGTAGCCTGAAATCTGCCTCCTACTACTCTAACTAAACAGATAAACCTTCCTCCCTTTTTTTGTATTTCTATTAACTTCCATATTCAGGGATGCTGCAACGGCCTTATGATCACTGATTTCCTGTTCTGCACTTACAGAGTCGAAAAGTTCGGGTCTGTTTGTTATCAGTAGGTCCAAGATAATGGTGTGGCTTATGTTTATAAGGAATGGACTGGGTCCTCTGGCGCAACTGAACCGATCATTGAATGGAAATGGTTATGTTCGGCTAATTGAAGACCATGTGTAGCCAAACGAAGTTGAAAGTTTTATGGATGACAATGCACCATGTCACCGCGCCACAACTATTTGCGATTGGTTTGCAGAAATTTCTGGGTAATTCGAGAAAATGATTTGGCAGCCCATAGAACATTTATGGGGCATAATCAAGCGGTCAGTTACTGCACAAAATCCTGCACTGGCAACACTTTCTCAATTATAGACGGCTATAGAGGCAGCATGGGTCCAATATCTCTGCAGGGGACTTCCAACGACTTGTTGAATCTATGCCACGTCGAGTTGCCGCCAAAAGGAGGTCCGACACTATATGGGAGGTGTCTTATGACCTACTAAATTGAGGGTTGGCGTTTTCTGCCCTAGACGCCATCAGTTTAGTCTGACAACACTTCCATGCTATCAGCAGACCTTAACATCTGTATTTCTTCTCTCTAAACTTTAATCCCGTTTCCAAATTTCTCATATCTTTCCTGTTGCTACCTTCTGAATATCCCGATTGATTAACATGAGGGGCAGGCTGCAACCCTGCCTCACCCCTATTCAACTATTGCCTCTCTACCAAGTCAATCGACTCCTCGAACTGGAATCCGGTTTCTGCACATTTCGTAGACCACCTTTCGTACACTGTATTTTGTTCCTCATATCTCCAGAGTTGTAAAGAGTTTATTCCAGCTTCTTCTAAATAGGTTGTAATGTAACATTTTTATATTACGCAATTGGTATTTTTTGAGTTATTCCCCTGCCCTCCCAGAAAGGACCGCTAAGGAGTCGAAAACACAAGAAAGTGAAGTTATGGAATGGCCTCCCCGAACCGTACAAAAACTGAAAACCTCCTTGAGAGGAGTGGAGTAATACCTCCCCCTCTCCCTTCCCTCGCCCCCCCCCCCCCCCCCCAGGGATTCCTTAACAGTTTGGTACTCAGCATGAACAACAGGTGCAAAATGTGCATTCGTGCCCGAGGAAGGGATATTCTTTTCCGAGAATCCGATATCGACTTTTGTGGTAGCTATCAAACGGTGTCAAACTTGACCGTTTTTTTATTCCTGTTATCCTGCTTTCCCATATGGTGAAATCTGTACCATTTTTCTTTATAAATATGTCACTCCACCTCTATTACGTCTTTTCTGTGTTTCATGTCAGCCGTCATTTCCTGTGATTATCACTGTCCAACCGGTCCGTGTCTCAGATCCCTAACAATTGTCAAACAGGGTAAATGCTACACCCCTCTTACCTGTGTGTGAGCTCCAGCTGAAATCTCTCTTATAAATTCGATAGCCTTTAAAAACTTTACGAGGTCGGATTTACGATAACGTAACATAGACGATGGAACATGTCCAGTCTGTTCACAGAGCCTTACTTGTCACATATACAGGGAGCAAGCGCTACATCGGTAAGAGGGGCAACGGGTCGAGGAATCTTCTTTATTCTTCTGGTGGTACACGTAAATGTGACTGCACATTGGGACGATGTTCTCTTAGCACTAAAGAAGGTGTACTTATAAGCTTGGGCATGGAAAAATTGCTGAAATCGAGGTTGTGAAATAAAGAAATACAGTACTAGCCCAGCGGAATATCTTGTCAGTTCTGATATATTATAGCACAGTGCGCACAAGTAAACACAAAATGTCTGTACATTTACGTCCTGACAGTAACACACTCGCTTCTATAAATACGTTAAAGGTGAAATGTTCGCATGAAATTAACATCCATTGGATATCTTTCAGTTTTTCTTTAATAAGGAAGCCAAATATAGCTTTCATTCCGCTTAATGAGTCTGCCCAGCGTTAGGTAGGGTAAATGTCTTGGACCACTACATGAGTATCCTATCATGACTTTCATCTGTCTTCTTCCACGGTGATATCTTAATGAGAAGCTCGAAACTCACAGACTCTCAAGATTGAATTCGCAGAAGAGATGTTTATAAAAAGTTAATTCTGCCTCTCGCAGGGCGTACGGAGAGCAGCTCGTTTAAAGCCCTTATTTAAATTTATTACCCGTCGCGGCGCGAGCATCCCGACGTGGTTATGTCGTATTTTTCTCTCCTACTTTTTGCTCAATTTCCAGCGCGCGGAACGAGCGGCAGCCGGGCGCGGAGTTGTGCGCTCTCCGTGAAATGAGGGCCCGAGCGGCCGCAGTCTGGCGAGTGGTGGTCGGCTGTGCGGGTGGGAGGGGGAGGGGGCAGATTACAGCGTGCTCGGCCACGAGCCAGCGGCAGCTGCAGCGGCACTACACGTGGCGCCCACGTGCTCTGCAGACGCAAGGGACACACGTCTCGCCGGCCGGCCCCTCTTGCTGGAATCCACGCTGCGCAGTGTAACCGTGAACTGTTGCCAGACGTCGGTGAGGCGACTGTTGAACAATCTTGTGGACATCGTTTGCCCTTCGGGGTTCGTGTCACCTTTTCCCTCCGCTTAACTTTCAGTTGTAGTGCTGGCTTCTTACTGTGAGGGCGAGGTGCCGATCATAAGTAATATTTGACCTTCAGTAAATCCACATTCAAGACATCGTGACGTCTCGCAAAAGTATGATACCAGTTGCTCGATTATTACTCGTCAGACTCATTTAATGAACATTTCGTGTTCATTGCCACAATTCTACACTACTGGCCATTAAAATTGCTACACCAAGACGAAATGCAGATGATAAACAGGTATTCATTGGAAAAATACGTTATACTAGAACTGACATGTGATTACATTTCAACGCAATTTGGGTGCATAGATCCTGAGAAATCAGTAACCATAACAACCACCTCTGGCCGTAATAACGGCCTTGATACGACTGGGCATCGAGTCAAACAGAGCTTGGATGGCGTCTACAGGTACAGCTGCCCATGCAGCTTCAACACGATACAACAGTTCATCAAGGGTAGTGACTGGCGTACTGTGACGAGCAAGTTGAACGGCCACCATTGACCAGACGTTTTCAGTTGGTGAGAGATCTGGAGAATGTTCTGGCCGGGGCAGCAATCGAACATTTTCTGTATCCAGAAAGGCCCGTACAGGACCTGCAACATGCGGCCGTGCTTTATCCTGCTGAAATGTAGGGTTTCACAGGGATCGAATGAAGGGTAGAGCCTCGGGTCGTAACACATCTGAAATGTAACGTCCACTGTTCAAAGTGCCGTCAGTGCGAGCAAGAGTTGACCGAGACGTGTAACGAATGGCACCCAATACCATCACGTCGGGTGATACGCCAGTGTAGCGATGACGAATACACACTTCCAACGCGCGTTCACCGCGATGTCGCCAAACACTGATGCGACCATCATGATGCTCTAAACAGAACCTGGATTCATCCGAAAAAATGACGTTTTGCCATTCGTGCACCCAGGTTCGTCATTGAGTACACCGTCGCAGGCGCTCCTGTCTGTGATGCAGCGTCAAGGGTAACCGCAGCCATGGTCTCTGAGGTGATAGTCCGTGCTGCTGCAAACTTCGTCGAACTGTTCGTGCAGATGGTCGTTGTCTTGCAAACGTCCCCATCTGTTGACTCAGGGATCGAGACGTGGCTGCACGATCCGTTACAGCCATGCGGATAAGATGCCTGTCATCTCGACTGCTTGTGATACGAGGCCGTTGGGATCCAGCACGGCGTTCCGTATTACCCTCCTGAACCCACCGATTCCATATTCTGCTAACAGTCATTGGATCTTGACCAACGCGAGGAGCAATGTCGCGATACAATAAACCGCAATCGCGATAGGCTACAATCCGACCTTTATCAAAGTCGCAAACGTGATGGTACGCAGTTCTCCTCCTTACACGAGGCATCACAACAACGTTTCACCAGGAAACGCCGGTTAACTTCTGTTTGTGTATGAGAAATCTGTTGGAAACTTTCCTCCTGTCAGCACGTTGTAGGTGTGACCACCGGCTCCAACTTTGTGTGAATGCTCTGAGAAGCTAATCATTTGCATATTACGGCATCTTCTTCCTGTCGGTTAAATTTCGCGTCTGTAGCACGTCATCTTCGTGGTGTAGCAATTTTAATGGCCAGTAGTGTAATGTAATACACTGCCGGAGGAAAATTAGTGCACCTTTTCAGAGGCTTCCAATTCACTCAAGATTTATTTTTGCAACAATGCACATGGAGTACATGAAGATCAATAGCACTAACGGTTCTGAGGTACCAGGTATTGACCCATTCTGAAACACCGATATTAGTATGTGGTATAGCCTCCACAAGTGAACAATGCATGCGCCGACTCTGGCATCTAGTCAATCGTACGTATGGCGAATACTGTTCTGGGATAAGTTAATCCACCCCTGCTCGATGTGTTCACGTAGTTTTGTAAGAGTTGTTGGTAGACAGTCGCACGAACCACTTCTCTTCCCATCATATCCTCCAAGTGTTCGAATGGAAACAAGTCCAGAGATGGTGCTGGCCATGGAGGGTGCTGTACACGGTGCATAGCACGTTGAGTTTCATGGGCAGTTTGATGGCGAGCATTATCCTGTTGGGACAACACGTGACTTTCCTGTTGCAAGAGCGGCAAAAGAACGGGTCTAACAACATACTCCAAGTACCGAGCGCTGGTTAGCGTTCCCTCCTGAAACATCAGAGGCGTACGAGAGTTGTAGGTTATCGCAGCCCATATCATAAGGTCTGGGGTGAGGTCAGTGTGTCCTGGACGAATGCTCTCTTTGCGATAGAAATCACCAGGTCTGCTTTGCACATGTAAACGATCATCACTTGCATGCAAGCAGAATCTTCTCTCACCACTGGAGACTACGGCACGCCGTTCCCTCTTCGAAATGATCCTTAGACAGCACCAGTCGAGCCATGCACGTCGATGCTGTGGCGTGAGTGGAAGACAGGCTAGACGTCTGCGTGCCCATAGCTTCACTGCTAATAACCGGTTCGCAATAGTTCGTGTTGAGACGTCTGGGCTCACAAGCCCTCTTACACTCCTGGAAATGGAAAAAAGAACACATTGACACCGGTGTGTCAGACCCACCATACTTGCTCCGGACACTGCGAGAGGGCTGTACAAGCAATGATCACACGTACGGCACAGCGGACACACCAGGAACCGCGGTGTTGGCCGTCGAATGGCGCTAGCTGCGCAGCATTTGTGCACCGCCGCCGTCAGTGTCAGCCAGTTTGCCGTGGCATACGGAGCTCCATCGCAGTCTTTAACACTGGTAGCATGCCGCGACAGCGTGGACGTGAACCGTATGTGGAGTTGACGGACTTTGGGCGAGGGCGTATAGTGGGCATGCGGGAGGCCGGGTGGACGTACCGCCGAATTGCTCAACACGTGGGGCGTGAGGTCTCCACAGTACATCGATGTTGTCGCCAGTGGTCAGCGGAAGGTGTACGTGCCCGTCGACCTGGGACCGGACCGCAGCGACGCACGGATGCACGCCAAGACCGTAGGATCCTACGCAGTGCCATAGGGGACCGCACCGCCACTTCCCAGCAAATTAGGGACACTGTTGCTCCTGGGGTATCGGCGAGGACCATTCGCAACCGTCTCCATGAAGCTGGGCTACGGTCCCGCACACCGTTAGGCCGTCTTCCGCTCACGCCCCAACATCGTGCAGCCCGCCTCCAGTGGTGTCGCGACAGGCGTGAATGGAGGGACGAATGGAGACGTGTCGTCTTCAGCGATGAGAGTCGCTTCTGCCTTGGTGCCAATGATGGTCGTATGCGTGTTTGGCGCCGTGCAGGTGAGCGCCACAATCAGGACTGCATACGACCGAGGCACACAGGGCCAACACCCGGCATCATGGTGTGGGGAGCGATCTCCTACACTGGCCGTACACCACTGGTGATCGTCGAGGGGACACTGAATAGTGCACTGTACATCCAAACCGTCATCGAACCCATCGTTCTACCATTCCTAGACCGGCAAGGGAACGTGCTGTTCCAACAGGACAATGCACGTCCGCATGTATCCCGTGCCACCCAACGTGCTCTAGAAGGTGTAAGTCAACTACCCTGGCCAGCAAGATCTCCGGATCTGTCCCCCATTGAGCATGTTTGGGACTGGATGAAGCGTCGTCTCACGCGGTCTGCACGTCCAGCACGAACGCTGGTCCAACTGAGGCGCCAGGTGGAAATGGCATGGCAAGCCGTTCCACAGGACTACATCCAGCATCTCTACGATCGTCTCGATGGGAGAATAGCAGCCTGCATTGCTGCGAAAGGTGGATATACACTGTACTAGTGCCGATATTGTGCATTCTCTGTTGCCTGTGTCTATGTGCCTGTGGTTCTGTCAGTGTGATCATGTGATGTATCTGACCCCAGGAATGTGTCAATAAAGTTTCCCCTTCCTGGGACAATGAATTCACAGTGTTCTTATTTCAATTTCCAGGAGTGTATTTGTGCTGCGGTAGCTGTACGATCTGCCACTGTTGCCATTGGAATACGACGGTCCTGGCGGGCATTCATGCTGCGTGGACGTCCACAACCCCGTTTATGGGTGTGAGAATTTTCACGTGACCACTGATACCAGCATCGTTGTACAACTGAGTTTTAGTGAAAAGGTCGTGTATGTCAGTTTTGATGCTTTAAGTTGTTATAACGAATCTGTTTCGGATTGTTGTAAAAATGACGCTGTATGGCATGGTCGGGAGGGAGAACCCGGAGGACAAAAAATGGCTCTGAGCACTATGCGACTTAACTTCTGAGGTCATCAGTCGCCTAGAACTTAGAACTAATTAAACCTAACTAACCTAAGGACATCATACACATCCGTGCCCGACGCAGGATTCGAACCTGCGACCGGAGCGGTCGCTCGGCCCCAGACTGTAGCGCCCAGAACCGCACGGCCACTCTGTCCGGCCCCGGAGGACAGTTGCTGTAGCATGACTGGAAATGTTTTTGTGGTGTCACCGCCAGACACCACACTTGCTAGGTGGTAGTTTTAAATCGGCCGCGGTCCATTAGTACATGTCAGACCCGCGTGTCGCCACTGTCAGTGATCGCAGACCGAGCGCCACCACACGGCAGGTCTCGAGAGACTTACTAGCACTCGCCCCAGTTGTACGGATTACTTAGCTAGCAATGCAACACTGACGAAGCCTCGTTTATTTGCAGAGAAGATAGTTAGAATAGCCTTCAGCTGAGTCAATGGCTACGACCTAGCAAGGCGCCATAGCAATTGATAGTTATCGTATGAAGCATGTCTCATCAAGAACGATGTATACAAATGATGGATTAAAGTTAAGTATTCCAGCAGCTACGTACTTTTCTTTATAGCATCCATTACGTATCCTGTTTCAGACCTCACGCCATCCTGCGTGAGCTTATAGCGTGCATTTCGGCCTTCCCTAGCTATATAACTTTTTTTTTTATTGTCATTCGCACACAGTGGCACCTTTCCTTCGCGAAGTATGAGAGTTGTGTGTATCTTTTTTTTTTACAGTTTAAGTTGATTGTAAGGTGTGTGTGCTCCTGTGTGTATGTGTGTGTGTGTGTGTGTGTGTGTGTGTGTGTGTGTGTGTGTGCGTGGAGTCATGTTTGTGTTAGTTGATGAGAGAAGAGAGAGAGTGAAACCCGGAGCCGGCAGATATGCTACTCCTCTCGATTAGCATCAAGAGGCCTGTCAAGCGTACTCACCCCGTGTGACACTGCAGAGAGATTTGGAATGCAATTGAGACTATTACCAAAAATGGGTTCAATTGGCTCTAAGCACTATGCGACTTAACATCTGAGGTCATCAGTCCGCTAGACAAAGAACTGCTTAAATCTACCTAACCTAAGTACAGCACACACATCCATGCGCGACGCACGATTCGAACCTGCAGCCGTAGCAGCAGCAACGCCTAGAACCGCTCGGCCACGGCGTCTGGCGAGACTATTATCGCAAAGACTGGTGATCAGGGGCCTTACGCTACCATCTCTTCTCCTCTTTGCCGTAAGGACAAAGAGGGAGCTGCAACATCATTTGCTGATATTGATACTTTCACAAAAATGCTGAATGGCAACCACTGAAGGTTAATTGATGTACACTTAGAAACATTGAAAATAACGCATCAGGAGGAGAGGGCCGATCGAAATGAAATTTATTAGACCTAATGATACAGATGAGAAATACACTTGATCCCAGAGTCAAAACATGCAAACAAATAGAGTACAAGTGGACAAATAAAGTGCATATCAATCTAATCACTCTCGCAAATGATCATGATGATGAAATGATGAGGACAACGCAAACACACAGTCCGCAGGCAGAGAAAATCCCCAACCCGGCAGGGAATTGAACCCAGTACCCCGTGATCCAGAGGCAGCAACGCTAGCCCCTAGACCACGAGCTGCAACCTGTACCCAGCAGGCTACCCATTCAAGTACCGGCTACGACCGAGGGCTGACGGGAAACGGTGAATTCAACGACATAAGACAGTTGACTTGAGTTGTGGGTTTGGTAGGCGGGCATTAGTTTTCTACAAATTGTTATTAATAATTATTTATGTTTCTATGCCAGTGAGCTTGTCAATCTGTCACACGTATGAGATTCGCAAAGGTGGTGTATGTGTTTTCACTTTTCAGTATTAAAAGGTGCTCAAAGTACCTTACCCTAAAATTTGTGTGTGTCCTACACAAATATGCTGAATGGCAACCCCTGAAGGTTAATTGATATAAACTCAGGAACATTGAAAATAACGCATCAGGAGGAGAGGGTCGATCGAAATGAAATTTATTAGACATAGTGATACAGATGAGAGATACACTTGATCCCAGAATTAAAACATGCAAACAAATAGAGTGAGTACAAGTGGACAAATAAAGTGCATGTCTATAACGCGATGGAGCATCTTTTGCTGCAACAGAGTCTGGCATCGAATTGATTAGATGTCTGACATTGTCTTGAGACAGACTGGCCCACATATCTTGAGCAGCCACGTCCAAATCATGAAAAGAGAGTGACATGGCGCCATATGCCGTTTCAGCTGGTCCCAGCTGGGGTCATGTCCGGTGAGCAGGCCGACTACGGAAAAGTCAGAACAAGACGAAGGAAGACATTAGCAACTCGAGCTGTGTGCCGACGAGCATTATGTTGCTGGAAAAGTGCTCCTGGTACACCTTGTATGAATAGTCCTACATAGGGGTGAAGGATGTGATCAGCATAATGCTGGCACATTCCAGTGTGGCGCGCGACAGCGCGGATGGAACTTGACCATTCACCAGGGTGCCTATTCTGTATCTTACCGCCATTGTGCCGATCGTTTCGGTACTCAAGAGCACCGAACGGTCTAGTACTCGAATTAGGGTCCCATCTTTATTCAGTATGCATTTCGGTAGCGATACCGTTCGGGTCTAGAAAACCGAAGCGCTGTTGTCGGTTCGTGTCGCGCAAGCCAATCAAAAGCAAGCAGCCGCACATCCGCGCATGCCCACTGCAGCGCGCACAGCGCCAAGAACACAAAGCGGCTAGCAGACGACACAGGCGCGCTATTCTTCTCAGTACCGAACTTGCGTTTTCGCAGTACGATGTGTTGCTAAAATACCAGCGGAAATGTCGGACGACAATGATTCTCAGCTGAAATGCATAGAAATTTTTACAGTTTCCCTGATCGCGTGTTTCCACGCATGCATAATAACGATAGCGTTTTTGACTGTGTTCTGCAGATTGTCGTAAATTCCGCATTATGTCATCTTATTCTCATTCACACTGACATCGTGTTTTGGATTTTACGTTTCGGAAAATGAGTTGGGAGTAGTGTGTAGTACCACATTGCACTGATACATCTACATAAACACCCGAAAAATTGATTGAGAGTTTCAAAGAATAAGAAGATAGACAGAATGTGGCTATAACTCGCTCCTAGAGATCCAAATGATTAAGTAGCCCATTTCCCAATATGATACGTCAACGATTTCGGTCTTAGAAACAAAACTGAAAAAACGCGTTTTCGAGAGCTCCTGCAGTTCATCGAAGTTTGTAACATGCATTTCATGAATGAAAATGTTTCGTATATGGTGATACAGTCTAAAAATATTACGGCGGAAAAGTTTCATCTCTGTCTGCTGCTGTTGAGGATTCGATCGCAGATAAAGACTTGTGACAAGCAAGATTATGGAGATGACTGCAGCTAGTTACATTCCCAGTAATTTAAGTTGTGCTCTTAGATTCCTGTCTAACGGCATACTCGGAAATCGCTACATATTCGGAAAAAATGGTGAATTATTTCTGACAAGAAAAAATATAAAGGTCACTGTCGGTTGTTTCACTCACAGCAATTTCATCTCCAACAATTTTATATTTCGTATTTTAAACACACAGAATCACGAAATCATTACTGAGGAAGAGCGCTTTTACATGTAAGCAATATTGCAGAAAAATCTTAACTTACACGAATAACGATGTCTCAAAACGTGTTGCATATGTGAAGAGGCAAAAAAAAATTTTACACCAATCCATGCGCGAACCCGTGTCTTTGCGTGTAGCAGTCCCGCACGCTAACCACATGACCACGCTTATTAAAAACTACAAGTCGCTAAAAACTTGTACTATTGCAGAGGAACATAGGCTGACTTCTTTGCCAAACGATGCTGCGTAAGTTAGAAATGCGTAATAGTTTGGAAGGTTTCTAACATCAGGCTTCACATAATTGCTTTCCATTGTTACCAGAAAGTTGTAAACACGTTTCGATAGTTACTAACTAAACCATTTGTGGGAAAAAGTACACAAAGTCACTAGTGACGTCAATTCGCACTCATGTAATATACGTAGGCGGAGCCGATATCTTGCTATTTAATGAGCATTAAACTCTTATTTGCATTAAAATAACACGTATTTTGAGAGAATATTGACCGAAAACGCTTTCTTTTTGGATGTAATCATTCACAGTAACAACCTAACCTAACCATATTTCTAACAAAGGAAAATAGTCTATTATGAACTCACTTTCCAACCAGATGCGTCCTCTGGTGATTCTTTAGTAACACTTTCATTAAATCCAAAGCTAAAACCGCTAAATATGTTTAAAATAACAAATTATAGGTGTACATAAACCACAGCTCACCGATCTACAGAGCCACACCGAAATCCAAAACCTCACGGTACAATTGTCGTAAAATCGGTGGGAGGACCGTTCGATAACAGGTCTCTGAAGCTTACTGAATAGGATATTTCGACAAAGAACCGAAAATGACGTCACTACCGAAACGAACTAACTAGACCGATCGATATGAACGATACAGAATAGGGCCCCAGGCTACCTCCACGCCAATATACGGTTATAAACCGTCCCCAAAACGAATCTGGGTACATCACTACACAGCACGTTTTGCCAGTCTGTGGCAGTCACCGTCGTTCTGCCTTGGCACCACAGTGGATGGATACGCTGATGTCTCAGAATTAACTGCAGTACACGACAAGGGCGTCAGGATTGCACATTCGCATCCGCAATGAGCCAGAAAATTGATTTGTGGAACAACGGGCATCCGTACATCTGCTTGTATCACGGAGCGAGTCACTGTTTGATCCCTGATCGCTTGCCGCGCGATCCTTTGATCCCCTCGCCTCGTCGTCTTCCTGGTCGTTCCAGACCCGGTACGTCGCACACGCGCGCCACCTCGTGTCCCCTGCTCCCAACATGGTCTGACGGATGGACCTGGCGAGCCACATGGCGTGTCATGCCCGTGACTAGGCCCCTCTTAACTCTGAGAAATGCCGTCTAACACGTCTACCTGGCACTCTGCGCCTACTAACTTCCTCTTCGAGTCGGAATGTGATCCTCTAGTGTATAAGTTTAAATAGGGCTCCCTGTCCGATTGCAGTGTCACTACAGAGTCTGTGCGCGTGCGCATAGCAACAAACTTGTGTCATTTGCATATCGGATCTCTCTGTACTTATTTACAAAGTTTCACGTTTATACTTGCCTATGGGTGCGCCATTTTAAATGATCATGAGCATATGCCTGCTTTTTAAATTCTTTTTATCTGAAGTTGCGCAGAGTGTTTCTAATCACTCTTTTCAGTGTTACCACGAATCACCACAAGTATGTAATAAAATGTTTCTCTTTTCATTTCATGTTTTCGTAGATCTTGTCTGGTAATTCCAGTAACTGAGGAAAGAATGTACGGTACTCGACATGTGCTTTCCGAGTCAGATAAATCTCATTCACATGCATTCGGCGGCGTTTTAATAACAGAAGCCGCATTGCAGACCTCATCTCTAAAACAATGGATACCACGACAGAGGCGTCGTGGCATCCATTCTGCCAAAAACTGACCAAGCTGTCGGGCTATGTTCTCGGTTGACACCTGGCGACGACGTCTGTCGAGTATTGTCTGTGAAACTGTAAGCGCAGTGTTACTTTCCTGACAACTGCTGCCGGACGGCGGCGCTGCGCGAGCGCCAGAGGCATTTCGCGTCATGTATTTTAGGATGAAAGGCTTTACAAATCAAAATCGTTAGTCCGCGCTCTCCTCATTCCGTTGTAAATTTGGAGAGATTACTTTGCGGGGACAATTTCAGTTTGAATAAGGATGCAGTTGACGTACAAAATTTAGCTTTTAGTGTAATGAAGCTTACTTGCTCAAACAGTTTCATGCACTATTTTGTTTGCTGATGCCCAAAATAGAAATTCAGAATCCGAAGATTACGTTCAAAACTGCAGCAAACTGTAATTTAAAAATCTCGTTGACGGAAACTAAAATTATGGCTCGCAAGGGCCTCGTAATTAAGGTTCCAGAGGACAAATATCCGGTTGAATCAAAGATAGAAATAAATGGTAAGAAAATAATTTAACACTTTGAAATGTTTTGACTTCCTGGTTTCTTACGATACAGAGGGAGAGCAAGAATAAAAATTATTTTAGCTTATAACGCCCCATCGACGATGATGTCTTTAGAGTCAGAGTACATCAGGTATAGGAAATTACCAAATACAAATCACCAAACAGCCGTACGCTTTTAGAAGTTGTGATTTTATCAAGACGATCAGTTTCGGCTGTTGGTATTTTCCTTTGGTAAATACCTAACTGGTCGCTGCCCCACATCCACGATGGATTGACAGAGATCAGATAGAGGGTAATCAGCCGTACACTTTCAAAGGAATCATCCTGACATTCACCTTACGTGATTGAGAAAAATTGCAAATATCCAAAATCTGGATGGCCGAATAGGTATTTGGATTGTGTCTAGTGCAGTACAACTTCGTAGCCTCGCTCAGTAGTGAAAATTAGCCTAGTCTCGTCAGAGACGTGGAAACAGAAAAACTCTGGTAAAGATGTGCTTCCAGACTGGCTAAACGAGGTCTGTAGTTCATACCTAAAGAATATAGAGCCGTACGATGTCCAAGAACTCGAAGAGAAGGGAAGATAGCCTCCGAGATGCAGCAGGTTGACGGACTATTCATTAAGGAAAACAAAAAGGAAGTAATTCAGGTGTGTAGTATTGACCAAGTCTCATGTGACAAGATCAGCGCTACAAGAGATATCTCAAAGAAAATCATTTGCTGCCATGCTGTTTTTATCCCTTGATTTCAGATTTATTAACATGAGTCCACAGTAGCGACATATATCTCACATAAATTTCACTTACCTTTCTTGTTTTCACTACTTACACATCCAGTATTTCATTTTAAGAGTAAATTTTCTAGTGGGTTTATTGATCCTTTTCGGAAAAATGAGGGGTATACTGTTTAGAAACACGTAAACAGTGCTGTTACAATTAAGCTATTTTCTGTCGTAAGGTATGCTGTTGTTTGTAGTGTTATAAATTTGTTTAGTACTTCATCATGTTGTCTTTATTATTTAGATATTCTGGCTAAACATGTGATCACGTTACTACGATAACAGAAGTGCCATAATAAGTCTCTTCAGTTTTTAATGTGAGCCGGTTGGGCCAGGGCAAGAAATGGATATAACCTTGCGGGTATAGGAGAAAACATAATCAGCGATAGCTAAGGAATGCATTCAGTGAGGAACTTTCTTGGAGAGAGCACGTATCTTTTTACTATTGGAGAAAAGAGGGAATTACGGAATGCTGTTAAATAATTCGATTGACGAGAAGAAAAAACTTAGCCGGACAAAAAGTTTTATGGACAAGTGCACGGAAATTCTTGCAGAACCTATCGGAAAGATCATATTAGTGTGGGACTGTTCGATGCTAGATGTCAAGAGAGAGAGAAAGTTTCCCCGGCCTCGTGTGAGGAACTTGGACGTCTGCTGAGCAGCTGTGAGGTACTTAGCTCATGCGCGAGTGAGGTGACTGGTAGTCGGGGCCACAGCCTCCTGGTTTCAGAGGCACGGTGCCACCTGGACTGCTGAACCGCGAGAGGTAGCGCAGTGGTTAACACTCAGACTCATATCTGGGCGGAGCGCAGTTCAAATACCTGTTCAGCCGTTAGGTTTTCCATAGTTTTTCTACATCCCATGATGGTTTCATTGAAAAGGACACAGCCAATTTCCTTCGGTTTCCTTCACCCATTATGAACTTGTTTTCTTGCCTTAATGACATCATCATCGACGGGACGTTAAATCCTAGACTATTTTTTTTCAGTACCTCCATCGCTCAAGAGCTGCTGCCATGAAATAGTGGCTAACTCCGGGCACAGTCAACCGGTGCAGCCGACAGACCTATCGTCGACAGGTAATGGTATGAACTAAAGCACGCCTGTCATAGCTACCTGACGACGTTCCATTTTCCTCAGAGAAACAGCCGCTAAATACCGCAAAATTATCCTCTGAAATTCACATTAATATAATGGCCATATTATCTTTTTAATTATAGTGATGGAAAGTATTTTGTAATTATGTTTTGTGAAGAGTAACAAACTAAGAAAGACTCAAACAAAACATTTATGCAAATAAAACTATTATAATGCATTCTATTTATCTTCTGCAATTGCCTGTCTTAATTTCTTTATTCAACAATATAAAAACGCAGTACTCAATTTCAGTTATGTCATTTTTAATAAATTAGTAAATGTACTTGACATTTATGAATTAGCCTTAATGTGAGGCTTTAACTAAAATCCATTGTTATATAATAAGTGCCAAGCATGAATAGGAACAGTCTGCAATGTTGCCAAATTTATTCAAGGTGGCTGCTCTCCCTGGGTGGACCATGAGGGGTAGATCTGGAAATGTTGCACTATTGACGTCACTATCCCCACTGTTGCCCCCTCTCCCAGTTCCCCTTCCATCACTCATTTTCCTCCTCACCTCCCTCACTTCCCCTATCCTCCCTGACTTGGGAATTGGTGGAAAAAAGTTGGAGTCCATGCTGAGCTAAAGACTTAAAGTACTGTATTTGGAATTGTGTTAGCTTATTTAAAGTTGTAATCATGCTCAGAGAATTCCCCAAATTTTGGCGGGGTAACCAATTACCTATTGCTGCTTCAAATTCAAATAACCCCAACTGCTTAATATTGGCGGGAGAAAAACTCAGTCTGTGCTGAGCTGCTGGGGAGGAAGAACGTAAAATATTTATTTATTTCTTTTTGGCGGAAAATGTGTTCATTTGACGAGATGCTGGTGTTTGGCAGAGAAAAGTTTAATACTTGTATTTCCTGTAAGCATATAGCTGAGGCTCGCATCTCTATCCTCCTACTAGAGAAAGGAGGTGATGATGGATGAGCATGAGGGGTGGGGGATATCTTAAAGCAATTAATGGTGATGCAGCAGGATGGACTGAGGGTGCATTTCACAAGACTACTTCCTGTGCTGAAAAAAAGGTTCAAATGGCTCTAAGGTCATCAGTCTCCTACACTTAGAAGTACTTAAACCTAACTAACCTAAGGACATCACACACAGCCATGCCCAAGCCAGGATTCTAACCTGCGACAGTAGCAGCAGTGCGGTTCCGGACTGATGCGCCTAGAACCTGTGCTGGAGCTGTCATGTTTTTTGAAATGGCCAGTCAATCCACAGTGCAAGAGACAACTTCGTCCTATTCACTAACCCAGACTGAATGAACCACACGTGCTCGTCTTAATGTACAAGGGTCGACTGAGGGTGCTTGAAACGGGTTTGTTTCTTTGCCGATCGCATGCGTGTGTATGTTCAACTGGATGTGTGCCCTAGTCGACAATACGTCTCGAAATTGGAGGGAATGGTCCTACAACTGCTTCGGGAAGAATTGTGTCATACCGATATACAAGCGTATTGCTGCAGAACTTATGTCACATTGTGTAAAGGAAGTAGTGTTGCGCTTTTAAAACGAATATTGTGACGGCAACAGTGCAAACACCGCTGTATAGCACTAAAATTTATATAATCTCCAGTTTAATAAGTGTACACTAACTCTCGTGATATGAACTTACGCTTGATACAATGAATAATGAGCCCATAACATAGAATCTTGCGTTGAACATACTACAAAATATGCACTTAACACCATCCAACTGTCCTTAAACATACATTCGGACAGTAAATCTCATACACTATGGTCAGTAGAAGACTTCACCAATAACATCATTCTGGTAGGACCAAATGACATCACGGTAACCAATACTAAGATAACATTCCAGGACGGACAGGCGTGCTTTTCTTGTGTATGGTTCAAGTGGCACCAATGTGTCTTAGGAGGAGAGAAATATAATTCTCTTATAAGCGAGCAGCTATTAATAAAAAAAGAAAAAAGACTAGTTTTCCAGGCCTCTTCTAACCTTGTACACAAAGAGGTTCATTCACTGCAGGTGCTCTGCTTTGGTCAGTGTTGGGTTAACAATGATATGCAGTTTCCAGGATGCAGTTGGGCCCTCCTATAGGCAGTGGTTCTACTTTCTCAGATCTGTTATAACCTCCTGCTGCAAAGATATCCATCTGATAGCGACGCTCTGTTTTGGTCAGTGTTGGGTTGACAATGGTATGCTATTTCAGGTCTGCAGAAATCAAATGTATTTTTAGGAAATGCCAATCTGTGGAACAATAGCGAAATACTTGACTATTTATCATGGACAACTCTTTCGAAAAAGGACAACCAGCAGCATGCTATGACCATCAGCTATGTCTCATGGTAGGAATAGCCAGCTACAGGGACTACATTTGCCAGAGGGGTGGGCGCTATGACCAGCGGCCGTTGAGGTCACTGCGGGTGGTCGCTAGCTGGCGAGAGAGCGGCCTGAGCTGGCGAGGCGAGCGCATCGCTGCCGTTGCGCGCTTCGCTTACTCGGCCGTTGAGAGCTCGTGAAGAGGTTTTCTGTGCTGTGGGCGCGCGGATAGCAAATTGTCGTGCATTGTTTTGACAACGCGTGCAAATTGTCGTGTTCCGCGCCTCGCAGCATGGGGAAGAAGGGTGCGCAGAGGAAACCTGCCGCTACGAAGGGTCCTTCGGTTGTGCAACTCACTGAGTCTGCCGACCGTGCAAGGAACTCCAGAGAAGACGAGTCGCGGCCTGTCCCCCCTTTGTACGGCAAGTGCAAAGGTGGGTGGACAGCGCTGTTCGACACCATGACGAACTGCGCTCGGAACGAGGTGGTCTGCGAGTCTGTCGATACAGACTCGCTGATCTGCGTTCGAGCCGCAAACGTGGCCGACCACAGGGCGATCAAGGTCGCAGTGGCCGACCACATCGTCGACGCGCCGCCGGCGCGTGAGAAGGCACCTTCCGTAGGAAGGATGAAGACGACTAAGGCACTCCTCAGGGGGTTGCCTTGGTGCTGTGATGAGGCAGCGGTCCGGGAAGGGCTGCTGCGAGCCGGGTTTGGTAATGCAGCCGCAAGGTTGCACAACCGGACCAACAGGAAGAGGGCGCCGCTCTATGCCGTGACCGTGCAAACGGTCGACGGCGGGAGCGACATCCTCGACTTGCGGAAGTTGCTGGGCTTCCCGGTTACGACGGAGGCTCTCCCGACCGCCATGGATCCTCAGCCCCAGTGCTTCACGTGCCAGGGCGAGGGCCATGTTGCGAAGTACTGCCGCAACGCGGCGCGGTGCGTCAAGTGCTCAGGTGAGCACGACAGCCGCGCCTGCGACCGCGGCAGCAACGCTCTGCCGACTTGTGTCCGGTGTGGCGGCCCGCACGTCGCCAATTGGCGCGGTTGTGCAGCTTTCTCAAGCCGCAACCGTGCCGGGGGCGGCGAAGCGGCCGCGGCCGCACCGACGCAGCAGCAGAAGAGAAGACGACGTCGGAAACGGCGTAGGGCGGAGAACAGCCCGGTGCAGCTGAGGGACGGCGCAGCAGCAGATCCACCTGCCAGGGGCGGGGACGGCCGCTCGGAAACGGGCAGCCAGGACGCAGCTCGCCCTCCCGCGAAGAGATGTGACCTCGAGCTCGGCATCGCCGTGAAGGAGGCCACAGCAGCCCTCAAAGCCGTCATGGCGGCGGAGAGGGCTGCCTTCGCAGCCGCCGTGGCTGCAGAGAAGGAAGAGGCCTTGAGGCAACTGCGAGCAGTCTTCGCCCAGGGCCTCAGCGCGGTCGTACCTGCGAACACTCCTGCGACCTCGCAGAAGGACGTTCGCGCGCCTGTCCCAGCGGTTGCCCCAGCAGCACCGCAGGTGAAAGGTGCAAAGAAGAAAACCGCCAGGGCAGTCTTCATCGCGCAAGCGTCGCCGCGCTGCCGCGCCGAACTTTTATGTTACAGGGAGTAAGCCACTGCGGCCGGCCCAGGAGACAACGAGGGAGCCCAGCCGCGGCACCGGACTGACCCAGCTAACGACCACGCAGTACATAGGTAACGTTGCACGATACCTCACGCTAACCCCCCTCACCTTGCATGCTCTGTCGCAGCTAGCAAACCGCTACTGCTCTTACTACCCGTCCTACTGTCGCAGAGGTTTTTTTCCCTTGGCGCTGGCCTTGGCACTTTTTTTTCCTCTGCTCTTACAACCGCTACCCTTCGATCGTTTTCGACCACTTCTATCTCCTGATGGACCATGTTAATGAGTAGACTTACCCAGACGCATGGATAACATCACAGCCTGCATCCTGTGACGCCTGATTCAAAACTAACATGCATACGGAGGTGACAGTAGAACTTTTGTGTTGGTCACCACGTTGGTGCGGGCGTGGAGGGGCCCCATCCTTTGTTTTTGGGTGGTCGCTATTCAGTACAGGACACCACGCATACCCTCTTCCCCCCCCCCCCCCACCCAACCCCCCACCACCACCCCACCCCGCCATTCATTACTACTGGCTGCTTCCAGCAGCTTCCCGTAGCCTGTGTACTCTCCTGGCCTCTGAGCACTCAAAATTGATGTCTGTGGAATTCTTGAAAGTAAAATGTCATGCACGCGGGCTTTACAGATACACGAATATTAATACAGAAAGGCAGCTTTCACGCAACCTATTCACATATCGGAGGTGGATGGTACAAACAGAAATAGCAAGCGATATATGGTAAGGAATGTATATACATATGGATAAATATCAGAAGTATGGAAAAACGGCTTGCTAGATATCTGTATTTATACCTAGAGTGTAGTGGAAAGCGTCATTTCACAGAATAACTGCTTGAAATTTTACCTATGCTGTATGGATGGATCAGTGATCGAGGTTGTTTCCATAGATGTATCGAAGACCTGTGTAAAGCTTTGTCTTCTGTACTGGAGAAAAGCCAAGGGAGAAAGGGGTGGGGGGGTTCTTCCAGTGGTGGAGAAACTGAGAATTGTGGTGATGGATTTCGTAGTTTTGGAAACAGTTTATTGCTATTTGGATGTATTTTGATAGACATTTTTGGTACACTTTTAAAGCATTTTGATATAATATCGACCTCCCAGACACTCAAGCCGAGTAAAGTTTACGAATTAAGCTCTGACTGCATTCAGTTTTAATTATCCACGTGTAAACTAGATGGGTATCCAACTATGACGATATGAGATTGCACAGAGGCGTTATATTAAAGCAGGCGAAACGTATTTGCCGCAGTCCAGGACAGTGTTCTCCAGTATACCATCGAGTATCCGAATTAGAGATGGCTCTCACAGTGTTTTTCCCCACAAGTATTAAGGAGAGGAAGGAACCAATGTACTGAACGGACTTAAACCGTTGTATGTTAGGGAAATTTCTACTCTAAGTACAGTTAATGTGCTATGTGTACGAAAAAAAAAAAAACCGAAGCTACACGACATCGAAGTCATGAATCGAGAACTGGGATGTACGGCGAAGATAATTGTAATTGGAAGAAAGAAGAGGCAACTGCAAATGTGAAGATAGGGTTTACATATGGCTTTAAACATTGTGTATGGGGAAATCTGGTTATGACGGGGTGAAAGTTCGTATGTATTTACAGTATAGTAGATGGACATGTGCTGGAGTACAGACCAAAATCAATGCAACTGTGTGTTCTGGGGAGAGAGGACTGATGAAACATACTCGTATATACGTCTTAATAGTGGAAGGAGGGTGCGTTATAAAGACATGATGTCAAGACGAAACTGCATATCCTTCTATGCGTGAGCAATACCACCTAACATCGGGAAATGACTGCTGTAATATCCAGAGCTCCCCCTACACTCGGTTACACATTGTAAGCCATAGAAGTGAATGCACACTAAAAGATGCAGAGTTGGATTAATGTCGACTGTGCCCAAAGATTTTGAGGTCAGGACACTCAATGGAGCCATCATTGCCCGTCGTCCTGAGCCACATTTAAGCGACGGATCCTGGCAACAAGCCATTGAAGGCGCCGTTACAGGTTTTCAAGCACAAACACGTTTGGGATGAGGTCTGACTTTCTGATATTCAAGCGTCTTTAGATCGCACACTTACAGAACGTTTCGACGTTTAGCAGTTTGAATGAGGGATATTGCTCGTTGCATTATTTCAATCAACTTCGCACACATGTTAGTAATGGAGTGGTGACTTAACATTGATACAAAAACTGAGAACCATGCTACAATGTTACTGCCTGAGAGAAACACGGGATATATACGATGAGACATTTTGTTGATTGACAAATCGTAGACAGCACTGGTTTGGAACTCTAGCAATTGGATAAAATGCGTTGAAATTATGGGAAACCTCGTAAAATTGCGAAAACTGTTGGAAAATATGTAAAAAGGAGGAAAATACTACAAAAATGTGGGTACTTAAATGTTTGCTTGGGTGTATGAAAATCTTTCCATTCCTCCACCGATGTAATTGATAACTGATGGTAAATACTATCTGTGCTCTATGGATTTCAGTCCTGTAGAATACCCCCATGTTCCACATTCAATTATGCATTGTAAGCCATAGAGATTTGGATAAACCAGATAAAATTGAGAAAATTGATGGAAAACATATAAAAATGAGTAAAATACGACAAATATGAGGGTATGTGCATACCAGACTGTGTGTACGAAAATCACTCCATTCCTCCACCAGTGCAATTAACTACTGATGGTGCATGCTGTCCATGTTCTATGGGTTTAAGTCCCCCACCATACACCCTTTTCCACATGTGTTTATGCAGTGTTAGCCATAAAAATGAAACATCCAGTGTATAAATACTTAGGGTGCTCTCTCATCACTGCACAATATGAAATTAAATGTAGAACTCATCATTGTGGACAGCTCTTTGGAAATGCTTCACAATGCTGCAAACTCTTCCAGTTTTCAAAAGTTGTGATGTCTTCTACAATTTTATCAATAAGGAACACTGCCTCTGATGCTTATCTTCACCAACCTGTGTATGTGCTGATGGAACAGCACACCCTGCACCATGCAATGTCCAGCTCTCTGTGAGAGTCAAAGGATAAAAACATGTTAATGGCGGTTTATCACCTGACATGGACCTCAAAGTTGTGGCATGAAAGGAGAATGTACGGTGGTGTACAAAGCTATAATCATACTCTGATTGGATGTACCATAAAAAAGGCTTACAAAACCTTATAAACTGCAACACAGGAACCCTCTGTTGCGACTGATAGTAAGTGGGATATGGTCTTATTCCAATACAGGCAACGAAACTTTACACAGGTTTGTGGAAGCGACTTCGACCACTAGCCACCTGCTTCAGTGGACCATTACGTGTATATTTAATGGGATCGCCACAAGTGCTTGATGTCAACACGTGGACAGTATTTGTTTTCGATGTATCGTAAGAGAGAGATGCAGCAAAAGTCTTATCGAATTCTATGGTAGGTGAAATTAAAAAAGTTTTTATAGTTCGTAGTTTTAGTCTGTGGGATGTTATATAAATAACGAGGAGAGACAGACATGTAGATTGCTGTTGAATGTAAAAATGTCAGTGTGTGGTTTTCTTTTTTTGCGTACATGTAGTGTAAAGGTACTGTTCCATAGTGATATATCATGTAATACATGTAATACTCACGTATACTTGCATGCACGCTAATTTTGAAGTGGAAACACTCTTAACTACGCCAATTTGTCTATAAAACTGAACGAAATCGGTGGTACCTTTTGTTATGGAACCATGACTATCTTTTTTGTTAATAGCTGCTAAGTTGACATTAGATACAACAGTTCCACTGAAAACTTCCATCGCACAACGAATTATAACATTAGTATAATCAGATGGATGTCCCAAAATAATAAAGATATTCTGCGAGGAGCGGTAGTTTTCAAACCAAAATAGTGGAAGTTTTCGATTCATTCTGGATGTGTCATTGATTTTATACACTGTAGACATGTACAAGAGATGTATTGTAATAGGACTCTCCCGTCATTGACAACTGCATTGTGTACTCAGTTCGTAGTTTTACTCAGCTGGACGTTAGGAAATAACGAGGAGGGAGGGCAAGTGAATTGTACTTGCTGTCGGGTCTCAGAATGACTGTCTTTTTTTTCTGACATGCGAATAGAAAGCGTGAAAGCTGCTGTTCTCTATTGATATTTGTGCTTCTGAAGTGTATGTAATGCGTACATAAATGACAATTTACTTACAAGACTTCGGCAGACACTAATTTTGAGTGAATGGAGGCTAGGACAGCACGTGACTAAGAGAGACTGCTCAAGTGGCAGGCGGCAGCTGGTGCGGGCGGGTGATCGACGCCATCGTGTTGAATAGCGACCGCCTGCAGTGACCTCAGCAGCCGCTGATTACGGCGCCTGCCTCTGTGTCGAGTGTAGCCCCTGTGGATCTGCGTCTTCCAACCACGGGATGTAGCCACGGGCAATACCATACTGTTGCCTGTTCTCCTTCTGGAGAGTTGTTTAGGACGAATAGTCAAGTATATGCTATTGTCCCAGGGGTTGCCATTTCCTAGAAATACACTACTGGCCATTAAAATTGCTACACCAAGAAGAAATGCAGATGATAAACGGGTATTCATTGGACAAATATATTATACTAGAACTGACATGTGATTACATTATCACGCAATTTGGGTGCATAGATTCTGAGAAATCAGTATCCAGAACAACCACCTCTGGCCGTAATAACGCCCTTGATGCGCCTGGGCATTGAGTCAAACAGAGCTTGGATGGCGTGTACAGGTACAGCTGCCCATGCAGCTTCAGCACGATACCACAGTTCATCAAGAGTAGTGACTGGCGTATTGTGACGAGCCAGTTGCTCGGCTACCATTGACCAGACGTTTTCAATTGGTGAGAGATCTGGAGAATGTGCTGGCCAGGGCAGCAGTCGAACATTTTCTGTATCCAGAAAGGCCCGTATAGGACCTGCAACATGCGGTCGTGCATTATCCTGCTGAAATGTAGGGTTCCGCAGGGATCGAATGAAGGGTAGAGCCACGGGTCGTAACCCATCTGAAATGTAACATCCATTGTTGAAAGTTCCGTCGATGCGAGCAAGAGGTGACCGAGACGTGTAACCAATGGCACCCCATACTATGACGCCGGGTGATACGCCAGTATGGCGATGACGAATACACGCTTCCAATGTGCTTTCATCACGTTGTCGCCAAACACTGATGCGACCATCATGATGCTGTAAAGAGAACCTGGATTCATCCGAAAAAATGACGTTTTGCCATTCGCGCACCCAGCTTCGTCGTTGAGTACATCATCGCAGGCGCTCCTGTCTGTGATACAGCGTCAAGGGTAACCGCAGCCATGGTCTCCGAGCTGACAGTCCATGCTGCTGCAAACGTCGTCGAACTGTTCGTGCAGATGGTTGTTGTCTTGCAAACGTCACCACCTGTTGACTCAGGGATCGAGACGTGGCTGCACGATCTGTTACAGCCATGCGGATAAGATGCCTGTCATCTCGACTGCTAGTGATACGGGGGCTGTTGGGATCCAGCACGGCGTTCCGTATTACCCTCCTGAACCCACCGATTCCATATTCTGCTAACAGTCATTGTATCTCGACCAACGCGAGGAGCAATGTCGCGATACGATAAACCGCAATCGCGATAGGCTACAATCCGACCTTTATCAAAGTCGGAAACGTGATGGGACGCATTTCTCTTCCTTACACGAGGCATCACAACAACGTTTCACCAGGCAACGCCGGTCAGCTGCTGTTTGTGTATGAGAAATCGGTTGGAAACGTTTCTCATGTCAACACGTTGCAGGTGTCGCCACCGGCGCCAACCTTGTGTGAATGCTCTGAAAAGCTAATCAGTTGCGTATCACAGCATCTTCTTCCTGTCGGTTAAATTTCGCGTCTGTAGCACGTCATCTTCGTGGTGTAGTAATTTTAATGGCCAGTAGTGTACATTTGATTTCTGTTGATCTGAAATGGTATATCATTGTCAACCCAACACGGATCAAAGCAGAGCTCGCTACCAGATCTATCTCCTTGTGTATCATCAGCGAGAGGGTCGAACAGGCTTGAAAAAGCAGAAGCACTACCTACATGAGGTTCCAGCTGCTGATCAGTATATCATCGTCAACCAACACTGACCACAGCAGAGCACCTGCAGTGGAAGGACCTCTTTGTGTACCATCAGCAGATCTGGAAAAAAGGATCTCTGCCCACGGGACAAGAGGGAAGGGGGGGGGGGGCGAGGAGGTGGGGGGGGGGGGGAGGTAAGTCTGGTTATAAGCTGCTTAGTCTGTATCTACACACAGAGGTGAAGACACATGCACTGTTCTGCTGAAAGATTTGTTTTTTGTTTTCGATATGTGTGTCATGTTATTACAGTGTTTCGTATTCCTATAGAAATGAGGCCGGGATGCACTCGTAGCGTAACACTGTTATTGATATTGTATTTTTCTTTGTGTATAGATGCTTGCTTATATGAAGATTATGTCTCTCTCCTCCTAAGGCTCATTGGTACCACTCAAAAGGAAAACACATCTATCCATCCCAGGGTGTTAGCTCAATACTGGTTATCGAGTTGTTGTTTGGTCCTACCAGAATTACGTTATTGGTGTTGTCTTCTACTCACCATAGAGTGTGGGATTTGTTACTAAATGTACGTTTAAGAACTGCTGGATGGTGTTAAGTACTTAATTTGTAGTGTATTCAATGTTATTCATTCAATATTTGCTGTAACAAACATGAGTTCACCACGAGAGTGAGCTTAAACTCATTTAGCTGGAGATTCCATTGATTTTAGTACTATATCCGCTATTTGCATTGTTACCATCGCACTTTTACGTTTTTAAAGCGTTAAGACTGCTCCCTTTACATGATGTAAGGTAAGGTCTGTCACTATAATATTCGCTCTAGCAATTATAAGAATTACACCCAGAGAGCGAGTTTACAGATTTCATTGATTTTAGAAATATATCCACCATTTGAACTCACACAGTATTCGTTTCAATAGCATAGCATTACATCCTTTACGCAATGTGAGGTGAGGTCGGACGGTACAATGTTTATTGTGACAAGCATAACAATCACACTTGGAGAATTCACAATGTGAATATTTATGCAGAATATGAGTGTTTGAGTTTATTCAGTCACTTTTTTGAATATATGAGCTGAAATTACAACAACTGCACTTTATGCAGACATGCAGTGTGTTACCCCACAAGGAGCAAGTGACCTGTGAAAAATTCCTCCACTGCCTATTCCTCGTCCGCAGCTTGTGGTCGTGCGGTAGCGTTCTCGCTTCCCGCGCCCGGGTTCCCGGGTTCGATTCCCGGCGTGGTCAGGGATTTTCTCTGCCTCGTGATGACTGGGTGTTGTGTGATGTCCTCAGGTTAGTTAGGTTTAAGTAGTTCTAAGTTCTAGGGGACTGATGACCATACATGTTAAGTCCCATAGTGCTCAGAGCCATTTTTTTTTTGTCTATTCCTCCCCTGTCTCTACAGTGGGAATCTCATTTTTCCACATTGTATGAGAACACACCTACCCACCCACAACCACACCCACACCCACACCCACACACCCACACCCACACCCACACCCACACCCCCACACCAACACCCACACAAAGCTGTTACTCAGTACATTGGAGCATCTGAAACCTCTACCAGACAGCCTTCGGACAGTTTACCTGAAGAAGTAGAATAAATGAGCAATGACGGGTTATAAGGAGGAGGAGATTAGTGTTTAACGTCCCGTCGGCAACGAGGTCATTAGAGACGGAGCGCAAGCTCGGATGAGGGAAGGATGGGGAAGGAAGTCGGCCGTGCCCTTTCAAAGGAACCATCCCGGAATTTGCCTGAAGCGATTTAGGGAAATGACGGAAAACCTAAATCAGGATGGCCGGAGACGGGATTGAACCGTCGTCCTCCCGAATGCGAGCCCAGTGTGCTAACCACTGCGCCACCTCGCTCGGTATATAAGCGCTATACTAGTCATCTGTGTGCCAATCTGTCCGCTCTGCCTCTGAAAGGTGGAGAGCAGTGCCGACACACCCGCCACTGCTCTCCACCTTTCAGAGGCAGAGCGGACAGATTGGCACACAGATGACTAGTATAAGAATCCATGTCTGTCTCATTTACGTGGAATGGATTGTTTCAAAGTTATTTCTACATGAGACTGATTATACTTAACGGAGGACCACTTTCAGACAGTGCCGGTATATCCAGAACGTTTATAAGCACGCCTCTGTTGACTGTTCAGTTAGGCATTTCACTATTGTTTCAGGGGCCCTAGTATTTCCTAGAAATACGTTTAACAGCATGCAGAAAGCCTCCTGTTCTTGAGTGTTTTGTCCACCTGTGAGTGATTTCTGTAGGCTGGAAGCAGTATATCATTGCCAGCAGACGGATTTCTTTATGTACCATCAGCGACAGGTCACAACACGCTTGGAAGGTGGGGGAGGGGGCAGGAGAGGGAATGAGGAAGGGAGGTAGAAAGAGCAGTAAGGCTGGTTCTCATTTGCTCAGTCTGTATCCGCACATTGAGGTGAACATAACTGCAGCTGCCTCCACTCTCTCCTGGCGAGATCTTTTGTAGACGGTTTCTGTGGTAGTTGTTTTATTACAGTGATCTTTCCCAGTTCCCAGAGTGTGTTGCATTGTAATCTGTTGTTTACCAGCGATGTTTTTTTCATGACTATTTCGATGTGTAATTAGAGCAGTGAAGCATTTTATGTCAGTTGTGATAGCATTTATTGGGTTTCCTACACTTCAATGATAGTTCGCTGCCCTATGCCTTGTGTGTACAAGTTTCTCAGAAGCTGTAAACTTGTAGATTGTAGGAGGCTATTCTTCCAACACTTCAGTTATATTTTGTTGCCCTGTCTCTTCTTACCATGTATCTATGTACAAGTTCTTCAACAACTATAGACCTGCAGATCATTAGGAGGCAATTCTTCTGGCAGTGGCTGTAGTTCCTCGTCAAATTCGAGTGATATAGGGGATTAGCGGCACATCAACTTGAACACACACACACACACACACACACACACACACACACACACACACACACACACACACATCACCGGAAAGGGGAACAAAACATGTTTCATGTGTCCTCAGTCGAGATCCGTACACCAATGCGAACATCTCTGGTGGTTTCAGTCTCGGGTAGCGCAATAGAATGAAGTTGTTTCCTGCATTGTGGAGTGACCAACGATTTCAAAAAAGACGAGCAGCCTCAGCACAGGCAGTAGTCTCTGTGAGTTGCAAAATACATCCTTAGTGGAATCTCCTGCATCACCATTATTTGCTGAAAAGTATTACTCCTGCACTCGTCCATTTCATCCCCTTCCATTCTTTGTGTGGAAGGCTGTGGATGCAGTCTTCATCTGTATGCTTACAGGTAATACTCTTATTAAATTCCTTTCTGCCAAAAACAAAAATCTTGTCAGTTCAACACATTTCCTGTCAAAAATAAATAAATAAATGAATACCTTACATCCTTCCTCTCGAGCAGCTCAGCACAGACTGAGTTTTTTCGCCACCAATTCCCAAGTAAGAGAAGGGAGGCAAAGTGGGGGGGGGGGGGGGGGAAGAGCGGGAATAAGTGGGGGAGGGAGAGGAGGTTGGGACCACCCAGGGAGAGCTGCCATTTTGAAGAAATTTGGCAACAATGTAAGCTTTCGTTTTTACTGACATCTCGATGATGTCTGAGTTTAAGCACTTAGAAATATTACAGAGGTTTGTAGTAATAGAGTGCAAAGTAGCATAGTGTATTAAAACCCACCAGGCGGAAATTTGGAACAGATGTATGCGTTTGTTAATGAGTAGTAGTGAAGAGAGAAGAAAATTAACGAAGTGTAAAGAAGGTCTTTAGATGTAGAACACAAACATTATTTATTAGCAAGCCTCTGATTTACACAATAGATGATACAGCAATCTGCTCATAATACGAATGAATCAAGATGGATAATTGCACATAGCGAACAGCAATGTGACTATTTTAAAGAAGAAAGCTTCTACAAGTGCAAATTATGGAAATCACTATACTGTACGGAAACTGAACGATGCTTAAAGCATACCAATAACCACGTAGTAAATCAGCACTATGAAACGATGAAACTACTGCTGATATGAAATTGCATCAAAAGAAAATTAGATCTTTAAATTTTATATACGATGTATTATTATATTCAAAATACCGAGCATGGTGACAGTAAGGATAGTAGGCAAATACTCAAAGACCCATGTGGGTGCTCGACCACTTTCAGCACAGTGAATTCTCACAAATAAAAATTGAGCAAACTGCTGCTAATTTGCACATATAAATATAAATGAACAATCTGAATAAATATGTGAAAGAAACAAGAACCATTGGAAACAAATGACGGGCCAGATTACATTCGTATGTAACCAAGCTGGAAAACAACTCCTCCTCATCCAATGGCCTGTTACAACCGATTAAGGAAGCGAGAAGCTAAGCCCACACGAATCTTGTGCAGAAGTGACATCGAAATGACATATCACTTGATGCCACCATGGAAAACAACTGGAGTCGATAAATGGACATCTCTGGAGACGCGATATTGAAACTAGCTTCTCCCACTCAGAACTCCACGTACTTTCCTTTGGTACTATCGGAAAAGCTCAAAGTTAACCATGTCACAGAGTGGCATCCGGTTGGTCAAAGATTTTGTGCAGCTACGTTCTATAGCATTATTTCTGCATGTGGATTAGAGAGAGAGAGAGAGAGAGAGAGAGAGAGAGCGAGAGAGAGAGAGAGAGAGAGAGAGAGAGAGAGAGAGAGAGAGGAAGAGAGAGAGAAATGAAATTATCGTATGGTCGGGAGTCACCATCCGGGAGTTCGTCCGCCAGGTTTGCAAGTCTTATTTCAGGTGACGTCACACTGGGCGACTTGCGTGTCGGTGGTGATGATGAGAGGATGATGAGGACAACTCAACACCCTGTCCAAGAGCGGAGGAAATCTCCAACCCGGCCGAGAATCGATATACAAAGAGATGTGATTCAAATTTAAGCAATGATTCAGTAATTTGTAACCCACAGTGTAATTTGAGTACAATCATTTCGAGATCACGTATTTTATACAGAAATGACGCCAACTGGGTGGCCTGGTATATTGCAAATGTAGATGGAGGCCACAATCTGACAAAGGAATCCTCGTTCTAGAATTACTGTTCCGATTCCACATACCATTGCTGGGATCCCTAACTGCAGCATTTGACACACCATGGACAGCTGCAGCAGTGTTCTCATAATGCTCATGATTAGAGTTATTACTAATCTGATGATGCTTTACAAAATCTGAAACACCGAATTTCGAATTTTGAGCATCTCAGTATGATATGACAAAGATTCTTAAATTCATATGAGAGAGCTTCATAAGAGCTGATCACAGTCGTATCATCCTCTACGTAAGTGGGGAGAAATATATGTCCAAACCTGACGCATATTGTAAATATATTGGTATAGATTATCTTCTTTAAGAGAAGCTCGGCGTTGAACCATACAAGGCAGGTATTTTGTGTACTAACGTCCCTTTGCCAATGCGGAGAACGGATATGAGTTGTTCACTTTAATTTTCTGTTAAGACCCAGATCTGTCACTCGCTGCTTTGTCAATCATGGTCACTTACTCAAACTAAAAAAAGAAAAAAAAATCCCTGACAGTACCAGGTATGGCAAGGAAGATGATGTCATAAGAAGCTCCTGACAAAATAACGGTGAGCGGAGGTTGGAACATCTCACAGTAACGACTTTAATAACATACTTCGAGATATTACGTACTCGTATTTTAAAATTTGTGATTATAAAGCTCAATAAAATTAAATTTCAGTGTTAGGTAGAAAAAGGAGCAGAATTCCCTGAGATTCTACAAAATTCCTGAAATTTCCTGATTTCCTGAGATTTCCCTAATTTTTCCAGGTAAAGTCCCCGAGAGTTCCAGGTTTTACAGAAGATTCGCCACCCTGTCAGTTTGTGTGATGTCAGAGCATTCTTTGACCCTACATACTTATACGTTTATGTTGGTAATCCGTACATAAATTTAAGCAGGTTCAATGAATGGCGGTCAATTATTGGATTCCAATTTTGATGTTTTTTAGTTCTACGGTACTTCAAGAAGCAGCGGCGGAAAGGATGTCGTCATACTGATTAGCTGCATACCGAAAAGCTTCCCAGTGTGCTAGAACTACAGCAGTATGGCTTTCACTGGTAACTTAGATATTTACCTATATTCTAGACGGCATAAGAGTATCCTGACATCTTTCAGTGCAGTTGCCATAATTCAACTGCGAAACGCCAACGTATGCAGACGAAGACAGTAGCCGTTTACAGTGCTGTGACAACAATGAGGCGTTACCAAAGAGACGTTTACAAAATCGCGTTATGTTATTGGCTGAGGAATGCCTATAAAGCTTCCGCGACAGTCAGCCCACTGTAATTGTCAGCGATCAACTTAACCCTGCTTGAAATTTAGCTTGCAATCGGAAAAAAGAGAATAAAAAAATCAGCGTAGCGCATGCGACGAGTTGAGAGTCTAAATAGGTTAGCCAGGCTAATCGTCAATCATAAGCGGTAAGCTGAGCTTCTGATAATGCGAGGGACACTTTTCTCCAGTAGTTATCGGGGCATTCGACAAGTAAACCGAGCGAGGTGGTGGAGCGGTAAGAAGTTTGACTCGTATCCAGGAGTTCGACAACTGAAATCCCTGCCCTAAAGATCAGATGTAGATTCTTTCTGATTTACTTAACTCACTTAAGGCGAATTTTGTGATTATTCCTCTAGAAGGGCACGTGCGATTTCCTACCGCTGTGAAGTTACTGTGTCAGTAGTAACCGTACAATGAAAACCGCATGAATCGGACTTAGTCCTTGAAGCGAACAAAGTACTATTTTAAATATACGAAGTATTGACTAAACAATTCATTCTCCAGGATACCAATGGCCAGTAGACCTGTATCCGAGTTTGGTGGTGAAACATATAAATCCCATCCTGAAATGATGAATGAAGCTGAGCTTACGGTGACGTATTCAACATAGGCTAGTTAAAGATCTACTTTGATGCACGTTTCACAAGAAAACCTGTCTGTTCTCTACAAATTTCATAGAATAATTCAAGTTTAAATTTGGTTGCACATCCAGCGTCACACATTAAGAGGTACGACTTCCAAAACTATTTAGATTATGGGAAAAATATTGTACCACCTTAGCCAAGACATATGTTTCCAGACAAATCTCGTGAAGCATTTTTTTCCTTACTTACGCGAAAAATGACGACAGGCTACGCCATTATCTGGACAGAAAGCCATAGTTGGCTTCACGTAAGTACAATGTGTGCTCCGACTCGAAATTAATTACATCCACTTTCATAAACCATTCCATGACATAAACTTATTTTATACAATAGCACTTTCGGAACAGTACCACCGGAAAACTCGGTTTGGTTCTCAAATGAATTTAATCCAGTTACACTAAATCCAGAATTCCGCACTCATTTGTCAACTTCAGAAGACATTCTCAATAAAAGCTGTAACTGAAATTTTTCAAAACAGTAGGCTACAGTCTGCAGACTAAATAGAGCCATTTGAAATAATACACACCATATTGCAGTACAGAACCAATTATAAGGCACATCTTCCTTTACAAGTACAGAAATTCCATGATCGATATTTGGTTACAGAGCACAGGAATTATGCTTTGGTTTACTGACAGCTATCCTGTCAGAAAGAAAGCGTTTTATCGCTGCTCGCAGTCCCAATATGCAGCTGAAAAAAGGTAAAATTTTTATTGTAGATAAGATACATTATTATAACGTCACTGGTACCCCAAAATAGACTGTCGCTGAATCCTAATTTTTCATTGTCACCTGGCAGATGGCACTTTTGACGTTCACTGTGATCATCTCTATCTGAATAGCACACAGCAACATTTTTTTATAGGCACGAGAAAGAAGATTAACTCCCACTCCTTAGCTTATACAGTAAGACATTTAAATTGAAGTATAATTTATTTTATGTGTTGAGATAATTCACGCATATCTTACGCAAAAATGCACGCAGGTTACGGGTGAATCCGGAAATCCTCACCAGAAAAAAGCCCACAGGTAAAAGTGTAACCTACACGCCATTCTTCCCCATCTTAGCTTGCCCTACGTCTCTTGGGATCTTCTCGTCGTAGTGACGTTAAATGCTGACACATTCCTTCCATCGACAAATAATCAGAGACAATTCTTGAATGGAATAATAAACGCCTCAGCATTAGAATCCGGAAAAACAGAGAGACTAAACTGCACGAATATATAAAAATGCAGATAAACAGACACTTTCGGGCATTTTTTATGAAACGAGACTTCTACATCGAGAACATGAATAGCTCTGTTACTCTCTAAGCTTCATAAGGCTGTAACGTTACTACTGAACTTTCGCTGATCAGTATTATGGTCTAGATTCTCAACCGAAAAGTCTCCACCATGGGTATAAGAAAATTCTACTCAAAACCCAATGTTCCTTACCATTCGATAGGAGGTTCAAGTGTCTATTCAGAAATATAGGAATATGGAGTCTACCATGTGCCTGCGTCTATTACATTATCGGAAGAAAAACGTGTTTACCGAACACTAACAAAAAGTTTTGACCAAATGCTAGCAATCTGATACTCCCGAATTTGCATATCTGAGGGATATATTTATTCAGATTCCATCCTCATGCGAGCTTATTATTACCACAGAAAAAAGCCATTGCTACAGATTAAGAATGTTGCTTTCACATGATGGTTATTGGGTCCGTGGTAATTTTGAGGAGGAGATCGCAACGCAGAATGGCCAGAGGTCGTGAAGCTGTAGCTCATCGCAGTCTTTCAGATTTTGAGAAAAGTCAGATCGTTGGAATGTGGGATATGAGAGCGTAGTACCGACAAATCGCACAGATAGTCGGCTATAGCGCAACGGCTGCAGAACGAGTGGAGATGAGATGGACTCAGGGTGCCAGTGTGGCAAGAAGAATAGACACAGGTCCTTCCAGAAAGACTAGACGGATAAAACAGCTGAAACCGGCCAGAGGCTGTAGGCAGAGTATCACCAAGCCCCGGCAGAAAAAGATTGCTGGAAGCTGTGCTAAAATCTCGAGCTGGCACCCATAATTTTCTGCTAACACAATTTTAAAGACTTGACCAGCCTGCCACGTCCCCTGCTTTGTCACCTATAGGGCATCTCTGGGACGCAGTGGGAGGATGTATACTTTCATACCAGCCTCCCGCCAGCAATTTTCATGAACTGACACAGCGGAAGTATCAGCCTTGCCAAGAAATTCTTCAAGGCAGTGTTCGGAGGCTGTTTGTTTCCATGCCACCACTAGTGCTAGACTCTCCCAGTGATTCACTTCATAGAGATAGTGATGATGGGCAACACTTCCCAATGGAATGAAATTTTGATCACTCATTACCTCACATGTAATGAACATCTCCACTGATTTCGTCATTGAGGTTTTGGAAGGTATCGACTGGGATGTGGAGCCATGTTCAATGACTGGCCAGCTGCGCTAGGTTTTTCGGTTGAGGATCCATGGTGCGAACAACGCAGTCGAGGTGGTTCCCACAGATTATCTATTGGATTTGAATCCGAGGAGTCTTGGCCAGGGGAGTATGGCAAACTAATCCCGGTGTTCCTCGAACCACGCATGTACACTGCGAGCTGTGGGACACGTTGCATTGTCTTGCTGAAAGATGCCATCGTGCTCAGGAAAAGACAAACTGCATCTAAGGGTAGGCACGGCCCACAAGGATAGAGTAATACTTATGTTGACCCATTATGCCTTCCAGAGAGACGAGATAACCCAGGGAACGCCACGGAAACAGTCTTCAGACCACAACATTCCATCTCTGGCCTGGACCACTGCCGTCGTTCACCCTTGTAGGCTTTGTCCAATGGTGCACCACAATTACCTCGGTGCCCGTTTTGGGTAGCGCCATTTTGTCATGCACGGTATACTTTAACCATGGCAGCACGCAAACATTATACAAACTTAGGCATTTTGGAAATGCTTCCACGCTTGGTTCCAAAGCTAATGATCATACACTTCTCGATGTCAGATAAATCGCTCAGTTTCTGCATTACCACAACGGCTGTACTATCTTCCGCGTCCCCCCGCACGCTTTATATACCCTTCATCGCTAGTACTGCCACCAACCCTCTGTAAATGGTTATTGCACGTTGACGTTGAACATAAGTGGTGGTCTTTAATGTGACTGGACCGTGTATGATTGATGCTTCAAGATATTTAATTGTTGTTCCATTTCTAGAAGTAAGATTATGCGTTTTATACAGATAACAGTGTTAGTTGTTTTCTACAGTATTCCTTATTCTTGCCGGTAAAGTGTACTCACGATATGGGATGTTCTGGAAACAACAGGATTCTGGAGTACAAAAGGCTACACGGTCGGGTACAGAAGAGGCTGTTGAGACCAACAAACAAGTCAAAAACTCTTAACAAGACGTAGTACAGTCAGTAAATAACCGGGGTTGGGTGTTGTTGTTACTACACAAGGTCTGCTGCTCCACATAAACGGAACAGGAGCACATCAAAGGCTAACAAGCTCAACACAGATCTGCGTCCCGGCGGCGGACCCCGTTTGCTAAAAGGAGCTACAGATACGGCATGTCACCGTCCTTTAACAATGCAAGGCCGCTGGTGTCGGTGAAACGTCATGCAGTGGAAAATGCAGAAGCCCTGATAAGAACATTAAGTTCGATTCACTCTAGGCGGCGTGTCACGAAATGTCTCACCAAAAATTTTCACAGCATCTTCGAATGGTGGTATTAAAACCAAACATCAACGCAGCGTCAAAGATTTCCCCAATAAAGAGGCTGAACAAGTGAAAATATAAATTATTTTGGTTTTAAAATTAACAGTCAAAGGGAAACTTCACTGTAAACAGATGAGGTCATTAATAGACGTCCTGTAAACTATCCTTTACCTCAACAGTGACACAGTGAGTTCCGTGAAGGATGACACAAATGTGATATTCAAAAAACCGTGGCCTTTGTGAAATAGAATGTTTTGTCACTTTACTTTATGTCCTCTTATTGGACTGGTTAGTTGGTTGATACGTGGGAGGAGACCAAACAGCGAGGTCATCGGTCCCATCGGATTAGGGAAGGGTGGGGAAGGAAGTGGGCCGTGCCCTGTCAAAGGAACCATCCCGTCATTTACCTGAAACGATTTATGGAAATCACGGAAAACCTAAATCAGGATGGCTGGACGCGGGTTTGAGCTGTCGTTCTCCCGAATGCGAGTCCAGTGTGCTAGCCACTGCGCCACCTCGCTCAGTCTTGTCATTGGAAGCATACAATTTTGCCAAACAGGGACATGGTTGGACACCGTAGTTGTTATGTGAAATAAATTATAAATGGTGTTGAGCAACTAGCCACAAATTGGATTTAAGTTACTTTGTTCAAAAAGTACTGTACCGTTACAGTTAACGTTACCGGTTTTCAATTTATACAACCCATCATCAGATGGCTTTCACGATTTCGTCACGACATGTGATGGTTGGGTCTATTGATGGGCTGCCGTAGGATAAACAATAATTCACAGTTACAAACGTGAAATAAAGGTAGTTGCGCTACAGACTTGTATTAGAACGCAAATTACGTGAAATGTCGGTCTGGAACATTTGTTTTCAGTTTTCCTTCAATGGATCACATTAGTAATCTTGGTTGTAATTCCACAGTCACACATGTCGGTTTTGGTCACAAAACAAATTTCCATCGTGCACCACATGTTTTGACTCAGTCACACCGTGTGAAAACAAATACAGAGCGTTTACAAAGTACATGAGTGTCAAAGATGCCAAAGACTTATTGCATTGGTAACACCGGTTCCCGTCAGATCACAAAAGTGCTGACGGGCTTGACTGAGGCATGGATGTATGACCGAGTCTGCCGAGCGCTGTTGGCAAGATGGGTGCAGTCGGCCCTTATGAGGCTAATTGAGGAGCTATTTGACGATGAAGCAGCGGCTTAAACTGACTACGGCGAGAGGGGTGGGGGTGGGGGGTGGGGAGAGCCCACCTGTGCAGACCACATGGCTCTCCATGCCCGCAACCAATGACACCAATGAGCCGAACATGACACGGAGGTCGATCGGTACCGTTGGGCCTACAAGGGCTGTTCGCACGGATTTAGTTCTATGAGTGTCAAAAATGCTGTGATACATTGATACATTACAAAGTTAGGACATTTCGTGAAAGGAAGCGTATATTACTGTAGTATATTCTTCCTTCCTGGGAATGCCATATCTTTGGAATGTATCACTATATCGCAGCAATTTTGACAATTACGTACTCTATAAACACCCTGCATTTGTTTTCATACATTGTGAGTCGAGGAGAAGGCTCGGGCACATTTGTTTTGGGGTTGTGGCAGCATGCGAACAGGGGTGAGTTCGGTGATAAAGACACCTGCTTACAGTACTGGAACGACAGTAAAATTAACTTCTTATTTCATATTTTTCCATTAGCATACTTCTTTCAGATAAATGTTTTTAATGATGCTTGTTAGCACGTTTATGAAATTAGTGGTTTATGTCCGTTCTCTTGGTAATGCTTCTTCTGAGCCCATGCGGGCCTCAGCCTGGTTATTTATTTCACGTTCTGTTACGCTTTTCACTACGGATTTATTTTAAAGGTAGTTTCAGATGTTATAATATTTCATGAGTAGATGTATTAAATCAAAAACTGAAGTTTTTTCTTTATTAATTTACGAAACGTGTGGCATTAGTGAGGCTGTATTGCTGCCGTGCATGAGTAAATGGGCACATGTCGTGTTTTTGTGAAGTTTCTGAAAGTAGATAATTTTTTGTGATTCGGAATCTTGAGGCCATGTGGTAATTAAAAACCACTCTAACGAATCCTTTGTCTTATCAACTTAAGTGCAACTACACCCAAAGAAGTATAATTCGTACGGAAATACGACGCTCTTTTGGAATGCATGGGGATTTCATATTGCTTGTAACCAACCTCCGAACAAGTTTATTGACTAGTCGTGGAATAAAGGGGATCCATTAATCATCTTTCTGCGTAAGTAGATCCTGAATTTTGGGAGAGAGAGACTGTGTATCTTGATATTTTGTGTCTCCATTACATGTTTTGATTGTGAACACGGACCTTATATCAACCATGCGGCAAATGCATGTTTCAATGGAACAGAAAATTTGATGTCTCGGTATCATCCATGATTAGAGCGTAATTTTGTTTTACCCATCCTAAGGGTACTTTACCTATATTGTTTCTGAGGTATATAGAATTTTTGGATTAAAGATTCATTATCAAAAGTTACTTTCAGGAACGTATTTCGACAAGGAGAATTCCCGTTTTCCCTGATGTCTTTGTTCCAGAGTGTGCCACATGTGTTCAGGACGCTGTTTATCCATAGCACGACCAGTTATTAGAAAATGTTGCAAACTGTTACTTTTCGTTCAGTAATGTTCTAGCGACGAGCAGTCTGCTAACAGCATTACAAGTAAACGGACAAAAAAGTCCTCTTGTTGGGTGTTACATCATGAGCGCCACGCGGTCAAGTACGGAACAGTTAAAAGGGGAGAGTTTCACACAGTCATAAACTTTATACAGTATTAGCTGTTTTGTTAAAGAAGGGTGAAATATTCAGTCGAAATTCGTCGTGTTAAATTTTAGTTGTCTCTGAGGTGCATTCAATGACTAAGATTATCTGTGCCGTTGCGTATAGCTGTATGACTCTTAATACAACGAGTTAAAGATTGATGATATTTCTCCAGTACTTAAGATTCTGTTCCGTTACGTACAGTTGGGTAATGTATAACACAATGAGTCATTCCCGGTAGCTGACGTTGAATTTCTGCTATTACGCTTAGCTGTTTGGTGCATAGTATTTATTATCAGCTTAGTCTCGTTAGTGAAACCAGTTTGTGTTCAAGACTGGAAAGCACATAGTCATGTAACAGATATCTTTCAGCATCGAGTCCTCTTTTCACACATCTTTTCATCCATTTTATGGATAAGATTGCCGCATTCGTCGGTGAACTTTGCAAACTAATCAACAAGAATAATCCCTTTCAAATACCCTGAAATAATGGCTGACCATTCTGGCAGATGCCGAGGCAACTACTGCCGCTAATGATGGGAACAACCGTATGGATACAATCGATTCAGTCGTTGTTGGAAAACAATGGACTTGGTTGCAGTTTTACGTATCGGTTTGATTATTCATTCTTTCTTTTGGATGAAACAAGTCTGTCGCAGCTCCTAGACGTCAATAACGTTACGCAATATTTCCCGATGCAGAATAATATTGAACTTGTAGGGATGAGATTGAGAGGTTGCGCAATAACGCTGAGAACATCAGAAACTTTTGGAATATATTGCGCTGCCTGGAAATATTACACCGTCTGTGGGTGGTAGTAACAATATCCTTGACAGTCTCCCGCGTACTGCAGAAACCAGTCATGGTAAGTTATGTTTGTTATGTGGAAAATGAGTTCAGAACAATTCGAAAGAGCATTATTGTTAGAATACATCGACATGCATAAATCTTTGCTGACATTTTTGGGTGTTAGGGCAGATGAGTACAAAAACAGAAGTGTTAAAATTGGTGAATCACATGATTCATTGCTCAGAAAATATGGGGAACAGCCACGAAGGAAGATGTTAAAAAATAATTAATCAATGCAAAACTACGTATAAAAGTATAAACAGGTATTTATCTCTGTGTGTACATTACTACGTGAACATTATCATTTAGTGCACGTATAATTACTTGACACGTTTCCATAAATGTGTTTCAAATATTCTAATGTGAAATTGCAATTGCAAATTTCAAGTCTTCAAAGGAATTGTCAGTAGCAGTGTATCGTACTAGGTAAGCGCTGACTTGGCAGATTAGCTTATCTCATTGTATTATTTTGGTTTCTGATGACTGGGATTTGAGTTGTGAGCGTCTGCAGAAATTTATGCAGGGGCAGGGGGCTACAAGTGCCTATATAAGGGGATGCCAATATACTGTATCGTACGTTGGACCATAAGAACACAAAAAATTATGGTAATCTATTTTCAGTTCAACCTCAATACTCTTAAAAAGTTTTTTGAGTGATATTTGATGCTCCTCGAACCAATTTTTCATGCAGATTTTTTTCCCTGCTTGCAACGAAGTAGAGCAATATCGTCTTAATCGTCCAATATTCCGAACCACAGTGTTGTTGCAGAGTGTTATTGATCGTCTAGTGGCCGCTTAGCAACCAAATGAAAAAATTGGATATGCCAGTTGTAGTTTTGTAGATTGACTAAATTACTTTTTCCTCCTTTTCACGTAAAGCCAGTCTGGAGTTTGCGGGATAACCATGAACTCGTTCTTTCAATAATGTAACGATTCTTTATTGTTTTAGTTGGAAGAGCGAGCTGTCTTTCGAGCGAAAACCGTTTCTAGCACTTTCATTCACTGGCTGAACTGAAGTAGTGCTATACACTATTTATTTCAGTCAAGCGTAATGCGATCGCGTATTCTTTTCGTAGTTCAAAGAAACTGTAGGAGCACCCAGAGAAAGAATGGGATGGATAAAGGCAGAAAAACCAAAAAGAGATGATCGCATTCCGCGCGATCGAAATAAAGTATAGGTGGTCATCGAAACCACGAGATGAATGTGGATGTATAAAAATATGCGAACGAGATAATATAGTGGCTAGTGGAGAACAGTGTGGTGAAAATCGGACAATTGGAGATAACGCAGGAGCCACAAATTGTAAATACTAAAGAAGTATGAAAAGTGTTTGTGATCTTCTTACAATGATTTGTAATCAAAATCGCAAGAGTTACTACGACCATTTACGATGCTTTAAATAAAGCGAAACGCGTTTGGTCCAAATAAGACTTTACACTGTCACAAAAGACAGTGTAATTCTCATCTTACTTGTCTGCGTTTCGGAAGCTGCAGCGCCTAGTATTTGTCAAAGATGGTCTCATAATGACACTTTCATAATTAAACCGTGAGATTTTGACGGCAGAAGAATTGAGGGTTTTGGAAGACTGCCTTGCTCTACTGCAACTCTGTCCGAACTAACAGGAACAGTTCGTAACATCCTTTGCTGTTGACAACATCCTCCTCTGTGACCCCATTGGTCGAAGGATGCCCACGAGCAGCGACAGACACGACGCCAACTATGAAAGCATGAACCGCTTTGAGAAAACATCTATTGGACGTCCTGTCGAAATTGGTGACCTGTTGTGAAGAAGACAGCACCGGCATCTGCACAAAAGTGACTACGGTATTTTGGACCATCGGTTCAAAAAGCGTGCCTTTGACGTAGGTAAAGGTGCTGAAAATGTCATGAATTAAATCACAGCGAAGATAAGTCAAGTTCCGAACGATGACACTGTTGAGATGAACTGTATAGTGGCTCGAGTAGAGGAAGCTGAATAATAACTTAATAAGAGGATCTGGGCCTTTTTCCTGGAACAAACAAACAAAAATATTCAGCATCGGGGAGGCTAATGCGCAAAGGACATGCGGCTGTAGCTGTCCAACAAGCTGCTAGATATGTATAAAGGAAGAAACCTGTTCTACTTCCTTTCCTTTTTTTGTTATGTTTTGGAAGATGTACTACGACTCCATGTCGTCTTTGTGTGACGCTGAATTAAAGTATTTGTGCGTTCCAGACGGTTCAGCCCCCTAACAGCGAGCGTTTTTTTTTTTTTTTGTTTTGTTTCTTTTTTTTTTCGAAGGCCGGGGTAGTCTGTACGGAGAAGAACAAGTGGCTGAAGTGAAATGACGTGGTGAAGAAGGTATTTTTAAACGCCAATCAAAAGTACGCTGTTAGAGAAATGACAACATACAGTACCACTATCTGCCAGTTATCGTTTGGTTAAATTGTTAAGACTTCCCTTGTAATTGATAGTGGGCAACAGCCTCGCCACAGTGGATACACCGGTTCCCGTGAGATCACTGATGTTAAGGGCTGTCGGGCGTGGTCAGCACTTGGATGGGTGACCATCCAGGCCGCCATGCGCTGTTGCCATTTTTCGGGGTGCACTCAGCCTCGTGATGCCAATTGAGGAGCTACTCGACCGAATAGTAGCGTCTTCGGCCAAGAATACCATCTTACGACCGGGAGAGCGGTGTGCTGACCCCACTCCCCTCCTATCCGCATCCTCCACCGAGGATGACACGGCGATCGGATGGTCCCGGTAGGCCACTCGTGGCCTGAAGACGGAGTGGTAAAGTGCTTGTAATTGATATAAACGTTTTATGTTTTATGAAATCAATCAAAACCGAGTGGCGCAAATTTCTAACTTAATATATATTAATTTAAATATATTTGCGCTAATAGTGATACTGGGCGGGTACCCTCAGTTTGTTAGAACAATGTTGCATGATGATGTGATGTAATGTAATTGAACTGAATAATTATGAGGCACTATTTGAAAGATAGGAATCCACTACAGTAACAGAACGCTAGGGTGCCTACTCACTGTATGCCAGCACTGGCGAGGCGAGTGTTGTCTCGGTTTTATTCCCCGTCGTTTTGTGGGGGTTTTGCAGCCGGCCTGTCTGTGGCTATTTACGCAGTTTCCCCACACACGTCTAGCGGAATGCTGGGTTGATTAACGATTTCTGCCTCATTTACACGATACACAAACGCTTACAACACGGCAGACATCTGCATAGTAAGACTAATACGTTGATATTTTTCGACACATGTAACACCACTTTGGAGATAACTTTAGGTTGCATTGACCAGATTTTTGTTTCGATTGTTGTAAAAATTGCGAAATTTGGAATTTGTAAATATATTTTATCCATTTGTCCTTCTTGAATGGGAACAAATAACACCGAAGGTGATTCTGAGTAAGTTCGAAGAAAACAAAGTAATTTAACGGTTATTAATTATAACCCCCTCAGTCCTCGTGTGGCAAATATATTGCATCCAAATTGTATGTCTTCCTAGGTGAAAAAATAAACTATGCTCGATTTTCCTGATTGTAACATGTACTTTACAACATGCGCATTCGGAGCATCATTTGTTTTCGTTTCTACATGTTCCCAGCAGAGAGCAGCAACTGCTCGAAAAAAGCTGTTTATCGCAGTATCAGCAAGTCTTCGAGAAATAAAGGTAATATCTCTTTGTTTTGAGTAATTTTCGACCTCAATGTGTTTACAGCATGTTGCAATATGCTAATTACACTAGCAAATAAGTGATTGTTCTTTTCATTACAGCCGGACGGTGGCCGAGCGGTTCTAAGCGCTCCAGTCCGAAGCCGCACTGCTACTACGGTCGCAGGTTCGAATCCTGCCTTGGGCATGGGTGTGTGTGATGTCCTTAGGTTAGTTAGCTTTAAGTAGTTCTAAGTTCTAGGGGACTGATGACCACAGCAGTTGAGTCCCATAGTGCTCAGAGCCATTCGAACCATTTCATTACAACAACATAGCGACATATTTTTCCGATGTAGCACTGAGTGTGCAATCGGCAACTACCAATAACTTCATACTCCAGTGGCACTGTTTTCAAAATTTCTAGGTGTTTACATTTGAGTTTTGTGATTAGTAAATCTATTTCAGTTATTTTTTGTTTTTGAATTTAATATTTTAATATTATTTTATTCTAGAACAATACATCGTCAACCAGTAAAAATTTTTCGTTCATAAAATCTAAGTTCAGCACTGAGGAAGACAAATACGAATGGGAGAAAACACACAACTTGATAAAAAAGTGAACAAGTTCAATTCAGTGCGATATATACTATCTGCAAGGAAGATTCATGTTTAGAAACTGTATCAACAAAATTCGGAGAAAGTTAAAAAACAATTTCGAGGTTGCGAAAGTCATGGGATACCCCCTAATATCACGTCGGACCTACTTTTGCCAGGCGTAGTGCACCAACTCCACGTGGTATGGACTCAATAATTCGTGGGTAGTGTGCAGCAGAAATACAGAGCTTTGCTGCCTCTACAGACATCCATAACTCCGAAAGTGTTGCCGGTGCAGGACTTTGTGCACGAATTGATCTATTACGTCCCATAAATGTTCGATGGGTGGCCAAATCCTTATCTCGAATAGTCCAGAATGTTCGTCAGACCAAACGTGAACAGTTGTGGCCCAGCGACATGGCGCATTTCATCCATAAAAATTCAATCGTTGCTTGGAAACTCGAAGTCCATGACTGGCTGGAAATGGTCTCTAAGTTGCCGAACATAACCATTCCCAGTCAATGGTCTGTTCAGATGGGCCAGACAACCAAGTCCACTCCATGTAAACACAGCAAACACTATTTTGGAGCCACCAGCTCTGTTGGCATGCCGGCCGCGGTTGCCGAGCGGTTCTAGGCGCTCGTCCGGAACCGCGCTGCTGCTACGGTCGCAGGTTCGAATCCTGCCTCGGGCATAGTTGTGTGTGATGTCCTTAGGTTAGTTAGGTTTAATTAGTTCTATGTCTAGGGGACTGATGACCTAAGCTGTTAAGTCCCATAGTGCTTAGAGCCTTTTGAACCATTTTGAATCTGTTGGCAACTTGGTTCCATGGCTTCGTGGGGTGTGCGCCACAGTCGAACACTGTCTTCAGCTCCTAACAACTAAAAGCGAGACTCTTCTGACCAGATCACGGTTGTCCAGTCGTAAATGATCCAGCCAAGGTGATCACGAGTATGTGAAGCGCTGCCGGCGACGTCGCGCTGTAAGGAAATTGCATTCGCATCGGTTGCCTGCTGCCATAGCTAATTAGCGCCACATTTCGCCGCACTGTCGTAACGGATACTGTTGTGACTTGGCAAGACAGCCAAGCCACTATGAGAGGAAGCCGAAAGGCACGCGTATAAGCTCACGCAGGCTGGCGTGAGGTCTGGAATAGTTAAAGAAATAGAGACTAGCAAAATAGGTAGGTAGCTTCTGGAATGCTTAACTTTAATCCATAATTGGTGAACATCGGTCTGACGGTACATGCATCACAAGATAAATAGCAAATGATAATGGCGCCTTGCTAGGTCGTAGCAAATGACGTAGCTGAAGGCTATGCTAAATATCGTCTCGGCAAATGAGAGCGTAATTTGTCAGTGAACCATCGCTAGCAAAGTCGGCTGTACAGCTGGGGCGAGTGCTAGGACGTCTCTCTAGACCTGCCGTGTGGCGGCGCTCGGTCTGCAATCACTGATAGTGGCGACACGCGGGTCCGACGTATACTACCGGACCGCGGCCGAGTTAAAGGCTACCACCTAGCAAGTGTGGTGCCTGGCGGTGACACCGCAGATACCTTCATCGTACGTTCCATTTCAAGCACTGCGACTTGTCTGTTAGCACTGACAACTCTATACAAACGGCGCTGCTCTCGGTCGTTAAGTAAAGGCTGTAGGCCACTGTGTTGTCCGTGGTGAGAGGTAATGTCAAACGTGGTATTCGTAGCACACTCTTGACGCTGTGGATCTCGGAATATTCAATTCCCTAACGATTTCCGAAATGGAATGACCCTTGCGTCCAGTTACAACTATCATTCCGGGCTTAAAAAAATGGTTCAAATGGTTCTGAGCACTATGGGACTTAACATCTGAGGTCATCAGTCCCCTAGAACTTAGAACTACTTAAACCTGACTAACCTAAGGACATGACACACATCCATGCCCGAGGCAGGATTCGAACCTGCGACCGTAGCAGTCGCGCGGTTCCGGACTGAGCGCCTAGAACCGCCAGACCACCGCGGCCGGCTCCGCGTTTAAAGTCTGTTAATTCCAGTCGTCCGGTCATAATCACGTCGGAAAACTTCTCACATGAATCACTCGAGTACAAATGACACTTCCGTCAATACACTGCCCATTTATATGTTGTGTACGCGATACTATCGCCCTGTGTATATGTCCATAATGCTGTCTCGAGACATTTGTCGCCTTAGTGTGTGTTGCGGGCCAAAGTAACTCAGAAAGATTCTCATGGCTCAACGGTAGGAAACCATATACAGGTAAACGTGATGAATTCTATCACAAGAGAGAGACCGGAAAGCTTTCCAGGCCGCCACAAGAGTAACGACGGATGTGCTCAGAAATGAGTCACCTTAGTGTTTATGCTTAAAAATTAAATCGTTAAGTCACCAAACACTTTAAAGAATTGCGTTATACATGCTTTCTCTTACCTCAGCATTTACCGAAAGGGAATTATCGGTGATGGGCAAAACTCGGTGAAATTGAGAGAAAGAACTCCGACAAATTAAAATAGTAGTTTTTCTTTTATTTAAACATAAATTTACAATGTAGCACCAGTTATTAAATTTTTAAAACGAATCAAAAATTGGCATTTAATACCGGAAACACGAAAAATTCGTGTTTAAGTAAATACGGAAATTTTGAAGCTAATTCCTTTTCAGAAACATACACTTTATTTACCGTTTCTTAAAATAACACACGCTATTTTTCTCTAAAACCCTGGGATCCATGTTTCACGTATAAACGAAAGACTGAACAGAGATGTAAATGAACACACACACACACTCCGAGAACTGTGTGAAAACATTCACATAACTGATGCGACCGTCAGAGTCTTATGTCAGTCGGTTCTCTCACGTTAAATGGAACCACTCAAAGCCGGAGAGTGAATGAAAAACACTCATCTCTCTGACATGGCCGCAGAGACTAATTTCGTTTGGTTGTTTCATTTCACTGAAAAAGCCGACTGAACGAAAAAACAGTCGGCTGGCCAATCGGTCGTTAAAACCAGTCGGCCGTAGCATCACTAGCTGCTAATTTGACAGCTGTTGCATTCCTGGCGTAGAGTGGTGGATGCATGAATCGGTACACAAAATGTGCTGGATTCTTCATAAAAGAGTACAAAAATTTCTAAGAAATCCGTTTTCTCATTGGCCTCGGGTCATTATTCTAAAAATACGCCAATGTGCTTGGATAAAGTTTTCCTGTAATTATCTCATAATGTAAAATTTACCGAAGAACTCTGTCGTCTGAAAGAAGTCAATCATTCTGTGCACCTTCTGAAGCCACCACCACTGTTAGGCTATTATTAGTACTGAATGGTGAAGATGAATTATTAGCATTGCGTATTACGTGTATACCACATTTATTGCAATGTCGTGAATGTTATAACAGTAGCAGTGGTAGAAAACAGAAAAAGATAATTTAAACTTATCTTTTTGTGACATCAGTGTCCAGAAGCAGTTAATTTTATTAATATGTTCCGTGAATGAGGTCCGGGTTCTATAGGAAATGGCTGAAAACTAATATTTTTCACTGCAGCAGATTTGTTTCTGGGGATTTCTTGAATGCAAACGTAATACTTGCTAAAGTTTTCATCAAACAGTTTCTTAAGTTCAGACTGATATGTTTCACACTCAACATTATTTCACAAGACAGAGACGGAACTGGAGTAGGTGGCGCCATAACCATAACTTAAAACACAGAATGACTCAGAGACAAATCACGGACTGCTGGAAATGAAATCAACTTACAACCAGAAACTGACCTATGTCAGAGATGATGTTTCCAAAGAAAATGATCGATTCTGTAATGATAATTTTGTACATTAGAAATATAGAGATTCATATATTATTGTAAAATATAATTCCTGACTAACTAGTTTTTCAGAATGTACTCACTTTCATATAAAAAGGATACCGAGTATTTACATAACTATCCAGTAGGATAAAGAAATATAAATAATGGAATAGTACAATAAAAAGCAGCAACCCAGAAAAAGGCGAGGATTACGCAAATATAGACAGTCTGCTAAGAAAATTGCTCTATGGTTGTTACAAACTCTAATCGCTGATCATCGATATTCAAAGTGTTATTCGGTGCCCTTCCTAAGTACCTATTGCTCCAGTTTGCAGACGGCTTTCATGTGTAGCGCCTACTGAAAAATGCATCCGTGTCTGAATTTCTAACTGCTGACTTTAAAGATCCTCCTTCAGTTAAAAATGAATAATAACTGTCAATAACGGATGTGAGGATACTGGTGTGACCCAGAAAACACATGACCTTTTCACTATCCTCTGGAGAACCACATCGAACATTTATGATATTTGATCGAGATATCAGCTCGTGCACAAAATCCTGCACTAGCAACACTGTCCCAATTACGGATGACTATAGCGACACCATAGCTCAGTATTTCTGTAAGGGATTTCCAACGACTTGTTGAGTACGTGCCATCTCGAGTTACTGCACTATGCCGGGCAAAAAGAGGTCCGACACGACATGAGGAGGTATGCCATGACTTTTGTCACCTCAGCGTACTACATGCTTGCTTATGTAAATAACTGGCATTTCAGTGCAACCGCAAGCACATTGTGTGCATCAGGAGAGACTACGCAGCGGGATTGTCATTCTGAAATCGGATTCCAGTGTTGTCTGTATATGAGAAGATCGTGTTGTGGCTCGTGCAAGGAGGCGGAACGTCTGCCAGCAAGTGTCTTAATTCGGCAGTGGTAGGATCGTGGCAGATAAGGTTAGCCGAGAGCCCTAGCGCGCTGCTCCCTGGACTCGGGTAGGCACGCCGGCCCCGTTCGAATCCGTCCGGCGGATTAACGACGAGGGCTGGTGTGCCGGCCAGCCTGGATGTGGTTTTTAGGCGGTTTTCCACATCCCCCTAGGTGAATAGCGGGCTGGTCCCCACATTCCACCTCAGTTACACGGCTCGCAGACATCTGAACACTTTCACACTATTCCATGGATTACACTAGTCGCAGACAATTGAGGTACAGTAATTCCTTCCCGGGGAGAGGGAGGGGGGGAGGCGAGGTACGGGCCCTTCCACTAACATTGGCACATCCGATTAACCCATGCCGACACTGCGTCTCTGCAGGAAAACAGGCACAAGCCAAAAGGATCGTGGCAGACCGAGACTACATTTTATCGTTCCGTGACGTTGTTCGCGTTTGTCGGGATCCCAGGACTACTATGGGAATATGGGATCGATGGATTCAGAAGGGCCATACTCAAGGTAGTGAAGAATGTCAGTGAATGAGAGGACAGACATTATGCTCACTCGGTAGTTCAGGATCTTAGAGCAGAGTCCTATACCTCCAGTCAGGCAGTGGGCTTGTTCGCAGCAAGACAGGCAGCCTCGTGGACGATGTGGCAGCCTCTGGAGCAGCTCGTACTGATGGCACCGCGACCACTGTTGCAGCAGCTTCCCTTGAGAGAGGGGCGCCGACAGTGGTGCGACCAACCACAACACTGGACACATGAGTAACAATGGGTAGTCTTTTCTTACGAATCCTGTTCTACATACAGCGTCACGATCTATGTATCAGAGAGTGGAGGCTTCGAGCAGGAACAAAACACTTCAATAGAAAGATGACAAGATAGACTTAAATAATAATCTTTCAGTTTCCTTAATGACATCTGCTTCCAAAATATTTGGAAAGTGATGTACTCAGGAGTAGCCACACATTTAAGTGAAAACAATTTACATAGCATATCACAATTTGGATTCCATAAGGATTGCTCAACTGAGAATGCTATTTATAAATTCACTCCAACTAGTACAAACAAGCCTTAAATAAAGATATATCGCCAGTTGGTATTTTTTGTGATCTTCTCAAACAGTTGGATTGTGTAGATTATGTTACTCTTTTACAAAAACTTGAGCTTTATGGAACTGATGACTTCATGCACAGCTGATCTGAATCATAATTAACAATTACAAAGCAAAAATTTGGGCTGAATAATTTGAACAAAGTCGGAAGAGTAGAAAAGATTTTAGTGGCTGGAGACAAATCACACGGGGAGTCCCAAAGGGTTCAATTTTGAGCCCACGACCATTCTTTGTACAAGTGAATGGCCTTCCACTTAACATTCAACAAGTAGAATTGGTACGGTACTTTTTGCGTACGATACTAGTGCCGTTAGGGAGGAAGCAACAGAAGAGGACGTTAATGACGTTTTTCAAAGAAGAATTAAGTAATTCTCGAAAATGGATTCTCGCTTAATTTTTAGAAGGGACGCTATATTGAGTTGTGAGCAACAGAGTCATACCACAAATTTTTGTAGCACATGATCACGAGACGGTAAATACGGTAGAATGCACCAAACATTCAGGGAGTACATACTGATTTAAATTTGGACTGGAAGAGGCATATCATTCAGTGTCTCAAATAGTTAAGTTCAGCTACTTTCGCTCTTCGTATATTTGCTAATCTTGGAAACAAACGCACGAACTTCCTGACATATTTTGCGTCTTTCCGCTGAATAATGTCTTACGCAATAGTTTTCTGGAGTAATTCTTCACTTAGAAAGGAAGTATTAATAGCAAAACAACTAGCGGTAAGAATAACATGCCGTTTCACCAACGTACGTCATTTAGGTGCCTGTTCAAGGAGCTAGGCATTTTATCTACGCCGTCACAGTACATACATTCGCTAATGAAATTCTTCATAAACAATTCATCACAAGTTGAGAAAAAAAGTGAGGCCCATAAGTACAAGACTAGAGGGAATTAACCTTTATTACCCACTGTTAAAGCTTTCAGTGGCTCAGAAAAGAGTTTTATATGCAGCAAGAAAAATTTTTATCACTGCCCAATAACACGAAATATCTCACTGGTAGGGAAGCAAATTTCAAATCTAATTTAAAATTGTTTCTTCTGGACAACTTCTATTCCATTGGAAAAAATTGTAGTTGGGTGAGTACGATTAAAAATAAGAATGTGATCACTAATTTTCACAGATTTTTAATGTATATCGCCGTCTTCCCCTTCCTACCCACCCATCCTCAATACTTTCATCACCATTGCAGTTAACGTGTACAGTTGCGTAGGAATTTAATAATAGTAACAGCGAAATAAATAAAATATTTTAATCACATTAAACCGTAGCCGGCCACTGTGGTCGAGCTGTTCTAGGCGCTTCAGTCCGGAACCGCGCTGTTGCTACGGTCGCTGGTTCGAATCCAGCCTCGAGCATGGATGTGTGTGATGTCCTTAGGTTAGTTAGGTTTAAGTAGTTCTAAGTCTAGAGGACTGATGACCTCAGATGTTAAGTCTCATAGTGCTTAGAGCCATTCGAACCATTTGAAAATTAATTCGTTTACATCAGTGGTTAGGAAAGTGGGTCACGATTAGTGTTGCCAGATCCAAAATGCAGGAAATCGCAACTTAGGAACTGGTGGCTCAAAAAATTGGTTGGAGGAGGACCTAAAAGTTGGTACATAAAAAGGATAATGACGTAAATTTTCAGTCATTAGGTAATTGTATCCTTGTAATATTCAATGAGCAAAGTTGGTACACCGGTACAACTTTAGTCAGAAGTATTGTTCGCCCATCAAAATTAGCGTCTCTAGACATAGTAAAGGAATTGCCGACACGCTTCAGTACAAGTCAAATGAATACTAATTGGTACAACTAGAGAAATCACCGTCAGTGAATACATGAGAGGAGGACGGGGGAGAAGTTGAAACACTATTCACAAAGCAGCGGCGTGGTGGTAACAATCAACAATGGAAGCCTTGCGGCTGAGTGTTTCCGAAGCACATGGTTCGATCATCCGCTGTGTGGTCTATTTGGTTCATCACCTTGTTTCAACCTCCTGGAGCCCCGTATTCTAAATTTCTTGGCTACCGCCAATTCGTTTCGGAAGTTTCATATAGGCCTGCTCGACTATTTTTGAAGTGATAGCGCATTATACACTCATGTTCATAAATTAAGGATAATGCTGGTATATGGTGAAACTACGTTCTGGTGGGCAGTTTGCGGGTTTAAATCACCTAAGGGTATGACCACGTGGTGCATTTGACCTGCGGTCGTCGCACGGTGGTGCTGGCAGCAGTCCACATACGTAGAGGTGTGATGATGCATGTCAGAGTACAGTGCAGCAAGTAAGTGTGCAGACGTTTCCAGACGTGCTGATTGTGACTGTGCGTTGAAAGTGGCTCAAAGAACACATATTGGTGACATTATGAGGGGTAGTATACTAGGGCGACTGGAGGCTGGTCAAACACAGCAGGTCGTAGCACGGGCCCTCCGTGTGCCACAAAGTGTAATCTCAGGATTATTGAAACGATTCCAGCAGACAGGAAACGTGTCCAGGCGCGACAGTACCGGACGTCCACAGTGTACAACGCCACAAGAAGACCGATATCTCACCATCAGTGTCCGCAGACGGCCACAGAGTACTGCAGGTAGACTTGCTCAGGACCTTACCGCAGCCACTGGAACAGTTGACACACAGGCTATAGATTACTGAATAGACATGATTTATTCACCCAGAGGCCTGCAAGGTACATTTCACTGACCCCTCGTCACAGGAGAGCCCGTAATGACCGGGTTCAAGAACACAGTACATGGCCATTGGAACAGTGCTCCCAGGTTATGTTCACAGACGAGTCCAGGTATAGTCTGAACAGTGATTCTCGCCGGGTTTGCAGCTGGAGTGAACCAGGAACCAGATACCAACCCCTTAATGTCCTTGAAAGGGACCTGTATGGAGGTCGTGGTTTGATGGTGTGGGGTGCGATTATGATTGGTGTCCGTACACCCCTGCATGTCTTTGACAGAGGAACTGTAACAGCTCAGGTGTATCGGGAAGTCATTTCGCACCAGTATGTCCGCCTTTTTGGGGTGCAGTGGGTCCCAGCTTCCTCCTGATGGACCCCACCGAGCTGCCATCGTGGAGGATTACCTTGAAACAGAAGATACACTACTGTCCATTAAAATTGCTACACAAACAAGTAATGCAGATGATAAACGGGTAATCATTGGACAAATATATTATACTAGAACTGACAAGTGATTACATTTTCACCCAATTTGGGTGCATAGATCCTGAGAAATCAGTACCCACAAAAACCACGTCTGGCCGTAATAACGGCCTTGATACGCCTAGACATTGACTCAAACAGAGCTTGCATGTCGTGTACAGCTACAGCTGCCCATGCAGCTTCAACACGATACCACAGTTCATCAAGAGTAGTGACTGGCGTATTGTGACGAGCCAGTTGTTCGGCCACCATTGACCAGACGTTTTCAATTGGTGAGAGATCTGGAGAATGTGCTGGCCAGGGCAGCAGTCGAACATTTCCTGTATCCAGAAAGGCCCGTAGAGGACATGCAAAACGCGGTCGTGCATTATCCTGCTGAAATGAAGGGTTTCGCAGCGATCGAATGAAGGGTAGAGCAACGGGTCGTAACTCATCTGAAATGTAACGTCCACTGTTCAAAATGCCGTCAATGCGAGCAAGAGGTGACCGAGACGTGTAACCAACGGCACCCTATACCATCACGCCGGATGATACGTCAGTATGGCGATGACGAATACACGCTTCCAATGTGCGATCACCGCGATGTCGCCAAACACGGATGCGACCATCATGATGCTGTAAACAGATTCATCCGAAAAAATGACTGTTTGCTATTCGTGCACCCAGGTTCGTCGTTGAGTACATAATCGCAGGCGCTCCTGTCTGTGATGCAGCGTCAAGGGTAACCGCAGCCATGGTCTCCGAGCTGATAGTCCATGCTGCTGCAAACGTCGTCGAACTGTTCGTGCAGATGGTTGTTGTTTTGCAAACGTCCCCATCTGTTGACTCAGGGATCGAGACGTGGCTGCACGATCCGTTACAGCCATGCGGATAAGATGTTTGTCATCTCGACTGCTAATGATACGAGGTCTTTGGGATCCAGCATGGCGTTCCGTATTACCCTCCTGAACCGACCGATGCCATATTCTGCTAATACTCGTTGGATCTCTACCAACGCGAGCAGCAATGTCGCGTTACGATAAACAGCAAACGCATTTCTCCTCCTTACACGAGGCATCACAACAACGTTTCACCAGGCAACGCCGGTCAACTGCTGTTTGTGTATGAGAAATCTGTTGGAAACTTTGCACATGTCAGCACGTTGTAGGTGTCGCCACCGGCGTCAACCTTGTGTGAATGCTCTGAAAAGCTAATCATTTGCATATCACAGCATCTTCGTCCTGTCGGTTGAATTTCGCGTCTGTAGCACGTCATTTTCGTGTTGTAACAATTTTAATGGCCAGTAGTGTATTAGGCGAATGGAATGGCCTGCCTGTTCTCCAGACCTAAACCCCATCGAGCAGGTCTGGGATGCTGTCGCTTGACGTATCGCTGCACGTCTTCAAACCCGTAGGACACTTTAGGAGTTCCGACAGGCACTGGTGCAAGAATGGGAGGCTATACCGCAGCAGCTGCTCGACCACCTGATCCAGAGTATGCCAACCCGTTGTGCGGCCTGTGTACATGTGCATGGTGATCATATAAAATATCGATGCCAGGGTACATGCGCAGGAAACAGTTGCGTTTTGTAGCAATGTGTTTGGGACGGTTTTCTCAACTTATCAACACCATGGACTTACAGATGTGTGTCGTGTGTGTTTCGTATGTGCCTATGCTATTAGTGCCAGTTTTGTGTAGTGCCACAATGCCACATTGTGTAGTACCACATCGTGCAATTATCAATTTACGAGCGTGAGTGTATTTCCAGTTGGTAGGAGAAGTGGGGACATTTAGCGCCTATCATAAAACTTTTTGGGACAAGTCATTAATTCCTAAAAATTGGGATACCTGTCAAATATCGGTGCACCTGACCCCACTAGTTGTGACCGCCGCGACCTCCCTCTCGAATCCGCTTCTGTGGTTGTTGACAGTCGTGGAATAAAATCAGCAGTTGCCGTACGACGTATGCAATAGCGTGACTACTTTTCCCGCTGTACAGATGCCTTCAGGGGATATCCAAGTCTCCTTGTCGCCACGTGGCGGCCCTCCTGGCCCGGCACGTGTCCCGCACGCCTTAGCAGCAGCCTCGTCTCGTCTTTTTGCGTCGGAAGCCTCTCTCGCCGCCTGCCGCAGCTACCCGCCGCCTGCTGCCCACATGCCGCGCGCTGGTAAATAAGTAGTACTGCCTCACACACACCCTGGTCTCTTCACTTCACTGGAGTTGCAGGGCAAGCGCTGCCGCGATGCTAATCGATGCTTGTGAGCTCATCTACATATAGCGGGACCAAGTTGTTTGGGAAGCGTACATTCGTTGGTTATTGTCATGCTAACAATACGACTTTCGAAACTTACTGTCAGATTAAAACTGTGTGCCGGACCGAGACTCGAACTCGGGACCTTTGCCTTCCGCGGGCAAGCGCTCTACCACCTGAGCTACCCAAGCACGACTCACGCCCCGTCCTTACAGCTTTACTTCTGCGAGTACAGGCGTCTCCTACGTTTCAAACTTTACAGAAGCTCTCCTGCGAGCGAAGCAGAACTAGCACTCCTGAAAGAAAGGATAATGCGGAGACATGGCTTAGCCACAGCCTAGGGGATGTTTCCAGAATGAGATTTTCACTCTGCAGCGGAGTATGCGCTGATATGAAACTTCTTGGCAGATTGAAACTGTGTGCCGGACAGAGACTCGAACTTGGGACCTTTGCCTTTCGCGGGCAAGTGCTCTACCAACAGAGCTACCCAAGCACTACTCACTCAGTTTTAATTTGCCAGGAAGTTTCTTATCAGCGCACACTCCGTTGCAGAGTGAAAATCTCATTCTGGAAACATCCCCTAGGCTGTAGCTAAGCCATGTCTCCGCAATATCCTTTCTTCCAGGAGTGCTAGTTCTGCAATGTTCGCAGGAGAGCTTCTGTAAAGTTTCGAAGGTAGGAGACGAGATACTGGAAGAAGTAAAGCTGGAGGACGGGGCGTGAGTCGTGCTTGGGTAGCTCTCTTGGTAGAGCACTTGCCCGCGAATGGCAAAGGTCCCGAGTCCGAGTCTCGGTCCGGCACACAGTTTTAATCTGCCAGGAAGTTTCATACCAGCGCAAACTCCGCTGCAGAGTGAAAATCTCATTCTGAATACGATTTTTTCAAATCAGTCCAGAGCTGAGAGAGGAGGAATTGCAGTTAGAGGAAGTGAGCGAGTAAGACACTTCGCGAGCTGAGTTAGGCAGAATGGGAAGTGGGACAAAGTTGTGCTGAAGACTGGTGAATATTAAAAGCGAGATAAATATCGACTCAAGGTAAGGAGTGGAAGTGACATAATGGGAAGACTATTAATCAAAGAATTCAGAGGATAAAAGAGTAATAATATGTCATCAAGGAAGTTACGCTGGGATTTAAGTTGCTCATGTGTTCACGGCAACTGTCTTATAAGAGGTTTCAGCTGAACTTCAGTAATTTTAGTAGTGAAATTTCCAGAACAGTACTGAGTAAAATAGTACTGCAGAGGAAAGGGCGAGTTTGAGTGCAGGATGAAGAATTGTTACGTTGGTATTGTTGGCTGGTAAACATCGACTGTAACTACAAGTGTCCATCAGACTTACTGAATACAAACCATGGGGATCCAGCGATTTAAGAAATCAATATTATAAATCTGTATGAAAGTCAAACCACTAACATACACTGGTACTCTGCACACTGTCAGTGCCATTTCATAAGAGTTGTCATTTAAAATCTGCGAGTGGTTTCACGAAACGGATGTCGCTCTAGATGTTACGCCTTTAATAACTGGTACCGAGCCTCAGAAGGAAAGATCAGTGCGAAAATAAATTTTATGCGACTGAACCTATTTCATTCATATCCTCTACAGTGTGCCCTTTTGAGTGATTGGATGAATGAATAAGTCTATTTTGCAAGTTCCATTGGGGACCAGAGTTATTCTCTGTGTGCCTGAGCTTTGCCAACATAACAGTATTGTGATAGGTATAGCTGTGAATCCAGGACCGATGTATCATTTCCATAGAACCGCTTCTGAACTGAGGCTCGCACTAGCTGAAGGATCTGCTCTCCCCTTTACTTACCGGGAGAAAACCAGCCAAAACTAGAATGGTCGGACACTCTTCTTATGCAATTTGCCAGCATCAGTTGGTGGCTCTTAACAGCTTACTGGTATATTTTGGAGTTAAATAACGGTTTGATTCGTTTCAACGCGTAGTGTGCTTCAGTCTTTTTCGGTCAGAACCTTAATTCAACTGAGGTCACTATAATGTTTGTCTGGCTTTGATATAGTTTGTAGCCGAACTAAAACGAGTTGGTGACAAATTTAGGAGGGGGGAAATAACGTTTACTTTGGTACAGACGTTAAGCTGCTGCCGATAAGTGAACTTGAAGCTGTAAGTGAGATCAGCAGTAGTGGCCATGTGTGCTTTATAAAGCAATAGAACCAATTTTTATATAGTTTGCTTCCTTTAATAACTGTTACAAAGATCGAATTAAGCTTGTTGACTAACCTGTAAGTTACATCAGTAGCGCTGATAAGTGAGCTGCGTATAATTTAATAAGCAGTTCAGACAATTTAGAAGTGGAAATAGACCATTCAGAAGCGGAAATATTTAATATGAGAGTCTATGGTGCTTTGCAAAGTGCTGTGTAGACACGAAACTTTACTCGTCAACAAGTGCTGCTTAAACTGTAACTTTTGTCAGTAGTGTGTCTTGTGTATATATTTTCAGTGTGTCAGAACAATTAAGCTATGGCAATAGTGCCACATGAGAAATAATACAATTTTATTTTGGTACAAAGTGCGAATTTTCGAACACGACCAGGGACCAGTAATTTATTTACGCGCTAAGATAAGCAAACTTCAAGTGTTTTGTATTCGGAATCGTTACGTAGTTTGATGCATAATTATATTTTGGAGTAAGGGTCGTATTTTGGAGATATTGTACTCTCTTTCCCGCCACTGCGTTTCTTCATGCCTACGTATCATATTGGGAGCACTACGATCTTGTATTTGCAAATTACGAAAATACGTTGTTGTGATACAACACAATAAAGATCTCAGCAAAATGCATTCTTCCCCCTGAAATGATGCTTGATCAGTTCGTTTGCCCTTGGCTATGTGTTGTGTTTGCATGTTGTATTTTGAAGCATTACGACTGTATTTTGGTCTTATTTAGTAATGATTACGGAAGAGCAGTCTGTAAAAAAATTACGGAGTTTTGTTAACATAGTTCCCTTCGGTAAATGTTGCAGCCACCCTCAAATGTTCTTTTTTGGTACATAACGTTGCGTAACCCTAGATTAACGGCAATAACAAGCAATATCGTCAAGTAAAAGTCAGACTACAAGAACTTAGAACTGAAAGCATGTTTATTAGGGGCACCGAAGAACATCCAGTACAGAACTGATTTCCTGGATGGAGACTGCAGCTGGTTATATAAATATCCATCGTTTGAAAATGCCAGTATTTATACAGACATCGAATATCCGAGAATATACAAATGTTAGCAACACAGGCCGGCCGCGGTGGCCGTGCGGTTCTAGGCGCTCCAGTCCGGAGCCGCGCTGCTGCTACGGTCGCAGGTTCGAATCCTGCCTCGGGCATGGATGTGTGTGATGTCCTTAGGTTAGTTAGGTTTCAGTAGTTCTAAGTTCTAGGGGGCTGATGACCACAGCAGTTGAGTCCCATAGTGCTCAGAGCCATTTGAACCATTTTGTGTTAGCAACACAAGTTCTTTCAAAAACTTTTCGGTAATGATACATACTAAATAACAGGTAATTGCTGGGGCTTGGGTTTTACCTGGAAACACGTAGCATGCCAGCCAGTGACGTCAACCATACCACACTGTATGCACCGCAACTCGCGGCAATATTAGCCAGTGAATATTATTTATTATTTTTTTCCTAGTGCAGAACATGATCTTCTTCCCACCTCAAATGGTGCTTGGAAGGGTATCGCATTACTAGAAAACTTTTCAAAATGTCACATGATCATAGTTAATCTTCGCTCCAAGAGCGTCCAGTAAGGGTACCACTGAAACACCAACAATTTGTTTTCTTTTCTGTGACCTAAACTCTCGACAGCAGACAGTGTAACGCCTCATTTCCGATGCTGTAGAGGCAAGTATTGAGAGGAGCATTTACGCAGTTTGTATCTAAAATGGGGCAGTGATTTTATGTTCTTACCCGACATACGATAGCACCTTGGGAAGTGATCTTAGCTGTCAACGAACCAAGAGCGCCCGTCGGGCGGAATGTTCGCGAGAGATCAGGGCCCCATGGTCTAGGAATGCCCTGTTTTTTCTGCAGCTGGGGGCGGGTAGGATACTAATTCTCCCTAATCCTCTTCGTCCAGGTGCTGCACAATGTACAATGAATGGCGTGGTCTTAATCCCCTAGGCTTGCTTAATTATTGGAGATTTTCCAATAAAGTCAGATTTTCTGCCTGTAAAGTTCAGTGGGAAATTATCATGTGAGAAGTCTGAAGGCCATGTACTAGCGAAGAGGAAGATGGAATACTGCATAATAAGACTGCCTCTATGGACTGGATTTACGCTCGAAAATAATGAGTCTGAACACTCTAATTCTGAAACAAATTGATTAATGGAAGGTGATCTTTCTTAAAGCTCTGAGCGGCAATAAATGAACGTTATCATCTGAAAGAAATGAAAATATTGACCTATCTGATGATAGTTACGGACCTTAAATTACACCCTGTAATGCGACTAGTTGCATCCTTGACTTGCGACACATTCTAAGGAAAATAAAACGAAAGCCAGCAACGTCGCCGGATCTCTCCCCAATTCACAACCCCAAATTACCTGCTTATATAAGGGCCCCAGAGTTGGATCAACATGTTATTGATTTGCTCAATTTTCGAAGCTCTTTCTCTTTAATAATTCACCCAATTTTTCTGAAATTATAATAATTTGTTTGTCTGTTCATATATATCACATCTATCGGTTTCTATTTCATTTGGATAATTCCTTTTTGCAATGTGCGCAGTTCAACACGATGCGGAATAGTGGGACTGTGACATCTGGGGACGGTAAGGAAGTAAGGGAAATTATTGTCGGGGTGTGCAAAAAAGGAAAGCCCTTTACAAACTTGATTAAATACACACTGAGAGGTCAAAATGTTACGGCCACCTGCTTAACGACGGGTTAGTCCTCTTATATAAAGCAATACAACGCCTATTCTGCGTGACATGGGTTCGATAAGTGGATGATAAGTTTACAGAAGCGCGTGAAACCAGATCTCTACGCAGAGTCCACGCAGTTCCCGTAAATTACTTGCCAGAGGTTCCTGGACACCGAGCTGACACCTGACAGACGTTCAAATGGTTCAAATTGCTCTGAGCCCTATGGGACTTAACATCTGAGGTCATCAGTCCCATTGACTTAGAACTACTTAAACCTGACTAACCTAAGGACATCACACACACCCATGCCCGAGGCAGGATTCGAACCTGCGACCGTAGCAGCAGCGCGGTTCCGGACTGAAACGCCTAGATCCGCAGAGCCACAGCGGCCAGCGATTGACGTTCCATAAGTGTCCCGTCAGGTTTAGATCAGACGAACTTGGTGGTCAAGACATTGTAAGACGTGTATATTTCTATTGTCTATTGTCATACCACAATTTATGAAAGATGTTTATATTTTATTAATAGGATTAAGTAGGAATAATTAATATTTGTCATGTTGGAAATAATTGTGGTAGCAGGGAATGTCTGCACCAAAGTATTGTTGGCAAAAGAGACCGCACATTGATATAATTTTAAAAAGGGCGGGAGAGACAGCGTATGGATACATTTTAAGAAAAAGAGCGGGAAAGACCACGCATTGATACATTTTGTAATGGTAGCAGGGATTGTCTGCACCAGAAAGCATTGTTGGCTGGAGAGACCGCACTTTAGCGTTCGTAGGAAGTCAGTAGTAAGCGAGAAGTAAAGCGAGTCGGTAGCAGGTCTGAAGCGAGAGGTTGAGAGGAGCGGTGTGCCTACCAGCCACCAGCTATGATTTACAAGAGATTATAAACGGATGTACAGAGACATCAGCTAACTATTATCATAAGAGGAACTAATATTATCGAATTATTTTTTTGAGAAACTGAAGACTACTGAAGGTATGTTTGCGCATTGCTAGTTGTAAGATTGTGAAAAGTAAGTCCCATTTGAACGTTTGTAAAATCATTTCATTCAGAATTAAATTAATTTTTGCCAGCAATATTGCATTACTGATTATAATCCATCCCAAAAACCACCAACGTAAAACTTTGCTAAATGTTATTGTTGTCAAGAAGAAGTTTAACTATGAATTACGTAACTTCAGTCAAATTAATTAAAGAATAACGTCAGCTTTGCTATTAAAGAATAATGTCAGCTTTGGTAATAAATACAGCCACTTATTATGACACCCCACCAGCAGTTAATAGAGTATAGTAAAACAGAGTAAGTGTATTCATGTCGCAGTTCGATGTAGCAGTCAGATGGCGATCCAGTAACAGTAAAGAAGATAAGGAACAGTTTTGGGGTTATTGCAGGTAACGACTGAGGGCCACGACGACGACACATTCTATGTTTCGTCGAAATAATCAGAAAATCACTTTTAATAAGCAGCATTTAAATTTGTATGCGAAGATTGAGAAAGAGAATTAATTTCAAAGGGAAGATTTCATTTGTTATTATTAAGCAAGAGATAGAAATCCTAAGGGAAGGTTTCATAGGTTATTGTAGAAGGGAAGAGATATAGAGGAGACGGGAATTGCGTAACAAAAGAGATATAGAGGAGACTGGAAGGTTCCAACATCAACGAGAGTTCGCTATCATGCTCCACCAATCACTGCAGCATCACTATGGGCTTGTGACAAGGACTGTTACCTTCCTGGGAGAGGCCATCTCCGTCAAGGAAGCCATCAAACATAAAGGGATTTGCGTGGTCCTCAGTAATGTCGACGAAGCCCACAGCTGTTATTGTGCCTACGATTACTACTACAGGTCCCGTTGAGACCCAGATGAATGTGCATCACAGTGTATGACCGCCCCGACAAGCCTGCGCCGGAGGCGCGGTGCATAGTTCGAGTAGCCGTTCGCTTGGATGACAGCGTACACTGAGAGGAACATCGACCTGATGTATCAAGAAACGCGATTCATCCCAGTTGGCGACGGGTTTCTGTTTATCCACAGTCCAATCTCGATGACTCCGTGCGAACTTCAACTGTAACTGACGATGTTGTTGGGTCAATATCGTATCACGTAAGGGTTATAAGCAGTGGAGCCTCGTGTTCAATAATGTGCACTGAACGGTGTGCTCCGAAACACGTGTTCCTGCACAAGTATTATGCTCTGTTGTCAGATAAGCCATAGGGCGCCACCTTTAGAGCGCGAATAAGTCTGTGAACTCCATGTTCTCTGATGAGGCGCGGTCGCCCATCGCCTTGTCGTCTTCTCTTGGTTTCACCGTTCTTCAACCGCTTTTTACATATTCTCACGACAGTAGTAGCCGACCGACTCTGCAATTTATTAGAAGCTCGTTTCCAAATGTTGGGCCGTAACAACGTGACCTTCGTCAAAGTAATTTATATTTTAGTGTATTTACTCATTTGCGGTATATATTGTCGCTAGAATGATTCCTCATTCGTCTAAGTTCCTGTTATGTACTGTCCTTACATTTACACCTGCCCACAACGTCACTAGCCGGGCAGTGGTTATAAAAGATTTCGCTCCTCACTGTGTGTTAAAGTGAAAAAATAGCTCAGATGACCGAGGTTCCAATTATAGATATTAAAACTGACGCATATAGTCAACTGACAATGAAAATGACCAGATCCATCTATAACACAGGACTGATACCAACCGGCTTCCAGAAATGCATCCATCGTAGAGGCCGGCAGCAACAAAGTGTTAACAGTACTGTAGCCTTACATTGCTTGCGTCAAAAATTCTTATGAATATAATTCTGAGGAGAATTGAAGAGGAGGTGGAGGACATGCTGCGTGAACACCAGTTTCGATACTGGAGGGGATTAGGAACAAAATAATCGATTCTGACAATGAGGATCCTTGTTGTTGTTGTTGTTGTTGTTGATGTGGTCTTCAGTCCTGAGACTGGTTTGATGCAGCTCTCCATGCCACTCTATCCTGAGCAAGCTTCTTCATCTCCCAGTACCTACTGCAACCCACATCCTTCTGAATCTGCTTAGTGTATTCATCTCTTGGCCTCCCTCTACGATTTTTACCCTCCACGCTGCCCTCCAATACTAAATTGGTGATCCCTTGATGCCTCAGAACATGTCCTACTAACCGATCCCTTTTTCTAGTCAAGTGTGGATTCTTATCGAAAAGCAAATACAGAAAAATAAACCAAATTGTGTTGCCTTTGCAGAACTGGAAAAGAAATTTAACACGTTATCTGGCCAAAGATGTTCAGAATGTTTAAGAAAGCAAGTCTAAAATAAAAAGACATGCAGATGCACAGATTATATGAGGACGAGGTCGCTGAGATTAAGCATTTTCATCAGGAACAAGAAGCAAAAACTAAAAAAGGCATGAGACAAGAATTTGGTGTTTCTCCTCTTATACTGAATGCTTACGTCCAGGAAGCTATAGAGGCAGTTCGTGAAACAGCTGAGGTGAAGGTCAAAATTAAAGGGCAGAAGGTAGACATACTACGTTAATCACACGCTATTGTTGTGATCACGGACACAAAATATCTAGAGAAGATCGTCAGCACTAGGCGAAAGGTTTTCCACAGTCAGTATTGTATGAGAATAAACAAGTGAAAGACTAAAGTAATGGTATGCAATGCTGACGAAGAATATGAACCTTTAGGAATAAGAACTGGAAGAGAGGAGCTATAAATAATAGAGGCATTTACCTATCTGGAAAGCAGGATCACAAGGAATTGTAAAGCCAGAAATAAATCGCAAGGAGAATACAGCAGACTGAAATAGTATTTAATTTGAGGTGGATCTTAATCATCAGCAAGAACATGTCTAAATGTAAGGAAACGAGAGTAGTAGGGTAAGGGTGGCATCAGTGTAATTTTCACATAAAATTATTATGCAAATAAATTAAATTGATCAATTAATTTCCCTCCCCAACCACTCCCACCCTGACCACCACCCCCAGATGACGTCATGTGTTTTCATCAGCCTGCAAGTGGATTCCCGCACCCCCCTTCTCACCCCTTCCCTCTCCCTCCCCCACCCATCCCATCCCATTGGCAGGACTTTCGAATATTGACAGGAATTTCGAATTTTGGAGTGAATTGGGAATTTTCATGGGAATTTCTTTGTCTCAACGCTGTGCTGACACTCCACTTAACACTCTCTCCCCCACCCCTCCCCCCCACTAGGGAATTGGCGGGAAATTAAAACAGCGATTCGATTTCTGGGACTTGAACCCTGATCCTTTTGGACAGAAAGCCCAAGTGCACCTCCCAACACACGGAAAAAGCCCACCTGCAAGAGGGGAAGCCAGAGCTTGCTACAGACACTTGCTCAACAATTATCTTACAGCCCAGGTAATCGAAGCAATTACAGGTTACCACAACTGATGGAAGACGCGTCACTGTTCTAATTACACATCGAAATTGTGAAAAAATTCAGCAGTCGAATCAATGGGTCATAATGCAACAAATGTGCTGGGGACTCAGAAAAAAACGTCGTAATAACACAACTACTGCAAAAACTGACCCCAGAATATTGCAGAGGGGTAACGGTTGCAGTTGTGTCCTCAATAGACGCTCACAAACTGACCAACTTGGAGGCAGTCTTACACCCCTCCCCCCCCCCCCCCCACCTTCCACCATCCTCCCTATTTCCCTCTCCTCACCATATATAGGAATAATTGTAGCAACCAGAAAGATTGTTTGAATTTAACGGTTACTTTGATATTTCTTTGTAATAAAAGTTACAAATTATGCCACAAGCTGTAAATTGGAATTGTGCTTTGACAATGAAATTCAGTGTCCAAATTACGTAAAGTTTTACTACCAATTTTTTTATTATGAAAGTTACTCTATTTTTAGCAAATGAATTAATACTTGCTTTTGCATCATTCTATTTCTGAAATTATTCATAGTACAACCAAATATTTCATTATTGCGTAATTGTCGAATAGTTGGAAGTATTATGTTTTGATAACCTAATAAATTAATGTTCACTTCATTTTCAGTTCATTTTATGATTATCTCGGTTCATACAAAGGGACAGTAGGGATACTACGTGGATAATGACTTAGGAAGATTATTTGCGTGGTAATATGCACGAAAACAATGTTAGTCAAGCAATAAAATTCCAACTACGCTGGTCAGTCTATTACACTTATAGATAGTCTAGTTCTTACTTCACTTCATGATGCCGTTAGTTTGTCGAGTGGCTTCATTTAGCGGTAAATAGGGCACCGATTCATCTTCTTGCCATACCACAGCCAATAACAAGGGCCCACAGTACTCTTGATGTTATATGAATTACTATTGCTGCATTTGTACCGTGCCCAATAAATGCCATAGCTTGGCCATATTAAACATCCGTCAAAACAACCATTTCAGTTCAAAAACTGGTTCAAATGGCTCAGAGAACTATGGGACTTAACATCTGTGGTCATCAGTCCCCTAGAACTTAGACCTACTTAAACCTAACTAACCTAAGGACATCACACACATCCATGCCCGAGGCAGGATTCGAACCTGCGACTGTAGCAGTCTCGCGGTTCCAGACTGTGCGCCTAGAACCGCTAGACCACAGCGGCCGGCACCATTTCAGTTTTTACTGCCCCGCAGTTCGGAAACAGATTTTTTGTTTCCACACTGTTGCATAGCCACACCGGCGAATACCCACAACCAACAACAACAGTCGTCTCCTTGCGACTCCGAACTGCTACGTTTTTGGCGAGCTCGCACGCCTATCGATAGCGCAATTATAATTTATTACACTCTTTGACAATAGCTTTTCCCAGACTAGGCCAGCGTGTCTACTTACAAAATGTTAACATTCGATGCGTATTCTCTTTCTTAAATAACAAATAGCATTTGTAACTTGACAACATATTCACAAGAATAATATTCATCACAACTAATAAAGCAAACTTCACCAAACACGTAGAAAATGTATGATCATCCACAGAGTTGTGGTGTTACAAAGTTACCCTCTCACTTATTTTCATATTCAAGGCTATTCTTTAATGTCGTTTTTGCACGCTAGATATCATTTTTCTGAGAGAACGACGAGTTAACAACATGAGCAGGCACTGATGGGAGCATGTAAATTGTTATTACATGCAAGATCTTAACGGTAGCTTTCCATTATACAGTATTTTATGGAGCTGAGAATAAGCAGACGGTTTCGTTATTTAACAGTAACTCTTGCAGTGGGCATTTGGGGCTTGGAGGTCACTTCAGCTGTTAAAGAGAGTAACATCAAGAAGCTCATAATGGGGGCGGAACGCTTGTCCCAAGAATTTCTCGCACCGGGGTGCAGACGATGTTTTCGGCCGAAGAGACGAAAGACTGACTACCTGGGCCACAGCAGGGACACGGGTGTAGGAGAGAAAGTAGGTCACCCAGCGAAGGTCTTTTGGCAGTGTTATAAATGCCCATTGTGTAAAGACCTGACTTCCATAAATATCCGCGGGTTACCATTTTCACTGTGGAATGGACACTATCGATGGAGTCATCAGGTGGTGTAATCCGTCTGCCTGCCGAGTTTTGCGGGAAGTCTCAGGCCTTCAGAAGAATTTCTGGATAGAATACAACATTTATGGTGGCTCTGAAATATTGGGACATAAAAGCACTACTCTTAGTTTAGCCAAGGCCCCTGGTCAGACATACCGTAACGTTTGGCTCATCAAGATAATGATTTCTGCGATAAATGTGTTGTTCACCTAAAGACTAAACGCAAACACAAAACACGCTTCCCAGAGTGGCTGTGGGAAAAACAGTTCTGACCAGAAGGTAAAGCAGACAAACTAGAGGGGTGACATGGCGCTCGTGGAGTATTGTGATTGGCACAAAACCCTTGAGCGCACAGTTGCTTGGGTGAACTTTCCAAGTTTACTGAGGTCTGATGGAAGGGAAGGTGTGCAGAAATGGGGCTTCCGGGTCAGACTCTGGTCTGTAGAGGAGATTCTGATATTGACTTGTTCTGAGAGGGTTACACTTGAGACACTCATCCTGAGCATGACTTCGCACTGATAAAGGTCTTAATTGGGGAGCCTGTGGTGAAGTCTTAGCTGTAACAACAGTTTAGACCTCAGCCAAGGGCAATCTTATTCATATCAGGTCTGCCACCTTGACATTTGATATCCTCGTGTGCACTGCCCAATAAATGAGTCAAATTGGTCCATGGTATGACTGACGAATGGGAGTGTCACGCTCTGGAATCGGCCAAGATTTCAGAGCTCCATCAGAGACTAATTGTGATCTATCTAACAGATTGGCTGCCACGATTCTGCGTATTTCGTGCACGCGATAGCGAATTACAGGCACCGCACATCGCTACTCTGCAGGTGCTTGCGCCACGACCGAGAAAGGGACATAGTACTGTTAATCCGGCTTGTTAGGACAACCTGAATCACAGACTCGCCACTTGTTCTCAGCTGCACCAATGTAGTATAGTTTCCATGTAGAATAGAACCATCAGTGTTAGATAATTTCGGATTTTTCATCCATATTTCGAGCCAGGGTAAATAGTTGGTTGGACCATCAGTGTTAGATAATTTCGGATTTTTTATCCATATTTCGAGCCACGGTAAATGGTTGGTTGGTTTGGGGGAGGGGACCTAACAGCGAATTCATCGGTCCCATCGGATTAGGGAACGATGGGGAAGGAAGTCGGCCATGCCCTTTCAAGGGAACCATTGCGGTATGTGCCGTACGCGGGTTTGAACCATTATCCTCCCGAATGCGAGTACTGTGTGCTAACCACTGCACCACCTCGCTAGGTCATGGTTAATAGAGTAAACAGATAAAACTTTGTCAACCAAATGCTACCCCGTGGAGTGCTAATTATTTGTTGCTTCTATTTGTTTTGCCAACAGTTCATGATTTATTTTTCATCTCATTTAACTTGTGTTTCCCTATTTTATGACCAATAAACTCTTGCCATTTTTTTTAATGAAAGATGTTTCTACCTTCTTAAAGAGTCGGCAATGTGGCACCTGTTGACCTTCATGCATGATTTGCGGGAGAAAAGGGCAAGCTGAGTTTCGCACGAGTAATTCCTTCTAGACAGTGCTGATTTGTGGTTAGAAGGAAATTTATTGTACTCGAAATGAGAGTATGTTCAAAGAGTTTGTAGTAAACCTTGTGAACGCAATACAGCCTACGTTCTGTGTGGCATGGATTCGACAAGTCCTTGGTGGGTTTACGGAGGTGCAACAGATGTGAACACAAGTGTAACACGCAATTCTATTAACTTAAGTACTTGTGGTTAAGCTGGCTTCCGACAGCGTCCCACCGTTACATGGGCTTCAGATCAAGTGAATTTGGTGACTAAGACATCAACGTGAGTTCACTACCACTCTAACACGACGCTGACCTTGTGACACGGGAGTTATCCTGCTATGGGGAGGACACCAAGCGTGAAGGGATTCAGTGATCCGCAATAGTATTCATGTAGTCCACAGCTGTTAGAGTGCCTTCGAGGACAACGTAACATCCCATGAAAACCCTAGTGAATATCCCCCGCAGCACAACACTTGCCTCAACGGCCCGCATCTGTGACGCGGTGCACGTTTCGAGTAGCCGTTCACCTAGATGACTGCGTGCCCGGACACTGCTATCGACCTCGTGTAACAAGAAGCGTGATTCACGCACCCGACTAAGCGGTACGTTTCCATTGATCCATGGTCCAATATCGATTGCCCTGTGTCCACTGCAGTAGTAATCGACGATGTTCTTAGGTCAACGTGGGAACACTGTAATAGTTTCATTTTTGTCGTTTAATTAAGTAGTACACAGAGATGTGTATATGCTTGATCTCGATGTATTAGAATCCAGTATGGATCAAACACTAGGCACACTTGGAGTCGTCCTATAAATTCTCCACTTATCTCGACCTACGTAAGCACGCCATTTTGCTGTTATATGTAATTTTAGAATAAGAGTCACATTCAGTCTGACAATGTTTTCGATTCATGGAGAACGTACCTTAATTATTATTAATCATTTATGAAAATTTGTTCTTATGTTTCAGCAGCTTAATTACCCAGGAAAGTGTAAATTTGGCGATGTGAGAAATACGCACCATCGGCGCCGAATCAGATGCATATTTCCACCCCTATTCTTAGAATCTGCAATCTAAATTGTTTGTGATTCCAAGTCCGATTATTCTTGCTATGCACTGCGCCATATTTCATCACATTGTGCTACAATTTAACACGGTCAACCATCACCCAGCTTGTCACTCTCCTTCCTGCAGCTCGTGGGCTTGCGGTAGCGTTCTCGCTTCCCGCTCACGGGTCCCGGGTTCGGTACCCGGTAGGGTGAGGGATTTTCCCTGCTTCGAGATGACTGGGTGTTGTTGTGTCGTCTTCATCATCATAATTCATCCCCATTAGGAAGGCAATGGCAAACCGCCTCCACTAGGACCTTGCCTAGTACAGAGGTGCGGGTATCCCGCATCGTCCCCTACGCTCCTCGGAGTATGGGACCTCGTCTCGCTCTCCTCCAGCGATCTCTGCGCCTGATACCATCACAACGGTAATAACAATAGTAACACGTGCAGAGCCGGCTACAGTAAGAACTTTTTGACATATCTTCATTCAAAACTAAAAAGAGTCATTTTCACTCCCACTGGAGAACTTGTGATTTTCCGCATGTCACAACGATCCTATGCTCAAAGTACTCCGAGCAGTGTGCTCCGAAACACCTGCGGCTGCACCAGCAGTGTACTCTGTCTTCGGATCTGTCACATATCGCTGTCTATCCTGCTTTACAGAAGGGGCAGGCCTCCAACCTCCACGTAATGTGATGAGGCGTAGTTGTGCAACACTTTGTGACCCACTCGATGGTTCAGTTTCCTGCGGCCACTTTCCAGAGAGGTTTATGTCAGCAGCACAGGAGCAGCTGGCCACCTTCGCCGTTTCCGAGATTCTAGTTCCTAGGAGCCGAGCAACATCAACGTTGTCAGACTCGCTTATGCTAATGCATTTTCCCTCTTTCGGTCCGTATCGTCACTAGAATGAGACCTCATTCGTTTCCGCTCTGCTTTCAGTCTTGCGGTGATCAGTGATCATAATGTTCTGGCTGGCCGTTGTACGGCATATGAGATACAACGCTCTGCGTTACAGATTTTCCGATCTTAATTTACAACGAAGTTCAACAATGACAAGCATATGAAGTGATTTATTGGTTTCAGAGTGGACTTTTTATGCTGTCCAGATTAGTAGCCTTACGATAAGTAGGAATAAAATACACTCCTGGAAATGGAAAAAAGAACACATTGACACCGGTGTGTCAGACCCACCATACTTGCTCCGGACACTGCGAGAGGGCTGTACAAGCAATGATCACACGCACGGCACAGCGGACACACCAGGAACCGCGGTGTTGGCCGTCGAATGGCGCTAGCTGCGCAGCATTTGTGCACCGCCGCCGTCAGTGTCAGCCAGTTTGCCGTGGCATACGGAGCTCCATCGCAGTCTTTAACACTGGTAGCATGCCGCGACAGCGTGGACGTGAACCGTATGTGCAGTTGACGGACTTTGAGCGAGGGCGTATAGTGGGCATGCGGGAGGCCGGGTGGACGTACCGCCGAATTGCTCAACACGTGGGGCGTGAGGTCTCCACAGTACATCGATGTTGTCGCCAGTGGTCGGCGGAAGGTGCACGTGCCCGTCGACCTGGGACCGGACCGCAGCGACGCACGGATGCACGCCAAGACCGTAGGATCCTACGCAGTGCCGTAGGGGACCGCACCGCCACTTCCCAGCAAATTAGGGACACTGTTGCTCCCGGGGTATCGGCGAGGACCATTCGCAACCGTCTCCATGAAGCTGGGCTACGGTCCCGCACACCGTTAGGCCGTCTTCCGCTCACGCCCCAACATCGTGCAGCCCGCCTCCAGTGGTGTCGCGACAGGCGTGAATGGAGGGACGAATGGAGACGTGTCGTCTTCAGCGATGAGAGTCGCTTCTGCCTTGGTGCCAATGATGGTCGTATGCGTGTTTGGCGCCGTGCAGGTGAGCGCAACGATCAGGACTGCATACGACCGAGGCACACAGGGCCAACACCCGGCATCATGGTGTGGGGAGCGATCTCCTACACTGGCCGTACACCACTGGTGATCGTCGAGGGGACACTGAATAGTGCACGGTACATCCAATCCGTCATCGAATCCATCGTTCTACCATTCCTAGACCGGCAAGGGAACTTGCTGTTCCAACAGGACAATGCACGTCCGCATGTATCCCGTGCCACCCAACGTGCTCTAGAAGGTGTAAGTCAACTAACCTGGCCAGCAAGATCTCCGGATCTGTCCCCCATTGAGCATGTTTGGGACTGGATGAAGCGTCGTCTCACGCGGTCTGCACGTCCAGCACGAACGCTGGTCCAACTGAGGCGCCAGGTGGAAATGGCATGGCAAGCCGTTCCACAGGACTACATCCAGCATCTCTACGATCGTCTCCATGGGAGGATAGCAGCCTGCATTGCTGTTCTTATTTCAATTTCCAGGAGTGTATTACTCATAAATACGTCAAAGAGTTCAGTTAAGAAATTCGCTGCAGGTTATAGGGAAAGAAAATCATTGTTTATTCGCCATACGACGATGAGGGGATTAGAGACAGTTCACAAGCACTGATAAAAGAAGAAAGAGGAAAGGAATTCGGCCTTTCCCTTTTCAGAGGAACCATAGCAGCTTGTGCCCTAATCTGGATAGGTAAATCACAGAACCCAAATCCGGACGAAGAGACTGATAGAGAACTACTCGGTAATTGTCAGGGTAATTGAACTTTTTTAGTAGTTGGTTGCTGATAAATGAAAGTGCCTTTAATGTATAATGGAAATTAAGTATATGACGAAAGAAATGGCTGGTAGTTAGCTGCCGTGGGGCAATGAGAAAACTCCACGGCGAGAGATGAAAATTTGTCTGGGACCGGGAGTCGAATCTGAATATACCGCTTTAGGCGAGCGGTCGACTTAACCGCCTTGGCTAGGCCAGGCCGACAGAAATCTCTTAATTATGTAGTTGAACGTGGAGGAAGGGGGGAGGGGAGAAAGGAAAGTGAGGGAAAGGCATTGATCAAATTAGCTGCAGCGGGAATTTATGTGGAATCAGCAGCGACGAGTGAAAAAGTGTGCCTGACTGCGACTCGAACCTGGCGTTTCCTGCTTACTAGACGGTTGCGTTTACCACTACGTCATTCGTACACAGTGTTTATCACAAGTGCGAGAACTACCTCGGCACGCTCTCCGGCCGACTCACATTCCCACCTACCGCCACCTATTCGCATGTCCTCCATGCTCGCTAATATTAGATTCCCACTGCAGGCCGAACGTAATTGTGCATCCGCAGTGAAGGTTGTGGATTCATTGCCTATCGAGGCGAATCAATTATACGAACGCGTGATGTATGTCCTTTCTGACACGCCCGAAGGAACAGACAAGACGCGTTCATATAAATCTCCATATACCGCACGCTAGCGCCCCTTATCCATTAATCCACTTGCTCACAGCGTAACTCTATTCCCGTAAGGATTCGGATACTGTTATGCATCACACTAAAGTATTGTAACATATATTATGTAGGGAAAATGTTCTTTCTCACACTCAATGCAATACCGTCATAAGATTATCTGTTTTGGGATTTTGATAAGTTGGTGAAAAGATTTATAACGAGTCTGGGTCCGCTCTCTTACATTCAAGAGTTATAAGATGGGCAGCTGAATTCTACTTCACCTGTACTTCTCTTGCCGATGACCCATGTAAAGAACGCCCCATAACTGGAACCTCAGTTGAAAACATTGAGGACTTGCATAATACTGTACTAGACGATTGGCGATTAAAGATGCTGTAGGCATCTCGGAGGGAAGAGAGTGGTACTTCTTACACGAAGAACTAACCAATGGAAAGCTTTATGCATCATGTGCGCCCAGTGTGCCGAATGGCAAACAAAATTAACGGTTTCAGCCATTTTCTCAGCAATATTTTGGATGTGTTAAAAAGAATCCAACTATCTGATGCTCCGATTTGTTAGTGTGCATGAAAAATGGTTCCATTTCATTTCAGAGTGGAAACAGTTATGAAAGGAAGGAGTGGAAGTTGCTGGCCCTACCCCACAGAGACTAGGTCGATTTCATCAGCTGGAAATTATTTTTTGGGACTGTAGATAGAATTATTAATGACTTCGCAAAGGGTAGCAAAGTACATGAATTCTTGGCTATTCTTTTGGCCAACAGGGTGCAAAAAATATGTGCAAAGAGGCTTAGAGTGCCAAAGAACGAAGTAAGACAAAACAATAATCCACAAAAATGGTTTGCCACTCGTAAAGCAGGATTTTGAGGTGTGAATTTTGGAGTGTCTACTCTGTTCATCACATTTGACACACTCCACTCCCCACCTAAGCCCAAACTAATGAATAGATTATGTTAGCCGTAGAATTTTTTGCCGAGTACTGTGTCGTAATTTTAGCTGGACTGTATCCACTGGTAGTATGTTTAGCTAACTGCAGTGGACTAAACGGGTACTGCGTAGCAGCATTTCTTTATAAAATAGAGTAATAGTCCGTTCACATCTGGCCGACGACATTCCACCTTGCCTTCATAATGGTTTTGGCAAGATTCTCATTTCCTCGCGAACTATGCGCAGAGTTTCATCTGGTAGGTACACATACCCCTTGGCGCCGTTGAGGCGTCAGAGCTGACGATAGGTTTGTGCCAAAAATAGAGATTTGTGAGTAAATATGATCTTATGACTTAACACTTGGCTCATTATAGTAGCCCATAAACTGTCTACACGATTTACGGACGGACAGCCAAGGATAAAGTAGAAACCTATACAACAATGTACTGAAATTAAGCACCTCATCAACAGTGCAGTTGCAGTTAATCTGCATTTATCATTACAGCGTATGAAATTATTACACCTTAACGGCTAAAACTTTTGTCAAGCAACGGGAAATGTTTTCCTACAGAAACGATACAAAGGGAACTGTAGTACTTTTCTTGATTCCTCACTTTCTCCTGATTCCTGAAACTCTGTAAGCAGGCTTTTGCAGGATAACAGACCTCTCTAAACAGTGTTGCGCCTATCTTAAAGCGTCTGCCAGTGAAGGTTCTTCAGCAGTTCTAAAATTTGGTCTGCCCATGTTTTCGTACGTTCAAAATTCATGTCATATCTGTTTTAGAAGGATCTTAAGGATCTTACACCCTTGAGCAATATTCTAGGATAAGACATACGACTGTCTTCTGATAAATATAATTTGTAGAGTGACTGCACTTTTCCAGTATAAAACTAATGAACTGAAGTGTGATACTTCACTACGACTGAGTCCTTGTGTCCAATTCCATTTCATATCCCCCAATATAGATATTTGTACGATCTGGTTGATTACCGTGGTAACTGTAATTGTAGTCATAGGACACTACATTTACACGTTTTATGAAGTGTGTAACTTACATTTTAGAACATTTTAAACAAGTTGCCAGTGTAGGCATATCAGTCTCTGGCTGGATATTAGCTCAATTTCTTTTCACATGTTACTTACTTATAGATAACTCCATCATTTCCGAAAGGTCTGAGGCTGTTATTAATACTTTCTGCCAGATCCATAAAATATCAGTGATGCCGACACACTTCCCTGGGCTAATTTGAACTAATTTGTCGTTGGAGAAATTTGTTGTCACTGAAACCAGAGCAGACGTATGATTGCCTGTTTACATAAATTGCTTCCAGTCACAGGCAAGGTTCAAATGGCTCTGAGTACTATGGGACTTGACATCTGAGGTCATCAGTCCCCTAGAACTTAGAAGTACTTAAACCTAACTAACCTAAGGACATCACGCACATCCATGCCCGAAGCAGGATTCGAACCTGCGACCGTAGCGGTCGCGCGGTTCCAGACAATCGCCTAGAACCGCTCGGCCACACCGGCCGGCTCACAGTCAAGGATGTTTCCTATTTGGTAAGATTATAACAATAATGCTCCAGTTATCTTGTTCGGTTGGGCTTTGAAAATTAAATTAGTTCTAATAGGTCATCCATTCCTGGCAGTATTCAGCAGCATAATAACGTTATATTTTATTCTAGAATGCTTTACATATTTTCTCTTTCCAAAGAACTTCCAATTTTTATTTTGCGTTACACAGCGACTGCACCGTTTTTCGGGAAGTTTTCCTTTGCACGTGCTACCAGACTGCAATATGACGATCTCTCCTGAGGGCTTCTGAAATGTAAAAGAGCAGGGAACCTCATTTGCATCGGCTTACAGCTTCATGTTGGTCCAGAGCAACGCAAAATTTAATTATCTTCTGCTGAAACGCCTCCCTGCCTCATAGCGATAATTACGCCAGAGTTCAGCTTTTATTTTATCGCAACAAACTTTCTTTTTTCGCTAAGAAAACCTTTCTTATTGCTAACTGCCGTCTACACCACAATCAGATTAAGAAATCACAACTTTTCTTGCTTCAAAGAGTGGCAGTCCTCCACAGGCTTCGAAATTCAATTGTTTGTTTACCCTTGCTTCAAATTATAAATTAACTTAATGAAACTTTATTTAGGACTAACTTAAGTTTCAAAAAATCTAATTAGCCTCGGCAGCTGTGCGTGTCTTCGTCAGACTTTGTAGCTACAACTGTATTTCTTACGTAACAACTTACAATTGAACTTAATATCATACTTTTTTTCCTTCTTTCGTTAGTATGATAACACTAACGTCATTTAAGTTTCGCATGGTATACTTCTGTAGGCCTACTCACGGATCATTCAGACTCCTTGCTAAGTTTTTTTGTTTAAAACAGTTCCGAGTGAGGCAGCCAAATGTTCAACGCTCTGGACCTATATCGGTAGGATACCGGTTGGAATAACCGACTAATCTTCCTCAGGTAAATGAGGCGATGGTTACTCGTACGAGAACCATTGCCAAATGCTTTTATCAACCACCTTCAATCAAGCAAATGCTCCAAGAATCAGGCTGTTGAGACGTTAAACTGCCATGTTTAAGAGATCTGTAGCAGCGTGATTCGAGTGGAATCGAAAAAAATAAAAATCGATCAATATCAAGTACACCGCAATAACAAGTGCTTTCATATGAGAAATGAAAAAAGGTAAAATTTTTTCACTCGCTAGTGGAAAGAAAATGCTTAGTGTTATATACTGAATTGTGTTCAGAGTCATTTTTTTCTATACTTTGAAGTAACGTTATAGAAAAATAGTTGTCTACATTCGTATTTATTCTTCCTTTCTGTATGTCAGTCATCAGAAGTGTTAACTCCGTATTCAGTCTACACGTCAGTGGTGTGAAAGGTCTGATGTGTTAACCATAACAGTTTTAATTTCTTCAAATCATTATCATACGGAAGTTTCTCGCAATAACAGGATCGTTTTCACCAGTCACTTTCATTTTAAGATACAATGGAAACAGAAAAACCTTTCTACTCTGTTACTTAACTCCCCCTTTCCCGTCAATAAGTGATATTTCCGATATTTAAAAGAAGCAGTGAGTAATCACATAAATTAAAGCGATTCATGTCGTGTTCTGTGAAACGATGCCCAGTAAAAATGAGTGTTAAGTAACACAGCAAACTGAATAGCAGCTAGCATGTCTGGTGATTGCGTGACGTTGCCGTAAATCAACCCTTATATCGTAGTTCGGAAGCGCATTTCTGTTGATGGTGTATTGTGCGTTAAATGATTTATACAATATTTGGCGTGACAATGATCATAGCTATTCAAAAAGACCTTAATTAACACACTGGTATTTCTCCCAGTGCTGTGACACTAGTAATCCCAGAAAGTTGATCACACTGACTTACACTAGCAAGAGGAACAAAAGACACAGTACACTAGCATAAAAGTTAGAACTATTTACTCGTTCCGCATCAGAACTGTTCACACCATCTTCTGAAATGATGCTCAATAGTTTACTTCCCTCAGAGAGTATGTTCCGAAATGGTTCAAATGGCTCTGAGCACTATGGGACTCAACTGCTGAGGTCATCAGTCCACTAGAACTTAGAACTACTGACACCTAACTAACCGAAGGACATCACACACATCCATGCCCGAGGCAGGATTCGAACCTGCGACCGTAACGGTCTCGCGGTTCCAGACTGTAGCGCCCAGAACCGAACGGCCACTGCGGCCGCCTATGTTCCGAAAGCACCTGTAGCTATTCTATTATCTTCCAAGCGTTGAACATGTTCCCTCGACTTAATTCCGTATTTTGATGTATCCGTAACTTACTCAACATTTAATTCCTGTGTGATGTCAATATTCTCCCTATGTTCTAGAAATGAGGTACCTGCTACACAGAGGGGAATCCTTATTTCAGTCAATTCAGTTTTGCTTATTTGGTCTGAAGGTAGACTCCAACTTTCGCATTTGTGTAGCAGTAACGGAAGAGGTAAGAATTTGGAAATAGTTTGCCTTTGGCTTACTTCAAAACATACGTTTTACTGTTCGTCGCATTGTACCGTAGAAATGCCTCAATACTTAAGGCTTCATTTCAACATCGTCTGATTTTAAGACTGTAATCGACATATTTCAGTTCACTTACTCGTTCGATTAACAATCAATTAGCACAGTCTTTCCTCTTAACGATCATAATTCTCGAAATGCCATCACTTTAGTTTTGCTCACCGATATTGATATACCATATGTAGCGAACAAAAAACGAAAACAATTTATGTATTGCAATCTGTATTCCATTTCTGTCATTATCTATGACACAATAATTGATTGATATAACAAAGTATGACCATGGAGTGCCTGTAACTGCACAAATTTAAATATGTTATAACGTATTCAGTGCTTGCTTTCGGGATCGTCAACTTCAAAGGAAATGCCTCGGACTAAGAGGTAGAAAACTTGCTGCGTTTCAGAATACTTTGTCTTCAGTTAATTTACACTTTATTAGTTAATCCGTAATGCAATTTAAAGTTGTCTGAAACACTATTTCATACCGTTGATATGCAAGTTAATTTAGTCCGCTGGCATTTGAATGGTGGCTCAACACTGATTGCGAGAAGTTAATACTCATGTTCAGAGGAGATCTCTTCCTGTTTTGCAGAAAACAGCTGGCTGATGTAACATGAAACTTCTCCGATACCAAGCACAGCAGTTCGTTATTCAGCTTCCAATATGGACATTGCCATATTCGAACTTTTTACAAAATTAATTAGTGACTACGTCAATTAAAAAGCTCTTACGGTAATTGTTGTGAGGTTAAAAAATCATGAACAGCAGTATCGACATTGCTTTAGGATAGGATTGTAATTAAAACAGAGTCATACATGCTCAATACTCTGAAACGTTCCATAACTAGCAACCCAGCAGTCCATCACTGCTAATTTATTAAACAGAAGCTTTCATACGAGCTAATTAGGAACCACTCTATATATCACAGATATCTATTGGAACTGCTCACCGTTTTTCTCTTGTTGCGTATTTAGGTCTGTTTTCGCTGAAATACATATGTGCGGCTCAGGTATCTGCAGGTCAGAGCTGAAAAAAGGACAGCCCTTCAATTATTCTTTCTGGTAATTTTCTTTGTTTTGCGTGGAATCTCCTGTAACTTTTTCCCTTAATTTACATTCTTAGAAATTAACGTAAATTACAAGTTTACTACCCCATTTCGTAGAGGAAAAATGTTACAACGGAGCAAATGAAGAATTTTGGCCCTTCCTGATATAAATTCATTTAAAAATTTTGCCTCCGAGTAACGTCGTTTACGGAAGGAAGAATGAGCCGCAGGTCGGCACCTCCGTGCATGGTAAACGAGGAAGGAGAGGTAGAACACACGTCGACCTTACTGTGCGGAGATCCATTCCGCACATGCCACTCGTAGCACCCCAGTGAGGAGCACCGAATGAGTCCACGAAGAAAAAGCCGTAAACTACTTTGGAACGACTTTGAAAATTGTAAGTTAAAGTAGAATTATTCTCTTCTCGCAACTATATGCAAAAGCGTGTAAACGAGTGGTCATGTTCATACTAATGGCACATGCTGCAAGCGTTTTTTCGAAGCATTTCATTATTGACAGATCAACGGAAACTGCTTGGAGCATGTGGCTTCATTTTGAATTGAGCACTAGCTGAACGAAACCGTCTACGGCATTGTGAAATGCTCATACATAGAAAGAAGGATCCTTTATTGTATGATTATATGATAGGGGAACAAACACTGGTAGCAGTTACTTCTCTAAAATATCTGGGAGTATGCGTGCGGAACGATTTGAAGTGGAATGATCATATAAAATTAATTGTTGGTAAGGCGGGTACCAGGTTGAGATTCATTGGGAGAGTGCTTAGAAAATGTAGTCCATCAACAAAGGAGGTGGCTTACAAAACACTCGTTCGACCTATACTTGAGTATTGCTCATCAGTGTGGGATCCGTACCAGATCGGTTTGACGGAGGAGATAGAGAAGATCCAAAGAAGAGCGGCGCGTTTCGTCACAGGGTTATTTGGTAACCGTGATAGAGTTACGGAGATGTTTAATAAACTCAAGAGGCAGACTCTGCAAGAGAGGCGCTCTGCATCGCGGTGTAGCTTGTTCGCCAGGTTTCGAGAGGGTGCGTTTCTGGATGAGGTATCGAATATATTGCTTCCCCCTACTTATACCTCCCGAGGAGATCACGAATATAAAATTAGAGATTAGAGCGCGCACGGAGGCTTTCAGACAGTCGTTCTTCCCGCGAACCATACGCGGCTGGAACAGGAAAGGGAGGTAATGACAGTGGCACGTAAAGTGCCCTCCGCCACACACCGTTGGGTGGCTTGCGGAGTGTAAATGTAGATGTAGATGTAGACACTTTATTGCTGTGTGCCTTTTTTTCGAAATGAGTTCCTTGCTCATCCGCCTCTAGACCGTTTTTTTTCCCACCGTCCCCAGGCTACGATGCCATTTGGGATTCGTGTGAAATGTGTGATGGAGTCCCTCGGTGTGGAGTCTGTACCACCCCAAATCCAGGGTTTTAACCGACTGCCACCCTGGTTATTGGAGAGGCCCAGAGTGATTTTAGATTTGGTGCGCTACAAGACAGAGAGAGCACTCATGCTTCCGTTTTTAATGCGGTCTTTTCTGCCGTTATATCTGAGCGCCACGACCATGTAGCTGTTTTTAAGGATGGGTCTAAGTAGGGTAACTGTTGGTTGCTCTGTTGTCTTCCTGGATCGTGTCCTCAAGGTCAGACTGCCTCCCGAATTTACCATCTTTGACGCAGAGTTATATGGCATCTTGCGGGCACTGGAGCTGATGAGACTTTCTCCCAGTGTTAAATTTCTCGTCTGTTCAGATTCTTTGAGCGCCATTTACTCTCTCCAGCGGCCGGCCGGACTCGTCAAGAGGTTCTAGGCGCTTCAGTCTGGAACCGCGCGACCGCTACGGTCGCAGGTTCGAATCCTGGCTCGGGCATGAATGTGTGTGATGTCCTTAGGTTGGTTAGATTTAAGCAGTTCTAAGTTCTAGGGGACTGATGACCTCAGACGTTAAGTCCCATAGCGCTCAGAGCCATCTGAACCAATTGAACTCTCTCCAGCATTTGTACCCAACAGGTAAAGGAACCCAGACTATCCACGACGCCCTCCTCCAACTATAGCGACTGGGGAAGGAGGTGTCTTTGTGCTGGGTACCAGGGCTCGCGGGTATTCTGGTGGGGAATGAAAGGCCTGATCGAGCAGCCAAGGAGGCGTGTCGTGACCGTCAGGTCTTTCAGTGTGCTATCCCCTGCATGCCCTCATCTCGCTGTTGCGGTATGAAGTCCTGTGTGGCTGGGAACATGAGTGGTTAGAAGTGACCGACAACCAGCTCCGTGTCGTCGAGCCCACAACTCGGCCGTGGCGCACTTCCTTCCAGCCACGTCGACTGGACGAGGTCCTCCTTACTCGTCTTCGCAGCGGCCACAGGCCTTTGACGCAGCGATTTTTACTCCGGATCGAGGACCCTCCGATGTGTGGTGCTTGTGGCGTGCAGATCACGGTGCACCACATTTTATTGGACTGCTGAACAGCGGACTGCAGCGGATTTGCCGGCGGATCTGCAGTCTATTTTATGCAATGCTCAAACGAATGTGGTTCGCGTTTTAAAGTTCTGTAAATTGTCCCACGTTTTTAACAATATTTTGGGTTCAAATGGTTCAAATGGCTGTGAGCACTATGGGACTTAACTTCTGAGGTCATCAGTCCCCTAGAACGTAGAACTACTTAAACCTAACCTAAGGACTTCACACACATCCACGCCCGAGGCAGGATTCGAACCTGCGACCGTAGCGGTCGCGCAGTTCCAGACTGTAGGGCCTAGAACCGCTCGGCGACCCCGGCCGGCTTTAGGATCTTCCTAAGCCTAAGTAACTAAATTTCTGAAACTATATCTCACTAAAAGCGATTATTCTAAATTTTTAAATTAACATTTTCCTAACATAAAAGCAATTACACCACTTTACCACACCACATAGTACGGCTATAGAAATCATAGTTAACAAGATGCCATTTTAGTTCACACATAATTTTAAAAATTTGGAAAGATATTAACGTAATATTTTCAGTCTACATAAAAGATATTACGATTTTGCTACGATTTTTCAGGCAGTTAACTTTCATGTCATTCAACTACATGATTTTGCGGCCATAGATCGCTGTACTGCACCTATTTTTCTTGAAATTTTTCAATACCGAAACTTACAATCAAATGTAATTACGTCGCGTGTGTTTTTGTAAGGACCGAATCACAAAAACTGGCCAGAAAAAAGTATGAATATAGAATGTCAAGCTTCTAACAGGCATATCCAGGAGCAGACATAGATCACAATATAGTAGTGATTAAGAGTAGGCTGAAGTTCAAGACGTTAGTCAGGAAGAATCAATACGCAAAGAAGTGGGATACGGAAGTGCTAAGGAATGATGAGATACGGTTGAAGTTCTCTAAGGCTGCAGATACAGCAGTAAGGAATAGCCCAGTAGGCAGTACAGCTGAAGATGAATGGGCGTCTCTAAAAAGCGCCATCACAGAAGTTGGGAAGGAAAATATACGTACACAGAAGGTAACTGCGAAGAAACCATGGTTAACAGAAGAAATGCTTCAATTGATCGATAAAAGGACGAAGCACAAAAATTTTCCAGGAAACTCAGGGATATAGAAATACAAATCGCTGAAGAATGAAATAAATAAGAAGTGCAGGGAAGCTAAGACGAAATGGCTCCAGGAAAAATGTGAGGACGTCGAAAGAAGTAATTGTCGAATGGACAGACTCAGCATATAGGAAAGTCAAAACAATCTTCGATGACATTAAAAGCAAGGGTGATAATATTAAGAGTGCAACGGGAATTCCACTGATAAATGCAGAGGAGAGAGCGGATAGGTGGAAAGAATACACTGAAAGCCTCTATGAAGGGGAAGATTTGTCTGATGGGACAAAAGAAGAAACAGGAGTCGGTTTAGAAGAGATATGGGATCCAGTACTAGAATCACAATTTAACAGAGCATTGGAGGACTTAAAATAGAATAAAGCAGTAGGGATAGATAACATTCCATCAGAATTTCTAAAATATTTGGGGGAAGTGGCAACAAAACGAATGTTTACGTTGGTGTGTAGAATGTATGACTTCTTGCGACATATCTGACTTTCGGAAAAGCATCATCCACACAATTCCGAAGACGGCAAGAGCTGACAAGTGCGAGAAATACCGCACAATCTGTTTAATAGCTCATGCATCCAAGTTACTGGCAAGAATAATATACAGAAGAATGGAAAAGAAAATTGAGGATGCGCGAGATGATCAGTTTTTGCACGAGAGAGGCAATTCTGACGTTACGGTTAATAATGGAAGCAAGACCAAAGAAAAATCAAGATACGTTCATAGGATTTGTCGACCTGGGAAAAGCGTTCGACAGTGTAAAATGGTGTTAAAAGTTCGAAATTCTGATAAAAGTAGGTGTAAGCTATAGGGACAGACGGGTCATATACAATATGTACAACAGCCAAGAGGGTATAATAAGAGTGGACGACCAAGAACGAAGTGCTCGTATTAAAAAGGGTGTAAGATAAGGACGTAGCCTTTCGCTCCTACTGTTCAATCTCTACATGGAGGAAACAATGATGGAAATAAAAGAAAGGTTCAGGAGTGGAATTACAATTGAAGGTGAAAGGATATCAATGATGCGATTCGCTGATTACATTGTTATCCTGTGTGAAAGTGAAGAAGAATTGCATTATCTGCTGAATGGAATGCACAGTCTAATGAGTACGAATTGAGAGTAACCCGAAGAAAGACGAAGGTAATGAGTAGTAGAAATGAGAACAACGAGAAATGGGACTTAACATCTATGGTCATCAGTCCCCTAGGACTTAGAACTACTTAAACATAACCAACCTAAGGACATCACACACATCCATGCCCGAGGCAGGATTCGAACCTGCGACCGTAGCGGTCACGCGGTTCCAGACTGAAGCGCCTAGAACCGCACGGCCACACCGGCCGGCGAGAAAGTTAACATCAGGATTGATGGTCATGAAGTAGGTGAAGTTAAGGAATTCTGCTACTGAGGCAATAAAATAAACAATGGCGATCGGTGCAAGGACGACATCAAAAGCGGATTAGCAATGGCGAAAAGGGCATTCTTAGCCAAGAAAAGTATACTAATATCAAATATCAGCCTTAATTTGAGGAAGAAGTTTCTGATAATGTACGTCTGGAGTACAGCATTGTATGGTAATGAAACATGGACTGAGGGAAAACAAACAGAAAATCGAAGGATTTGAGATGTGGTGCTACAGACGAGTGTTGAAAATTAGATTTACTGATAAACTAAGGAATGAGGAGGTTTACGCAGAATCGGAGAGGAAAGGAACATGTGAAAAACACTGATATGAAGAAAGGACTTCCATGGTACTAGAGGGAGCTATAGAGGGCAAAAACTGTAGTAGAGTTAGACTGAGATTGGAATACATCCAGCAAACGTGTACCAGTATGGAGACAACCTCATGAATCGATGGACCTTGTATGTCACCAGGGGACTATTCAAGTTGGTGGAGGCTCTGTAATAGAGTCGGGCGTGTGCAGTTAGAGTGATATGGGACGCCTGATACGTCGAGATACGACTGTGACAGGTGACACGTACACTCTTTGACATAAAACTTGACCGGCGGCCGGCCGCTTCAGAGGCTAAGTCCGCGCCGATCGCGACATGGGACAAAAAAACTGGCCAACTCGCTGATTCTCTAAGTCCGGTTATCTGCACAATCTGGCAACACTGTAGACTGCGGCACTTCCTGGAGGAAAACTTGTCCCATGATAGAGAAACTCTACGCTGATTACGCCTGTGGTCTAGCGGTAGCGTGCGTTGTTTCTGTTCATAATGTCAGTGGATCGAGAGCAGCTGGCATAAAATATTTTTATAGCCTCTTCTGTCTGAATGCTGAAGACGTGAATGTAATGGTAGCGCAGATTCAATCTATTTCGCTTTGTGACACACCGATATCAAAATTTTATCCAGTAACGATTTTGCGGCAGATTTCCTGCAGACTGTCCTCCTCTGGACGCCGTATGCGGCAAAGCTCCGGGATCCATTTGCTGGCTACTGGCAGCGGCCGTGGCGACAGCAGCGGCGCTGCACTCCCCCGTTCTTTATCGAAAGCGCCTGCTACCGCTCATCGCTTTTGATGATTTAAAACGCTTTATTATTAAATGTTGCTCCACAGAAAATTTCTACAATTTCCATTCACGCTCAAAAGCAACGGAGACAGACGCCCTTATTAGTAGGCGGGTATTATATTACATTAATCGGCAAGAGCTGAGTATGGCCCGAAATTAATTTTATAGACTGGGACGAAATGAAACCACCTCACTACATTCGATAAATTTATAAATGCTTCATACCTCGTTTCTTTTCCTTTCAAACTCAATTATTTGTGCAACTTTTGGTCAATGTTTGGATGTTTTCGTCAAGCCAGAGTGAGCGTCTGTGGTGTAAAGTGTATTACAGTTCTTGTTTCATTCCTTATGGTAAGTCTATGCGATAAACTGTGTGAATACCTTGCAATGCATGCTCTGTAGCAGTGCAGGAACACTGCACATTTGGAGTTCATGAAGTATTTATTGTTGATCGGAAGTGATAGTTAAGGTCATCAGATTTAAACCAGAAAAATTTGTCGTTTTCAAGGTTTCAGAGAACGGAAAGGAATTGGTAACGCCGGTGTTAGAAAACGTCTACAGTTAAATGCTATTGCAAAAATTTAGAAGAAGGGAACTATATTAATGAACATGTGCACTTCATAAACAACCTTCTGACATGTTAGACCTATATGACGAACAAAGCTCAAATTTATATCGTTGACAGTCGGTTTGAATCTTTTCAGGGTCTATTTTACAGTGAAGCACCTTGGAATTTGCAAAGCAGAAATCCATGATATTAACTTAATTTACTAAGTCGAAACCGGACGAAGATTGATGTTTAAAGGCACTCTTCAGATTTCGCATAAGAAATTTTTACTAGCAGTTTGCAACTCCATTAATTAAAATGGAAAATAAAACGTTGTAGTCAGCGGCTTCTACCGTGATTCGAACTGCTATGTCTTATAGTACAAGCACTGCAACGCACAAGGGAACCTCTGAGCTAACGACACACTGGCTGCCAGAGGCGGAATATAGTCACTGCGATGTTGCCTGAGCCTCAAAACGCAACCTTAAACACACGAACAGAGGAGGTGGAGATAACTGTTTTAACGTCCCGTCGACAACGATGTCATTAGAGACGGAGCACAAGCTCGGATTAGGGAAGGATGGGGAAGGAAATCGGCCGTGCCCTTCCTAAGGAACCATCCCGGCATTTGCCTGAAGCGATTTAGGGAAATCATTGAAAACCTAAATCAGGATGGCCGGGCGCGGGATTGCACCGTCGTCCTCCCGAATGCACACACAAACAGGTGTTACTTATGTGAAAAACGCCGTTCTTGGAGTCCAGAAATTAAATATACTTTCTAATTGTGTCATCTTGCAGTGGATTATATCGTACGAGTCTTCGATGTGGAAAACGAATGTCAAGTGAATTTAGCGAGGTAACGCCGACCTACACCCGGAAGTAAATGCACTATCAGAGTGTTGACAAATACTTGCTACGACGCTGCCATTTCTAGGCTCTCTGACGAGGCAGCTCTTCAGCCAAATGCTTGCCGTGATTCTCCGATACGGTTCTTCAGAGTGGAGACGCGCGCGCACGCTTGGTTTTTATGCGGCGTTCTCCCCTGATGGTTTCTGACGTCGCCTTGTGGGCTATGTATACGTATGAGACATTCAATTATCATTAATCCAGAATCATACAAGTTTCAGCTTCCGGCGTGGAAGAAGGCTGTTGACGCCGACATTATATCATTTCAACGTAGGGAAAGCAAAACGGATCATTCAATGTTTCTCATTCAACATAAAGCATGTGAGATAATTTTCCGTAACGTTCATAATCATCTAAAAATACAAACGAAGTAAAAATACACCGGAAGCTTATTCGAATTGAATATAACGCTTTGCACCTCGATGTCGAATTTGTCCACTTGCAATCTTTTGTAGCATACACATAGAATGTCATGATTACCACGAGAATGAAGAAATATGTTGGTAAGGAGCAAGAAGAGACGCAGTCAACAAATATTCTATTCCTCATGGCATTCATTTCATTTGACACGTAAGAAGAGGTAAAGCGGGAATTTACTTTCGTTAACACGAAAGATATGCCGCACATATTGATAACGAGGAAGTCTGCGTCTTCATACGTTTCCTCCTTGAAATGTGTATGCTCTATTATATACTAAGTAGCCCGATCATTGTTTCAGGAATGTTACCCTGTTGTTTGACCCCGTAACGATGAACAGATTCCAAATGCATGTCTCCCTTCCTGGGTTGTTTTTTGTGTTTTATTGCTTGGAATTCCTGAAGCAGACCACTGTGCCTTCCCCCCTCGTGGGTTAGGTCTCAAAACTAAACCGCTTTGTATCCAATGGCATAATTTATTCAGACAGCATCAGCATAAGACTATCAAACAAGGCCTTCCATTTACAGTTGCAGCACTCTAACCAGCACTGACCAAAGTGTAATCCACGGTCATGGTCCTAAATTATCAGCTGTCTGCTACTGTGGCAAAGTCCGTACTACACTTTCGATTCCGCAGCACCATTTTATCTGGTAACACTGTGTAGTTGCACAGTTGTGCTACCAGGTCTGTCCTCACACTGTCAACTTTATGTATCTCACTTCTCCTGTAGCGTAGATCACGAGGAGCCGAAGTAAATGAGTGTATTCTGCATGACGTAACATTCAGTATTCCCTTCTTTCATAGCCACTCTTCATGTGCATCGATACCAAATAGGAATGCGAAAACTCTTGCGAGTGAGAGAATGACAATAACAATCGTAACAAGAACAAGCAAATAATGAATGATGTTTATTCCAACGCAGAACGAGAATGGCTTTAAATATAAAAATCTGTATCTATATCTATATCCATATCTATTGATCTTTGAGTTGGCACAATGCAAATATATTCTTAGCATTTAGTTACTGCATTTAGTTCTGGATGTTTGCAGAGAAAAGGAAAAGTCGGTACTTCTCGCTAGTGTAATATAATGTGAACCAGCAACTACCCTTTCCTTAGAACACGACTCAAGCAGGTCCTCAAGTAGGTAGCAAGGCACTGCTGCATTCTGTTCCCTGACATTGCTCTGATGACGGTTAATGCAGATAGTTCCGATTATGACATACAAAACGTATTGCAGGTTAGTTCGTAGGATAGTAACATTAAATTTGCGTTGTAGACGGCACATGAACGTGACGACTATCCATATTACTCATCAATATAAAAAGACAATATTTTGGGAATTTAGCAGGATTACTCAAAATGAATTCTGAAATTGGGTGACTGACTGCACAGGTGCTAAACGTCGTCAAGAGTATACGATGTCCTAATCGCATTAGGAATATGAAGATCGTCTTCGACAGCTCGCAACTTTCACATTGCTATCTCCACCCTACTCCAGACAGCCCTCGGTGGAGTTGCACTACGTTGCCGATGTTATGGAAGGCCTTCAAACCGACAACAGACCACATATTGAAAAATACAAGCGAATTCTCTTGCAGCGTAAGCTTATTGTAACTAATCTAAAAATTATTGGAGAGGAACATTGTCCTATTCAAAAAAAGTAAAATGTTACACACTGTTGACGTCAAACGGACATTATTTATGTCCTGTCTTGTGTCCTACTCATCTATAATATCAAGTGTACTATGAAAATGATTATATATAATGGATGATAGGGTAATGCATTGATACCAGATGGTGGGGGCCGGCCGGTGTGGCCGTGCGGTTCTAGGCGCTTCAGTCTGGAACCGCGTGACCGCTACGGTCGCAGGTTCGAATCCTGCCTCGGGCATGGATGTGAGTGATGTCCTTAGGGTAGTTGGGTTTAAGTAGTTTTAAGTTCTAGGGGACTGATGACCTTAGAAGTTAAGTCCCATAGTGCTCAGAGCCATTTGAACTATTTAACACAAAATGACATTAAAAATTAAAGTTATTCACGAGCAGCTAGTTGAGAATATGTATGAACATTAAATGACACGACGAACTGAAATAATATGACGAAGAGTTCAGCGCTCACTGGGAATAGAGCCCCACACATATCGTTGTTGACTACACACAAAGAGACGTCAGCTACCGAATTTTTCTCCACCAGCTGCTCAGAATAGCATCTTGAACTTACAGTCATCTCGCAAATAGTTCTGTGTCTCACTGGGAGTTAAAAACGTCAGATATCGTTAGTGTTGACAACGAATGAAAATACATTAAAAATCAAAATTATTATCCACCAGCAGATAGGTGTTCTCCTGATAGAGCTTGATAATACATAATTAAATCTTTAGTGCCGGGCCAGGATTCGATCCCATTCACGCGTAATATGTGAAGGTGTTGAGGAATCTGCAGTTTTGAACAAACAACAAATTGTAGCCGAACTGTATTGCCACGAAGGGATCAAATTCCGCGTTAAGGGCGATCTGAGCTGCATTCCCAGTTTAGAACCAATTTTATCGACATACAGAAGCTCAAATAAAAGATGGAATAAGTGTCCTGTGACCATACATAGCGTTTGTGTCGTCACTTGAAATAAATAACTAGTATAAGAAAGGTTACTGGTGATAGAGTTTCTACATGTCGCCACTCCAGACTTTATTGTGGTTCAACCTACCGTCTACGTGGTAAAGAAGGAATATCATCTTTAATGTGAATTTTCAGACCACGCAGCCATTATATCTCCTTCACTTGGTGTAGCCAGGAGAGAATGGAATCTGTCTCTCCCTATCTAAAATCATTGACGGAAGTGGGAATCGAACCCAGACCATAGGTATAACAACCTACCATCCGTCCAACAGACCACGAAATCCTCTTCTCTGCGAGTCATTTTTCTATCGTAACGCAGTTGCGCCACACTGGATGAGAATTCTGACACACAGGCTCCCTGTAGTAATTTGCAGCATGTTCAGTAAATTCATTTACTTGGTTGACCGAATCACCATGAACTAGCTGCCTCGGCTACCCAGTGCATACATTCGACTATTTTGTAATCACAGAAATAAAATCACGTAACTGCCACCTACACACAACTGCCAACAGTGTAGGATGCAGAAGTTTAAATAGGAAGTGTTCCTTTCCACTTGAGCTATTCTATTGCGCTATCTGTTACTAGAAAACGTCGTTCAGTCCAAAAGAAAAGCTGTAACTGTTTGTCTCTCAGAAGTCAAGACCTGGCCATATGCATAATCTCACAGTGCTGTGGAATCCAAAAGTTCTGGAGGAATAGTTGCCGAGCTCTGGAGCTTATGTAGCTACGTGTCAGCTTGTAGCATAGATAAAATGTCGCGAGTTCGAATACATTCAGTGCTACATTTTTTAAAACGCAATTCTGCTCTCTGCTGAAGGTATCAATCTAATGGAACTTTGAACATAATTCCCTTCACTTCTCAACCCAAAGTAGTCGCATGTGGAAAAAGGGCTAACTACTGTGACATTTTGTTCTATTCAGGTTTAATAGACAGCAGGCAGCAGATGCATCTCGAAGATGTGCAGGGAGAGCGCATCGTGCCATAATATGTCAGAAAAGTATTTTCTACATTAGCCGTCGTGTGGTAGTGATATTTTATTCTTCTTCAAACTTTGTTTGACAGCTTTAACTCAGAACAAGTTTTCTACATGCATGTAATCAATAAACTGCATGTGCATTGTCAGACTGTCATAGGTAACATCAGAGAATTCGCATATATCGTTGATGATTAATTTCTCTCTCATGTTTACTATTGTTTTAACAACACTAAAGGAAACCTTACGAAAATTGTGCACTGTATTATAAGAAATGAAATAAAACTAACCATGATAACCTTACGACGAAAGTATCTGTACACAAGCATGCCTCTATCGACACGAATTAGTAAAATACTACTCACTTAGATTTTGATTGGGTCTGTGTTTAATTGGTATGCTGTGTCATACTCAAGAGGTATGCAAATGTGGCATTTCATAAATATAGTTACGTATTCCTAGAAACCCAAAATTCGCTTGGCAGCAGCGGAAAGAGGCCTTACCTGTTGTGCAGCATTGTAAGTTTTTCAACATTGCACTATGAGCTGAAAGCATTTTCTTGCGATTTCCTTATTGATGTTTGATCTGACTGCTTGTAGCTCTTTCACAGAAGGGATAAAAACGTTACAGTCAGTGAGACTGGAACTGCGAACCGTAACAGACGCTTTTTCACAGGTCAGCACGTTACCACAGAGCTGGCGAGGAGGTATGGGTCTCTGCTTCCTATTACGACGGAAATAGGAACTCGAACTCGTAAACCGCTATTTGAAGGTCGAGATTAGTTGCGGTTTCCACCTGCAATGACTTTCCTGGGCTGAAAACCGTAAATTTTCAATCTTTTGTTACCCTTCAAGCGATAATAACTCAGATTATTCAATGGAAATGACAGGTAAAATCAAGTGAACTTTGAGGCTTAATTCCGTGCACACCAGGAAGTAACTCGTCGATCACAGAGTTGCCAAACATACGTTGCCTTGTTGCCAAATCTCAGTTACAGTACCAGCAGGAAGAAGACGAACCGATGTGATCCTACAGCGGTCTGGGAAGTGACCATAGCTGGTGTCTCCAAGTCGCGGCTGCTACGGCCTGGAATACGTAATGCGTCTGATTCGCTTTCTGCAACTAGGTTTAGGGACTGGAGTGTAGTTACTAATAATACTCAGAACTGACTGCAAACTGAGCATCATAAATCAGTAACTCTCATTGTTGTTTTTATATTTCTTTCGTAAGTGTACTCAAAACTAAGAAAGTCATTCACAGGCGTTTTCGTGCCTCGCCGATAGTCGAGCACAACATACAAATAAAAATAAAAAAGAATGTGTGTGTGTGTGTGTGTGTTTGTGTGTGTGTGAGAGAGAGAGAGAGAGAGAGAGAGAGAGAGATAAATAAAAAGCAATGAGAGAGAGTGTAAAAAATTGTTGTAAAGAAATTGAATCATGGTATTTAAAGAAATCTTTCATTAAAATGACACGTTCCACATCATTACGAAATGTCGTATTCATGATCTATGGAACAAGAGTTAATCTAATGTAATCTAATCTAATCTAATCTAATCACATCATATTGATGATTAGCCATGAAGAGTCATGAATTACCGAAATTTTGGCCCATACCAGTAACCAAATCTAAACTTGAAAATAAAAGACGACAATTTTTGTAATAAACCGTGACTCCTATCAAGACCCTTTCGTCCCTGTTATCTAACCACGAAAAATGTCTGATATACCTCCATCCTGAAGTAACAAAGTGTGCATGCATTTAAAGATGAAGTGCATGATGTGAAGTTCTGTGACGGAGATACGAACCCAACACGTAATCCGGTTGTTAACTAAGAAAAATCAAATGTTACGTATCGGTTTTTCTTACGAGCCGCTAGGCGTCTGAATCTAAAATAAGGATACAAACTTTTGTGCCTAAGGGACAATCGAACTGCACACCTACCGTGCATCCACGAATATAGCTTAAGTATCAGTTGCTTACTCATGAACAGTAAGATGTGCGCGTGTTTGACCAGAAATAACGACACCTGTTGCGATTGTTGGAAACACATGAACAGACATTGTAATTGCGCGTTAATTTTCACTAGCAGGTGGGTGTGCACTTGATAAAGCTAGAAATGAAATTATGAATATTTTTGTACTGGATCAGGTTTCAGACCCACATACTTACCTTTGGAGGAGACCTAGAGAAGATTGCAGTCTTGGGAAAAGGAACGGAATGACTGAACTGTACTGTTCCGAGAGATTCAGATCCTCGAAAGAGGAGATACGAATTCGAATCACAGTCCAGCACCAAATTTTTAAACGTCTCTAGTTCAATCAAGTACAAGTAAAATAAGAGCCCTGTCCCTTTAAACGGCTATCGGTTCATCAAATAAAATAAAATTTTCTAATGTAAGTAAGCTTACTGACGACTGTATTTCTGTTTACCATGACTTCCGCTGTGTCATTTCCCAACGTAAACCGGCTCTGCCCAGTTGGTAATGAAGGAACATGATGTTTAAATCGGATTCTGGATTATAACGTCTTTCTCTTGAGGTTACCACAGGTAAAATAAATCTGTTTGTGCCTCTTAAAAGTAAATGCCTGAATCCACGCATTGCACCTGTGATAGCTCGTTCCACCATACTATTGTGGCCACATTACCCAGCCCCAAGAGTGTGCTGTAACGGATGATGTGCTTAGCTTACAAAATTAGTCACGGTGGAAAAAATGCGAGTCTATTAAATGGTCAAGTAGAAGCAAGCTTCTGACGCAGAGATTATGCTATTCTCATGTCAGCAGGATGTAAAGACTCTTCTAGGCATCATAGGCTGGATGTGAAGCCATTTTGATTTTTCACAAATTCAGCAAATTTCTTAGTTCGAGAAAATCCACTGTGAAGTGTGAAGTTGCCGGATAATTCGATTATTACTGTTATTATTACTATCATTTTATTCATACCGCTGCTGGAACACGACCGTAGTCTTCAGGTAAAACGCGAGACGAGCTAATATGACGTCTGGCGACCGAACGCACATATCGACAAAATTTTTATGGCCCCTTTCCTCTCGGTGCTGAAGTTATGAGTGTAATTCAAGCGAATCTACAATATCATATTAGCTGGTCTCGCGTTTTACCTCAAGACTACCGTCGTAGTCAAGAATAATGTACTAAGACTGGAGTCAAGACTTCCTCTGGGAAGTGCCGCAGTCTACATGTTGCTAGATCGAGCATATTGCCAGACATAGAATTCTGAGAGGAGCACGATTGTATTGTCCACCTTACGTGAACGACTCGGCGGTCAATTTTTTGGTCTGAGACTGTATCTACAACACATATTGCACGCTGAAGACCCAGAAGAATTAAAAAAAAAATAGTTTATGAGAGCAACGTTAACCATAGCGTTTGAAGTATTCATAGTATTGTATACGTGTGTGTAAACGCCTTCCAATGACCACTCAAGAAAGACAAGGATACACAGTCTAGCTCCAATATTATAAATACGCCTCAGTTTGTGGATGAACTCAGAGTTAGGTTGATAATAATTGTGAAAATTTAGCAGCACTGTACCCATTGGTGTTAAACTCGTTTTCAACCAATGATTCCCACAGCTACAGGGATACTACTTGTGATACCTCTTAGACAAAATACTTAAGCAGTGTTATCAGACGAAAAGATCAACCTGACACAAACTGTGGGAAGTTTGTTTTACAACCTTCGTACCTGGATATTCAGCTTTTTCCTATTTGAGATATCTGTGAACGTTGCTACTTAAGACGTTTTAAGCAGAAACTAAATTCCCTCAGCTTCGACAATGTTTAAAGAAATCGTCTTATTGGCACTAAATCGTGGTTTGTGAATTGTTTACCGGCCGTACTCTGCCGTATTTTGCCGGTTGGAAGGCAAAAGCTTACTGACAAATTTCACACAGAAATTACTGTTACAGTTTACTTATGGAGCCAAATGAGTGAATTGCGTATTTTCCGGTGAGAAAGAGCACTGGCAAACAGTCTTCGCTACATTAGGTTATTTAAACTGGTGTCACTCTGAGCTAGAATTTATGGGCAGCGACTAAGTGTAAGGTCAACGTTTCGGATGCGAGTTTTGCGACTGTGAAATACTTTCCTACATTATAGAAGCGAATATTAAATTTGAACTAATATTGCGAAAATTTTGTACTTGGACAGCTTAGAATGAAAATACTTCTGTTTATTTCAAAGGGAAACAATAGATTTTCTAAAACACTGTCTGTCATACACAACTTGAAACAGGTCATGTCGACCAAATCATGTGGAAGAACTAACAGCAACGTATATCGCAAGGCAGTAAGATCTCTTGCCTTCTGGTTTGTCAGTACTCGATAGCCATTTCTAGGCGAAAGTAAATGAAGAAAGGCAGTGCGTTTTTGTTACCAAGTAACGTCTTCGTCAATTACTTTAGTTTTAAAGTAATCTGCGAGTAATTTCTGGTGTTTGATATTAACATGAAAAGGATTCCGTAGACAGGGAAAGAACCTGTTCTTGGGAAACTACATCTATAGTGATCAAAAGGCATTAAATGATGTTCAAGCACTTGTGTTACAGCAGCGGTATGAATAAAATGATATTAATAATAACAGTAATAATCGAATTATCCGGCAACTTCACACTTCACAGTGGATTTTCTCGAACTAAGAAATTTGCTGAATTTGTGAAAAATCAAAATGGCTTCACATCCAGCCTATGATGCCTAGAAGAGTCTTTACATCCTGCTGACATGAGAATAGCATAATCTCTGCGTCAGAAGCTTGCTTCTACTTGACCATTTAATAGACTCGCATTTTTTCCACCGTGACTAATTTTGTAAGCTAAGCACATCATCCGTTACAGCACACTCTTGGGGCTGGGTAATGTGGCCACAATAGTATGGTGGAACGAGCTATCACAGGTGCAATGCGTGGATTCAGGCATTTACTTTTAAGAGGCACAAACAGATTTATTTTACCTGTGGTAACCTCAAGAGAAAGACGTTATAATCCAGAATCCGATTTAAACATCATGTTCCTTCATTACCAACTGGGCAGAGCCGGTTTACGTTGGGAAATGACACAGCGGAAGTCATGTTAACAGAAATACAGTCGCCAGTAAGCTTACTTACATTAGAAAATTTTATTTTATTTGAGGAACCGATAGCCATTTAAAGGGACAGGGCTCTTATTTTACTTGTACTTGATTGAACTAGAGACGTTTAAAAATTTGGTGCTGGACTGTGATTCGAATTCGTATCTCCTCTTTCGAGGATCTGAATCTCTCGGAACAGTACAGTTCAGTCATTCCGTTCCTTTTCCCAAGACTGCAATCTTCTCTAGGTCTCCTCCAAAGGTAAGTATGTGGGTCTGAAACCTGATCCAGTACAAAAATATTCATAATTTCATTTCTAGCTTTATCAAGTGCACACCCACCTGCTAGTGAAAATTAACGCGCAATTACAATGTCTGTTCATGTGTTTCCAACAATCGCAACAGGTGTCGTTATTTCTGGTCAAACACGCGCACATCTTACTGTTCATGAGTAAGCAACTGATACTTAAGCTATATTCGTGGATGCACGGTAGGTGTGCAGTTCGATTGTCCCTTAGGCACAAAAGTTTGTATCCTTATTTTAGATTCAGACGCCTAGCGGCTCGTAAGAAAAACCGATACGTAACATTTGATTTTTCTTAGTTAACAACCGGATTACGTGTTGGGTTCGTATCTCCGTCACAGAACTTCACATCATGCACTTCATCTTTAAATGCATGCACACTTTGTTACTTCAGGATGGAGGTATATCAGACATTTTTCGTGGTTAGATAACAGGGACGAAAGGGTCTTGATAGGAGTCACGGTTTATTACAAAAATTGTCGTCTTTTATTTTCAAGTTTAGATTTGGTTACTGGTATGGGCCAAAATTTCGGTAATTCATGACTCTTCATGGCTAATCATGTCCGCCCCAGTAGCTGAGTGGTCAGCGTGACGGATTGCCGTCCTCTGGGCCCGGGTTCGATTCCCGGCTGGATCGGAGATTTTCTCCGCTCAGGGACTGGGTGTTGTGTTGTGTTCATCATCATTTCATCCCCATCCGGCGTGCAGGTCGCCCAATGTGGCGCCGAATGTAATAAGACCTGCGATATGGCGGCCGGACCTGCCCCGCGAGGGGCCTCCCGCCCAATGACGCCAAACGCTCATTTCCATTTCCATGGCTAATCATCAATATGATGTGATTAGATTAGATTAGATTACATTAGATTAACTCTTGTTCCATAGATCATGAATACGACATTTCGTAATGATGTGGAACGTGTCATTTTAATGAAAGATTTCTTTAAATACCATGATTCAATTTCTTTACAACAATTTTTTACACTCTCTCTCATTGCTTTTTATTTATCTCTCTCTCTCTCTCTCTCTCTCTCTCTCTCTCTCTCTCTCACACAAACACACACACACACACATTCTTTTTTATTTTTATTTGTATGTTGTGCTCGACTATCGGCGAGGCACGAAAACGCCTGTGAATGACTTTCTTAGTTTTGAGTACACTTACGAAAGAAATATAAAAACAACAATGAGAGTTACTGATTTATGATGCTCAGTTTGCAGTCAGTTCTGAGTATTATTAGTAACTACACTCCAGTCCCTAAACCTAGTTACAGAAAGCGAATCAGACGCATTACGTATTCCAGGCCGTAGCAGCCGCGACTTGGAGACACCAGCTATGGTCACTTCCCAGACCGCTGTAGGATCACATCGGTTCGTCTTCTTCCTGCTGGTACTGTAACTGAGATTTGGCAACAAGGCAACGTATGTTTGGCAACTCTGTGATCGACGAGTTACTTCCTGGTGTGCACGGAATTAAGCCTCAAAGTTCACTTGATTTTACCTGTCATTTCCATTGAATAATCTGAGTTATTATCGCTTGAAGGGTAACAAAAGATTGAAAATTTACGGTTTTCAGCCCAGGAAAGTCATTGCAGGTGGAAACCGCAACTAATCTCGACCTTCAAATAGCGGTTTACGAGTTCGAGTTCCTATTTCCGTCGTAATAGGAAGCAGAGACCCATACCTCCTCGCCAGCTCTGTGGTAACGTGTTGACCTGTGAAAAAGCGTCTGTTACGGTTCGCAGTTCCAGTCTCACTGACTGTAACGTTTTTATCCCTTCTGTGAAAGAGCTACAAGCAGTCAGATCAAACATCAATAAGGAAATCGCAAGAAAATGCTTTCAGCTCATAGTGCAATGTTGAAAAATTTACAATGCTGCACAACAGGTAAGGCCTCTTTCCGCTGCTGCCAAGCGAATTTTGGGTTTCTAGGAATACGTAACTATATTTATGAAATGCCACATTTGCATACCTCTTGAGTATGACACAGCATACCAATTAAACACAGACCCAATCAAAATCTAAGTGAGTAGTATTTTACTAATTCGTGTCGATAGAGGCATGCTTGTGTACAGATACTTTTGTCGTAAGGTTATCATGGTTAGTTTTATTTCATTTCTTATAATACAGTGCACAATTTTCGTAAGGTTTCCTTTAGTGTTGTTAAAGCAATAGTAAACATGAGAGAGAAATTAATCATCAACGATATATGCGAATTCTCTGATGTTACCTATGACAGTCTGACAATGCACATGCAGTTTATTGATTACATGCATGTAGAAAACTTGTTCTGAGTTAAAGCTGTCAAACAAAGTTTGAAGAAGAATAAAATATCACTACCACACGACGGCTAATGTAGAAAATACTTTTCTGACATATTATGGCACGATGCGCTCTCCCTGCACATCTTCGAGATGCATCTGCTGCCTGCTGTCTATTAAATCTGAATAGAACAAAATGTCACAGTAGTTAGCCCTTTTTCCACATGCGACTACTTTGGGTTGAGAAGTGAAGGGAATTATGTTCAAAGTTCCATTAGATTGATACCTTCAGCAGAGAGCAGAATTGCGTTTTAAAAAATGTAGCACTGAATGTATTCGAACTCGCGACATTTTATCTATGCTACAAGCTGACACGTAGCTACATAAGCTCCAGAGCTCGGCAACTATTCCTCCAGAGCTTTTGGATTCCACAGCACTGTGAGATTATGCATATGACCAGGTCTTGACTTCTGAGAGACAAACAGTTACAGCTTTTCTTTTGGACTGAACGACGTTTTCTAGTAACAGATAGCGCAATAGAATAGCTCAAGTGGAAAGGAACACTTCCTATTTAAACTTCTGCATCCTACACTGTTGGCAGTTGTGTGTAGGTGGCAGTTACGTGATTTTATTTCTGTGATTACAAAATAGTCGAATGTATGCACTGGGTAGCCGAGGCAGCTAGTTCATGGTGATTCGGTCAACCAAGTAAATGAATTTACTGAACATGCTGCAAATTACTACAGGGAGCCTGTGTGTCAGAATTCTCATCCAGTGTGGCGCAACTGCGTTACGATAAAAAAATGACTCGCAGAGAAGAGGATTTCGTGGTTTGTTGGACGGATGGTAGGTTGTTATACCTATGGTCTGGGTTCGATTCCCACTTCCGTCAATGATTTTAGATAGGGAGAGACAGATTCCATTCTCTCCTGGCTACACCAAGTGAAGGAGATATAATGGCTGCGTGGTCTGAAAATTCACATTAAAGATGATATTCCTTCTTTACCACGTAGACGGTAGGTTGAACCACAATAAAGTCTGGAGTGGCGACATGTAGAAACTCTATCACCAGTAACCTTTCTTATACTAGTTATTTATTTCAAGTGACGACACAAACGCTATGTATGGTCACAGGACACTTATTCCATCTTTTATTTGAGCTTCTGTATGTCGATAAAATTGGTTCTAAACTGGGAATGCAGCTCAGATCGCCCTTAACGCGGAATTTGATCCCTTCGTGGCAATACAGTTCGGCTACAATTTGTTGTTTGTTCAAAACTGCAGATTCCTCAACACCTTCACATATTACGCGTGAATGGGATCGAATCCTGGCCCGGCACTAAAGATTTAATTATGTATTATCAAGCTCTATCAGGAGAACACCTATCTGCTGGTGGATAATAATTTTGATTTTTAATGTATTTTCATTCGTTGTCAACACTAACGATATCTGACGTTTTTAACTCCCAGTGAGACACAGAACTATTTGCGAGATGACTGTAAGTTCAAGATGCTATTCTGAGCAGCTGGTGGAGAAAAATTCGGTAGCTGACGTCTCTTTGTGTGTAGTCAACAACGATATGTGTGGGGCTCTATTCCCAGTGAGCGCTGAACTCTTCGTCATATTATTTCAGTTCGTCGTGTCATTTAATGTTCATACATATTCTCAACTAGCTGCTCGTGAATAACTTTAATTTTTAATGTCATTTTGTGTTAAATAGTTCAAATGGCTCTGAGCACTATGGGACTTAACTTCTAAGGTCATCAGTCCCCTAGAACTTAAAACTACTTAAACCCAACTACCCTAAGGACATCACTCACATCCATGCCCGAGGCAGGATTCGAACCTGCGACCGTAGCGGTCACGCGGTTCCAGACTGAAGCGCCTAGAACCGCACGGCCACACCGGCCGGCCCCCACCATCTGGTATCAATGCATTACCCTATCATCCATTATATATAATCATTTTCATAGTACACTTGATATTATAGATGAGTAGGACACAAGACAGGACATAAATAATGTCCGTTTGACGTCAACAGTGTGTAACATTTTACTTTTTTTGAATAGGACAATGTTCCTCTCCAATAATTTTTAGATTAGTTACAATAAGCTTACGCTGCAAGAGAATTCGCTTGTATTTTTCAATATGTGGTCTGTTGTCGGTTTGAAGGCCTTCCATAACATCGGCAACGTAGTGCAACTCCACCGAGGGCTGTCTGGAGTAGGGTGGAGATAGCAATGTGAAAGTTGCGAGCTGTCGAAGACGATCTTCATATTCCTAATGCGATTAGGACATCGTATACTCTTGACGACGTTTAGCACCTGTGCAGTCAGTCACCCAATTTCAGAATTCATTTTGAGTAATCCTACTAAATTCCCAAAATATTGTCTTTTTATATTGATGAGTAATATGGATAGTCGTCACGTTCATGTGCCGTCTACAACGCAAATTTAATGTTACTATCCTACGAACTAACCTGCAATACGTTTTGTATGTCATAATCGGAACTATCTGCATTAACCGTCATCAGAGCAATGTCAGGGAACAGAATGCAGCAGTGCCTTGCTACCTACTTGAGGACCTGCTTGAGTCGTGTTCTAAGGAAAGGGTAGTTGCTGGTTCACATTATATTACACTAGCGAGAAGTACCGACTTTTCCTTTTCTCTGCAAACATCCAGAACTAAATGCAGTAACTAAATGCTAAGAATATATTTGCATTGCGCCAACTCAAAGATCAATAGATATGGATATAGATATAGATACAGATTTTTATATTTAAAGCCATTCTCGTTCTGCGTTGGAATAAACATCATTCATTATTTGCTTGTTCTTGTTACGATTGTTATTGACATTCTCTCACTCGCAAGAGTTTTCGCATTCCTATTTGGTATCGATGCACATGAAGAGTGGCTATGAAAGAAGGGAATACTGAATGTTACGTCATGCAGAATACACTCATTTACTTCGGCTCCTCGTGATCTACGCTACAGGAGAAGTGAGATACATAAAGTTGACAGTGTGAGGACAGACCTGGTAGCACAACTGTGCAACTACACAGTGTTACCAGATAAAATGGTGCTGCGGAATCGAAAGTGTAGTACGGACTTTGCCACAGTAGCAGACAGCTGATAATTTAGGACCATGACCGTGGATTACACTTTGGTCAGTGCTGGTTAGAGTGCTGCAACTGTAAATGGAAGGCCTTGTTTGATAGTCTTATGCTGATGCTGTCTGAATAAATTATGCCATTGGATACAAAGCGGTTTAGTTTTGAGACCTAACCCACGAGGGGGGAAGGCACAGTGGTCTGCTTCAGGAATTCCAAGCAATAAAACACAAAAAACAACCCAGGAAGGGAGACATGCATTTGGAATCTGTTCATCGTTACGGGGTCAAACAACAGGGTAACATTCCTGAAACAATGATCGGGCTACTTAGTATATAATAGAGCATACACATTTCAAGGAGGAAACGTATGAAGACGCAGACTTCCTCGTTATCAATATGTGCGGCATATCTTTCGTGTTAACGAAAGTAAATTCCCGCTTTACCTCTTCTTACGTGTCAAATGAAATGAATGCCATGAGGAATAGAATATTTGTTGACTGCGTCTCTTCTTGCTCCTTACCAACATATTTCTTCATTCTCGTGGTAATCATGACATTCTATGTGTATGCTGCAAAAGATTGCAAGTGGACAAATTCGACATCGAGGTGCAAAGCGTTATATTCAATTCGAATAAGCTTCCGGTGTATTTTTACTTCGTTTGTATTTTTAGATGATTATGAACGTTACGGAAAATTATCTCACATGCTTTATGTTGAATGAGAAACATTGAATGATCCGTTTTGCTTTCCCTACGTTGAAATGATATAATGTCGGCGTCAACAGCCTTCTTCCACGCCGGAAGCTGAAACTTGTATGATTCTGGATTAATGATAATTGAATGTCTCATACGTATACATAGCCCACAAGGCGACGTCAGAAACCATCAGGGGAAACGCCGCATAAAAACCAAACGTGCGCGCGCGTCTCCACTCTGAAGAACCGTATCGGAGAATCACGGTAAGCATTTCGCTGAAGAGCTGCCTCGTCAGAGAACCTAGAAATGGCAGCGTCGTAGCAAGTATTTGTCAACACTCTCATAGTGCATTTACTTCCGGGTGTAGGTCGGCGTTACCTCGCTAAATTCACTTGACATTCGTTTTCCACATCGAAGACTCGTACGATATAATCCACTGCAAGATGACACAATTAGAAAGTATATTTAATTTCTGGACTCCAAGAACGGCGTTCTTTACATAAGTAACACCTGTTTGTGTGTGCATTCGGGAGGACGACGGTGCAATCCCGCGCCCGGCCATCCTGATTTAGGTTTTCAATGATTTCCCTAAATCGCTTCAGGCAAATGCCGGGATGGTTCCTTAGGAAGGGCACGGCCGATTTCCTTCCCCATCCTTCCCTAATCCGAGCTTGTGCTCCGTCTCTAATGACATCGTTGTCGACGGGACGTTAAAACAGTAATCTCCACCTCCTCTGTTCGTGTGTTTAAGGTTGCGTTTTGAGGCTCAGGCAACATCGCAGTGACTATATTCCGCCTCTGGCAGCCAGTGTGTCGTTAGCTCAGAGGTTCCCTTGTGCGTTGCAGTGCTTGTACTATAAGACATAGCAGTTCGAATCACGGTAGAAGCCGCTGACTACAACGTTTTATTTTCCATTTTAATTAATGGAGTTGCAAACTGCTAGTAAAAATTTCTTATGCGAAATCTGAAGAGTGCCTTTAAACATCAATCTTCGTCCGGTTTCGACTTAGTAAATTAAGTTAATATCATGGATTTCTGCTTTGCAAATTCCAAGGTGCTTCACTGTAAAATAGACCCTGAAAAGATTCAAACCGACTGTCAACGATATAAATTTGAGCTTTGTTCGTCATATAGGTCTAACATGTCAGAAGGTTGTTTATGAAGTGCACATGTTCATTAATATAGTTCCCTTCTTCTAAATTTTTGCAATAGCATTTAACTGTAGACGTTTTCTAACACCGGCGTTACCAATTCCTTTCCGTTCTCTGAAACCTTGAAAACGACAAATTTTTCTGGTTTAAATCTGATGACCTTAACTATCACTTCCGATCAACAATAAATACTTCATGAACTCCAAATGTGCAGTGTTCCTGCACTGCTACAGAGCATGCATTGCAAGGTATTCACACAGTTTATCGCATAGACTTACCATAAGGAATGAAACAAGAACTGTAATACACTTTACACCACAGACGCTCACTCTGGCTTGACGAAAACATCCAAACATTGACCAAAAGTTGCACAAATAATTGAGTTTGAAAGGAAAAGAAACGAGGTATGAAGCATTTATAAATTTATCGAATGTAGTGAGGTGGTTTCATTTCGTCCCAGTCTATAAAATTAATTTCGGGCCATACTCAGCTCTTGCCGATTAATGTAATAATAATCGCCTACTAATAAGGGCGTCTGTCTCCGTTGCTTTTGAGCGTGAATGGAAATTGTAGAAATTTTCTGTGGAGCAACATTTAATAATAAAGCGTTTTAAATCATCAAAAGCGATGAGCGGTAGCAGGCGCTTTCGATAAAGAACGGGGGAGTGCAGCGCCGCTGCTGTCGCCATGGCCGCTGCCAGTAGCCAGCAAATGGATCCCGGAGCTTTGCCGCATACGGCGTCCAGAGGAGGACAGTCTGCAGGAAATCTGCCGCAAAATCGTTACTGGATAAAATTTTGATATCGGTGTGTCACAAAGCGAAATAGATTGAATCTGCGCTACCATTACATTCACGTCTTCAGCATTCAGACAGAAGAGGCTATAAAAATATTTTATGCCAGCTGCTCTCGATCCACTGACATTATGAACAGAAACAACGCACGCTACCGCTAGACCACAGGCGTAATCAGCGTAGAGTTTCTCTATCATGGGACAAGTTTTCCTCCAGGAAGTGCCGCAGTCTACAGTGTTGCCAGATTGTGCAGATAACCGGACTTAGAGAATTAGCGAGTTGGCCAGTTTTTTTGTCCCATGTCGCGATCGGCGCGGACTTAGCCTCTGAAGCGGCCGGCCGCCGGTCAAGTTTTATGTCAAAGAGTGTACATAAGCTTCCTGTCTGACCATCTTCATCGATTCATATCGATTGTGCTTTCCGACGGACTATGGCAATTCCAGAAGGACAATGAGACACCCTACACTTCCAGAATTGCTACATAGTGGCTCCAGGAACACTGAGTTTAAACACTTCCGCTGGCCACCAAACTCCCCAGACACGATCATTAATGAGCATATTTGGGATGCCTTGCAACGTGCTGTTCAGATGGGATCTCCACCCCTTTGTACTCTCACGAATTTATGGACAGACCTGCAGAATTCATGGTGTCAGTTCCCTCCAGCATTAGTCGAGTCCATGTCACATCGTATTGCGGCACTTCTGCGTGCTTGCGGGATCCCTATAGTATACTACGTATTTGTACCTGTTTCTTTGGGTCCTCAGCGTATGTATTAACCTGGCACTCCAACAGATCCAGAATGGTCTTTAAATAGAAAATAACAATCTAAAGCCTCAGCAGGGACCATAAGGAATCTTTCTTTGAATCTGAAGCCTTAAAACAATATTACAATTAAAACAGTGAATTTTTATCACAGAACATGTATGAGAGAGGCGTATATATGGTTGGCTCTGAGCACTATGGGACTCAACATCTTAGGTCATAAGTCCCCTAGAACTTAGAACTACTTAAACCTAACTAACCTAAAGACATCACACACACCCATGCCCGAGGCAGGATTCGAACCTGCGACCGTAGCAGAGAGGCGTATAAACGCTTCTAAAATTGGCTCTACACCTCATAATGAAGTCACTTCTGCGAAGAAACCTTTAGACACCGGTACACAGTATATGCTGAAACAGATTGGTTACTACATGAGCCACTGATCACAGTAAGCATATATCATTTAGCCAGTGTACCGAAAAGCAACCTAGAACAATTTAAATTTAAAGCTGATATTTAAGAGAACTAGAATACAATGATTAATCACCTATTGAAGTTGCATTACCGAATAAGGCCATATTAGTCGGGTCACATACTTTAGTGCCGACATGGCAAACCAAAGGCAACTCAAATATGAAAATTCGTCCCACTAAAATACTTGGGCACAGGCTAGAATTTACAACGTTAATTCGTGACTCGTGCCTCAGATATGCACAACAATTACAATCTGAAGTCCCTTTAAACACCGAGATGAGTTACAATGGTCTCCTCCTTTCAAGACACATGACATCATTTACAGGCCTGTAAAATAATCCAATAAGGTAACAAATTCATTCGTACAACACACCAGAGTAAAAGTTCCAGCGCACAACTTGTAAGTCTCCCAGAAACACAATTTAACAGACCTTAATGTCAAAGTGACTGCAACCTATCATCATGGAGACGAGAATAGCCACGAATCGAACACAGCAGAAAAACACCCGACCGTCATGGTGAACACGTCTCTGACAGTCCGGTGCTTCCCTAAAAGCTAACTCCACGCTCCTTAAAGCTGCGAAACTATGAATACAAGCTTCCTTCAGGCCGCGAAGTTTCCTCTATTGCACCGCCAGACAGGACGCCGCCAGTAAACTTGTTTTTGATTCTGCTCCACAGCCCACACTGCTACGACCAAAGACAACGAAACCGCCGGTTCGCTACGGTTCCCCCAGAGGGAACCACAAACCCTGCAGTCAAAGACGAGAGGCGACCAAAGTCGATATCGCCCGATAAGCCACCACGGCTCATATGCATTATTCATTCTTCCACGATTTTGCCGCCTAATTTGTGGAAAGGAATGTTATTAATTGTGATTATTACATTTGACTGATCTCGCCTCGAAAATAGTTTTACTCTCGATCTCTGTGCATTTCACAATGAATGTCTGCATAAATTTTATATTTGCTTCCCTCTCCCCTGTACCAATTGCATAGTACCCTTCATTTCTGCTCCGCCCCACTCATGTACAAATCGTTTAATTCCCTGTATACCTGCTCCTCCGCCTCTCATACACAGTCCATTATTTCCTTTATACCTATCGCCGTCCAAGATGTTGCCAAGATTGAGGAAGAAATCAGAAAGCCACTGACTCAGTGTTACACCGTCGTTTATGTGGTGCAGATCAATCATTTTGCAAAAATCTATAAACGGAAATGTTTGTGTGTGAATCGATTCAATATTTTGGTTTGTGGCAAGAAAATAACAGACCTGCCTCCATTAGGAAATTAATTCCCCATGAGCCCTCGCTGGAAGATGAAAAATTCAAGTGCGTGTTTACGAACGCTCTTCTTGTAGCCAATGTGATTTACCGCCAACACAATCGTATCACAGAGCAGCCTCCGAGTGAAATTAATTCTGTTTCCTTGGCCATGGCCAAAGAAATAAGGAGAACTATAACGAACCTATTGATCGAAAACTTCCTTTCCATAGGAATAAGATACTGAAGGATTATTCGATGAGATATGTTTCTTTGTCTTACTACTGTATTTAATCTGTAATGACCTGTCGTTTAATTTTGTGCCCCAGTGTCCAGATGGGCCAAGTGTAGAAGAACATGATTCGGAAGATTACGAGGATTCTTCGACAGAATATGTTACACTTGATGTTAAAGCTAAAATCGTCAACGTTGTGAAGCGCATCCAAAATGGGGTTTGGCAGCTCTTGAAAAACACGGTGGGCGTCGCTTGAAAAGAAAAAAACCGTATGAATCGACGGAAAGAAGACGTACGATGTGGTAGCACAAAAATTGACAAGTTGCGATTGAGTGACTGGAAAACTTTTGAACATTTCTTTGAAGCAAGAAGTTCTTTCGAACAGGTGAGAATATTCGAAAAACTTTTTCCGTGACGAATGTAATTAGTATTTCTGTCAGGTTCAGTTCACGATATGTTATGCGTAAACGAATAGAATATTTATAGATGACTACGAGAACAATTCAGCAATGGGCAATCGTGGCATTTTCCTCCCTTCTTTCCTGTAACTTCCATTTTCAAGCGATTCCTTTCTGGGTGCAACAATTCAAACGAAGACACTAGATGCGACAATGAAAAGTAACGAAATTCGTCAGCAGAAGAGACGTTGCTACTCTGGACGAAACCGCCCAGCTAACGAAAAATTTCAAACACTCACCACATACCTAACTGCTCATTTTGATATGGATTTTGTTATAAGCACGAATCAGACGAGTCTACAGTATCAAACAATGTATAACAGGTCGATGGATCATCAGGGAGCAAAACAGAGTTTCAGTAAGCTGTCAAATTCGTATACGACACAGTACAGTATAGCTGCATCAGGCAAGCTCCTCCACAAAGTCTTCATCTGTCTACAAGGAGAAAGAGATGTATTTGGCCCAACTGTTCGAAAACCGATGACCAACTGACCGCAGAATTTAAAAATGTTAAGGCGACTTCTTCAAAAGACAACCAAAGGCCTTTCTCGGAACTGTCTCGGGACAGTCCACCATCCTTACGTGAAGGATAAAAATTTCTTACTCCTTATTGATACCTTATTGTAACTTGCACGTAAGATTTTTGACAGTGAGATGAGAAGTAACGTGCACCCTCATGTGCGTATCGCGAAATGTACGGCCGTCCGTCAATCTTGCGACGAATATTTCGACTGACAGGTGAAACTTTTGATGCAGCTCTTGCTAAACGCCCCTGTTTTAATAAAAGACCAGAGGGAAACAGGATCGCGCAAAGATTCTAAAAGATACACTGCTTTATTATGAATAAATTAAGGGCACCAGTATTTCGAAATATGTTGGAAGAGTCTTGGTTTGCTCCAATTTGACATAATATGGGCCTGCATTTTTAAATGACAACGAAGTATGCTTTCCTGTGGCGGTCATAAAAAATCGTTGCCAGTGCGAGGACTCTGCATTTATACAATGTGAGTCGAGTGAACATAATTTAAGTTTCGTGTGCTTCTGCGACAAGTACCATCCACATGAATGTAAGGGCTGTGCTCCAGACGACGGCATCCATAGTGAATAATAACGGCATCACTAAAGAAATATATTGTAGATTTTAGTAAAATTTTTGTAATAGACAGTTGAAAATAAGTACGATTAAGCGTTCCGATACACAGACTAGTCGAGAAAATCGTAGAAGAATGAATACGTCATCGAACAGTAAACAGATCTTCCGGGCCGGGAATCGAACACGGACCACCCGCTTATTAATCAGGTGCTCATCCTCCTTTTGGTAATGGCAGAAACGTTTCTGGAATTTTTTGCTGTGACGAGTGAATTAGAAAATGCAACGAATTTTGTTTGAGGTTCCGTCAGACTAATAACTTTAACAGATATCCTATATGCATTTTAAAGAAACTAGGGAATGAATAGACTCGAATACGCTACTTTATATTTACAGAGCATGGATCTTACCACTTCTTTATGTTGCCAGTTCTACATTAGCTACAGGAAGAATGAGATCAGTCAGCCAATATCTTTTTTTTAAATTTTTTTTTACGAAAACTAGCAAAACAAATCATCTGCTTGAAGGGCGAACACTATACGACTTGGTTTCTTTTTATATTTGTTTATTATTTTTTAATAAAACAATTTATTTACAGGATTATATAGACATTACTGAAGTTATCGTTGGAAAATTTACAAAAGTTTCATGTACACAATAATTAAATTCTTTCACTTTTTCACAAAAAAGTCTTTACAAAAGAAGCAACAAAAGGGAAGGCCTCCCGTCGTTCCCTTCCAGAACACATTCCAGATCGATCCTCTGAGCGACACAGCCTTATGCGGTAGGTTTTGCAGCAGTATGGTTTTGTTAATTGTGTCACTTTATTAAAACCGATTTTCCTGGGTAACGGCTGATCTTTGGCTATCAAAAGCGGGATCTTTAGTTATAACTAATACATTCTTATCCTAAAAGGACTGTAAAATCCGTGACCCCAAGCTGAGTGTCTCCTTGTAGGATACAGAATTGCGTTATTAACTCAAGAAAAACATTGTTTCTTCCTGAGTGTTTTGCATCTATTGAATTCTTGTTTATTTACGCGAGAAGCTTTATTGTCTAGCAGACTATTTTCTGAAGAAAACGAACTCGACAGAAACCACTCCTTTATTACAAAGAGTATATCCTAGTCAGCACTGTCGAAAGCTTTTTCTAAATCTACAAGTTCTATAAGTGTGGCTTTATAGAAAAGAAAATCCATGTTCTAGAATAGGTAGCAGGGTCAAAAAAACTGTGTAAATACATAAAATGCGATACCAAACAAATTCCAACAGTGAAACCATTTTTTTATGTTCCGAAATGTCTTTTAGATATTGACGTTCACTTTCCTTAGGAACAGGTATAATGTTGAGCATACTGCAGTATCTCTTGATTCTGAGAGTAAGAATGATGCTCCTTATTAAGGCTGTAAGCCTGTCCTTCCGGTTTGTGCACCCGAAGAAATCGTAGTTTGTATTTAACTTTCTGCTACAGTTGCACAAAGGAGAATGTACGCTGCTGTTTGAATCATTCATGATTAAACAACAAGTGGGCTACTGAATGATTAATAATAAACAAACACAACTGAGCGCTTGGTACCAAGCTCAGGTTGGAATCACTGTTGTTAATATGGTCTCTTTTGTTTCTCTGATAGATTACGACCATATCAACTCGTTGTCCTAGTCTTTCCCAACAAGGTTCTTTATCTGGTGAGTATAGTTTCCAGTAAGTTTCCAGTGCCAATCCAGCCACAGATTTCTCAGCCACCATCCCTCTAGCCATATGATACACCGCCAGTGCCAAATGTTGAGATCATTCTGAAAATTACCAATGCCAAAGGTTGAGATCATTCTGAAAATTAGTGCGTCGCGCCGTAATCAACATCAGTCAAGTGTTTTTGATTCGTGCTTCGACGCGAAAACATGTTTTAATCGTCCTCTTACCCTGTACCATTATCTTCATTCAACTTTTATTCCCAACAACTCCCAATTGCTTTGGAATTTTGGTGAAAACTGAGCAAAATTGTCTATTCCGAAGCTGTATGAGTTTTTTGGGAGGTTACAGCAAGTGGGGGCTGTCAAATTGAGATTATTGAGAAAGGGCGAATAAAGTCAACATTCGACTAGTCGTACTGTGGACAGCTGGAAATACCGAAACTATGTGCAAAGTGAAAAATGAAACAAATGTGATGAAGAAGCTACGTGGGTTTAAAATAGGTGTACGTTCATTTGTGGAGCGAAACGATTGTATGAGTACGTTAACCAACCGGTCATATCCCACTAATCACATTGTCAGGCTTGCCGTTACTTTACGGTGCTTGAAAGTGAGCGCTAACGCCGAGGACTAGAGAGACGGGTGCACGTGCCCTCACGGACACTTCGCCGCAGTCGGCGCTCGTAACTCTCGCCCGCATAAAGCCTGTGAGTGCTGTTGATATTAAGGACCGGTATTTCCTGTCCGCCGTGCCGAGAGAATTCCTCGGGTGCCTGGGCCACGACCGGTCCCGGATTTCGCTTCCTTTTCGCGATGCAGCGCCCCTCTCTCTGCCTCTATTGCAGAAAACTTTTATATCCTCTCAGCACACAAGCAGAAAGTTCACCGTCTCGAGATCATCGGTTCGATCGTCTTTCACGCTCCAAGTAACATGCCGTTCTTTCTTTAATGCTTTATTTGTATGGAACGCGGCCTTAGGGATTCCACGCATCTTTTTTTGAAAACGTAGCGAGTTTCCTCAACGGTATGCAGTGATTATTAATATGCCGTTAGACATTTTTATTCTCTGTCTGACACCTGAATACTGCTGTAATGAAAAGACAACTATTTATAAATATCGGACTAAATAAACTATGAGGGCAACGTGATTTTTTTCTAAGCTTTGACAGTAGTTACGCATAAATAATACATTACCTTGAAAATCCTATAACGTAGAATGATTTTAAGCCACGAAAGTTGGTAGAAAGAGCATACATTACCTTACAGCAGTTTATCTGCAGAAAAGAGATATTAAAAAAAATTTCAAATGTGTGTGAAATCTTATGGGACTTAACTGCTGAGGTCATCAGTCCCTAACCTTACACACTACTTAACCTAAATTATCCTAAGGACAAACACACCCACGCCCGAGGCAGGACTCGAACCTCCGCCGGGACCAGCCGCACATGCCATGACTGCAGCGCCCTTAGACCGCTCGGCTAATCCCGCGCGTCAAAAAATAGAGGTCGTTCTGTCGGTAGCATAAATATAATAATCGTTTGGTTTTGAAATTCTGCAGGCGATGTGGCCGAGCGGTTCTAGACGCTACAGTCCGGAACCGCTCGACCGCTACGGTCGCAGGTTGGAATCCTGCCTTGGGCATGGATGTGTTTGATGTCCTTAGGTTAGTTAGGTTTAAGTAGTTCTAAGTTCTAGGGGACTGATGACCTCAGATGTTAAGTCTCATAGTGCTCAGAGCCATTTGAACCATTTTTTTTTTTTTTGAATTATAACAGCAGCCGTGTTTACGGACTAAATTATGACTATTCAGGTTCACTTATTGTGCAGACAGCTGTTTTTAATGACAAAATGTGTTTCAGTACCATTGTTCCATCATCTGTGGGTCCTTTATTTCAGTGCAGCAAAATTGGAGCATGCCTTAAGTAACAAAGTGAAATTATTTGTCTAAAAGTAAGAAACAGAATAGGTACATTTGACGAACCTTCTAACAATGCTCGAAATCACTTTAACCGTCATATTCGTCGCGAGAGGACAGCAAAACTAATCATATTTAGAACAATTCTCACTCATTCTTCAGTCTCAGTTGCACATTTATTAATGTGTGACATATATCGCCATCTTTGGATCGTCTTCAGATCTATGCACTTTGGTCTTTTGAAGATTATTGAAAGAAATCGCAACTCATTTGTGTTATATATTTATTTCATATCAAAGGTTTGTGATAAGCGATTCTGTCACAGACATGTCGGGTTGCTGACGCAGCTACATAGATAAGGAAGGTGATCCAGAGAGATCGAAACATTAGATATATTCATTTCATGTCGGACTACTGTGATATGAGGCTCTGAAACTGACGCAACGGGTTGCTGGCGCAACTACATAGATCTGAAAATGATCCGCAGTCACCGAAATAGATCACACATTTAAAGAATGTGCAACTCAGACTGAAGAAGGAATGAGAAATCTTTTAGATGCTTGGAATCATGCACAGAAAATGAGGTACGTCAAATGCTTCTCCCATCTATTGTATTCCTTCGGATTACTGAAATTATTTCACAAAACATCTGATCAGCCTTTTTTCAAACTTTGTTTATTTTCAAATTTTGTTTAAAATATGAAATATAATATATTCAAATATCGATCGGTATTCTATCATTATTATGAGTATATGGATCGAAAGAAAGGAGAAAAGTTTCAGTTTATGCAATAATTTGAGATTTATTTTATTTTTTAATATTAAATGAAGAACTCTACAATTTCTGCTTCTATGTAACGTTTCATACTCAAATAACTAGCTTTGAAAAGATGAAATTTTTATTACTTGATTTACGTGGATAGCAGCAGCTATTGGTGAAACATATAAATTTTCCCTCTAATCCGTAATTAAGTTTTACTGAATTATCCTGATAAGTTTCCAACAGTTGAAATTTTTTTGCAAAACGAGACCTCATGCTGGCCAATTTGATACAACTTTTGTCTATTTCTTACACTATTTCTACTCTTACCAATTAAATGCTTTTTTTCAAAACTAGACAAAAAGAAGTATTCTTGGAACGAAGATATTAGTGGTCAATGGAGGGGCACTTGTTGTCGGCTTTTCTAACAACACAAAATTTAGATGTGATGTAAATGTACAGACAAACAAATGATTAAAATTTTAGAAAAACTATATGGTGTATTCAGGAGAAAGAGTTTCACAAACTCAGCAAGCCAGTAACACATTGGTCTACCTCTGTCCCTTACGCAAGCACATAGTCAGCTCGGCATTCATTGATAGAGCTACTGGATGTCCTCCTGACGGATATCGTGCAGAATTCTGTCCAATTGGCGCCTTAGATCTTCAAAATCCCAAGACGGTTAGAGGACCGCGCCCATAATGCTCCAAACATTCTCAACTGGGGAGAGATCTCGCTGGCCAAGGCGGTGTTTGACAGGAATGATGACAAGCAGTAGAAACTTTCGACGTGTGCGGGCGGGTAATATGTTGTCTGGGATGGAATATCAGTATGACTGTCACCCATCATACGGTCCGACGAACAACAAGGCGTGCTGGATTGTTGTGCCATTTCATTTCATACCAGGACCGCTCTGGCTGCCACTTACATCACAGCGGTGCATCGATGATATTATACGCCCCGTTTTGTTGCGCTTTTTGGCAAGCCTTCACGGGGTCATATTTCAGTACAGTAATGCCTGCTCGCACACAGCGAGGGTTTCTACTGTTTGTCTTCATGCTTGCAAACCCTACCTTGGCCATCAAGGTCATCCGATCTCTCGCCAACTGAAAAGATTTGGAGTATTATGGGCAGGCCCCTCCAACTAGATCCGAATTTTTAAGATCTAAAGCGCCACTTGGACAGAATTTGTCGTTATCCATCCAACAACTCTATCAATGAATGCCAAGCCGAGTACCTGCTTGCAAAGATGGACCAATGCGTTGTTGATTTGCTCAGTATATGAAGCTCTTTCTGTTGAATAAATCATGCCATTTTTTCTGAAACTGTGATCATTTGTTTGTGTGTACATGTACATCACCGATTTTCGTCCCATGCGGATAATTCCTTCGTGGTGCGTCCTTCTAATTTATTTTAGAGTATATGTAGTTTTTCTGTTGACATGAATCAAACATAAGTGAGTGACCTTTGAAGTTTCTCAGTAACTTTAAGTTGGGAGAGAATTAAGCCACTGGAAACTACAAAAAGGTAATTGCATCAAGGAGGACACACAATGCCACATAGTTCAGAACTTGACATCGAACATTGTCAGCTGTGTACTCCGGAAAGCAGTGGATTTTCGTTATCTGTCGTTTGTGACACACATATCGGCATCACTGAATCAGACAGCTGTTGTACGTTTGGTAATTACATTACATTATATTACATCAATACTTGTTCCATCGATCATGAATAGGACATTTCGTAATGATGTGGTATGTGTGAGTTTAACATAAGTTTTCTTTACACAATACAACATTATTTTTTTACTGTTACTACTTCTTATATAACAATTCATGTATTGAATGAGAGAAGTTGCCATTCAAAAATTATTTGAATTCGATTTTAAATGTTGTTTGGTTATCAGTCACACTTTTAATGCTATTTGGCAAATGACCAAAGATTTTTGTGGCAGCGTAATTCACCCCTTTCTGTGCCAAAGTCAGTTTTAACACAGAACAGTGAAGATCATCTTTTCTTCTAGTGTTGCAGTTAGGCACTTTTCTATTATTTTTGAACTGGGATGGGTTATTAATAACAAAGTTCATAAGTGAATGTATGTACTGCAAAAGTACTATGACTATCCCGAGTTCTTTAAATAAATGTATGTAAAGTTATCTTGAGTGGGCTCTGGCTATTATTCTCATCACACGCTTTTGTGATATGAATATTTTCTCACATAATGATGAATTACCCCAAAATAGGCATAGTAGGCTAATTTATTGACGTGTTTATCAGCAAATTTTGCAGTATCCCTAATGGCATAAGTAGCTGAACCAAACCATTTCAGCTGATCATCAACGTGTTTCTTACAATTCAATTTCTCATCAAAGCACATACTCAGAAATTTTGAATATGCTGCCTTAGCAACAGACTCCTGCTCAAAGTCTATATTTATCAATGGTGTTATGCCATTTACTGTACTGTGTTTTCTCAAAATTTAGTCAGAGTCTATTTGCAGGGAACCACTTAATAATTGTCTGAAAGATACTATTTACAATTTCCTCAGGTAATTCTTGTTTGCTGGGTGTGATTACTGTACTTGTATCATCATCAAAGAGAACTAGCTTTCCATTTTCATGAATACAGAGTGGCAAGTAATTAATATATAGTCTAATAAGAACGATAAGGGACCCAAGACTGAGCCCTGGCGATTTTTGCAATCTGTACTGTTAATTTAGCCTTCTGCATTCTTCTAGTAAAATATGAATTAAGCCATTTGTGACCTGTCCCATTCATATCACAATGTTTAAGCTTATGTAGAAGAATTTCATGATACCCACAGTCAAAATCATAAAATTTCCCAATGGATGATGTTTGTTTATTCAGATCACTTAATAATTGATCAGTTTGAGCTGTAAAAAAGCATATATAGCATTTTCTGTTGAAAAGCTTTTCTGAAAAGCAAAAGGACATTTTGATAGTACTTCATTGTTACAAATATGTGAAGCTGCTCTTGAATACATTACTTTTTCAAGAACTTTGGATAAAGCTACCAGAACTAAGATTGAGCGGTAGTTGTTAGCATCTGACCTGTCCCATTTTTAATGCCACAGTTTAACGATAGCATATTTCAGCCTGTTTGGATAAATGCCCTGTTTCAATGAGCTGCTATATATGTGGCTGAAAATACTACGTATCTGTTGAGAAAAAGCTTTTAGTACCGTGTTGGAAATCCCATCAATTACATGTGAGATCTTACTTTTTGAATGAATTTATTATTTTCCTAATTCAATTGCGAGAGGTGAGTTCAAATTCAGTTTAATAAAATTATATAGGTATTGCCTTTTACATATACAACCTTGCACTTTCTAGCGAATATTTGGGTACTATTTCCTCTACAACAATTAAGAAATGATTATTCCAAATATTTTCTACTTTTGAATTTTTGTTAACAAACTTTTCATTGAGTTTGGTAGAAATACAGTTTTCCTATGTTATTTTCATGGATTATCACGTTTTGTTCCACACACATAATTAGACATTTATATTGTCGTAACTTCAGGTTTTTCACTACGAGCTCAGAGTCTGTCTTTAGCAGTTCCGAACCAGTAATGCGATCACATAATACATATTCGCAATCGGCATCGAGTCTGGATTCCGTCCATTGTCAGTTTCGAACACGAAATGTACCTTCTACTCCCACACTTAATAGTTCGTCGAGAATCAGGTTCCATCCATTGTCAGTTCCGAACACGTCCCACACTCTTTAAATGCAAAGATTAACTTTTGAACTTCAAGTCCGGATTCTGTCTATTTGTCAGTTCCGAATCATGAAACATATTTACAACCACTAGATTCTATCACCATGCATCAAAATTTTTCATTTTCATTTAAACACTGGTATTTTCCAGTCCACACGATCGTGCACTTCACTGTTTATATCTATTTTTTATCAAATCAATATTGTGGCTTGGAAACAGTTAACTTCCCATTGTAGGATAAAAGTCTTCTGCGCTACACACTTCTTGAACCCCCAGCCCATCATATTGCTTTTACAAAAACACGCGTCGTGAATTGACTTTACAAAAGAGGCATACTTAAAATTATAATACATAAATTCCAAGAGAACTTATTACTACGAAACAACAACGATGAAAAGACTCACTTCGCTACGGAGACTTGAAAATAATCAAACCTTAAATAGAATCTTGAAATTATAAACTAGGCGTCAACTGTCATCTGCCTTTCCCACTGCTACCAAGGGACTACTGTATGGTGAAGTAGACGGTTCAATTATGCCCCAATACAATATCTTTTTAATCTCTTTGACCACTTTTTCTTTATGCACCCAAGGTATTGAGTATGAGGATTTACAATACGTTTGATGCGGGTAGACATTCATAAAATATTCATAATCTTTAATAACGCCTGGTTTAGTATCAAATACATTAATATACGCATTAAGTTCAGCTGCCAAATTACTTCTCTGTTCGTCCGACAAATATTCGGACTCTAATGCTTTTTGAGATACTAATTCCTTTATTTCCGACACAGAATTCTCAGTTAATGGACATAAGTGATAATCATTATTCAGGTAAAGTAATTTTACTTCTTTACTTTGAAATCTTACTCTGCTACATATATTTTGCAGGTATTCAAGTTTCCGTACTAGTTGCAACGTAACTACCGTACCCTGATTGTTCAGAATACACATTCCTTTCGCGATGTCGAGCATTACGTCTCGTCCACGCATAAAGTCAATCCACCAAATACAAGGAAAAGAGAGATGAGGAGCCAACGAGAAGGTACATACTATTATTTTCCCTTGTGCTTCTACATCAACTAATACTTGGGCTTTAATGACAACGGAGTGTGAACCCAACGCTCTAGACAAGATGCAGTTAGTTACAGGCAATACAGGTAAATGGCAAAATGTTTAAACAACCCAATATTCATCAGCTCCGGTGTCTAACAACTTCAACATCTTCGTCAATGATTTTTACCTTAGTAAAAGCCTGTACCACTTCCACTGGACTATTACGTAGTTTTCCCGGATTGTCTCACAATTCGCCTCGGATGTCTGCTCCTTCATTGTACCTTAAAACACATAGATTAGTGTTGTCAGGGTCTCCCAACTCTCCACTAGCCCCACTGGAAAGGCTCAGGGCAGCTGGTTCTAGTTTGTTGTATTACTTGGATGGAGGGCTAACCGTCTCGTCGAGGATCACCACCCGAACTCCCGAACCTTGCCCGTTCCATTCAGCGTTATTATTATGAGTAGTAGACTCTGCTCTAGGGAGCACCGGTGTTGGTACATATTGACTGTTTGCCGTTATCACATTCGTAGGAGCCTCCCATTGTACATTCCGGCTATTTCCTCATTGCCGCGTCTATCATTTACTAGTCCATGACTTTCCTGCTGCTCATCATATTTCCCTTTTCTTTTAAATACCTCGGAACTGTCTCTCGATGTATTTTGCAAATTTCTGTTGTTACGTTCGTAAGTATATTTCCTATTCTCATCTTTATTGTGATTAGAATTATTAGGCCAATAATTTCGGTTTCCCGGATCATTATGTTTGCGATCATTGTAGATTTCATCGCGATTCCTCTTACCATAGTCGCCATTCCCATCATTTTTAGGTTTTCCGTTGCTATTTCTACCGGTACCATGTTGCGAATAGCAACCCCCGTAGTATAAAATTGGTTTTCCATGCTTTTTGCATCTTCCATAATGACATCCAATGAATCAATTACTGATAGAAAGTTATCTACGTCATCTACCGGTACATTTACCAACTTTTCTCTTAACTGTATGGGCAATTTTCGGGTCAGTATTCTAAGGACCTCACTATGGCTGATAGGATTATACCAGTATCCGGTTTTGTTAATGTATTTTTCAAAATATTTCCTGAGTGTTCCTTTCTTGGGATTAAAAAATTCCGGGGTTATAAATTTCATTGCTAAGCCTATTTTGTTTGCTCTGCGACCAATATTTCGCTACAATCAATCTCTCAAAATCTTTGCATGAGCGACATTTCTCAGCAGCTTCAGACACCCACAAAGATACTTCACCACTCTTTTTAGATACAATGAACTGAATTTTATATTTCTTTCTCTCCATGAACGCGGGAATACATTTTTAAAACTTTTTATGAAAACAATGGGGTGTATGGAATTCTTATCATTAGAAAACGTCTGAAGCTATGTTCAACCTTTCATGGCACAGTAGCCCCCCGATGTACATAGCTTTGTTCATCATCATCAATTTCACCGCTATTCCGTTCATTATCACTATATCCTTCACGCTATTTACGTTTTCTTATAGGTAACTGATCATGAGAATTGATATCTGAATAGTTGTCTCTATAATACTGTTTCCTACTCGGAATATCGCCTTTATTTACTTGTCTATCGACACTTCTTTGCCACACAGGCAGTTCAGAAATAACTTTTTCCTTTATTAAACTGAATTCTTCTGTAAGCTTAGCTACCGTTGCAGATTCGTAGCGCTGTGGTGCGTCCGGTCTTCATTGTTGCATCACATTATTAATCGCGCTATGAACCTGCGTCTGAACAGCCCCTGATTTTGCTTCCAACCACTCAGATACATCGTTTTCTAGTTTTTTAGTTGGTTTAGTCAGATAGTCATCAATATACTCCTGACCGAGTATTTGCTAATTCTTAACCTGATCACAAATCTGTTCGATCTGTGTGGTCATTTTATCATGCCCTTTATTAATGTCATTTACTTTCTCTTCTGGATTACCTACAGAAGTTTTCAAGGAATTGGTTACTCATTGAGTTGATTCTACAATTAATGGTAGCTTATTTAAAGCACCTTACAATTGCGTATCTCATTCCCGATTGGCATTTTCAAACTTATTAACAAAGTCATGCATTTCCTCCTTAAAGGCATTCTCCCTACCTTCCTGTCCACTAATAGATTTCTTTATTTCTAAATTCTTTCCCATAAAGCTTCATATCTGCCTTCTTGTTCGCCAGCAGATTTCTTTATCTTTAAATTCTGTTCACTTAAAGTGTTATCTCAAACCTTTCTTTCGTTATTAGATTTAACTAAAAACTGAAACAACCTTTTCATACTTATTGGTGCAGAGGACTCAATGTCTACACTCACAGTTTCATTGGCGCTAGGCACGCCTATAGTATCTAGCTCATCATGTTCATTCTGAGATCTAGTCTCTCTTGCACTAGCCGAATCTCTAATAATGAATTCAGATTCCTCAATCTCCCTGGTATTATGATTAGCCACATTTTCTATAGAACGCTCATCACTATGAGCCTCTTCGAATTCGGCATCTCACGCGTTGACGTCAAGATTGGACCTCAGTTGATAAGTACGCTTCATTTTGATGGGTTACCTTACACAGAACACAAGCATGAAAATCACTATTATCAAAGCACTAACTACTTATGAGACTCCTGAGCCGCTGATCTGCCTCGCTCAAACACAGTACTATGATTAAATAAGCACTATGAAGAACTGCTTTATGAATAAAAATGATCTTATGAATCAACCCGAAATCCTCGCGACAGGAAGTGAAGTGAACTGTTTCCTACTTTAGTTTCTTCACGGCGTCCGACGTCACTTAGCGACGTCGTGGAGTCGTCGTTGAAGCAGTCGGTGGTAATGGTAGTAACTACAATTATTCTCGTCGATGGTAACGTAGACATTCCTGATTTTCTAGTGCCTTTATGTCCGTTTTCGGGCCCCACGTTGGGCGCCAGTTTATGTCCGCACACCCACTGTCGTCGCGTCTGCACAGATATCTCTTATCTCTTCTCCGTCCCCCCCCCCCTCCCCCTGCCGGCAGCGGAGATCTCAAAAGTTTGTGTATATATTGTCGTTAAGAACCATTCCCTGCCGTGTGGGTCGGGCATAAAACATCTCTGAATCACGTTGTTAATCTAGTCGTGTGAACTAGCAGTTGAAACTGATAGCGTTTTTCCGGAGATATTTCATACAGTTTCAACCACGATAGATCCAAAGACAGTTTTATTTTATTTTTGTTATTCTGGAGTAAGATATCAATTGAGTTATTGAGTTCCAGTCTATTTGTACTACTGAGTAATTTGATTTAGTTACTTTAGCAGTCTGTATGCATTTGTTGAATCTTATTAAATCTGTTTGTAAAAATGTTTATTAGCTTCCTTCAATAACCCTTGAATGTTCACAGATATTATTATCTGTGTACTAGCTGGTTATGGAATTTAGTAAACACTGGGAATGTCTCGTGTATTTCTGTTTTATTGACACAATTAAGTTCTTAAATTAATGAGAGATGGCACTGGGGGATCAATGAAAGGAGAGTTGATCCTAGTGTGTATTGTTTCGGTATGATAACAGTCAGTCATAACTACATTCCATCGTGTACAAATCACCAAAGATATGCTTTCCCGTGAAAATGTCCTTTGCCATTAATGTCCGATAAATTATAAATATGTCTCAGGGTCTTAAAATTTGCAAGCTTCTCAATTCTCATGACACGATATTAATTATGGGTTCGAATCCTTTCGATGTCTGTTCAGCACAAGTTTAGTCTTTTAACGGGCACAATTTTTCACTTCTCCTTATGTAGCGGAATCACCTTGACAACGAGCGGCAAAGATACTGGTGTGATAAGGTCCAAACTATTTTCGGTCCCAATACTCTTTAATAATTCACATACAGCGAATAAAGTCCTAATTCAACATAAAAGTTTCCGTATTGTCAATGAATCTCTTCACAATCGCAAGTATACGATCGTAGCGTTTCGTTTAACACGTACAATCACCATTTACTTGAATATCAATGTTCGTGCATCCAATCACCTCTAGTTGACCCCGTCTCTACTCTCTGTAAAACTGTAACTAACTATTACTGTGAAATACTACTACCGTTTTTTGGCTCTTAGGTCATTTCGTATTACAGAATTTATTCTAATACTCGTTTCTGTATAACCATCCTCTAAAGAGAGGTTACATTACGAATTGGGTCAGAGCGATGAAGCGAATGATTTTCTGTTGCAGGAGGCCGAGTAAAAGGCACTTGATGTTATTTTTAGAGGGTTACCGGCGCATATGGCGCGGAAAGTGCGTGAAGGGACTCCGAAAGATTTGTATTCGGTCATTCAGCTAGCAATCAGATGTGAGGAAATAGACGTGGGAAAGGGGGTACATGATAGACAAACAGTGTTTACAGCGGGTAAAATGTTATGAGTGTGGTCGTACAGGACGTGTGCAGAGGCAATGTACCCAGCCACCGAGGAGTAGAGTAAGGGGTGGAAATCAGCAGCGTGGACAATGGAGATGTGGAGTTAGTAAAGGTGGACAGTCGTTAAACGGTAGAGGGGACCCAAGACCTACCTAAGCGAACTCCCGTTTAATTTGAATGCTGCAAATACGTATGTAGAGGTGGAATGTTCAATGGTAGGATCCATAGGAACTAAAAAGTTCAAGATTTTGTTGGACACAGGGCGTAAGTGTCAGTTGCTACTAAGAGTTTAATGGGATGAAGGAAGTTAGACGCACCACGTTATAGATTGCGTGGAGTAGGGGGATAAGGAGCTCACACCTTTGGGAACAGTGACAGTTGACTTTTGCATAGGGAAAGTCCGATTTGATGCATGCATGGAGGTAGTACCATGGGTAAGCGAAGGCTACGACATGATCCTAGGAGTAGATTTCTTGCATCAACATCATGCCAAAATTGAACTGTGGAACTTGTTGGAATGTTATTTCAGCTAGGGGAAACTGTTGTCGATGCAGAGCTGTCGCGAGGGGCGTTCAACGTAATGAATAAACGAATTGAGCCTCGTACATTAGCATTAATCCTTAATTCGCATGAGTATGTGTCTAGTGGCACCGGGAAGTCACTTTGGGTAAGTTTAGAGTCAAGTCTACCTGTGGGTACGGTATGTGTTATTGAACCATTGGAGGATAATGAAGTTTTGGATCCATTAGGTTGTTTTGTGAAATGTAGTACTGTACGCGTACAAGAGGGAAACGACGGGCGAGTAGTCCCCCTGAACATAGATAAGTTTAGCGCTGTAGACGCGAATTTGGGAAAAGGAGTTTTAGTAGCGAATTTGGATGTACCAGATGACGAAGACTGGTGTTCGAGAGGTAGGCGTAGCGATCAGCCAATAACTGCCGATAGAACTGCATTGCGTAACAAAGTTAAGCCTTTCAAAGGAGGAGAAAAAGAGCATATGGAAGAATTGTTGTGGGAATTTAAGGATTTGTTTTTTTCCGTGAGGGCCGTTCATTAGTTCAACATAGTATACAAACAGGGAACGAAGCACCTGTTTACCGTATACCATACAGAGTACCGAGATATTTGCTGCCGATTGTGGAGGATTTCATAAATCAGTAGCTTGCGGACGGTATTATAGAGCATAGTAATAGTTGCTGGGGATGGGGCATTGTTCGTTGTGCCTAAAAAATCTGTGGATGGAACTAAGAAATACAGGTCCTGTTGTGACTACCGATACCTCAACAATAAGTCAGTAACGGACGCATACCCCATTCCAGACATATCGGAGACTCTGGATCACTTAGGTCAGTGCCAGTTCTTTTCTGCGATAGATTTGACAAGTGGTTATCATCAGTTAGAGATGGCTCCAGAGAATCGTCCAAAAACTGCTTTTTCTACTCTTGTAGGCCATTACCAGTACATCAGAATGCCATTCTGTTTGAAAAACGCTCCGGCAACGTTTCAGACGTTGCTAGACAGTGCGTTGAGGGGTTTGAAACCACGGCAGTGTCTTGTCTATTGGATGACACTATGGTGTTTTCAGGTAGTGTGGAGCAACATAGACAGCGGTTAAGGGAGGTCTTTATGAGGTTAAGAACAGCTCGTTTGACTTTGAGCCTGGAGAAGTGTCATTTTGCATTGGAAGAAATGAAATAATTAGGTCAAATCGTCAGTAATGACGATGTGTGAACAGACCCGAGGTTGGTACAGGCTGTAAGGGATTTTCGGGAGCCGAAAACAGTTAAGGAATTGCAATCATTTGTAGGAACTTGCAATTTCTATCGAAAGTTCGTGAAGGGTTTTGGAGATTTAGCACAGCCATTAACGCGATTGTTACGGAAGGGTGTGAAATTTGAGTGGACAGAAGAACGTCAGAAAGCCTTTGACAAACTGAAAGAAGTGTTAACATAAAGTCCGGTTCTTGTGTTTCCAGACATGTCTGAAAGAACAGATACCATCTTCATATAGTTAAGGCTAACCGGCCTTTGACCTTCTTCTTCTGTGCGGATGCACATGCATTACCCGAACTCTTACAGGACTCGGTAAGACTGTCTGCCATGAGTTATGAGTGTAATGGGCAGGGGTACTACGAATGTGGTGTGTGTACATTAAGTTGGGAATGTGGGTCTCACAGGGAGCGTGCAAGGGATAAGTCCCTGCAGTCACTCTATCCGTTGTGCCCTCGGCGATTCAGATGCATAGAGCGTCTTCCATGTAAGCAGGAGATCCTGGGTTCGAGTCCCTGTCGGGGCACACATTTTCAACTGTCCCCGTTGTAGTGTATCAACGCCTGTCGATAGCTTAAGGTCTTGATTTAATTATCATTTCATTCTAGAGAGCTGCACTGTCACCGATGGTAGATACCATCTTCATATAAATACACTGAGTTGACAAAAGTCATGGACTAGAGAGATGCACATATAAAGATGGCGGTAGCATCGTGTGTACACAGTATAAAAGGGAAGTACTTTGGTGGAGCAGTTATTTCTTCTCAGGCGATTCACGTGAAAAGGTTTCCGACTTGATCATGGACGCACGACGCGAATTAATATACTCTGAACGCGGACTGTTGGCTGGATATTTCGGAAATCTTTAGGGAATTCAGTATTCCGGGATCCGCAATGTCAAGAATGTGCTAAAAATTTCAGGTATTTCTTCTCACCACGGACAACGAAAAGGCCAACAGCCTTCACTTAACGACTCAGAGCAGGGGCGTTTGCGTAGAGTTGTCAGTGCTAACAAACAAGCAACACTGCGTGAAATAACCGCAGAAGTCAATCTGAGACGTAAGATGGACGTATCCATTAGGACAGTGAGGTGAGATTTGGCGCTAATTGGCTGTGGCAGCAGAAGGACGATGCGAGTGCCTCTGCTAACATAAGACATCGCCTTAAGCGCCTCTTCTGGGCTCGTGACCATATCGGTTGGACCCTGGACGATTGGAAATCCGTGGCCTGGTCAGATGAATCCCGATTTCAGTTGGTAAGAACTGATGATAGGGTTCGGGTGTGGAGCAGACCCAAAGAAACCATGGACCCAATTTGCCAATAAGGCAATATGCAGGCCCGACAGTGGAGTCAGTTGTGTTTACTGGGGAACAATCATGAATGGGGTGCCGCAAGGTTCGGTCTTGGGTCCTCTGCTGTTCTTAATATATATTAATGACTTGCCATTCTATATTCACGAAGATACAAAGATCGTACTTTTTGCCGATGATACAAGTATAGCTATCATACCCAACAGACAAGAATTAACGGATGAAATTGTAAACGATGCTTTTTAGAAAATCATTAAGTGGTTCTCTGCAAATGGGCTCTCATTAAACTTTGACAAAACACAATACATACAGTTCCACACAGTAAATAGAATGACACCATTAATAAATATAGACTTCGATCGGAAATCGGTAGCTAAGGTATAATATTCAAAATTTCTAGTTGAATGCAATGATGAGGGGTTGAACTGGAAAAAACACACTGAAGATCTGCTGAAACATTTGAGTTCAGCTACTTGTGCTATTAGCGTCATTGCAAATTTTGGCGATATACATCTCAGTAAATTAGCTTACCACGCCCATTTTAATTCTGTGCTTTCGTGTGGCATCGTATTCTGAGGTAGCTCATCATTGAGTAAAAGAGTGTTCATTGCACAAAAGCGTGTAATCAGAATAATTGCTGGAGCTCATCCAAGATCATCCTGCAGACACTTATTTAAAGAGCTAGAGATCTTCACTGTAGCCTCACAATATATGTATATTCACTTATTCACTACTCAAGGTTAAATCTCACTTTGGCTCAGAAGGGGGTAAATTATGCTGCCACGAAAGTTTACATCTACATCTACATTTATACTCCGCAAGCCACCCATCGGTGTATGGCAGAGGGCACTTTACGTGCCACTGTCATTACCTCCCTTTCCTGTTCCAGTCGCGTATGGTTCGCGGGAAGAACGACTGCCGGAAAGCCTCCGTGCGCTCTCGAATCTCTCTGATTTTACATTCATGATCTCCTCGGGAGGTATAAGTAGGGGGGAAGCAATATATTCGATACCTCATCCAGGAACGCACCCTCTCGAAACCTGGACAGCACGCTACACCGCGATGGAGAGCGCCTCTCTTGCAGTCTGCCACTTGAGTTTGCTAAACATCTCCGTAACGCTATCACGCTTACCAAATAACCCTGTGACGAAACGCTCTTCTTTGGATCTCCTCTATCTCCTCTGTCAACCCGACCTGGTAAGGATCCCACACTGATGAGCAATACTCAAGTATAGGCCGAACGAGTGTTTTGTAAGCCACCTCCTTTGTTGATGGACTACATTTTCTAAGGACTCTCCCAATGAATCTCAACCTGGCACCCGCCTTACCAACAATTAATTTTATATGATCATTCCACCTCTAATCGTTCCGCACGCATACTCCCAGATATTTTACAGAAGCAACTGCTACCAATGTTTGTTCCACTATCATATACTCGTAATCATAGTCTTTGGTCACTTACCTAATAGCATCAAAAGTCTGACAGATAGTCATATAGCATTTAAAAGGAAATTAAAAGAATTTCTTAATGGCAACTCCTTCTACTCATTAGATGAATTTTTGGATATAGTAAGTGGGTAATTTCCCCAACCGCCACAAAAAAAAAGAAAATTAAAATATTAAGTGTCATGTAATATTTTGTGTAATGTAATATTTTGTGTAGACACCTTTTATTAACCTGACACGTTCTACATCATTACGAAGTGTCGTATTCATGATCTATGGAACAAGTACTAATATAATCTAATCTAATCTTTAGGTGGAATGGAGTGGGTCCCCTGGGCCAACTGAAGCGATCACTGACTGGGAATGGTTATCTTCGGCATTTCGGAGACCATTTGCAGCCGTTCAAGGACTTAATGTTCCCAAACAACGGTGAAATTGTTATGGCTGACAATGTACCGTGTCACCCGGCCACCGTTGTTCGCCATTGATTAGAAGGACAATTTGTGCGAATGATTTGATCACCCAGATCGCCAGACATGAATCCCAGTGAACATTTGTGGGACATAATATAGAGGTCAACTCGTGCAGAAAATCGAGCAGCGGTAACACTTCGGAACTATGGATGGCTATAGAGACAGCATGGCTCAATATTTCTGCAGGGACTTCTAACGACTTGTTGAGTCCATGCTACGTCGAATTGGTGTTCTACGTCAAGCAAAAGGAAATCCCATACGTTACTAACAAGAGAACCTCCCCATCGCACAGTGGATTGGCACAGTGGATAGGCCTTGAAAAACTGAACACAGATCAATCGAGTACACAGGAAGAAGTTGTGTGGAACTATGAAAAAATAAGCAAAATATACAAACTGAGTAGCCCATGTGCAAGATAACCAACATCAAGGAAAGGTTGAGCTCACGAGCGCCGTGGTCCCGTAGTTAGCGTGAGCAACTCCGGAACGAGAGGTCCTTGATTCAAGTCTTCCCCCGAGTGAAAAGTTTATTTTCTTTATTTTCGCAAAGTTATGATCTGTCCGTTCGTTCATTGACGTCTCTGTTCACTGTAATAAGTCTAGTGTCTGTGTTTTGCGACCGCACCGCAAAACCGTGCGATTAGTAGACGAAAGGACGTGCCTCTCCAATGGGAACCGAAAACATTTGATCGCAAGGTCATAGGTCAACCGATTCCTCCACAGGAAAATATTCATTGACTTTGTGATTGAAGTCGCGAGCTATATTTGCTGGATTCATATTGCCCACGGAATAAATCTCACGTATTTAATACACTCTCGTCCAAAGTAGCGAACAGTCAACTGCCAGCTAGGGAGCCTCGTAAGCAGGAATACTCTCTCTTCCGTGCGCTGTTGTCGACTGACGTCGAGTGTTTCGATGTTTGTTTAGGTGTAACGTCCCCATACTACGGCGCAGTTACCTCGCATCGGACGGACGGATGGACGGACAGATAATAATTGTCTGAAAATAAAAAATTAAACTTTTCACTCGAGGGAAGACTTGAACCAAGGACCGCTCGTTCCGCAGCTGCTCACGCTAACTATGGGACAACGGCGTTTCTGAGCTCACATTCTCCTTGATGTTGCCTATGTTACGCATGGACTACTCAGTTTGTATATTTTGCTTATTTTTCTCATAGTTCCACACAACTTCTTCCTGTTTTCTCGATTGATCTGTGTTCAGTTTTTCAAGGCCTATCCACTGTGCCAACTTATAACTAAATCTGAGGGGGGGGGGGGGCGATGGGGAGGTTCCCTAGTAAGGGGTATCGTACGGCTTAGGACACCTCAGTGTTAGTCAAAGATGTAGTTGTATTCTGCGCTCGGTCGGCTTCCTTTTAACCGCAGTGGCAGCGTCTGAGCGCGGCGCGGCTGCTTCCGCGGCAGCGGCCCGAGGTGGACAGGCGCGGCAGGCGTCCCGGGGACAAGGCCGGCGGCCGGCGGCCCGCGGAAGCGCCTGATTGGCCGGCGCGGGCAGGTGGCAGGTGTGCGCCGCAGGTTCGATGAACTAAAACACGGCCGGCAGGTGCTACGCCGCGGCCAGCCTCCCGAAGCAGGAGCGCCGCGCACGCGGCAAGCGGGCCGCCGTCTGCCACCCAGCGTGCAAAACCCCAACACCTGCCGCGCGCTCTCTCTCGCCAGTCACGTGCTCCTCTGCAGCTGCGGCTGCGCTTTTCTCGACTCGGGAGCCGCAAAGGGCACGACGGGCACTATTCACTGCGACACTAATGACGTGTGCTACTTCCGGGCCACCCATGTAACGTGATTACTCCGCTGTGCCTTGACATACATGTCTCGCCATAAAAATTGCAGTACCAGAAAAGGTAGCAAATAACGAAATTTTATGAAATTAATGTAGTGTAATAAGAGGTGTTTTTTTTTAAGTAAGTACCGTTTTGAAATAAAAAAAAGACGTGCTAAGATATCTCAATAAATTTATTTTTGCATGAAAGCCTGCACCTTAATCTACTTTTCTACATAATTTCCGTCAATATTGAGGTACTTGTCATAATGTTGTACCAGTTTTTGAATAGCCTCCTCGTAGAAGTCTGCCGCCTGACTTGTTAGGCCGGTATTACACTATCAAATTTCTTTGTCAAAGATTTGATCAAAGATGTGATCAAATATTCCGTCAAATATATTTGACAAAGATCTTTGACGTAGCGCTAGAAGGGGTATTACACTGTCATCATATTTTTCGTCAAAGTTCAAGATGGCTGACAACAGCAACTTGTTATTAACCAAAGCAGTTGCATGCACCACAATTGCACTGTGTGCACATGCGGAAGAGAAGCGGGGGGGGGGGGGGGGGGGGGGGAAGGAAACATACCTGGGTGAAGCCGTGGGTTTTACGACGACACGATAGATAAAAGCTTTCAACAAAACTTGTTACGTAAGCTTATAGTGGAGGACGTCAAGTCGTACATCAATTACTTAAGAATGGATGAGAATACATTTCTGTATGTGCTCAGTGAAGTGTGTCCTCATATCACAAAGCACAATATTCACTTAAGAACTGCTACATCTGCAGAAGGCAGGCTCACTGTAACACTCCGATTCCTTTGCTACAGGAGAGGGTTAGGTTAGGTTAGATTAGGTTAGGTCAGGCCTCCAATCTTCGTAATCTATTTTTGTATTTAGCGTGCCTCACGTTGTAAAGCGCCTCATCAGCTTCCTACATCTCTATTAATTTTGTAGTTGTCGGCAAACACCAATTGTATTTGCCGGCATTGTTTGTAAAAACACTAAAGACGACAGAATGCAGCGATGCTAGCGCTCCATGTGGTAACATGTCACATTGCGGCAAACAGAAGACAAGCGACTTCTTTGATCAAATCTACAGCGAGGCCCTAGATTTGATCAAATATTGGACGACATTTGACGAAGTTCCCTATTACACCATCAAATATCTTTGACAAAGATATTGGACAGAGATATTTGACAAAGAAATTTGATTGTATAATACCGGCCTTAACCATTGCATCACCACTGTTCTGTTTTGACTTCGTCATCGTCTTGAAGACGCTGACCGCCCAGGTGTTTCTTCAAGTGCAGGAGCAGATGGTAGTCACTGGGCGCAAGATCGAGGATGTACGGAGGATTATCTAGTTTCCCATCGAAAAGATGTGGTGAGATCTTTGGTCTGATCCGCCACATGCGGACGGGCATTGTCTTGCAGCAAAACGATGCCCTTGCTCAACTTCCATGGACTGTTGCTTTAATTCTGGTGTGATGTAGGCCACCCTTTGTTTCATCGCCCGTAACAATTTAGCTTAAGAAATCATCACCGTCGTTGTGGTATCGCTCAAGGAAAGTCAATGCACTGTCTAAACGTTTGGTTTTGTGCACATCCGTCAACATTTTCGGTACCCAACGTGAGCACAATTTTCGGTAATTCAAGTGCTCGGTCACAGTGCCATACAAAACACTACGAGAAACATTAGTGAAGTCATCCCGCAAGGAGGAAATCGTAAAGCGTCTGTTTTCTCTCACCTTATTGTCCACTTCCTGCACCAAACTTTCATTAACGACCGAAGGACGCCCACTCCGTTGTTCATCATGCACATTTGTGCGGCCACCTTTAAATGCTCTCACCCACTTTCTTACCATTCCATCACTCATAATGTTTTCTCCGTAAACTGCACTGATCTCACTATGAATATCGATCGCTTTTAGGTCTTTACCACTAAGAAATCTTGCAACAGCCCGTACTTCACAGTCGGCGGGACTTAGGATTATCGGAGGCATCTTAAACACTCAGTACACAACGTAAACAAGGAAGAATCAGACTGTAATGACGTCAGTGCGTAGATTAAGGTACAGGCTTTCATGTACATATAAAATTATTGAGATATCTTAGCACATCTTTTTTTAATTTCAAAACGGTACTTACTTAAAAAACACCCCTCGTACTTTACAGTATTTACCATACCGTGAACCGGGTATACTCTGACCGATTTTGAGATTCAAATGGCGTTATCGTGACTGTTTTTTAACTTCTGTGATATTCTGAACATATGAGCTTGTATGAAAAAATCACGTTTCCTATAATGCAGAGGGAGCAATGGGAAAAAAAGTCGACAGTCAAAGTTAGCATGGATTTGGGGATATGTTGACCGGCTTACACTTCTACCACAACTGTCAGCTAACCTTTCATTTTTGGTCAGTATTTCAAATTTACAATGAAACTTTGATCACACAAATATAAATACAATGATCTAAAGATTTTTAAGTGCTTTATTAAGCACCTTAAAATAAAAAAAGCTTAGTTAATCCATCATCAAAATTACAAATATAACGAAAGATACCAAGATTGAGTAGCACAAACATAGTTTGAAATTTAGATGGGCATAATACCATCAGTATATCCATCTTACACCTAAATTCTCGTTTCAGAATATCCATTGCAATTAGAATTAAGTTATATTTTCCTTTATCGAGACAATATCGGGCAATTGTGACCAAACGAACTTCATTCCTTCATCCCATATATATTTGTAGATATTTGATATTGTATGTCACATCTGAATCACTGCCTGAACCACAACAGCAATAGATGTCTGACATTTGTTTTCTTAGTTGAAGGTACATTAACAATTACAAAGGAACCTTCGTCTATATACTGATGGTTAATGTATGCCTTAGTACCACACAGTCATTGGCATCATCACTGTTTAGTAAATTGTGTATCTGTAATCCTGAGGTAACGATGACTGGTTGTCAAAGTATCTCGGGACACAGAAATCATGCATATGATCTCAGGAATCTCAATGTAGCGGCAGATATGTACATGCTGACACTGATTAATAAAAGAATAATCAGTGGTCCGTTTTGAGAGCTAATCGAGCAACGACAGTCGGTTTGCAGTTAAATGATATCGGTGGATGTTGCACGACCGATTTTAACACAATTTTTATATTCAGTTATAAGTCGTAACAGGTTCACCCACTGTTGCGCAATGAGGTCGGCAATACATGACGCCATTTAGCGTATACTGATATAACTTTACCGCCAAGCAATATACTGGTATACTAAACAACCAAGAGAGCTGCGAAACTTATGGTACGAGTGGTCGAAGTAACCTCGTCGATCAAAGTATACCTGGCTTACGGTATTACAAGCCTCGACGGGCAAAATGGCGATTGTAATACTAACGTCGAACGCGTTTGCCTCCTTGAAATCCTATTGCAGAAATCAAGGTAAAATATCGAGCGATGGGGTCGTAAGCAGTGTGACATATCGAAGCTTATGTCAGTCTTGGAAGCGTGCTCGGATAGCCGAAATTGATAAGGTTACCAAGCACGACAAGTGAGAAATCAGGGTTCGAGACTTGGTTCGGCACAAATTTTCATGTGTCACCAGTACGTAATACCGCTTTACCTAATGCAGCTAATTTCGGAAAGATTCCTCAATTGCGAATAGCTAAATTTCGTAAATTTAGTACAGCTGCAAGATCATCACCAATTTTTAAAAATTGTTACGAGGCTGGAGCAGCAGCCTTAGGATGAAATTTTCTTGTGCAAATAGCAAACAACCAATCAGCTGCAAAATTGAAGGGTTATTACAACCTCTTTACCAAGGTTTCAACGTTTGCAGAAACTTTTTCTTCGGAAGGAAATATTAGCAACTAGATTACATGTTTTCGCTGAGGTACGTTAAACTATAGCCGAAAGGCTTCAGTCAAATATAAAATTTCGCCTCCATAATAATTAAAATATGCACAACATGGTTGTTGTCATTTGATATTTCCTCACCAAAGTACAACTAGTGCACTAGCGTCATGTACGAAATGTTATATGTGCCGGCCGCGGTGGCCGTGCGGTTCTAGGCGCTCCAGTCCGGAGCCGCGCTGCTGCTACGGTCGCAGGTTCGAATCCTGCCTCGGGCATGGATGTGTGTGATGTCCTTAGGTTAGTTAGGTTTAAGTAGTTCTAAGTTCTAGGGGGCTGATGACCACAGCAGTTGAGTCCCATAGTGCTCAGAGCCATTTGAACCATTTTATATGTGACTGACGCCTTTCATCTATGCTTTAACGTAGGTCTGCCACAATATGTATCCAGTTGCCAATATTTCCTTCTGAAGAATCATGGTAAAGGGATTTTAATGAAGGTTCCATTTTGAAACTGATTGGCTGTTTACTATTTTCACAAGAAAATCCTGACCAATGTTTGTTTGTTAATAGTCTTTGTTGGAAATAAAAACGAAATTTTACTTGTGTCTGTGTAGTGTATACACCATCTGATCAAAAATATGCGGACATTCCTATGAAATGCGGAGTTTACCTCTAGATGTCATGAGAGGCAAGCCTGCCAGCATAAAATGAGGTGTTGTCGGCAGAGTGCTCAATGACTTCGAACGTGGATTAGTCATTGGATGTCACCTGAGTAACAAATTCACGAGGGACATTTCTATATCTACATCTACATATATACTCCGCTAGCCACCAAGCGGTGTGTGGCGGAGGGCACAATCCGCGCCAAAGTCATATTTCCCCCCCTCTGTTCCACTCGCGGATCGCGCGAGGGAAAAACGACTGTCTGAACCCCTCAGTACGAGGTCTAATTTCCCTAATCTTTGAATGGTGACCATCGCGCGATTTCAAAGTTGGTGGTAATAATATATGCTCTACATTCTCGGCGAAGATCGGATTTCTGAATTTAGTGAGCAGCCCCTTACGTTTAGCGCGTCGTCTGTCTGCAAGTGTGTCCCACTTCAAACTTTTTATGACATTTTTAACGCCCTAGCGATGGCTATATGTACCAGTGACGAATCTTGCCGCTCTTCTTTGGATCTTCTCAATCTCTTGAATCAGACCCAACTGGTAAGGGTTCCATACAGAGGAACAATACTCTAAGACTGGACGAACTAACATATTGTAAGCGATTTCCATTGTTGAAGGACTGTATCGCTTCAGGATTGTACCAACAAACCGCAATCTAGAGTTCGCCTCACCCGTTACTTGCGTAATCTGACCATTCCATTTGAGATCAGTTCGTATAGTCACACCCAGATACTTGACTGATGTTACCGCTTCCAAAGACTGATCATTTATTTTGTACTCATACATAATTGAGGACTTTTGTCTTGTTATACGCAGTAGGTTACACTTACTAATATTGAGAGATAACAGCCAGTCATTACACCACGCATTTATTTTCTGCAAATCCTCATTGATTGTTGACAACTTTCGTGTGATACTACTACAGCATCATCGGCAAACAGTCTAAGGCCGCTATCAGTACCATCAACCAGATCGTTTATGTAAATCGTAAAAAGCAGAGGACCTATTACGCTGCCCTGGGGCACACCTGAAGTTACTCTTGTTTCTGTTAAAGTTACCCCGTTCAGGACGACATACTGCTCCCTGTCTGTTAGAACACTTTCTATCCAACCGCCCATGTCATCGGATAGACCGTAAGCGCGCACTTTTTGTACCACGCGACAGTGCGGAACTGAGTCGAACGCCTTTCGAAAGTCGAGAAATATGGCATCAACCTGGGAGCCGAAATCTAGAGCCTGTTGTATATCATGCACAAAGAGGGCCAGCTGTGTCTCGCATGACCGCTGTTTCCTAAAACCGTGCTGGTTTCTGCAGATGACTTTCTCAGAGTCTAGAAAGGTCATTATGTCTGAACACAAAATATGTTCCATGACTGTACAACAAATCAATGTCAGTGAAATTGGCAGGTAATTATGTGCATCCGATTTCTACCCTTTTTATAGATTGCAGGAACTGCCCAAGTCGACTGCTGGTGACGTGGAAAGTTCTTCCGAAGGCATTATTCAGGAGACTTCTTTGTCCACTCTGTCTGGTAACTCTTCATGTAATACCCACATACAGCTACTCGCGTAACGACAAATATCAATGCTAGTACAAAAACTGAGAGGGTGTCAGCGGCCTCACTGAAATGCTGCGGAAGCACTGAGTGAGTAACTACATGCGTCACTGTGGAGATGATTGGATTTGTGTCGACTCGAAACATGCCGGCACGGCAGCTCAACGTGTTCGGTCAGAGAGGCACTGGGCCTCTGTAATAAAAAAAACTGAGTAAAGGAATCAACGGTCAACTTGAACGTATGTCCTATGACGTTCACCCAGACCAAACGCAACGAACATTCCCGGACAAAATAAAGCGAACAAGCGAACAGGTTAGCTATTACAATTACGAATGCCAACATTGAGTCTTAGGACGGTCAGTATCGATAGCAACAAGGTAATTCATGGCCTGAATTTAGATATCTGTTAACTGATATACTGTTTCAACGACCTGACGCTCCACTATGGTTTGAAATGCTTCCCGTCCGAATTCTGTAAGAAAAACTTCTCTCACAAAAACCGTTTATTATTCGATTGCTCTGTAAACATTCTGCATGATTTGATGATAAATTTGGGACATTCGCGTCCCTTACCGTGAGTCAATTAAACAACCAGTGTTTCAAACATGGATGGAAAAACTTACCATTAACGTAGAATATGCTCGCATTTTTGCTAACGATGGCGATGTGCGACATCGAGACGCATATGAATACATGTCAGCAACACCCACTATATGAAAGGTATCCAAATAGACATTATTTTTGACACCCTTCAGATTACGCATGCTGCCAGCAGGCGCTAAGTCCAACTAAATGTACTTGATAGTTGACATTTCAAGCGCTATCCTGGTTTCCTCCAATCGGAGCGCTCAGCGTTCACGCCAGGGCCGTTCATCGTTGCCAAACTGCCACAAGAATTAGTGAGTTCATTTCCAGTTCCTTGTCCGGCTTTCTTTCTTGATGTATTTGGATCCTGGATGTGGCCCTTCTATTTTGTATTTAATCGCGCACGATAATCACACCAAAACACACACACACACACACACACACACTATTCCACAAAACTATGCTCTATACTTACGAAATACGCAGGATTAACCAAATACTGCTAGATTCTTCCGCACAATACGTGATTCAACGTCTAATATATAGTTATTATAACCACAAAATGGTTCAAATGGCTCTGAGCACTATGGGACTTAACGTCTGAGGTCATCGGTCACCTAGAACTTAGAACTACTTAAACCTAACTGACCTAAGGACATCACACACATCCATGCCCGAGGCAGGACTCAAACCTGCGACCGTATCAGTCTCGCGGTTCCGGACTGAAGCGCCTAGAACCGCACGGCCACCGCGGCCGGCCTATTATAATCACAGTGATGGGCTCATATTAAATACGCACGACACTGTTGTGAATCCAAATTTCTGAACGCTGCAATTAATCGATGGTCCTGGGCCACCAGAGTTATAAATACAAGAAGTATTCATAACATAAAGGTATGGTGCACAGTTTATAGTACGAAATAATGTTTGGATGGTCGTAGGTTCGACTCTTGTCAAACGCAGCGGATTTTTTTTATTGTAAATCTAATCAAGAGACTGATTATTACTTTTCATCAATTTATTGGTTTCAATGAAATTTTTTGTATTTATAATACTTTTCTGCATCATTTTCACATCATACTGACTTTTTTATTTATTCATATTTTTCTTCTCATGATTCTTCTTTTGCTTGGAACCTGTTTCTGTCACCTATAATCTGCAACCATGTGTCAACGAGGACTGCTCATAGGTTGGTAACGTGGCAACTCGTGTAGCCTGTATGAAGATAGTTTCAGCTTACCAATGACAGCGAGAAATTACAATTTACTTTTACCGGTGAAACTGAAAGTTTTGTCTTGAGTTTGCTCTTAGAGGTTAGACGTGAACAAAGCGATTTTGATTTTAGTTACCGCAAATCCCAGATAACCATTTTCTATGATACACTGCACATCGTGAGGTTGTAGTTGAGTTAGGATATGAGTTTAAATTAGGGGCTACAAAAAGTCTAATCTGCCGCAGTTCACTCATCGCCCACATAAAATTAGTTGCCAACAGAGCATCGCTCATTTTCTTCATATTTCGCGGCGGCCGCTTCCAGCACTGCTCTGCATTACACGTTAGCAACATTTGTGAAGTAACTCGCCATGTTTTTCCGCAGCTCGTGGTCTCGCGGTCGTGTTCTTGCTTCCCGGGCACGGGGTCCCGTGTTAGATTCCCGGCGGGGTCAGGGATTTTCACCTGCCTCGAGATGACTGGGTGTTTGTGCTGTCCTCATCACTTCATCATCATTCATGAAAGTGACGAAATTGGACTAAGTAAAGGTTAGGAAATTGTACGAGCTCTGACAACCGTGTAGTTGAGAGCCCCACAAACCAAACATCATCATCATCGCCATGTTTATGTGTCACCAATAACAGAGCGATAGCCAGCGGTTCTGGCAACAGTGTAACGGAAAGTGACAGACGTCAACTACACTCATGTTCAGAAAAAAGACAACAGCTTGGACGACGTTCATATTCACGGGGCATGTGCATTAGTATGTTCTGCAGAAGTGATTAGCATTTTCGTCAGCTCGCTTCAGCATGTGCCCTGTTGCTTAATAGGTCACCAGGAGTCCTGATCTCGTTCTATGCGCGATGGGATCGACACGTATAAGGCGCAAATGCCGTCGTGTGGTATAGCCATCCAAACTGTATTCATCTGGTTCCAAAGTTCATCTGTGGTGGTTGGCACAGGGGCACAGCACAGCACCCGTTGTTTCACCATATCCCACAGGTTTTCAATTGGCGACAAGTCTGGTGATTTGACGGTCCAGGCTGACATCCTGTGACACCAAGAATCACGTGTTCGTGCACCAACGTGCCGTTGTGCATTGTCTTGCTGAAAAATGACGTCTGGGGCGTGGAGCAAATAGGGTATGGCTACGGGTCGCAGGATTTGATTCGCGTGGTCGCACTGATCACAGTACTCTGGACACGCACCAGCTGTGATTTTTGGTTTTACCCAGTAGCACCCCACACCATACGGTCTTGAGTTGGCGCTGTATGTCTTGTGCGAATGCAGTCACTGCGAAGCCGCTCCCCCTGTCTGCGGCGAACCAAAATGCGGCCATAATTTTCGAACAAACAGAACGTCGATTCGTCCGAAAACACTGTCTGATGCCGTTCCTGCACCCAGTGACGTCGTTCTATACACCACTGCCTTCGAACATCATAGCGTACGATGTGTATCCCACTGCTGCGCCAGAGCCGAGAAAGACGCAGATCTGTGCTGCAATGAAATTCGGATGATATATCGATATTCTCGGGGAGTGGTCTGGGTGTTGGGACCTGAACCATCTCGTCGTGTTGTACGGCTCCATGAACTATTCTGTACACATCCGTTGCACTGCTGAAATACTTCGTCCCACGCGAGCAGTAATTTCGCGTATGGATGCATCACATTCTCTCACGACAATAATGCGCCCTCTTTCAAACTCGCTGCTTTGACTGTTCGCCCTTCCGTCTGCAAGGCATGTACGTCTGCTCAAGTCACACTGATCCATTTACAGTGAAAACGAGAGCCGTAGGAGCATTTTACCGGTAGGTGGTGTTGCGCCGCCCTATCGGTGTTAACCTTACACCCACTGGCCGACATGCTTCAAATGCTAATTATTTCTGCAGAGCATACTAATGTACATGTCCTGTTAATATCTCTAGTCGGTCAAGGTGTTCTGTTTTTTTTTCTGAACATGAGTGTATCAAGTAATTTTAACCGGACTATAGTGTCAAGAGGGTTGCCTGTCCCACAGGCGAGTAGGGATCGGTGGATGGGTGTCTCTTCATAGAGAGTTAAGTAATGTATACAAAGAACATCCTGACGAGGGTATGGGAGGCTGTCGCGACAGAGTGTCGGGGAAGCTGTTGTAGGGGACACCCAGCTCATTCTTCACACGACACAGTCAAACATGTCGCTGCTTTTAGCTGCTAAATTTTTCCTCCCAGCATTTCCGCCTTCTCTCTCCCTTCACCCCTTCCCCGTATTCTCCTGATATGGCAGCCAGTGCCATCGTCCCTATGCTCTAAAGAAGAAACCATTGTATGGCAGCATTTCCAGAATGTCGAAGAGGGAATTTTAGAGGTGAAACTTTTCCTGAAGAGTCAAAATGCAGACTTCTACAACCAAGGTCTCCCCAAGTCATCCATCGTCACCACGCTTTATCGTTGTGATAATTGAAACTTTGTGGCTAATCTCCTATTTCTGATTACGGCCCATAGCTATAAAAAGAGACGTAGATAATATTAATGTTCACTCGGATGTACGATTATGTAGTTTTATACTTAGTTGTGGACGAAAGCTCTTTGTTTTAAATTCTGTACGCCTTATTGATACTGGATGAGATTATTGATGCAAGTATGAGGAAAGATACTAAAGTAGGGTGGGAGACCCGGTTAAAGCAGACACCGGTATTCTAGTTCTCAATAACTGGTATTTTTGTCATTTTTTTGGTCTCGCTTATAAGGAATTATTATATTTTAGTAATAATCGCACAAGAAATCGGCATATCAATTAGTAAAAAAAGCAAAGCTAAAATCTTAGTTTTTTAAATAAATCATTTTTTTAAACGAGTAATGTTTATTCGTGTAATTTTCGTTGCTTTTAAAAAGTGGGTCGTAATAGAAAATGCAAAACGTGATCACTGATATTAACAGCAACGTCAACAGTCAGATACTATTAACAAACGCAGACATAAGAATTGGTACACAATTACTGAGATAATAATGTACTTGCTGCCGTGCGGCATGGCAGATTCGATGCTACGCGCGTAAGTGGAGCGTGTAAGACTTACCACCGTCTGGTCTACGAGTATACTGTAGTTTCTCCCTGTCGTCCTCGGACTTTGGATGTATCGCAGAATGAGGCCACTCGTAAGTTGGAAGTACAATGTTTCAAGGTTAAAAACGGGAGGAGGTACATCACACTTGCGACAGCATATATGGAGAAAACCTACACAACGTTCGTTTGAAAAGGAAGTATATTGGATTGACATACCTATAATTTTAGGGCGTGCCATAAACTAAGAGAAATAACTGAAATCTTAATTAATGGATCTGAGCACTATGGGACTTAACATCTGAGGTCATCAGTCCCCTATAACTTAGAACTACTTAAACCTAAGGACATCACACACATCCATGCCCGGGGCAGGATTCGAACCTGCGACCGCAGCAGTCGTGCGGTTCCGGACTGAAGCGCCTAGAACCGCTCGGCGACTGAAATCTTAGTCTTGTGGTTGCTTGAAGGTGAAAAATTGATACCATCCCCCGGCCCGGCCGCGGTGGTCTCGCGGTTCTAGGCGCGCAGTCCGGAACCGTGCGACTGCTACGGTCGCAGGTTCGAATCCTGCCTCGGGCATGGATGTGTGTGATGTCCTTAGGTTAGTTAGGTTTAGGTAGTTCTAAGTTCTAGGGGACTGATGACCACAGCTGTTAAGTCCCATAGTGCTCAGAGCCATCTGAACCATTTTTTTGATACCATCCAAAAGTGACGGTACAGGAAAGTCATCAACTTAAGACCTTCAATTCACGCCGTCGTCGCAACCGTCTTCCTCAGTTGTGCCTGTATCGATCGACATCTGCTTATTCGCCATGACTACAATTTTTCAGCATCTGTTAAAAGTCTACTTTTGTTATGGGAATAATAGCAATAATAAACCGAAAATCAGTTATTTCAGAAACCGAGTATTCTGAGCGGTTGCAGCAGTCAAATTAAAGTGGAGACGAAAAAAGCTGGTATAACCGAAAACAAATTGTTTCCGCGATAACCGCCATCCCACTGTTGAAGAACTATCCGAGAAGGTGTGAGGAGTCCACCCAGAGTTGGTGTACGGTGATCCGTCAGAAATTCAGAGTCATCTTTACAGAATTTTCAATAACTGTGTCTGACGCTCCTTGGAAAACAAAGGCGGTAATCGTTTTCAGCTTTATTAATCTAATAGACCCTTCTCAAAAGATCACAGAACTTCCTTTCTTAGCAACTACTATAATGCTTTGAAGAAAATCGGACCTTAAAAGGAAACTGGCTCCTATATTCAGACAATCTTGAGTGCATTTGCAATCCGAGTGATCAGGGTAGCGCAAACAGATAGCACAGTTGGTCTTCAGTTTCTTTGATGCATTTCCTGGTGGACATAGGCGTACAAACCACTCTCAGACAAGAGATATCCTACTCCACTATTACGGGATAGGATTAATCATCTGCTTGATAGAGCCGTTACTAGAGGATTTCCCTGGCCCTATAATCACCTCTATCTATGGAGATGCAGCAGGATTACGTTCTCCTCTAATGTACATACAGATAAGAACCTCAGTAAGGTTTTGAAATAGTGCTGAAATTTGAAGTATATTATTTGGTATATTGACATCATGCAATCTCGTAAGTGTACAACGTTTTTTCGACCTGGATATATTAGTATCAGTTTTCACATATGTTGTTGGCCTATGTTAAGTGGCAGATTGCTAGATGGCAGGAAGACTGTTTTCCCATTTTACTTCTTGCTTGTGTAAACAATTTTACAACAAATACGCTAAATTCAGCTTTTCTCTGCACCTACTCATTTCTCATTCACCTCAGATGGTACCGGTTTTGCTTGTTGATTCTGAAAGTAATCTTCTCTTTCAGTTAGGAAGTTAATCAGCTACATGTGCCATAGTTCATCTGAACGATTTCTTCATCGAAATGGTATGGAACGAGTAAGCTAACAGGATATATATATATATATATATATATATATATATACATATATATATATATATATATATATATATATATATATATATTAGTGTTGTTAAAATTCACATTTATTCCCACTTAAAAGAAGTTTTGTTCCCTACCAGTTTTTAAGAAGAAATTTGTCAATGGAATAGAAGGAGCTGTCCAAGAGAAATGATTTTAAAGTATATTTAAGACCTACTTCGCTAACAGTCAAACATTTTATGTTATTTGGCAAATTATCAAAAATTTGTATTGCTGGATATTGAATTTCTTCTCTGTGAGCTACTGACAGGTTTAACAATTGGTAATAAAGGTATTTTTGCTTTAGTGTTGTAGCTATGTATAGCACGGTTCTTCTCAAACTGTGGTATATTATTTATGACAAATTCCACTAGCCAAAATATGTACTGTGACGGCGCAGTTAGTTTTCACAACTAGTTCTGCTATGCATCTTGCTCCGTGCCAACCTCCGCCCCTGCCCCCATTTTCTATTTGACAGGCCCCAGTTCTTATATAATCTACAAATTTTTTGTTACGGCGTAAGGTGAAGCGCCAGCACGCCAGTCGGGAACGATAGAGCAGAGAGGGCTGTGAGAAGACATCAGCCAATCGCACGCTGACCGACCCATCTCCAGGATGACAATGCAACAGCAGCGGCCCCTACGTGAAGAGGACATAAGCACCGCGACCAACTGGCTACGGCCAGTTCTACAGAAGCTTGAAGACTAACAACATGGATAGGAGCGTGAACTTTAATCACTTTCATGCAATGTCTATGTAACACGAACTTGGGAATTTTTATGCTGAAGAGATTTCTTATTTTGTTTGAAACCCTTTGCTGGCGGCACATATGTGTAACACTAAGTTAAGTTGTAAATTATAGAGTGCAGCAATCAGTCGTCTTTTCAAATTTTATTGTGCAGATCTAGATTTCGGGTAGAAACCACCCATTCTCAATGTACTGTTATTTTCGCTCATTGCATTTAATTCCCTGTTGCTCGGGCTTCATCCACAGTTCATTGTGGATGAAACCCAACCGACAGGGAATTAAATGCATTGAGCGAAAATAATAGTGCATTGAGAATGGCTACTTTCTAGTCGAAATCTAGATCTGCACAATAAAATTTAAAAAGACAACTGAGTGCTGCAATCTATAATTTACAAGTCAATATAACAATCGCTGTATGCAACATCTTTCTGAATTGAAGGTAACCTGACAAAGTTAAGTATTGTATTTTTTTCATTTTGTAATAAAACTAGTTAATACGATTTCTTTGAATGTTATCTAGCGATCCGAGAAAGTAGGTTTCCTGGACACCCAAAAATTGACGACTAGGTGGGATATAACATTTGTAGTTTCGCTTGTGATCAAAAAATGACCAAGGAATCCCTTATTGACAGTCGAATTGTGTAACATTCTGCAATTGTTGGATGTAAACTAGAAACTACAAGGCACCCAAGTCGCTCGCAAACTACAAGGTACAAAAATCTCTCGCAAACTAACCAGCGTACGGCATCATCTACATTAAACGCCCTTGGCAGTACTCCGGCTATGCATTGCACGTCTTTAGAAAACTAATTAAATTTAAAGCGAAGATCAAGAAAATTTGCTTGGCCCTGGAAGCGTCCACAGCATTAAAAGAGAAACAACTCCTACAGCATTAGACTACAAGAAGTTAACTAATCGCTCTCTTGTAAACAGTTGTCAGCTAGTTACAAAAGAGGATGTTTTGAGCGATGTAGGAAACTGCCATTTCCGTTTGTTCACTTCGTCAAATACTACACTCTGATGATGGGTTAATAAGCTGTAAATAATATTAGATATCAATGTAATTTACCTAAGACTGAGAGGATAATTTACAGATTTTCTTGTGTAGATGTGGTAAGTTAGGCAAAAGAATGTTCTTTCATCAAAGATGAAGATCAGTCGTCACCTACACAAAAATATTTTATTAGATCCACTTCATCCGTTTCAACAGTTTAAGGTGTCATTTTTAGAAGTTTGAATTAGGCTCAGTTATAGGTAAGCCGACGTCAAATGATTGGGCGACAGTGACACATCACAGAAGAATACGTTATGTACGTGATGAGCAGCGAAAATAGACTGTCAAATAGCAAAATACGTGACAAGTCTTAGCTAAAATACTTATCAGTATTACCAAACTTCGTCATCACTTTAGACGCTATTGCTCTTGATGCATCTCAGACAGTGTAGATGTTTTACACGCTGTTTTTCCTAGTCGTTTATGCAGAAGAAAACATAATGCGACGTTTAGCCTACTGTAACAGTTTTTAACTAAAAAACAACATAAAAATTCCTGTAGGTCACTTAATTTAAAAACACAGCTTTCAGTCTTTTTTGTCTCTCTCTCTCTTTTTTCACAAAGATTCTTCGTTACATGAGATTCATCAGCAAAAATTCTGCCTTGTTAGCAAAAATTCTGCCTCATCAATAAATTTTTTCTCACTTGTACACACACAGCTTCAAAAGCATTTAAATACGTGGATGATACTGAGACACCATGTTGAGAAGTATCCAAACAATCTGAATTTTGCCCAATGTTCAAAAGTAAATGAACAACTTGAATTATGTGTCAAGAAATACGTAAAGGATGTAACAGTATCTAAAATATGTAAGTTCCTTCAGTAAAAGATGTGTGCGCGCACACACGCACACACACACACGCACACACACACACACACACACACAGAGAGAGAGAGAGAGAGAGAGAGAGAGAGAGAGAGTTTATGTCGATGTTGTTACCACATCGAAAATGTATTATTTATCAAAAACATAAGCGACCCCCCCATATATATATATATATATATATATATATATATATACACACAGAGCAAGCAATTTGTGTTACTGTTCTACACAGCTGCCAGTTGCCAGTCACTGAATATGTAACGTATATTTGACACTACAAACATGACTGTGGACTCTCGATGGTGCTATTTCCTTGTCTAAATTGTTTTACTGGTACTACAAAACCGAACTGAGCAAACACAATTTTAAGGGGAGTAAGTTAACGAGCATTTCGCTCCCATTTAAATATATGGCCGAAAGAGTCACCCTTTAGGAATTGTGAAACGATCACTGTCATCCAGGACCGTGTGCCACAAAGAGTCCAGATTCGCCACGAGGTGAGGAAATTCACAGATGTCTATTACGCTGAATGAGGCCTAAGTGCTGTAGTGTGCGAGTGAGACAGACAAGAATCTACATAACAGGGAAATCCCGTAGAAGCCGTTTGTGGCCAAGGAGACGCAGCAGTGTTAAATACGGTGGACCTAAGATCGGCCATAAAGGGAAACCTTTATGAAAACTATTTAATTCTGTAATAATTCAGGGAATGAAACCACAGTAATTTTGATCTACCATCCTTCATAAATTTTCATGATGATCCCAATAAAACATGAATATTGATCATATCTAGAATAGGATTTACTGTTAAAGTGAAATTAACAAGTTTTATAACAAAACCTGAATGCTAAAATCTGAACGCTTTGGTCGTTCTTAACGATCGACATTTCATATAGAAGCGCATTATTAAAATGAGAAATTTTGTAAATATCAACTCTGTAACTTTATTTCTTTAAAAGATACAGTGAATTTAAATTATCATTATTTTCAGTTAAGTATCAGATCATCATTTCCTCCACACAAAACACACTGAACGTTGACAGCATGACACTTTATTGAATTATTAGGTAATAGAATATTTGTTGTAAAGTTCAGTGCATAATAAATACTTTTGTTCTTTACTTATTTATGAGAAAACACATTGGTGCACAGTTACTGGCCATGACATGCGTAGTTAAGAAGGATATTGTATTGGTTTTATGAAAAAGAATTTAACGTTTATTGCCGGCCAAAGTGGCCGCGCGGTTCTGGCGCTGCAGTCTGGAACCGCGAGACCGCTACGGTCGCAGGTTCGAATCCTGCCTCGGGCATGGCTGTGTGTGATGTTCTTAGGTTAGTTAGGTTTAACTAGTTCTAAGTTCTAGGGGACTAATGACCTCAGCAGTTGAGTCCCATAGTGCTCAGAGCCATTTTTTTAACGTTTATTATGTAATAGATATTATTGTTACTTTATTTACAACGTGAAAGTGGTCAGGCTTTGATTATTTAAATATGTTAAAAGGTAAAATAATGTAGAATAAGCTACAGCCAATCAGATGGACGGCTTCAGGGTGGGAACTGCACTAGTCAGTTGAGCGACGATGTTCAGCACGCCAGAAATGCGGCCGGGGACGGACAGAGGAACAGTACTGGTGGAGACGCGAAAGCGGACAGTCGACCTTTACGTAGCTAAGAAGTGAGACGAATTAGAAAATTTCACGTTGTGTGGTATCGCGGGACTTAGTCTCTGAGTGGTGGGCAGTCGCGCGCCTGGTGTGAACTCTAACTTTTCGCGTAGTTAACGAGATGGAGTATTGGATGTGTAATTCATGATAAGATTGTGAATAATCGAACTGTGTCAAATGGATATGCGGTCGAGTGTAACAGTAACTCTAAATACGACCACTTTCACTAATAGTTTGCTTTCTGAATGAACATTATTCTAAGCAAATCACAACTGTGTGGCCTGAATCATTTATGGGTTGTTAATTTAGTTCCCAATATTATTATTGCTGTTATTATATGTTATATTAACTTTGTGTTTCGCAAACTTGTCATCTGCCAGACATATTAACCAAAGAGTCACAAGTGTCTAATTTAGGCCGTGTAATGCGGTATGTGTGTTTCAACCCCTTGACGAGTTTGAGCCAAGGCATTTCGACTAAGAGGAACTGAATGTGAGCCCTAGCATCTTAGGGATGTTAGCTCGAAGGGGGAAGATGATAATGCACCAAGAAAACAATAATTATTATAAATGACTGACTAACATAGCTGTTGTATCACTTGTCATGCGGGACCTCTACCTACAGCAGCTTTTTTGTAGACCAAAGTCACTTAATCTGACACTTTATCAGTACTTAGTCTACTAAAAATTATATGTTTCAATGAGATCTGTAATGCTTTGTACTACATATTTTAGTATCACACAAGTAGGCTTTTGTAATGCTCCAAATACGAAATGTAAATGCAACACGATCAGAAACAATGATGAACAGGGTTTTACACAGAAAGGAAATTTCGATATCTCAAAAACACAATTTTTCCACCAAAATAAATCTGTTTATCAAAATTCATAAAAATTTCATGCAGAAACACACAGGTTGCTTATTGGATAACTAGAGGTCTCTGATCACAAATAAAATGTTGTTCTTCGTACCTAAATGAAACTGCCAGTATTGTTTATCAGAATACATACAGATTTATTATTACCAAACATGCATAACATGACCACCCATCTTACTTACACATTAAAGGGCACTTGTAGGTAAGAATAGTTTATTCACTGTACTGTATTTTAAGGAAATCAAAATAATGTATGTATTTTTTCTCAAAATATTTAAATACTTTCTTTCATAACAACACAAAACACATATGGCCTTCTTATTGGCATTGGTGATTTAACATAGAGGTTAAGCTGCATTTATAAGTGATCACAGTTCAATCATTGCACAACACTAAAGAAACCAAATCTTCCTGTATAATTTATCAAAACAGTGACTCCATCCTTGGTCATTAACTGTATATTGCAATACAAAATAGTTCTCCTGCTTATAATGATAACTTGCCATCACACAACGTAGATTTGCATGATATTTCACATCCGTAAGAGCACTATTTCAACACATTGCACCATACATCACCATGTTACAGTGACATTGTTACAAAGTGTCTTGTACATCACCATGTTGCCGCTGAACTGTAACAAATTGTTCCATAAATCGAGATGTTACAGCAGAATTGCAAGATATTCTTCTATTACGCTAAATTTGTAACGAATTGTCTCATAAATTGCAATGTTATAGCAAATCTGTTACATTATCATCATTTGACATGAAACTGTAACATCGCCATGTTACAGGAAAAATATCACCAGGCTCCATACATCAGTATGTTACAAATCATAACAAATTACGCCATACATCACCATTGTTACAGAAAATAATTGTAGAAAATTGTCTCATACTCTATGAACCCATGGTGGATACTACTGTGGAGCAATGATGACATGGTGACTAACATTGTTATGATCAGGTTGACTACCATGCAGATGTCAAAAGCTCTCACCTTGTCCTATAAAGCACACTTGCATTCATGTCAACACCACAAAATATGAAATGCTTGGATCTTACATCAATATGCATCTGCAGATGTCAACAGGCATTATCGTGATTTCACTTTCGAATATGCCTCCTAAGTTTAAAATAAATGACCACTCGTCTGAACCTTCACTTACTAAGCACACTTACACATCTTAGCACAGCCCCCGACACATCATACATATGGAATCGCCTTTCCACCCCGTGCCCCCCTTCCTTGTTGTGTGTGTCTGACATCATGGGACTGTACTGAATGTACACGCTTACTCTGCAAGTTCTCAGATGAGTCGAGAGTTGCTCTAAACTTAGAAGGCACAACCAAAATTGATATCACAATTAGAGTTAGTAACAGTTGTTCATGTACATTGCTGCAATCTCCAAACATATCATATTTTGCCATGACAACATAAATACACAAGTGATTTATCAGACAACCCGAGCCATATTAACATATGCACATGCTCATACAGGATACTATAATATTGTGAGGGCTTAGTTAGAGCCCACAAGTTGTCAAATTTTCCTGTTAGAATATTGTTTGAGACTCTGTACCTGACACCTACTGTCAGCACATTTTTCTTAACCTTACATTCAGGGTAGTGGTAATCTCCATGACTGGGGTAGTGGCACTCACCATATCCACTGATCATAATTGGGCAACGGTATGCACCAAGTGTTCATATTATATGGGACAATTTGTTTGAATTTCATGAAACAATGTTGATGTACACTGTAAATTGTTACAATTTTGCTGTGACATAGTGATGTGCGGGATAATTTGTTACAATTGTGCTGTAACATGTCGATATATAGGGCAATTTGCTATGATGAAATAACCTAGCTATGTAGGCGAATTTGTTACTATTTGGCTGTAGTATGGTGATGTATGGGATAATTTACCCTGATCATACAGAACATTATGACAACTGAGCGTTTCGGAAACTGCACAACTTGTCAGGTGTGCAAGGAGTGTTGTAGTGACTGCCTTCAACACGTGGCAAAACCAAAGTAAAAGCGCATCCAGACGTTGTGGGATTGGGCAGCCATCCCTCATTACAGATGTCAGATGTTGCAGACTGGGCAGACTGGTAAAACAAGATGGGCAGCGAACTGTGGCAGAACTGACATCAGAGTTTGATACTGGGCAGAGTACAAGTGTGTCTGAACATACAGTGCACTGGACATTCCTACCTCTGTGGCTGATGGCCCATGCACGTGTCAATGTCAACACCGCAACATCTGCAACTATGACTGAAATGGGCACATGACTATTGGCACTGGACATTGGTACATGGGCAGGACATTACATGGTCTGATGAATCCTGATACCTCCTTCATCATGCCATTGGAAGGGTGCGAATTCATCATGCTAGGGGAACAGCTCCTTGACACCTGTACTGGGGGTTAGTGGCAAGCTGGCAGTGGCTCCATTACGCAATGGGCTTCAGTGAAGCTCGTGCCAGCGACCATGATGGCCAAGGAGAATTGTATACTGGGTGCAGACCACGTGCACCCCTTCATGATAATCTTATTCCCAATAGCAGTGTAATTTTTCAGCAAAATGATGCACCATGTCACAAGGCAATGAGGGGGATGGAGTGGTCTGAGGAACACATTGGCCAGTTCCAATTGAACCCGATCGAAAACAACTGGGATGTGATTGACTGTAGCGTCAGAGCTCAACCGTGTCACCAGAATTAACTGGAATTAGGAGACTTGCCTGTGTAGATGTGGTGACATCTCCCTTCTGTGACCTATGAAGGCCCCATTACTTCCATACCATGACGTGTCGCCATTGTTATCCTCGCCAAAGTGGACATAGCAGCTATTATGTAGGTGGCAATAATGTTTTGGATGATCAGTGTATCTCAATTTTGCTGTAACATGGAGATGTGTGGAGGTTAAATGTCGTGTAGTCCCCACTGTGTGACAGCGTAAGTAAGTATCATCAGCAGAAGATAACAAACGTTTCGTACTGCAAGATAAAGTTAATATCCTAACATAGAGTCGCTATGATGCTTGGATAACTTTCAAAAGTAGTTGAAAATGTAACAGCCCTGGTTTCTTACTACACAATGTGTATTACTACTCTTTAGTATGCTATTTCATCCAAGTGTTATGTAGTTTGCACTGTGACAGAATACGTCAGTCCTTGACAAGTATATTTTAACTTGTCAACTAGATTTGAAGTACTTTGTGTGTTTTGTAATGTTATAGAACAAAAATTTACGCATTTTGATAAATAACGCCGCACTTTTTGATTTCTTTAAAGGATGATACAGTTATCAAAATATGTTCACTGACAAGTGCAGCTTAACCCTCCAATGGGCAAGGCTGTGTATAATGTATACCAATCACAAATAACATTGTCTTGTACCAGTCCATTGTCGTTTTACAACTTTGATCGCATAACTGTTCCTTCATTATTATTTCAGCTACACAGTGATAACTGTGTTGTCGTATGTCCAAATCAGCAGCAGTAATATAAAGTAGGCAGTGAACTAGGTGAGAAAAGTTACAATCCGCGTAAGAAAATGACCCAGATTACAAGCTAGCAGCACAGTCCCACTACAATACAGTTGTCTTTGAGATAATTAGCAATCGAATGAGTGGTTGGCTAGGATCTGATGCAACTGCACTGTTTATTACCTTGAGTGGATCGTTCCTATGCGTACACCCTGTATGTGGCAACAGTGTGATATAATGAAAGTTTATTTCATTACTGTTTAATTAAACAGTGCTTTAGCCATATTTTGTACATTTATGTCATTGTTATTTAATTACAGGAAGATAAAACTGTGATTTTGCTCATACATGTTTCCCTTGGTAACAGAGAGATAGCTATTTCTTATATATGTATAAAGTGCAAGACACGCCCACTTGTGTTATGGAAAATGGCATGCCAATATGCAAGCCATGTGTACTTTTTTAGAGTACTGATGCCATGTGTTTTCTATTCTCAAAATTTTTACGCATTTTTTTGTACAAAGGTCATATTTTTTGATATCAAACTTTCCTCTCTGTCTAGAATCTTGTTCTACCACTCTCTCTGATCATGGTGTGTATACATTTTATATCTTGAACATTACTAAGTTAGAGTCTCATATTATGAAAACATGTAGCTTAAGGGTTACAATGCAGTAAAGATATCGTCAAAAATACAGCTTTCAATATTCTTTGTTGTGTTAAAGTGTCAGAAAACACAATTTTGGTGGATAAAAATGGTAATACAGGTAGATCCCAGATCAAAATAATAACAAAGCTTTATTAATGAGTCATTAACATTAATTATCATTTGCATGATGCTTTATCTATTTCCCATTTAAAATGGTGCTTGATCAGTTTGTTTTCGTACATTAGTAACATAATCTCATTTAGGCCTCACAGGGACTGTCAAATCTTACTGTACCGTCTGCAACATGTGTTTTGTACTGTTTTAGAAACATTTGGACGTGGAAATAGCATTGTAAACTTATTCTGAGAGTCCACACTCATGTTTTAGGTGACAATTGTAATTAAACATTAATAGCACTCTTCCACTAGCTGCCAATTGCAGAAAAGTATTAAGGGCTGTCTATTTATTTGTATCAACCATCACTGGTATCGCGCTTAGCATGTTGTTTTAGCTAGTACGTGTTTTGCACAATTATAGGCTTCTTCAGATTCGTGTTTGTGCATAGAATTATTTGAGAGTGATAATAACATTGTGAAACATAAAAATTGTGTGTATATGTGAGTGTGTGATGAAATTTAACGATGAGGCAAAATTTTCGTTGATGCAAGTACAAGTCACTATTGAAATAGCATCTCACCTCCTGCATTCAGACAACCCATTCTAATACAATCAATTCAATAACGCAATAAGAAAAGTACGATACCAGTAAGAATTGAGTCTCTAGATGGATGTAAATAACTTCATATATAATCATATTCATAAGAAATAGTTGTTTCATATTTAAATATTTATGTTATACATATTTGAATTGAGTTTGAAGCACTTTATTTAAATTTCTGTACATTCATTTTTATTAATTATTTCAAAGATGTTGCAGGAATTTTTATCGATTGATTTATAATATAATATTTATAATATGCCTCTGCTCCTCTTAGGTGTGCAAAATCTTGAGAGGAGAGTAGTTATAAATGGACAGTCTTGGCGAGAATGTCGTCTGACAGGTACAGTCATGGCGGATGAGCTGTTGTAAACAGAGGTAAAATGCTTTTGTAATACTGCAGAAAGGAGAAATATTTTTTTGTAATAGTGCAGAGTGTGCAAGTATTAGTGACTACAGTTGTTTCTGAGTTCATTGGAAGTCACATGAGTGACACAATCCTTTCCCAGTTAATGTTTCCTCATATCAGAAATGGGTTCCGAGACCAGTATCATATTACAAAGAAGATATCGAGATCACCAACGAAATAACAAGGTAAGTAATATTTTATAACTCTAGATATGGATGAGAGATTCGTTGTAACTTTCTTACAACAAATGCTCAATGTCTGTTTCCAAGACAGATCACTAAACAGTATTCAAATCTCCGTTACATCATACATACGACGGCTACGTGTGCTACTGTGACATATGCTTGCAGGAATGAGGATTCAAGGTCACTCAAACTGCGCCAAGCAGTACGTTTCCATAGTACTCACGCTCTACTGTCACCAAAGGGATCCTTTACGCCACATGTTGACATTTTGTGGTTATGCGGGTGTCCATCTAGTAGCTGTGGTAGGTATCTACATTTCTTATCTGTTTCTTATTTAGTCGATTTGTTGCTAAAATTTCATCAAAATGTTTGCTTTTTCCATTTTGCTACGGCGGAAAACTGTTTTCTGGTACTCATGTTGTCAAAAAGAGGCGACAAATACGTAGTAGATAGTGGACTCAAAAAGCGGTGCACATGACAAACTCTTAAAGAAAAACGTGTATGCCAACTACATTAGACATCCGTGAAAACAACCAGATATGGACCCAAGGAATAGAAAAACTCAGCGACGATGATCGAACAACGATGACAACAGGAAATACAAGAAAAAAAATTTATGTTTCGTAGAAGGGCATGGTCTCAATGTATGTTATTATCAAGCATACACTGATCTTGTACAGGGCACGCATATATTTCATAAGTCAATATATGAAAACACTCTTTGACGTGACGATCCACTAAAGAGCATAGTTCTTTCCTTCCAGACATCTGTCCTATTCTTTCGGCAGAGCTTGTACCTACCCTGCAAGCGACGTTTTCTGGGAGTTATGTACAGTGTTAGCACCATTGTCATAGATACCTTCCGTCGTTCCCAACCCCTACTGTGCATTCGATACGATCGACCTACGAGCTGGCACGACGATTTTTCCCTCCCCACTGCGCGGTGTTTGCTGCAATTTCCAGTGTGGTGACTGTGTCAACTGTATACCTGCGAAGCTGGGTCACGGTTACACGTAAATTGGCACCAGCAGTGTAAACACGGTCGATTTGCCGTTTACAAGCTACGATTGCGTAATTAGACCGAGTGCATTTCTGTACCCAGAGACCAAATGAAGGCTATTTGGTTTGCTGATTGAAATAATACAATTCCAGCAATAAAAAATTCTGCCACCACTTGGCGTTTGCAACCTGCAAAAACTGCTTCTGTACATATATCCTGTGCAACATATATATAGTGTGGAAGTCAATTTTTATGATACAGACAACACAGCAGTGAATTCGTTTCTTTTGACTACGACCGCATAAAACAGCTATCGAAAAACTAAGACTTAGTTTCTTCAATCACCTACATAGTAGTTTATTAGGTTTCAGGACACTAGGAACCTGTTGACTAACGATTCTCCCTTAGGCTGATAAGGAGTCATTCTACACACGATATTAAATTACGCAACGTACAAGTAAAAGCACCCTCTGATAACTCTGATAATCACTGAAAAATAATCTGTTGGACATATATGAGACTGAAACTGAAAATGCACAGAGGATATCGAAAAGCATAAGATAAAAATGTTCTACTGCTGAAGTGATCATTGAAAATATATCAGGAGCAGTGCTGATAATGGCTCATTTCTACGGCTTTAATTCTCACTTTCTTTTCATAACATTGCTCCATAAAAAGTAAACATGTTTCCACCAAAAGGAACATTTATATATTTGTAGTTTTGAGACTTCTTAAGGTTTTTTGTGTCCTTAAACTGCACAGTACTTCTTTCGGATTCTTTTATTTAAAAAATATCTAGGAAAAATACAAAATCAACAGATGTGACAGAAAAAAAATCATACTGAAATTTTCAACTAATTTTGCCTAGCTTCAGATGGAAACTCAGGTGAGCTGCTGCCCATGTTTTAGATCCAGTGAGACTTCAGTGTAAATGAAAAGGCAGTGCTCGTGAAATGCCATTATAACAAACAGGTGGACAGCGTTTATATCAAGAAAAAATTTCTTTGTCAAATTCAAGTTTTTATTATGTTAATACTCAATATTTAACAGTGGCAGATTAAATTCAACAAAAGGTAATTTTGCCGCATTTTTACCCTGCAATCGCTTTCAATGTTCTTCATATATGAGGCCAACTTCTCTGAATAGCTGCTCACTGGCTACGCTACTGGGAGGAGCTGACAAATACTGGCGAACTAGAGGCAATAAATAGATAGAAGTACTTGTGTCCGTTTGATTTCCACCACATTAGCGGATAGTCTTTTAGCGGAAGTCTTTCTCCTTTTTGTACTCCAGGAGATTTGATTGATGCATCAAAAGCAGACTAACGTTTTCGTTAGACGTAGTCGGGTCTTGCTTATCTTCGTTCATGAATTCTGTAAGTGCATTTGAGAGGTGGCATGAGCCCCCTCTCATATTTCTATCTTACTCTCAGTGATTTGATTTTCCTCTCTAATTGCATGTAGTGAAATGTTGCTATTCCTTCACAAGCGGACTTCCCACGCAGCGTCTCTCATCACCCGGGTGGTCCGGTGATAGGCGGGTTCTGCTGAACTTGAAAGGGTTAAGCCGACGGGTCTGAGGGATTCGAGTGGATGCTTTCCAGACGCTGACATTGTCATAAGAGCGGGAGCTACATGCCCGCAGGAGTCCGACAGAGCGGCTGGGCTAGAGATTCCGTTACTTCGCAGAAACTTACTGAAAACACTTTCTGGCGGGCTACCAGCGAGGCGTGGGAATAATTTGTGTTCCCAGGCAGTCTTGGCGGACAAATTCCCGCGTTTTCTGCAAATTCATAACTGTGATTGGCTGGCTCAGGGGATAGCTCTGTGACGTAGCAAAATCGGCGCAGAAATTGGCGCTAAGTGTCTCCATTGGTGGAATGGTAGTGCTTCGGCAATAGAGTGGAATTCTCCGCCGGTTTTCGAGTTGCTGATTGGAACGTTTAACCACGGTCACTGTTGTGGGGGCAGGAATGTTCTGTGCTCAGCTTGTACAGGTGATCTTGAGGGAGTCGGCTCTCGCCTTTCGGTCGGAGTAGGTTACAAGACCGAGCTCTCGCTGCTCTGGACAGCCTGCCTTCCGTTGGCTGTCTAAAATACTTTTATGTAATTGTAACTGTTTGACGAAGTTGCTGAAGGTTCTACTTCAACGTAACTTTCCCAGTACAATTGGCAATTGAGCGTTCTACGTACAAGCGGCCTATGTTGTCCGTATTGTGCAGTTTTGGCTAAAGTTGACTGTATCGGAGTTACTGTGTGACTTCTCTTGTTAAAATCACTCACTGTGCCGTCAGTGCTTGTGTAGCGAGCCTTCTTCGTTTCCCTCAGAGGCGTATTTGTGTTGCTAGGAAGTGTATAGTCTGGAACAATCAGACCAGGAGAATTTGTTTCGGGCTATACTCACGACATTATCATCACCACAGCGGGACGTCGAAGCAACCAGCCATCGCCTCCGGTACGCCAGATCGTGTCCTTGCAGTTAAGAAGAAGCAGCACCGGCAGATTAGGGAATTTTGCTCTGTGATAATCAGAGCTCAGCAGAGCGTGCCTGTTCCCATCTTTTCTAACGTGGTTCTGTCTTGGATGTTCATTGTCTGTGTTCTCACTACTGTAGCAGCAATTAATGTTGGGTTGGCTGGGTGTTTCTCTTAAGATTTGAGTTGCAAGGAATTGGCTCCACATATCACTTAGTCACAAACGTCACAAGCTAGTTTATGGACAACTTCATTTTCACAACATTTATTTGAGTATCCAATTTGACGTATTGTAAATGTTTCATGCGTTTTGTTTATTATTTTGAGTTTGGTCATAATAAATCAAATTGTTATTTTGTACAGAACTTTCATTCTGTGAGTCGGTAAAGCAACCCTTTTATGAAGCTTTCCTTTATCTAATTAATTTTTATTCAATTAAATTATTGCAGGTGCCAAACTCTTTTCTGCTCCACTTGCAGGGTCGATTACAGCCAGTTCGCGTTTCTTCTTAATCCATGTGCAACAGCAAAAGTCGGAGTTAGAAAAGGGGGGCTTAGAGCATCATTTTCATATGAAGATTCTAGAAGAATTTAATGTTAAATACACGGCTAGTCGCGGCACCTCGCACATTTTAAAAAAGTTGAGACTTTTGACAGTTCAGTACGGAGCTGGTGGAGGGAAGCGTAGTTGCCAGTGCACGCTGGACGCGTCAGCAAATGACCCACAATGCAATGCCAGGCCCACACGGTGCGAAACCTGGCAGGCTGGCTTGGCTGCGTGAACAGCAAGACGCGCAAGCCGGCCGATCTGCGACCTTTCTCAAACGATTTTAAAGAAACAATTCTGTAATGAACTATGATTTTCGCACATCTTGCAGTCAGCTTCATAATGAACCCTCAGTCCGCCCCCGGCAGCTGAGTGGTCAGTCCGCTGTTAGCAACGGTGGGCATGGGCAAGGTCGTCGTGCCTGTGTCCCGCCTGTTTGCGTACCGCGCGCGCGGGTGTTAACTGTTTACCTTCCACTGCGGCGAGTGTCACGCGTCCGTGTATCAGTAGTGCCATGGCGAACTCATACCACAATTCCACAATTAAGATCACATTTCAAGCGGACTACGCTAGACCTCGAGCACTTGACATAAACGATTCATCCGGGAAGAACTTCATATTGCACCTCAAAACATCATTGAGATCCACTTTTCTATAACACAAAGTGTCGTATACATAAAACAGATCAATGAAGATGCGTGCACTGATGATGTGTGCCGATACGCTCATGGACTTAAATTTAAGCATCCTGATGGCCACATAGGAACTGTAGCGATCGACCACGCTGGATTAGGTCTTCGCACTCTGAGAGTCTTCGAGCTGCCATTGAGACATACCCCGTCTTAAACGGAGTGCGACAAATTAAGATTGCACTTACGAAGCATGTGCCATCCTATTTAGTAATTGGCGGCTGCAGAGCCATTGTCATGTACGACGGACAATCGCGTACTTGCGCCGGCTGTGGCCAGGAAGGACATGTCCGATCGGCCTGCATTCAACGCCGACTGACACAGACCCCGGTTGGTGAAGTTCCATCCCCGGCGACACCTACTTCACTCCTCATCACGTATGCAGCGGCTGCAACCGCAACAGCTGTCACTACCCAGGATCGAAACACCATATTGCAATCAGTGGTCGATGACACACAACATATCCCCCTCCACGACGTCATCGACAGAATTACCTCAAGACGGATATCAATTGTGCCACCGAGACGAGACTAAAGGGAAGTACAAACATAAATTTCCCGACTTCTGCCTTCCTACCAATGGAGACCGCATCAGACGATTGCCGCCCGCACTCTGACACAGAACTTCATCTCCGAAAACAACGGTCCCCTCGAAAACGCAAGGAACGGCGCCATGCGTCATCCGATGATTGCCTGCTTCGGATGTGTGACCCGGACGAACATCCGGCGTCGGACGACACTCAGGACTCTACCACCACAGCTCACCCTTCCCGTCACGATGCTACGGCGGATACAGTTTCTGAGCCTCGGACTGACAACACCATTTCTGCTACTGACCATGCGGGCGAGCTCTCTACTGACAGCACTAATCAAGTTACCAATTGCTGCATCTGATTCTTGGGCGGTTGGTCGGACGATATCGAGGATGAGCAACAGCGCCCGGAGGATGCCGAGGGCAGAGATGCTCCATCGGCTGTACCCAACACCGACCAATCACAGTGACTACGGCTGTATCGCCAGCCTCTGTGGGGCCGCCCCTGCCGCCCACACGTGGCCTCCTAAACAACCCAGTTGCCAACCTGGCTGACCAAACATACCGTCTAACAACGTTTAACATCAACAACATACGCGCCCGACATAACCTAGCGATGCTACAGGATCTGCTCAAAGCAGCAGACATCGACACTGCGCTCCTTCAAGAGGTGTAAGTCGCAGACTTCAAGGAACCCTATGGCTACAAGACTTGGATCTCACATGCGTCGGCCAATGGCAGTGGTGTGGCGATCCTCCTCCGCGTTGGTATACCTGCAGAGGACGTCGAGTATCTCCCTGACGCCAGAGGCATGGCTCTTACTATCTAAGGAGTCAAACTTATTAACATCTACGCGCCGTCAGGATCTGGTCGGCGTCGCAAACGATCCATCTTTTTCGCTCATACAATCACGCCCCTCTTTATGGGCCGTCAAGACGCCTTGATATTCGGAGGGGACTTCAGCTGTAGCCAGGCACCTAAGGATCAGTTACCACATCATTCTCCCTGCACAGAACTTGCGACAGTTATAAATAATATTCAATTGGTGGACTCGTGGGAACACGTTTGTGGCGATCGGCCCGGATTTACGCACTGCACTAGCCATTCCTCCAGCCGCATCCACCGGATTCACATCTCGCGCGCCATGGGTGTGGGGACGAGAGCTGCCAAAGTTTGGCCCACAGCGTTTTCTGACCACGAGGCCTACATCTGCGCCATTACCCTCGGCCGCCAGAAGGTATGGCACAGCCGTCGTCCTTGGAAGTTGAACGTCGCCCACCCAGCCTCTCAGGAATGTCGCCGCCTAACACAGAACACGTGGGATTCCTGTAGCCGCAGATTAACACGTAGCCACATTGAGGGCGCGATCGTCAGAGCCCAGGAGGAACCGTCCATGTACCATGTCATTGCAGAACGACGGCGCCGACGCAGGACACTTATCCAAGCTATCACGACGGACGACGCGCTATAGGAAACACCCTTCATGCTCACTACACTAGGCTGTACTAGGAACACCGACATCCCCCAGAGGTGATCGCCGAAGTCTCTCACTTATGGCACGATCTCTCCTACAGCGGCAGCGGATTTGACTGCAGATGTCACGAAATAGGAAATCATCGAAGCAATACAGGCGGAGGTTGCTCTTATGAGCAGGTCCGTGGGACCTGATGGCCTTCCTCTGGAATTTTACCGGACATATCAACACTTGCTGACACCAGCATGGACTCATATTTGCCGCTATCTTACACGACACAGATCCCTGGGGCGTTCCTAGAAGGACTGATCGTGCCTGTACACAAACCACGAGGCGGATCCAGGATCAGTTATTATCGCCCCTTGACCTTACTCAACAGTGACATGAAGATTTTCACCCGGATTCTGGCGGCACGCCTAAAGCGATCGGTACAATGTGTTGTGTCGCAGGACCAGGCATCGTTAGGTGGTGACAATATTATTCGCACTGCACTGTGCCGATATCGAGATATGATTGCGCTAGGCAAAGCTCGCCAACTGCCAGGAGTTTTGGTTTCACTCGACTTTATCCAGGTCTTTGACTGAGTCGTCCACACATTTTTGATGGAGGTACTGTAACACATAGGGTATCCGGACATCATAGTTAAGATGCGTCTTCTACGAGGCGCGACGTCCAAGGTGTTATATAACGGCCGTCTCACGCCACCGATACAGATCCAGCGATCGGTGCGACAAGGCTGCCCTCTTTCGGCTATATTGTACGCCCTTGTCCTGGAACCACTCCTCTGCGGCCTCCGACAACGCCTGACTAGGATGTCCCTTGGTGGACACACTTTTGGCTGCACTGCCTATGCAGATGATCTAGTACTCCTTCTTCGCAGTAATGACGATGTTCGTGCAGCACTGGTGTGGGTGGCGACCTACGGCGCGGCATCGGGGAGCCATCTCAATCTCCACAAATCGCACGCCCTGTCTATAGGCAGAGGGCTACCCGACGACACCGTCGCACCGCTACGAATCAGTGACACAATCCGCTGTCTTGGCATTGATTTCACATCTGACATGAAGCTTTCAACAGCCCTTAACAACAGGCGTTTATTGAATCAGATGAGAGCAGGAATAAGTTCAAATGGTTCAAATGGCCTGCACCTCAACAGGTGTGGGAAGGGGAGGTTGGCAAAGCTTATAGGTGACAGCATAGGTGGGGTTGGTGGGATCCCTCATGGGAAAATTCCTGCAGTAGTGGGTGTTAGAGCTGCACCTTTTTTAGATTGAAGTCAGCTGATAGGTATTCCTGCTTAAGGGAAGTCTCTCTAACAAAGGAACCGCTTTTGACAAAGCTTAGCTATCCGAGTAATGAGGGAATTAGAATATTTCATCAAAATATACAAGGTATTAGAGATAAAGTTAGTGAACTGCTTATAGATGTTGACTCTGAAATTATTGGTATATCTGAACACTTCTTAAATAAGGAGATAATTCAGAGGCTTCCTTTACCAGGATACAGGTTGGCTGGCAGCTTTTCGAGGAGCTCTTTGCGGTGTGGGAGAGTAGCCATGTATGTGAAAAACGGCATCCCATTTGAGTCAATTGATGTTTCAAAGTACTGCACTGAAAATGTGTTTGAATGCTGTGCAGGTGTGGTTAAATTTAACGGAGCTAAACTTCTAACTGTTGTTATTTATAGATCGCCAGACTCCGATTTCACAACATTTTTGCTAAAGCTAGAGGAGGTTCTTGGTTCACTTTATAGGAAATACAAAAAGTTAGTTATATGTGGTGATTTCAATATTAATTGTATAAATGATTGTGAAAGGAAGAGGATGCTGGTAGACCTGCTTAATTCATATAATATTATGCAAACCGTATTCTTTCCAACGAGAGTGCAAGAGAACAGTAGAACAACCATAGACAACATTTTTGTTCATTCCTCATTACTAGAAGGGCATTCTGTTAGCAAAAAGGTGAATGGCCTTTCAGATCATGATGCACAAATTTTAACTCTAAAAGATTTTTGTGCTGCTGTTTAGGAAAGCTGATCCAGTTGCTGTAGAGACCTTTGTACACCTTATCAAGGAACAAGAGTGGCAAGATGTTTATAGCGCTGATACAGTAGACGATAAATATAATGCTTTTCTCAAGACTTTTCTCGTGCTCTTTGAAAGTTGCTTTCCGTTAGAACGTTCAAAACAGGGTACTAGCACAAACAGGCAGCCTGGGTGGCTGACTAGAGGGGTAAGAATATCTTGTAGAACAAAGTGGCAGTTATATCAAACCGTTAGAAACAGTCAAAATCTAAATGCAGCAGCCCATTACAAACAGTATTGTAAGGTGCTTAAAAATGTTATTAGGAAGGCAAAAAGTATGTGGTATGCAGATAGAATAGCTAAGTCTCAGGATAAAATTAAAACCATATGGTCAGTCGTAAAGGAAGTGGCTGGTCTGCAGAGACAGGTCGAGGATATAGAATCAGTGCGTAGTGGGAATGTCCGTGTTACTGATAAGTCGCATACATGTACAGTATTTAATAATCACTTTCTGAATATAGCAGGTGAACTAAATAGAAACCTAGTCCCAACAGGGAATCATATAGCGCTCTTAGAAAAAAGTGTTCCGAGACTATTACCTGAAATGCTCCTCCATGATACTGACAAGAAGGAGATTGAGTTAATAATTAAATCACTAAAGACCAAGAACTCTCATGGATATGACGGGGTATCTAGCAGAATACTGAAGTATTGTTCTATGTATGTTAGCCCAGTACTTAGCCATATCTGTAACTTTTCCTTTAGGAGTGGTCGGTTTCCTGACGGATTAAAGTACTCGGTAGTGAAGCCACTTTATAAAAAGGGAGACGTTGATAATGTTGACAATTTTAGACCTACTTCTATGCCATCGGTGTTTGCTAAAGTCATCGAGAAGTTGTATATACAAGGTTACTGGAGCATTTAAATTCAAATAGTTTGCTGTCAAATGTTCAGTTTGGTTTTAGAAATGGTTTAACAACTGAAAATGCTATATTCTCTTTTCTCTGTGAGGTTTCGTACGGATTAAATAAAAGGTTGAAACGCTAGGTGTTTTCTTTGATTTAAGGAAGGCTTTCGACAGTGTTGGCCACAAAATATTACTGCAGAAGTTGGACCATTATGGAGTAAGGGGAGTAGCTTACAATTGGTTCGCCTCTTACTTTAAGAACAGAAAGCAGAAGGTAATTCTCCGAAATATTGAGAGTGGTAGTGATGTTCAGTCCCGATGGGGCACTGTTAAGTGGGGCGTTCCCCAAGGGTCGGTGCTGGGGCCACTGCTGTTTCTTATTTATATAAATGATATGCCTTCTAGTATTACAGGTGTTTCAAAAATATTTCTGTTTGCTGATGACACCAGCTTGATAGTGAAGGATCTTGTGTGTAATATTGAAACAGTATCAAATAATGTAGTTCATGAAATAAGTTCGTGGCTTGTGGAAAATAATTTGATGCTAAATCACAGTAAGACTCAGTTTTTACAGTTTCTAACTCACAATTCAACAAGAACCGATATTTTGATCAGACAGAATGGGCATATTATAAGCGAGACGGAACAGTTCAAGTTCCTAGGCGTTCGGATAGATAGTAAGCTGTTGTGGAAAGCCCATGTCCAGGATCTTGTTCAGAAACTAAATACTGCTTTATTTACCATTAGTACAGTATCTGAAATAAGTGACACTTCAACACGAAAAGTAGTCTACTTTGCATATTTTCATACGCTTATGTCGTATGGTATTATTTTTTGGGGTAATTCTTCTGATTCAAAAAGGGTATTTTTGGCTCAAAAACGGGCTGTTCGAGCTATATGTGGTGTAAGTTCGAGAACATCTTGTCGACCCCTTTTCAAAAGTCTGGGAATTTTGACATTGCCCTCACAGTATGTATTTTCTTTAATGTCGTTTGTTGTTAGCAATATTAGCTTGTTCCCAAGAGTTAGCAGCTTTCACTCAGTTAATACTAGGCAGAAATCCAATCTGCATGTGGAATGCACTTCCTTGACTCTTGTGCGGAAAGGAGTGCAGTATTCTGCTGCATCCATTTTCAATAAGCTACCACAAGAACTCAAAAATCTTAGCAGTAGCCCAAACTATTTTAAGTCTAAACTGAAGAGTTTCCTCATGGCTCACTCCTTCTATTCTGTCGAGGAGCTCCTGGAAGAGCTAAAAAATTAAGCAAAATCCAGTGTTACATTGTTGATTTTCTTTATTTAAACTTACGACTTGTCACCTGAATATGTTTTTTTATATTTCATTTTATCTGTTTCTAATATCGTGTTATAATTTCATGTATTGACTCGTTCCATGACCGTGGAGACTTCTCCTTAATTTGGTCCCACGGAACAATAAATAAATGAAAATAAAAATGGCTCTGAGCACTATGCGACGTAACTTCTGAGGTCATCAGTCGCCTAGAACTTAGAACTAATTAAACCTAACTAACCTAAGGACATCACACACATCCATGCCCGAGGCAGGATTCGAACCTGAGCCGTAGCGGTCGCTCGGTTCCAGACTGTAGCGCCTAGAACCGCACGGCCCCTCCGGCCGGCCAGGAATAAGTGACCACCGTATTAGACATCTAGACGTCCTGCAACGGACGCGATATGCTAACGTCTATTAGGCGTCACGTATCCCCCAATTTGCACAGATACTCCCTATACCATCTACTCTGGCTCACCAAATATGATCGGTTTTGGGATCCTTTGTTAGTACGGGCATGTTATTTAAGATTCGTTACGAGTCGCTAACCCTGCCGAGGAGCAGAGGGGGTTTAGGCCTTTGTCATGTTCAGAACAGAGCGAAGGTCCTGTTCGCTAGCTGTCACCTGCAACTGTGGCAACGAAGCCCGACGTGCCTCACAAGTCTCTTACTGGACGACTTAAGACCAACCTCACTCGCACCCCCTGTGATGATATCGGACATCCCAGTACCTTTCTTCTACATTAGGCAATTCTTCCTTGAATTAAGCTACATCCCTACCGCACTACTACCCACACGCTTGATGATGACGAGGGCGATATATGCTGCCATGCAAGTGAAGAGGACGCCGAATGTAAATGAAAGCAAATACCCCACTACAAAATGGTTCAAATGGCTCTGAGCACTGTGGGACTTAACTTCTGTGGTCATCAGTCACCTAGAACTTAGAACTGCTTAAACCTAACTAACCTAAGGACATCACACATATCCATGCCCGAGGCAGGATTCGAACCTGCGACCGTAACGGTCGCGCGGCTCCAGACTGTAGCGCCTAGAACCGATCGGCCACCCCGGCCGACTACCGCACTACAAAGTGGCGTGCTGTATGGCAGGCAGTGAATGCCACCACCATTGATACTGACGTGCAATCTGCATGATACGTAACTGTTAATGTGAAACAGTTGTGCCAGTCCCGTCTACACCACATCCACCTCGCCGACTCACTCTTGTGTGCCACATGCCAAGTGATTGAGACGGATGAATATCGTTTCGAATGCGGGTCGGCAAAGGACGTTTGGTATTTGGTGCGTCAGGTATTGGATTTTCTCACACGCAAAGCTCCCGACAGGATAACTACTCGATCACTTCTTTTCCCCGATGAGATGTAATTCCCAAGAGCAAAAACGAACTCTGTGACATGGATTAGTGACCACTCTGTTCGCTACCTAATCGGTACTGGCGGAAAGACAGTACCCGATTCTTGGTATTACCTCAACGAACGACATTGTGCGATCGTCAAGAACCCTAAATATAGGCAATATTTTTCTAATTTTCTTTGGAGTGCATTCCATAATCCACCTCGCAGCTGGATTATCGACGACATGAGAAGATAACTATCGCACCTCTTTTCAGTTTCTTTTCTTTATGAGATTGAACAAACAACAGAAACAACACAGCAACGAGACGACAGTCATCGAAATATTCGCAGCGAGTTATAGTATGGAGCATCCTTATGTTGTAATGGGCCGACTTTCTGTTATTCTGTTTATGTAGCCGTAGAGGAACGGCCTTCCTTTATCCATTTGTATAAAAAAAAAAGAAAAAAGAAAAACAAACCTTCCAAAATCCTTTTTCCTTTTTCTCATTTTTGTTTTCTGGGAAAGAAAAAGTGGTAATCGTCGCGAATTCTAAACTTATAGTCTCGTGTTCGAGTCCAACTGTTTTTTTTTTTCACTTTTCGGCCCTCGTAAAAAAAAAAAAAGGTTCAGCGAGACAGAATGTCAGTCCTAAGGGCCCGGGTTAAATTCCCGGCTAGGTCGAGGATTTTCTCCACTCAGGGACTATGTGTTGTGTTGTCCTAATAATCATTTCATCCCCATCGACACGCAAGTGTCAGATCGAAAGACTTGCAGCCGGCGAAGGTCTACCCGACGGGAGGCCCTAGTCACACCACATTTCCATTTCAATGAACCCCCTATTATTTCGTTAATGGTCGTAGTACTTGTAATATTTCGACAGCAGGTAAACTACTGTAAGAGAGGATTAGTTTGCAGTGAAAAATAGGTTTCGCTATGAATTTGTATTTTGTGCGTGTTAGTTGTATGTTGATGCGTATTAAATGTAGACAATTATTGAATTATTCTTTAAGCTTGGAAGGATCACTTCTGTGTCCTGTCTCGAGAAAATGGAATGTATGTAAAGCGCTCTGTCGCGAACTCGTTCGTCGGTGAAGAAACTAGAATGAAATATTCATAAATTCCTCGTATCTCGTAAATTGTCTGCGATACTGAAGCACGATATTGGCAAATGGTAGAGCGCAAATACGAAAATGTTCAGCTGTATGATCAAAATGCGAAACTTCCATATCTACCGCGATATTCAAGCGACTACAGATTTGCTCAATGAAATAATGTAATTATTGAGTGACTTCCATGGCTGGTGAAACGAGAACTGCTGTAGGTTTTGCAAGAGTGTAGGTGAAGAAGTTACACGTTTATTTTTTTTTAAATGGGCTGTTTCATAAACTGTTGACCTGACTTCTACTCAGTTGATAGTTTAATGATATACTATTTCTTGATTCTGTAGCAATTTCAACTGTATTAGAAAGTTAGTGAGATGAATATTTCTATACTCTGCTGTGTTTTGACAAAAGAAGCAGATTTTAACAAGGTACCAAGAGAAGTCACGTATTCATCAAAACCCGTCACAGTCCTTCATGAACCAGGGTATCCTCAACTACCTTCTTGGTATGGGTGACAACTGAAGACCAGTCCTGTTGTGTGACATTTGCAGTAGCTTCTTTTGTCAGCATTTCAATCCCAATGAGCGTGAAATTCTTGTTGCTTTTTGCCACATTATTGTTCACTTAGGCCCGTATATTCTGTCGCATTTAAATGAATACGATACGGAGGAAGCGTCATTGGACTATGCCGTTTACGATTATCCAGTTCGTCGACCTGCCAGCGTGAAATTTTTGCGTACACGTCACTACAAGTTCCATTAACTTCAGTTTATACATTCTAGGCTCAACTTTATCTTATGGAACATTTCTTTGTACCCAGAGCAAAACATCCGCTTTCCTCCACTGCATTTTTGGAAATTTGTGCAGCACAGCAGTATGGTATAGCGTTTTGTCCATTACTATTGTCGAATTCTGAGGAATGTTTTGCAGCACAACGTTACCTTTCCAGCAAGTGAACGGTGATCCTGGTCGACACTTTCATTGCAAATATCTTATTCACATGTATTATGCCGTTGTTATTAAAGCAACGCAAACACGTAACATTTCGTAACAATACATGACTACAGAACATTTCAGTGACACAAGTACGACTTTACAACGAGAGCCGACGAACGTTGACGCATCTAATGCGTGACGCGACGTAGTACTGTTTACTCATGTTGTGGCAACGGAGGAGAGAGGGGGGGGGGGGGGGTACTTTACCAGCCGAATAGCTGCTGGCCTGGTATAGAAAGTCGGCTCGTCATCGGTGTTACCTGGGCAACGACGTCACATGTCCCTTTAGTCTGCCAAACGTCAAAAGTTGCAACTTTTTTTAAACGCACTATACCGTTTGTAACGATGTTTTTAATTGAAATTGAAAATTTGTGGTAAGTTACTATGGGACCAAACTGCTGAAGTCATCGGTCCCTAGCCTTACACACTACTTAATCTCACTTAAACTATCTTACGCTAAGGACAACACACATCCCGACGCCCGAGGGAGGACTCGAACCTCCGACGGTGGGGAGCCGTGCGAACCGTGAGAAGCCGCCCTAGACTGCACGACGTTTCTAACTGAGGTTCTGTGATTAAGCCACAACATGTTGAAGCTGATCTTCAATTTCAAATCGGCACCTTTCAGAGCTAGTAGATACGATCTTGAGATGAGTTTGGTTATCTGGCTTTCATCGTTATCAAATTAAGTACTTGGGACCCAACTTGCTCTGCGACGCCGTTGAAAAATTTTGACTTGTATCACGGATATAAATACGTAGGAATTACGTACTTATCATTTTTGATCAATTCTGCAAACCTCGTGCTTCAATCTTCTTGCAAAATTTTGGAATTGTTCTGAAGTGTCAGTTTTGTTTCTTCTTGCTGTATAGTGGTCACAAGTATTTGAATTGGCGATATGGCTGATGAAATGGTCGCTTGACAACTGTTCAAGTTTCTAGCAATTTCTTCGAATGGTTTCATTACTTCTACAAATTTCTGAACATTTGTCCAGTCTTCAGTGACGATCGTCGTGTTTGGAGTTGACCATAAGTACAAAATTTGAGCCTTGAAAATCGTTCCATCACACAGAATGTGCTATTCCAGCTGAAAATAGAGGAAATTAAATTAACAGATAGGATTTTCATAAAAATAAAACACATAACGCTTACAGTAAAGATATACCGTAAGATCAAACTTCATTTGTACATATTTAACCATATTTACAGTGTTGAGCAATCCCGAATGACAGATAAAGCAGTTTGATTAAGGCTTTCCCTCTGAATTTTCACCAGCTCGGTTTGTGAGACCCAGGAATGACTGACATGGGAGGCTTTTTTTTTCAGTTTAGCCGTAAGTTGTAGGAGCCACTGTAAGAACGTTATTTTCTGATGAAAAAATTATGAACCCAATTTCCCTGGACCAAGTGAAGTTAGTTTTTAACAGTATTTTTTTAACCGTGAGACTTAAGGTGTGACGAATCCTAATAATCATATTCTTGCAGACTTTGTTGCAATTTAAGATGTGTAGCATCTTCATTTTGCAGGTGAGATTTATAACACGTGATTGGTTCGTTTCCTTTGTGCGACGTAGGTTCTGTCAATTTCTTTATTTTACAGGGCTTTATGTCAATGAAGAAATGTTCATGTGTTTCAGGTTACATTCTTATACAGGTCGACATTACAATTTTTTATGCAGTTACGGTTTTTTTAAAACAGTTTTCACATCGACCAAGTCTACTGAGCGTGAAGTTATTGGTTTGCTTATGAATAAGATCGGTTTTCACACACACATGATTGTTTTCTATTTCATGTAAGTGATGTGGCTTTGAGCTCATTAGCAGTTTTAGGTTGTAAGTTCACATTCCCAGGTTTGTATTTTCGGTAACACACACACAAGTAAAGGATTCTCACCTACACCACTCCTGTGACGCCACAGTAGCTCGAATACAAAATGTATCTGATGTGTTGCACAATTCACATCATCAAAACCAGACAAAGGAAATGCTTTAATCATGTTAGATCCACGATGACGAATAATAAAATGCACTGCTTGATGATTTATGCCCCACTCATGAAGCATTGTTTCAAATTTTGCCGATATTACATTACCTGTACGACGCCCAGTCATGACTTCACAGTTCAAGATTATAGACGTCTTATGAAAATCCTATGAAATAACAAGAGCAATCAAATTAAGTAATGTGGTTCCAGAATGTAGATCCGACCATATGCTAGTTGTGGAAGATATTTTTTCGAATACTTTGGCTGGAGTAAAAGAAACCTATAATAACGACGTAATAAAAATGGTAAAATACCCCAAGAAATTAATACATAAGAAGTAACACAAAAATAAAATTCCAAGTTGTTAAGTAGAGCATGTCGATAATTCGCGGCCGACCTAACTAAAGCGACAACTGTAAAAGAAACGTTTGTGAACCAATTTATAAATCACGTTGCAGTTTCTCAGTAGGGCGTTAATTTGTAAATACTGGATTTTATTGTTCATATTGCATACTATGTTTCGATAACTTATTTACTGTCAGTAGTTTTTATTTTAGAACTGATGATGGTAAAGAAGTTACCGATGTCTGGGATGCAATGTGGAAAATAAAATAATGTAAATGAATTAACATTCCACTGAGTAAATGCACCGTCATTGGTATTGGTTCAAATTATGAACAGCTGCATGAGTACCATCACTCTTTTATGAATAAATGGAAGATAAAATTCTTAGAAACGTTTCTATGCAGAGTACTATAACTTTTTAAAGTGCTCACCTCAGAATGGATGAGGCGCAGGGACGTAAAACCAGTTTAAATTTCGTGCAGTGCTCCCAACATACGCACGTGAGCAGCTCACGTACTACAGTCGTGTATTTATTCTGTGACACAGACTGTTATACGCTCATCTAGTTAAATGCTGGCAGCCACGAGAAAAGGCACGTTATCTATCGACATGTACCCACACGACCCGACTACAGGCGCTGATGACCAAAGCGGTTTTGCGCCCTAAAACCATAAAAAAAATAAAAAAACGACCCGACTAGAAGTATGGGTGGGGTGAACTCTTTAAAACGTTACCGTATTGTGAATCATTCGGATAAAACAGCTTTCCACCGGGAGTGGACAGAGCTCACCCTATAATAATCGAACTGTATTGTCAGAACTGACTGCATTATTATATAAAAATTGACTAATCTTCTGTCTTTTCGTCTTCACTAATAGTATGATAATTTCATCTAACTTCTCAAACTCTGCAAATTTCTCCACACGTAGTGATTTAAGATGACTATTCATTGAGGTGGCTGTGCGATCTTTCCACAAATATACTTGTGACAGATTTTGCATTTGTGTCTGAAATCATTAATCTCAACGAAATAGTTCAAAATAAGTCTTCTTTTGGTTTCATTACTGCACTCTTAAATAATGTTACACCACAAAACTTGACTAAAAACACTGTACAATACAATAATATTATACAGCAACACAAACTAAACTGACGAGCTAGCAAACACTATACTGTCGCGGCAACGGACAGAGATCACCGCGTAATAATCCAATAAACACAATAGTGGCTGCCGGCACGTGTCTGCTTGCTACACACACCATACAGCGAGCTCCCGTCTGCGCAGCAGCCGGCGCGTTGGGACAATAAGCGAGCGCATCGATAATCTCGCCTTTGCTCAAAGTTCCGTTAAACTTCCAATTTAAAAATGCGGAACCGGATGTGAAAAAATGTGCGGAACTTACGCAGTTGTGGAAACGGGAGCAGAGGTCTGTCGCATCATCAGGAAGAGGTGTGAAATCAGCACGTGGCCTTCGAAGATACAGCCGGCTAATTGCGTCAACCCCTCCAAGCAGGCAGCAGCGGAAGAGACTCGTGCTGTCAGCACTCTGGTGAGTGGGGAGGCGCAGCGTCAGGCTCCAGACGGGCGATCACAATGCAGCTGTCACAGTCTTCGCAGAAGACAAGTCACTTTGGTTGGCGTAGACATGCAGCTCAGCGCAGGAAGCACCTGAGCACGCAGCGTGGAACCAAAGACCCCAGCGAAGGAAGCAGCTGCAATGGCGTGCGGAACCAAGTCTGTAGTAGCAGAGTGTGCCCGCACCAGGCAGGTGGTCAGGATCACTTGTGAATGATGGAGTACCGGGTAGGCACACTGAAGTTGGCAGATGTCATCCAGGAGATAGTCCTCTGCCCAGAAGCTCCTGCTGGAACCAGGACTAGATGCATACCGTAGTTCCACAACTAGCGCAGGCAGCGTCCAATGACAGCAGCCAGATGGTCCATTTCATGTCTACGCAGTCATGGGAAACTGGCTGCAGGCACACACTGCGTAGCTGAAATGGGCGGTATACATGGTGGTTTGTCACACACCTGTTTTGACAGCACGTCGTTCTTCATCATGTAGACGAACACAATGGCACGGTGCTGGGACTAGACTTGTGGTAATCGAGGTTATCTTTGTTACAATTTGGCTTATAAACATCTGCTGTATTAGCAGTGTCGCAGCATAGAGGCTGAATAAGTGGTAACTTTATTCCATTGGGATGCAAAGCCGGTGATTCTTCATGTATCAGCAGACTCTGCTTGATACTTCTTGGAAAAAACGTCTTTCTGACTTCTGTTTGCTTCGACTTCCTATGGCTTCTTACGTCAGCTCATGACGACAGTTGTCTCCTTGCTTGGTCGTTGGTTGCGATGTCCATGTCACAAAGTAACAATGCAACAGAAGGAAGATTAGATAGTAACGTCCTGCGCTAACTGACCCTTGCAAAAACGAAAATGGACACGCGTGTGTCCGGGAGAATATCTGCTTGGTATCTTTTATGGAAACCATTAGAGAAGTCAGTCAGAAAGAGTGAAAATTGTCTCATTAATACATCATCGTCATAGAAAGAGCTGCACCCAGAACGACAATGCACACTGCGATAATGCAGAAGGTATTACGCATACAAAATGATTACACTTCCAACTTTGAAGGACCAACACGTACAGCACTACTCGGCGTGAAAAAAAAGAAAAAAATACTAGCATGACGTAGGACCTCCATTGTTGTGAATACAAGCACCGAGGCGTCACAGCATGTAGTTGTACAGCTTTCGCATTGAGTCCTGTGATACTCCATGCCTTGCTCCTTGCACCTAGTGCGCAGATCCCACAGATTGATGGGTAGAAGTGGTGTCCTGATGACACGTCCCACGGCATCCCATATATTCCTGATCGGGCAGAGATCGTACAATGCGACTGGTCATGGCAGAGTCTCCACTGCTGGAAGGCACGCCTGGGAGATGGCAGCTATATGAGGACGGGAGGCGTCCTGTAGAAATACTACTTTGTCGCAGGTGCTCATGAACAGCAGAGATACTGGTCCCAGCACCACATCCACGTGCTTTGCGACTGTCACGTACACCTTTAAGAACACCAACGGTGAATGGGACCGAGCGAGGTGGCGCAGTGATCAGCACACTGGACTCGCATTCGGGAGGACGACGGTTCAATCCCGTCTCCGGCCATCCTGATTTAGGTTTTCCGTGATTTCCCTAAATCGTTTCAGGCAAATGCCGGGATGGTTCCTTTGAAAGGGCACGGCCGATTTCCTTCCCAATCCTTCCCTAACCCGAGCTTGCGCTCCGTCTCTAATGACCTCGTTGTCGTCGGGACGTTAAACACTAACAACCACCACCACCACGGTGAATGGACGCCGTAGGATACAACGGCTCACAGCAGCACAACAAACTGGTGGGACATATGACGGGAGATCACACACCACCACTCTTCATCGTGATCTACACTGCATCTCCAGACACGGATCAGGTGATCACCGCCTCCAAGACAGAAGTAAGAATCGTCTCGAAAGATGACCTGCTGCCAGTCTGCAGGATCCCATGTTCGTCGTTGCCGACATCTGGCGAGTCAGGCACGACACTGCTTGGGTGTGAGTGGCGTCACGCAACAGTCTACTAATGGTACTAGCACTTACAGGATGTTACGTAAAAGACAGGGAGCCCACTGCTGGTCACTATCGTTGCCGGTGTATCAGCTTGCCAGAATGCGTCAGACGCATACTTTGTTGCATATCTTAGTACCTACATACTCAGTTAACGTCTAAAGGGAAGAAAGATGTGGGGCCTTGCCCACTGGTCGCTAATAGGGCGTCTACGGGATGCAGCGTTCTCGGAATGCTATACAACAATTTCAGACTGACCGTCGTCGCGTACGGCTTGGGACAACGGAGGTTGATGCACGAGGGTGGAGCCTCTGATGGCCGCAAGCTGTAGCTGCTGGAGAGGACTGGCTTCGGACCGTACCCCGCCATTCGGCCTTCGCTCTGGCGGAAACGTCCCCCGGAAAACGACAAGAAGGGAACGCATCCACCTCCTACTGTCATGAATCAGATGAAGAAGGCGGTGTGAGCGGGTCCAGCTCCATGGGTGGGACGAGAGGAGGTGGAGGAGGCGGAGGCTCCGTCTCCATCGGATCGTCCCGTCGTGTCGTGATGACGCACTCCGGCGGCTGCTGCGGCCGCGCTGTCCTCTGGAGCCGTGAATCTGAAACAGAGGATTAGTGTTTAACCTGCCAATGTCATTACAGCTGCATCCAGAAGGACAATGGGGGTTGGATAAGAATGGGCAAAAAAATCCTCCGTGTCCTTTCGAGAGGAACCATTCCCGTGTTTGCCGTGTATGATTTAGTGAAGCCATGGAACTCTAAATCGGGATAAAAAATGCGTGTGAAATCTTCTGGGACTTAACTGCTAAGGTCATCAGTCCCAAAGCTTACACACTACTTAACCTAAATTATCCTAAGAAGAAACACACACACCCGTGCCCGAGGGAGGACTCGAACCTCCGCCGGGATCAGCCGCACAGTACATGACTTCAGCGCCTTAGATCGCTCGGCTAATCCCGCGCGGCTAAATCGGGATAGTCGGGCAGTGACTTGAATACCTTTCCTTCCGAAAACGAGTTCAATGTGCCAAACACTGAGCCACTTCAATCAGTCAGTAGACTGAAGTACCGATCAAAAACATTATGTGTTCCTAAGCACGCTATCCTCTAGATGCAAGACTGTTCCCTGCATGAAGTTCTACAACATTTCTGCCCCTTTTGACTATCGCCTTTGTCTATCAGTAAAGATTACAAGCTCCGATCACCGGTACAGTTTTCCGCCAGTTCCTGGTAAGTCAAGAAGAGTAAGTTGATAGAAGCATCGGGCTTTATTACAATTAAAGTTTCATGTTTTCCAGCAACTGACTGGGGTACAGGTACCCCAGCCTTTCGAGAATTTGGTACGCGGGGAGTTGAAACTGTTTGGACTGGAGTCTGACCCCTTTGCCATTCACGGGCGGGAGCTGTACCGTCTGAGATGTAGGAGATAGCTCTTTTTTACAGGATGGCTTTTTCTGCAAGGTTTGCAGCAGACCTTCCGCGAAGTATGGGAGCTGGGGATGAAATACTGGCTGAAATGAATTTGTAGGGGAAAGACATGAATTCCGCTTGGATAGCTCACACGGTAGAAGTCTTATCCGCTCGGTTTTAATCTGCCAGGACGTTTCAAATCAACCCACAGTCCAGTGCAGAGTTCAAATTCATTCTTGATCGGACATTGTCAAGTACAACGAAAAATGTATAGTCCCAGTACATCACACAGTACCATGTCAAACTGAGGAAAGTCCGGTAGGTTTGCTAGACTAGCCTGCTCAAAACGCTTACCTAAAGCCCACTATGACAGATCAAAACTGTGAAACACACCGCGAATATAAACTCATCATTTGGATATAGTCTGGTTTTATTGTTCAGGAACTTAATACGACATTAACATTTACAATGTCCAGTCACATTAATGTATCCACCTGCCAGACACCTGATGGCCACCTTCTTGCATTGCGTACGGCTGCGAGACTTGCACTGTGCCTTCTAGAATGAGGAGATCACCAAGGGAATGCCACGAAAACATTCTACGGACCACAACAAACGTTCTACCAAGTACACATCCACGGCCGTCTGTCTGATGGAGCATAAAGCATAATTCACCTCAAAAGATCTCCTGTCGCCACTTAGTCCAGTTACGGTGCTGGCGTGCAAATTCCAGCCTTCGTCGCCGATGGACAGCGGTCAGCATGGGTGCACGAACCGGACGGCTTCTGCGAAGCGCCACACGCAGCAACATCCGCTGAACGCTCTTTGAGGAGACACAGTTGGTAACCCCCTGCTTCATCTGGGCAGTCAGCTCCTCAACAGTCGCACGTCTAAATTGTCCGCAAACATTTTCGCAGCCGCCGTTCATTCCTGTCATCTATGACCAGAGGTGCATGACAGTTGCCTCGGCGCCGAATTGGATAGCGCCATTTTGCCATGCACGGTATACTTTAACCACTACGGCAAGCGAACAGTTCACAGAATTAGCCTTTTGAGAAATGCTTCCACCCTTGGCCCGAAGGCCAATGGTCATGCCCTTTTGTACCTTTGATAAATCGCTGCGTTATCCATTACGACAGCAACTGCACTGTCTTCCGTGTCTGATGCTTCACCTCCTCCCCCCCCCCCCCCCCAACCCCCTCCAAATGCTTTATATTCCCTCCACTGCTAGTGCTGCCAACTACCGCCTGCGAGTGATTATTGACGCCAAAATAAGCGGTGGTCACATTAATGTGACTGAACCGTCTATTTTTGGCGTCAGACTCGCCTCTCGACCTTACTGTTTCTTCACGGCGTTGGAACTTTCTCTTTCCCCCAGTATCACCGGTGTAGACGTTACGGGTTACTCGCCAGACAGTCGCTGTACTCTGTTTGCCGTAGGTTCCTGGAGTTTACGGAGCGTCTCGGCCCGCGACGGCTGTCACTGACGGCACGCCGCCGGTCTGCTGGAAGCGTATGACGCAAGATTTATGGTCGTAATGTTTTTGCCGAGCGCCGGATTAACGAGCGGCCGCCACCGCCACCATGCGGGTAGAGTCACCTTCCAGCGGCTGCGGCTGGGCCAGAGGCTGGGGGCTGGCTGGGTGCGCACCAAGGACGCCTGCCTACCGGCGACACGCGCCAAGCCCCACAGCCACTACTGTCACGCACTGTCCTACACACTGTCCAGATAACCTTAGACTCACAGTATGGGTCGAATCCGGAATTTTTTATAGCGTTAGTCCATTAAATAATATTTCTTGCATAACTCAAAGAACCATCGTAACACACGCTATCCAGTCATCGGAAGCACAACTGGTAAAATGTCGGTTGGTTGATAGAGGCATACTGTTCTTGTGACCTTTAGCCAGATGCCACGCTGCTCGACCCTGTGCAAGCCTCTTCATCTCTGCATAAATGCTGCAATCTACACCGAAGAGCCAAAGAAACTGGTGCACCTGCCTAATGACGTGTAGTGCCAACGCGAACACGCAGAAGTGCCGCAACACGAATTGGCATGGAGTCGATAATGCTCCATGTAGTGCTGGAGGGAACTGACACCATGAATCCACACCATGAATCCTGCAGGAGGTCCATAAATCCGTAAGATTACGAAGAACAGGAGATCCCTTCTGAACAGCACGTTGCAAAGCATCCCAGATATGCCCAATAATGTTCATGTCTAGGGAGTTTGGTGGCCAGAGGAAGTGTTCAAGCTCAGAAAAGCGTTCGTGGAAACACTCTGCAGCAATTCTGGCTGTGTGGGTTGTCGCATCATCCTGCTGGAATTGCCCAAAACCGTCGGAAGGCATAATGGACATGTGAATGGATGCAGGTGATCAGACAGGTTGTTTACGTACGTTTCACCTGTTAGCGTCGTATCTAGACGTATCAGGGGTCCCATATCACTCCATTACAGAGCCTTCACGAGGTTGCAGCTTGAACAGTACCCTGATGACATGCAGGGTCCATGGATTGATGAGGTTTTCTCCACATCCGTACACGTTCATCCGCTCGATGCAATTTTAAACGAGACTCGTCTGACCAGGCAACATGTTTCCAGCAATCGAAATCCAATGTCGGTGTTGACGGGCCCAGGCGAGGCGTAAAGCTTGGTGTCGTGCAGTCATCAAGGGTACACGAGTGGGCCTTCGGTGCCGAAAGCCCATATCGATGACGTCCGTTGAATGATTCGCACGCTGACACTTGTTGATGGCCCACCATTAAAATCTACAGCAATTATCGGAAGGGTTGCACTTCTGTCACGTTGAACAATTCTCTTCAGTCGTCGTTGGTCCCTTTCTTGCAGGATTTTTTTCCGGCCATAGCGATGTCGGAGATCTGATGTTTTACCAGATTCCTGATATTCACGGTACACTCGTGAAATGATCGTACGGGAAAATCCCCACTTCATCGCTACCTCGGAGATGATGTGACACATCGCTCGTGCGCCACTATAACCACACGTTCAGACTCAGTTAAATCTTGATAACTGGCCATTGTGGCTACAGTAACCGATCTAACAACTGCGCCAGACACTTATCTTATACAGGCGTTGCCGACTGCAGCACCGTATTCTGCCTGTTTACATATCCCTGTATTTGAATACGCATGTCTATACCAGTTTCTTTGGCATTTCAGTGTATCTGTTTTTGAAACAACTTACGATACGTAACCGTTGGTCTCCCTCTGTAATTATTACTGTCCACACGTCCCTGCATTAGCATATTAATTAATCATTGATACCTTATAGTGTGTTCTTATCATCTTAGCTCTTCTTTTAGTCAAGCTGTCCAATAAATTTCTTTTTTCGGTACCTCCTCATTAGTTATCATATCCACCCACGTAATCTTTATAATTCTTTTGTAGGACTATATTTCAAAAGCTACTACTCTTTTCTTGTCTCAAATGTCTATCGTCCACATTTCTCTTCTGTACGAAGCTATACTCCAGACTGTAAGAAAACTCTTCCTGGCGCTTAAACTAATATTTCTCTTTTTATAACTGGTTGTATTTTCCGTTTACTTACGTCTTAAGTTTTGTAAAATTTCAGAAATGACAAAACGGCTGTGAGGAGCTCCAGGACATTAGTCACATGATCTCTGGCTGCCGTGGATACAGAAGGGGATGCGACTGACAAATTACGCGGCTGTTGCGCATTCATCAACAAATTCCTTCTAATATGTTAATCCTCTCGTTTACGAAGAATTTAGGTATTTAAAATTTATTAGCGGCTCTGGTTTGAAAAGTTGGAATCGTAACTGTTAAGTTTGGATTTTGCGTATGTGTAAAGGTGTTCTTTCGCAGTGTTTGAAATCCAGTTGTTAACTTAAGGGACCGATGTATTTAGTTCAGTATTATTGTAAGACGTTTGGTGTATTGTATTAATCACCATGTAATTGAGGTATTTTTTAACTTTCTAAGACATGAGGTGTTTGTCCTGGCTATCTAGGTGCAACCGAAGACCGATAAACACACAAAAAACAAATACCATTTTTCGTCAAGCTTGTTGTTTAATATATTTGTTCACCACCGCGATTTCAGCATAATATTTGTAAAGGCCAGTTGAACTTCAAGAATGCATTCTCTTCCCAAGATTTTTTATAAAAATGAAATTATTTTTAAGAGTTATTGTTATTACGTATAAATCTGACTGTTTTGTTGTTGATTATTATTTTGGCCGGACTGGTACTGAGCATTTTTCAGAAGCCCATTTTCAGCTGTCCTGTAGAAAATACATAATAGCATGTGGTACGGGATGTGTTCACAATTTTGGTTTTATGTCGCCCAGTACTTACGTATGATTTAGTATTGTGCGCTCATAGAATTTCCTTAGATTTATTTGGAGATTTTACTTGAACTTTTAATTGGTTTTAAGTATGTCCTCTTCGTTTCAACGAGGCGAGTAGTTTACTTTACCAACGATACCTGTATTGTGACTTTGCATAACGTCCGTACTGTTTTCTGCGACTAGGGTGATGTATATAATCGTTTTGTTTGGTTACTTTGGTTCTGTCAGTTATTAAAAGTCAAATATGTAAAACATAATTAGTATAAACGTAAACTATATATATAACATGCATAAATTCTATTGTGTGTAGTTTATGTGGTCACTTCATTTTTGATGAAATCTCGGTATAGGAGGACATTTGGAAAATTCTGATAAACTCTTTGTTTCATAGGTCTGTCTGTTCATGTAGAATATTATTCGGGTCTGTTTTCATGTCGGTAAAGACCTTTATTTCTTCGAGGACGTTGAGATATCTGTACTTAGCAACTGTATGTAAAAGCGCCATGTACATTATTCATGCCTTCATAAAATTTTGTTTCAAAATTTTTTCCTGTTTGACTGATATATATTTTCTCACAGTCTTTACTTTTTAGTTTATAAAAATCAGCAGTCTTGCCTATATACATACATACAATACCAATAATCTACTACCCTTGATTAACTTTTGCTGATATTAGGCGTATAATCTCTCTTTAGAACACTATCTATTCCGTACAGCTGCACTTCCAAGTCCTTGACAGAATTGCAGTGTCATCAGCATAACTTCATATTATTGAATATCCTCCATTAATTTTAACATCCATTGCAAATTTATCGTTAGTTTCGCTTACTGTTGCTCAAGGTAAAGACTAAATAATGTTAGGGATACGGTAAAATAGCAATAGAAAGTTTAAACAAGAATTTAAGAACACAAGTAGTAAATTTTTATGACAACATTTCAATGTAAAATGACAAAATTTTATAGATCCAATTTCTACATTCCATTGATAGCCGCTAGGTCAGCTACTGTAAAATTTCTGGAGAATATCTCGAAACTTCGTCATATTCACAAAATTTTTCCCTTCTCTGTTTCAAATCCCTTCCTTATATATAGCTGTGTTAAATTTGAATTAGTAGAAAAAAATTATCTTACTGTGCAATGAATTAATGCAGCAAATTAGTCATTGTTCCTTCAGCATCCTAAGTACGGTGGATGTCATGACCTGGTTTAAATGAGTTCAGTTTGAGTAGAATTTTCTCGCAACAATGTACATCAATAAATGGCCCATAGCAAAGCGATCGAGCTTCTGTTGGAGAAATAAGTCGTCGCTTAGGAACCATGCTATCTCGTATTATCATATGGATGTTGCTTAAAGGCGTCTGGACCTGAGGAATCGCTCGTCAGCTGATTCGTACAGAGAATCACCGTGAATTCTCATTAATCCATACATATGAAGAACACATGTATGAATATAATGGACAAGAGTCCTTGAAAGACCCACCAGTTCGCAAACACCCTCAGTTCCAGCCGCCTGTCTTTGTTGAGCATGTTAAGAACGTACCTTGACAGAGACAAACTGTGACGAGAGCCCTAGGGACCTGCTGGCAGATTACGATGATGCTACTGAGCACGCCAGTAGCCATGAGGCATTGGTTGGGTGTCCAGAGGTTGCCTGCCTGCAGGCGTATAGGACTCCATCACAGTTTGTCTCTGTAGAGGTACATTTTTAAGGTGCACCGAGGGTATTGCCGAACTGAGGGACTTAAACGGACACTTTGCCATTTTAGTCACGTATGTGTCGATGTTGCACCCCCATGATCACGTCACAGTAGGGCAGAAAACAGGAGGACTGAAAACGCATAAGCTCCCTTTGCTGCTTCGGAACGGGTTGGGATTTAGTGGAATGGTTTTTAACGGACCCTAGTGGTTCTAAAGGTACGCCAGAGAGAGAAGTGATCGCATTGCACGCCAAAGGGGTACTATCACGTTCGTTGTGTTTGACGACCCACGATGTCCTTAGTAGAGGGGTTGAATCGTCGGGAGGGTGTCAGCGGTGTCAAATGTTATCAAGAATGTCGTCCTGCTACTTATCACACTATGAATTGTCTTTTTAGGTTGCTTAATGTGTGGAAATCAACGCCCCCAGAGAAGGGGCGGTTTCGTTGACGCCATTTATGCTTCCTCCTGACACCTTTTGGTGTGGATTCTGAGTGGCGGTGTTTCTGAAATGTTTTCCACGTTCATCCACAAGAAAAACTAGTGATTTCAACGCTGGGCGTTGCGGTTCTGACCTCCATTCCGACGACGTTCCCACCGTTGCGTTGTGCAGCAGTGTGATGAAATTTGGTGCGAATGCGACATCATTAAGCCACCTCACATCTCACGTGAACTTCTGAGCTCTGGCCTTTTTCTCACTTGTCTCGACACCTCACTGTCTGAAGCATCACCGAGCCCGTGTGTGACGTCGCAGGGCGCCACGCTTTTGCACAATCGCAGAGGAAGGCGTTAGACATCTTTAAGAGAAATTTCAAAATTCTACGTCGCACTGAGAGACAGTTACGGCGTTTCGAAAAAGTGATACATCAACTATGTTGCACTGCATACGTCTGACTCTGAACATCATGTCGGCCTTAATGGCGGTATCGGAAGACAGCTAAAGTAACTTGTCATTTAAGCATATTAGACACCGCCTGGAGATAATCAAGTTAATAACGTGTAACACTGCCTGTAGCTTAGACTATGACCTCCATTCAGTGAGAGGAAAGGTTCACAGGTGTCTTCAGGTATGCCATATGCAGCTGAAGCACTCGTTACGGGGATGTCGAGTGCTAAAAATAGCCACAAATAGTCCCAGACATTTTCAACTTCATTAAGATCGTGTGATTCCGTGGGCCAGTCGAGGTGTGCGGGATTACTGACTATTTGTCAAAGTGCAGTTGTCATTTTAGAAGACAAGAGCGTTCGCAGCTTGCTCGTCATAAAGACGTACAAAAAAGGGCACCACCAGATCACCAAGAACGCTGAAATACACATCCTGTTCACGTTCAGCTTACCCTGAAGGAGTGTGGTCAAGTCATGTTACGAGAAAGGCCCCCAAACATCAGAAACTCGTCTCTGGGCTAAGTTACACTGCAAGTTGAACGTCCCACTGGGCTGCTGGTGCACTCGGCGCCCTGTCTCATTTGAAAAGAGGAGAAACTACGGCCGGCCGCTGTGACCGAGCGGTTCTAGGCGCTTCAGTCCGGAACCGCGCTGCTGCTACGGTCGCAGCTTCGAATCGTGCCTCGGGCATGGATGTGTGTGATGTCCTTAAGTTAGTTAGGTTTAAGTAGTTCTAAGTTCTAGGGGACTGATGACTTCAGACGTTAAGTCCCATAGTGCTTAGAGCCGTTTGAACCATTTGCGAAACTGCAACTTGTTCAACCACACTACACGCCTCCAATCCGCCATTGTTCAGTTTCTGTGTTGTTTGATGCTTTGAAGAAGTGCAGCGTTATGTGTCTCTGTGGTACATGATATTTTTGCTAAATACTCGAGTAAAAAAAATTTACTGAATGCAGTTCTCATCGCAATGTTCGCTTGGAAATTTGTTGAGATAGACCCGCATTCACTGAGGCAGCGATTAGATCGGACGTGAAACCGATAGTCATTGACGTAACGTGACATTCGCCTTTGGTCCCTGTCAGATAGCATCGTTTTACGACTAACGATCTCATGCCTTGTAGAAATACTGTGAGTGGTCAAACCCTGTAAAATAATGGGAAGTTTGCGTTGATACGCCATGAAATCAGACTTCTTTATTCAGTACGTGTAATGTGCCCGTCCAAACACTCTTTACTGCTATTTTGTTAAATCGTCGACAAACGGGACGAGGCAGCTAACGTTGACGTGCACGCAGACAGGATATCCCACGTCACGAGACACAGCGCCGCCGGCACACGGCAATATGGTACTTGACGTGATGTTGCGCTCTAAGCGCCCTCCAGCGACGGCTGTCACATTTATTTGGCTCGCAAACAGTACACTTTGTTGATAAAAATGGACCCTCGCGGATTCCCACATTAGCTCTACTAAAACGAACATTTTCTTTCCTGACCGTATACTAGTCATGTTTTTCCCTCTGTGGTATACATAAATAAAAACTTTAATATCCGTGAAAGTCTAATAAGAGAATAATCGGAGAGGCATGTCCACTCAGGGAAGACGTTATTTAAGTTCACCAAATCATACACATTCACTCCTGACATCCCTGGAGCTGTTCAAAAATGATTCTAAGCAGTCGCCTAGACTTAGAGCTACTTAAACCTAACTAACCTAAGGACATCACACACATCAATGCCTGAGGCAGGATTCGAACCTGCGACCGTAGCAGCATCGCGGTTCCGAACTGAAGCGTCTAGAACCGCTCGGTCACAGCGGCAGGCCCTGGAGCTGCGTCACGACGCCCTTACCAGACAGCTGAAGAATTCTATGAAAGACAGCTGGCACAGGCATTGGAAAGCAAATAGGCGTCTTAATTTAAAAAAAAAAATGGAAGGCAAAGCCACGGCTGTATACATTGATAAAGAATATCCTCTAATTCAATAAATACGCTTTCGAAAAAATGTGAGAATGAATATTACAATATTTGAAATAATAAAAAGAAATGGTAGTTGCACTTGGACAGTATATATCGTCAGTACAAGTAAAACACAACTTTGCTAATTACATAGTCAGCAAAAATGTTTCGTATGCCCTTTGAGAGAGATTGTGTGTGTGTGTGTGTGTGTGTGTGTGTGTGTGTGTGTTTGTGTGTGTGTGTGTGTGTGTGTGAGCGAGAGAGAGAGAGGGAGAGAGAAAGAGGGAGGGAGAGACGGAAAGAGAATGCAAACTATTTATATTCATTTACGCAATAATTGTAAATGCACACTACCAGCCTTTCAGGTACGCGTGTGGAATCGAACGGGTGACAAAAGAACATCAAAGTGCCATTGCAGATCGATAAATACAAGACCAGAGAAGCAATACTTGAAAAATATACGGTAAATGAAACGCTAGAACCGTAAGCGGAACGAGAACCAGTTGCACGGTAAAGTCTAGACAGTGTGTCCCAGTTGCGTTAGGATTATGGCTATGATAAATGAAAGTTGTGGGTTATGTTAAAAAAATCGCTGTGTTTATTCAAAACTGTCTCCTCCTGAATCAAAACAGAGCTGAAATTCTTTTGAAAGTATTTTGAAACAGTCAATATAGTCCTTTTTTTGGAGTTACATTTAGTGTATCAGCACAGTTTTCTCCGATTTCATTAATTGCCTCATAGCGGTGTACTTTCACTGCCAACTTCAATTTGGGAAACAACCAGAATGCGGCGAATAGGTTGGGTGCCCCAGAACTGATCAATTTGCTAGCCAAAAACTCGTGCACAATCTTCGCTTCGTGGGCTGGGATGTCACTATGGAGGAGCAATCTGCCTCTCGGTATTCGAGTCGAATTTGAGGAATTCTCGCCCACAAAAGCTCGAGGACTTAAGAAACTTGATGTTGTCTCAATGGTCGCTGCTATTTTACGATGAGCGTCAGACACAAACTATTACATTTGCGGCCAACATGCCTGCTGCAGCAACGCTTTGACTTCCTACACAGCTCTTTCTGATACTTCAAGGACTGTAACGCCGGCACACTCCACGAGATAGCATTCCAGTGTGGAATTGTACACAAGGAGTCGTAACGGAACCGGAACACACTGTGCACGTACAGCAGGCAACTGTACGAGGTGCATTCAAGTTATAAGGCCTCCGATTTTTTTTCTCCGGACTGGAAAGAGATAGAAACATGCGCATTGTTTTAAAATGAGGCCACGTTCATTGTCAATACATCCCAGAGATGGCAGCACCGTACGGCAGATGGAATTTTACCGCCAGCGGCGAGAATGAGAACTGTTTTAAATACTTAAAATGGCGACGTTTTCCTTACTTGAACAGTGTGCAATCATTCGTTTTCTGAATTTACGTGGTGTGAAACCAATTGAAATTCATCGACAGTTGAAGGAGACATGTGGTGATGGAGTTATGGATGTGTCGAAAGTGCGTTCGTGAGTGCGACAGTTTAATGAAGGTAGAACATCGTGTGACAACAAACCGAAACAATCTCGGGCTCGCACAAGCCGGTCTGACGACATGATCGAGAAAGTGGAGAGAATTGTTTTGGGGGATCGCCGGATGACAGATCGCCTGCAGAGTTGGCATTTCTGTGGGTTCTGTGCACACAATCCTGCATGACGACCTGAAAATGCGAAAAGTGTCATCCAGGTGGGTGCCACGAATGCTGACGGACGACCACATGGCTGCCCGTGTGGCATGTTGGCAAGCAATGTTGACGCGCAACGACAGCATGAATGGGACTTTCTTTTCGTCGGTTGTGACAATGGATGAGTCGTGGATGCGATTTTTCAATCCAGAAACAAAGCACCAGTCAGCTCAATGAAAGCACACAGATTCACCGCCACCAAAAAAATTTCGGGTAACCGCCAGTGCTGAAAAAATGATGGTGTCCATGTTCTGGGACAGCGAGGGCGTAATCCTTACCCATTGCTTTCCAAAGGGCACTACGGTAACAGGTGCATCCTACGAAAATGTTTTGAAGAACAAATTCCTTCCTGCACTGCAACAAAAACGTCCGGGAAGGGCTGCACGTGTGATGTTTCACAAAGCCAACACGATCGCACATCGAGCTAACGTTACGCAACAGTTTCTTCGTGATAACAACTTTGAAGTGATTCCTCATGCTCCCTACTCACCTGACCTGGCTCCTAGTGACTTTTGGCATTTTCCAACAATGAAACACACTCTCCGTGGCCGCACATTCACCAGCCGTGCTGCTATTGCCTCAGCGATTTTCCAGTAGTCAAAACAGACTCCTAAAGGTTCAAATGGCTCTGAGCACTATGGGACTCAACTGCTGAGGTCATTAGTCCCCTAGAACTTAGAACTAGTTAAACCTAACTAACCTAAGGACATCACAAACATCCATGCCCGAGGCAGGATTCGAACCTGCGACCGTAGCGGTCTCGCGGTTCCAGACTGCAGCGCCTTTAACCGCACGGCCACTTCGGCCGGCCAGACTCCTAAAGAAGCCTTCGCCACTGCCATGGAATCATGGCGTCAGCGTTGTGAAAAATGTGTACGTCTGCAGGGCGATTACGTCGATAAGTAACGCCAGTTTCATCGATTTCGGGTGAGTAGTTAATTAGAAAAAAAAATCGGAGGCCTTAGAACTTGAATGCACCTCGTATTATCAGTTTGAACCAAACAGCATGCTGGAGGCCCGAAAGACCAACAACCTTCTTTCAGAACGTTTAAACCGCACCAATGCATGAACCTAAGAGAAGTGCTTTCTCTTTCAGGTCTTGTCAGTACCTCAGTTTTGGCGGTCTGCCCTCTAACTGTCTCCTGCTGGTCAAAGTTACTAAACTGACAGACATATGAGACGCTAAGAGGAGCAGAGGTATTTGCCACATGCCGGTCGAAATCGTTAGGGAAACAGGAGACTTGCGACGTGTGCACTTGAGAGGAATACATGGAATTATGAAACAATACGGCGCGGACGACGTTGCCGATTTTCAGGATGTTCCAATTCAGGATCACGTGAGTTCCTCGTAGCCGTTCTACAGGGTGTTTCACAATTAATGTTACACACTTCTATAGGTTGTACAGGGGACTTCATAAATCTAGCTTTACATAGGAACCCTAGTATAGAAACGATTTATTTCCATGTTACAAGGAAAACAAGAGCTACAAAATAGCGAGCTAAATGTTTGTTACGCAGTCCGCCTTCTGTGGTGGGCTATCCACATTCCAGAGTATTACAATGATGCGATGTCATGTGATGTCCTCTGATTGCATCTGCCTCGTTTTCACGCTTCCTGGTGAGGCGTGCCTGAGTACAAGTTCGCGGAGTACACCGATATGCTGGTAATTTCCGGTGATGCTCGCCGTAATGAATAAGCATTATAATGATGTGATGCCATAGGATGTCCTGATTCCATCTGCCTTGTTTTCACGCTTCCTGGTGATGCGTCAGCACGATGCCTGAGTACACGTTCGCGGAGTACACGGATATGTTGTTGATTTGGGCGATGCTCGCTGTAATGGAAGAGAAACTAAACGTCTGTACCACGAATATGTTCCAAATCGTGTGAATCTATCGCACTACATGGCTGCCAGAGTAGAACAACGACTACGGTGAAGTGGAAAATTCACAAGCGACAGAGCAAACTGTGGTGCTTCAGGAAGGAGGCGAATTGTCGTATTGGAGAGGAAGTGCTTCATCGAGGAGTACTCGAGCCATTGCACATGCCTTGCATGTTTCTCACTCTTCTTCTGGTATGTTCTGCAGGAACATCAACTCAAGCCATATAACAGTCAGCCACACCATGCTAACGGTGGATTCTGTGTTACGTCTCAAATTATGTGCTTGGTTTTTACACCATTGTGTGATTTTTTCCCAGTTTACTAGCCGAATTTTGTTCACTGACGAAGCGCGTTTCAACAGAGGTGTTTTGAGCGCTCAAAATAGCATCATTTTGCATCAAGAAAACCCCAGATTCAGCTCCTTTAGACTTTTTTGTGGGGCCACATGAAGAGTCTTGTTTACGAGATGCCTGTCCAGTCGGAGGAAGATCCAGTTGCACGAATCATGGCTGTGGCAGAAGTGATTAACCATACACCCGCATGCTGGACGGAGTTTATGCCAACTTACTGCGCAGATACAATCTCTGCACCGATCTTGGCGGTCGTCACATCGAATAGCTGTCGTAAAATCACACAGGGGTGAAATCTGTTCGTTTTGTTTTCATTGTAACGTAGAAACGAACCATTTCCGTAGGTGGTTTCCTATGTAAAACTTTATCTTCTAAGTCCCCTCTACAACCTATAGAAGTGTGTAAAATGAACTGTGGAACACCCTATACAGGGTGGTCCATTGATCGTGACCGGGTCAAATATCTCACGAAATAAGCGTCAAACGAAAACACTAAAAAGAACGAATCTTGCCTAGCTTGAAGGGGGAAACCAGATGGCGCTATGGCTGGCCCGCTAGATGGAGCTCCCATAGGTCAAACGGATATCAACTGAGTTTTTTAAAATAGGAACTCCCATTTTTATTACATATTCGTGTAGTACGTAAAGAAATATGAATGTTTTCGTTGGACCACTTTTTTCAATTTGTGATAGATGGCGCTCGCTGTAATAGTCTCGAAACATATGGCTCCCAATTTTAGACGAACAATTGGTAATAGGAAGGTTTTTTTAAATTAAAATACAGAACGTAGGTACGTTTGAACATATTATTTCGGTTGTTCCAATGTGATACATGTACCTTTGTGAACTTATCATTTCTGAGAACGAATGCTGTTACAGCGTGCTTACCTGTAAATACCACATTAATGCAATAAATGCTCAAAATGATGTCCGTCAACCTCAATGCATTTGGTAATACGTGTAACGACATTCCTCTCAACAGCGAGTAGTTCGCTTTCCGTAATGTTCGCACATGCATTGACAATGCGCTGACGCATGTTATCAGGCGTTGTCGGTGGATCACGTTAGCAAATATCCTTCAACTTTCCCCACAGAAAGAAATCCGGGGACGTCAGATCCGGTGAATGTGCGGGCCATGATATGGTGATACGACGACCAATCCATCTGTCATCAAATATGCTATTCAATACCGCTTTAACCGCAGGCGAGCTATGAGCCGGACATCCATCATGTTGGAAGTACATCGCCATTCTGTCATGCTGTGAAACATCTTGTAGTATCATCGGTAGAACATTACGTAGGAAATCAGCATACATTGCACCATTTGGATTGCCATCGATAAAATGGGGGCCAATTATCCCTCTTCCCATAATGCCGCACCATACATTACCCCGCCAAGGTCGCAGATGTTACACTTGTCGAGGCCATTGTGGATTTTCCGTTGCCCAATAGTGCATATTATGCCGGTTTACGTTACCGCTGTTGGTAAATGACGCTTCGTCGCTAAACAGAACGCGTGCAAAACGTCTGTCATCGTCCCGTAATTTCTCTTGTGCCCAGTGGCAGAGCTGTACAAGACGTTCAAAGTCGCCGCCATTCGATCCCTGGCGCATAGAAATATGGTACGGTTGAATCGATGTTGATGTAGCATTCTCAACACCGACGTTTTTGAGATTCCCGATTCTCCCGCAATTTGTGTGCTACTGACGTACGGATTAGCCGCGACAGCAGCTAAAACACCTACTTGGGCATCATCATTTGTTGTAGGTCGTAGTTGACGTTTCACATGTGGCTGAACACTTCCTGTTTCCTTAAATAACGTAACTATCCGGCTAACGGTCCGGGCACTTGGATGATGTGGACAGGATTTGTGATTGGTGTACAGAATGGCAGCGAACTCTAAATATAGATAAATGTAAATTAATGCAGATGAATAGGAAAAAGGATCCTCTAATGTTTGAATACTCCATTAGTAGTGTAGCGCTTGACACAGTCACGTCGATTAAATATTTGGGCGTAACATTGCAGAGCGATATGAAGTGGGACAAGCATGTAATGGCAGTTGTGGGGAAGGCGGATAGTCGTCTTCGGTTCATTGGTAGAATTTTGGGAAGATGTGGTTCATCTGTAAAGGAGACCGCTTATAAAACACTAATACGACCTATTCTTGAGTACTGCTCGAGCGTTTGGGATCCCTATCAGGTCGGATTGAGGGAGGACATAGAAGCAATTCAGAGGCGAGTTGTTAGATTTGTTACTGGTAGGTTTGATCATCACGCGAGTGTTACGGAAATGCTTCAGGAACTCAGGTGGAAGTCTCTAAAGGAAAGGAGGCGCTCTTTTCGTGAATCGCTACTGAGGAAATTTAGAGAACCAGCATTTGAGGCTGACTGCAGTACAACTTTACTGCCGCCAACTTACATTCCCCCCCCCCCCCCCCCCCCCCCCCCATGAACCATGGACCTTGCCGTTGGTGGGGAGGCTTGCGTGCTTAAGCGATACAGATAGCCGTACCGTAGGTGCAACCACAACGGAGGGGTATCTGCTGATCTGCTGAGAGGCCAGACAAACGTGTGGTTCCTGAAGAGGGGCAGCAGCCTTTTCAGTAGTTGCAAGGGCAACAGTCTGGATGATTGACTGATCTGGCCTTGTAACAATAACCAAAACGGCCTTGCTGTGCTGGTACTGCGAACGGCTGAAAGCATGGAGAAACTACAGCCGTAATTTTTCCCGAGGGCATGCAGCTTTACTGTATGATTAAATGATGATGGCGTCCTCCTGGGTAAAATATTCCGGAGGTAAAATAGTCCCCCATTCGGATCTCCGGGCAGGGACTACTCAAGAGGATGTCGTTATCAGGAGAAAGAAAACTGGCGTTCTACGGATCGGAGCGTGGAATGTCAGATCCCTTAATCGGGCAGGTAGGTTAGAAAATTTAAAAAGGGAAATGGATAGGTTGAAGTTAGATATAGTGGGAATTAGTGAAGTTCGGTGGCATGAGGAACAAGGCTTCTGGTCAGGTGACTACAGGGTTATAAACACAAAATCAAATAGGGGTTATGCAGGAGTAGGTTTAATAATGAATAGGAAAATAGGAATGCGGGTAAGCTACTACAAACAGCATAGTGAACGCATTATTGTGGCCAAGATAGACACGAAGCCCACGCCTACTACAGTAGTACAAGTTTATATGCCAACTAGCTCTGCAGATGAAGAAATAGAAGAAATGTATAATGAAATAAAAGAAATTATTCAGATTGTGAAGGGAGACGAAAATTTAATAGTCATGGGTGACTGGAATTCGAGTGTAGGAAAATGGAGAGGAGGAAACATAGTAGGTGAATATGGATTGGGGCTAAGAAATGAAAGAGGAAGCCGCCTGGTAGAATGTTGTACAGAGCACAACATAATCATAACTAACCCTTGGTTTAAGAATCATGAAAGAAGGTTGTATACATGGAAGATCCCTGGAGATACTAAAAGGTATCAGATAGATTATATAATGCTAAGACAGAGATTTAGGAACCAGGTTTTAAATTGTAAGACATTTCCAGGGGCAGATGTGGACTCTGACCACAATCTATTGGTTATGACCTGTAGATTAAAAATGAAGAAACTGCAAAAAGGTGGGAATTTAAGGAGATGGGACCTGGATAAACTGAAAGAACCAGAGGTTGTACAGAGTTTCAGGGAGAGCATAAGGGAACAATTGACAGGAATGGGGGAAAGAAATACAGTGGAAGAAGAATGGGTAGCTTTGAGGGACGAAGTAGCGAAGGCAGCAGAGGATCAAGTAGGTAAAAAGACGAGGGCTAGTAGAAATCCTTGGGTAACAGAAGAAATATTAAATTTAATTGATGAAAGGAGAAAATACAAAAATGCAGTAAATGAAGCAGGCAAAAAGGAATACAAACGTCTCAAAAATGAGATCGACAGGAAGTCCAAAATGGCTAAGCAGGGATGGCTAGAGGACAAATGTAAGGATGTAGAGGCCTATCTCACTAGGGGTAAGATAGATACTGCCTACAGGAAAATTAAAGAAACCTTTGGAGAGAAGAGAACGACTTGTATGAATATCAAGAGCTCAGATGGAAACCCAGTTCTAAGCAAAGAAGGGAAAGCAGAAAGGTGGAAGGAGTATATAGAGGGTCTATACAAGGGCGATGTACTTGAGGACAATACTATGGAAATGGAAGAGGATGTAGATGAAGATGAAATGGGAGATATGATACTACGTGAAGAGTTTGACAGAGCACTGAAAGACCTGAGTCGAAACAAGGCCCCCGGAGTAGACAACATTCCATTGGAACTACTGACGGCCTTGGGAGAGCCAGTCCTGACAAAACTCTACCATCTGGTGAGCAAGATGTATGAAACAGGCGAAATACCCTCAGACTTCAAGAAGAATATAATAATTCCAATCCCAAAGAAAGCAGGTGTTGACAGATGTGAAAATTACCGAACTATCAGTTTAATAAGTCACAGCTGCAAAATACTAACAAGAATTCTTTACAGACGAATGGAAAAACTAGTAGAAGCCAACCTCGGGGAAGATCAGTTTGGATTCCGTAGAAACACTGGAACACGTGAGGCAATACTGACCTTACGACTTATCTTAGAAGAAAGATTAAGGAAAGGCAAACCTACGTTTCTAGCATTTGTAGACTTAGAGAAAGCTTTTGACAATGTTGACTGGAATACTCTCTTTCAAATTCTGAAGGTGGCAGGGGTAAAATACAGGGAGCGAAAGGCTATTTACAATTTGTACGGAAACCAGATGGCAGTTATAAGAGTCAAGGGACATGAAAGGGAAGCAGTGGTTGGGAAGGAAGTGAGACAGGGATGTAACCTATCCCCGATGTTATTCAATCTTTATATTGAGCAAGCAGTGAAGGAAACAAAAGAAAAATTCGGAGTAGGTATTAAAATCCATGGAGAAGAAATAAAAAATTTGAGGTTTGCCGATGACATTGTAATTCTGTCAGAGACAGCAAAGGACTTGGACGAGCAGTTGAATGGAATGGACAGTGGCTTGAAAGGGGATATAAGATGAACATCAACAAAAGCAAAACAAGGATAATGGAATGTAGTCTAATTAAGTCGGGTGATGCTGATGGAATTAGATTAGGAAATGAAGCACTTAAAGTTGTAAAGGAGTTTTGCTATTTGGGGAGCAAAATAACTGATGATGGTCGAAGTAGAGAGGATATAAAATGTAGGCTGGCAATGGCAAGGAAATCGTTTCTGAAGAAGAAAAATTTGTTAACATCCAGTATTGATTTAAGTGTCAGGAAGTCATTTCTGAAAGTATTCGCATGGAGTGTAGCCATGTATGGAAGTGAAACATGGACGATAAATAGTTTGGACAAGAAGAGAATAGAAGCTTTCGAAATGTGGTGCTACAGAAGAATGCTGAAGATTAGATGGGTAGATCACATAACTAATGAGGAAGTATTGAATAGGATTGGGGAGAAGAGAAGTTTGTGGCACAACTTGACCAGAAGAAGGGATCGGTTGGTAGGACATGTTCTGAGGCATCAAGGGATCACCAATTTAGTATTGGAGGGCAGCGTGGAGGGTAAAAATCGGAGAGGGAGACCAAGAGATGAATACACTAAGCAGATTCAGAAGGATGTAGGTTGCAGTAGGTACTGGGAGATGAAAAAGCTTGCACAGGATAGAGTAGCGTGGAGAGCTGCATCAAACCAGTCTCAGGACTGAAGACCACAACAACAAAAACAAACTTACACTTCGCGGAAAGACCACAAAGATAAGATAAGAGAGATTAGGGCTCGTACAGAGGCATATAGGCAGTGATTTTTGCCTCGTTCTGTTTGGTAGTGGAACAGGGAGAGAAGATGCTAGTTGTGGTACGAGGTACCCGCCGCCACGCACCGTATGGTGGATTGCGGACTATGTATGTAGATGTAGATGTCGTCCAGGATACCGAGCAGCATACATAGCACACGCCCGTTTGGCATTTTGATCACAATAGCCATACATCAAGACGATATCGACTTTTTCCGCAATTGGTAAACGGTCCATTTTAACACGGGTAATGTATCATGGAGCAAATACCGTCCGCACCGGAGGAATGTTACGTGATACCACGTAGTTATACGTTTGTGACTATTACAGAGCCATCTACCGCAAAGCGAAAAAAGTGGTCCAAATAAAACATTCACATTTCTTTACGTACTACACGAATATGTAATAAAAAATGGGGGTTCCTATCTAAAAAAACGCAGTTGATATCCGTTTGACCTAAGGCAGCGCCATCTAGCGTGCCAACCATAGTGCCATCTGGTTTCCCCCTTCAAGCTAGACAAGTTTCGTTTTTTGTAGTTTTATCGTTTGACGCTTGTTTCCTGAGATATTTGGCCCGGTCACGATCTATGGACCACCCTGTATGTCATCTACTCGTATATCGCTCCAAAGCGCCCAGACTGCTACTTTCAGGGGATGGTAATATTGTGATCGGTGAGCATAGTCTCTACATTTACGTCTACATGAGTTCTTTGAAATTTGTAATTGAGTGCCTGGTACAGAATCCATCGAATTACTTCCACTTTCCGTTCTCGAACAGTGCGCGGAAAAAGCGACTATATTTCAGTGTATCGCGAACGTGTCCAGGGTAAGCTGTTTGTTGAAAGCGAGAGCCAGGCCGCGCGGAACATGGGAGGTGGTTAGGTGTCTTGAGGATGCGGGCCGCCAGACGAGGCCGGCGGCGCTAAGTGTGGCAGTGTGCCTCGCCTCGCCTGCGCGTCCTTGGCTGGCGGCGCGGCGCGGCGCGGGGCGGCGCCGAGATGCGGGTAGCGGCTGGAGCGGCCGGCAGCGACAGGTGGGCAGCGGCCGGCTCCGCCACGCTCCGGCTGTCCTCCGCCGCCCGCCGTCCCGCTGCCGATCGCTTCGACCCACAGCAGCAGCTCCTGGCACCGCCACTTGACGGACTCGCTTTGAAAATACCCGTCTAGCAACAGAGGCGTTCGGCAGGCTTAGAGCCGGTTTACACATGCGGCACCGTGCTCCGGCTCTCCTCTCGCCCTGTCGCGTCGCGGGCATTCCCACAAAACGTATGGTGTGCGAGCTGTGATCAGCCACAAGTGCAGCAAATAGACGAAGATGTTGTTGTGGCTTTCGGGACTTAGTTAGTTTTGTCGAGGAGAAAGCAAGAGCTCGAACGAAAGAAGCATTGTTAATACACTACTGACCATTAAAATTGCTACACCAAGAAGAAATGCAGATGATAAACGGGTATTCATTGGACAAATATATTATACTAGAACTGACACATGATCACATTTTCACGAAATTTGGGTGCGTAGATCCTGAGAAATCAGTACCCAGAACAACCACCTCTGGCTGTAATAACGGCCTTCATACGCCTGGGCATTGAGTCAAACAGAGCTTGGATGGCGTGTACAGGTACACCTGCCCATGCAGCTTCAACACGATACCACAGTTCATTAAGAGTAGTGACTGGCGTATTGTGACAAGCCAATTGCCCGGCCACCATTGACCAGACGTTTTCAATTGGAGAATGTGCTGGCCAGGGCAGCAGTCGTACATTTTCTGTATGCGGTCGTGCATTATCCTGCTGAAATGTAGGGTTTCGCAGGGATCGAACGAAGGGTAGAGCCACGGATCGTAACACGTCTGAAATTTAACGTCCGCTGTTCAAAGTGACGTCAATGCGAACAAGAGCTAACCGAGACGTGTAACCAGTGGCACCCCATACCATAACGCCGGGAGATATGCCAGTATGGCGATGACGAATATACACTTCCAATGTGCGTTCACCGCGATGTCGCCAAACACGGAGGCGACCATCATGATGCTGTAAACAGAACCTGGATTCATCCGAAAAAATGACGTTTTGCCATTCGTGCACCCAGGTTCGTCGTTGAGTACACCATCGCAGGCGCTCCTATCTGTGATGCAGCTTCAAGGGTAACCGCAGCCATGGTCTCCGAGCTGATAGTCGATGCTACTGCAAACGTCGTCGAAGTGTTCGTGCAGATGGTTGTTGTCTTACAAACGTCTCCATCTGTTGACTCAGGGATCGAGACGTGGCTGCACGATCCGTTACAGCCATGCGGATAAGATGCCTGTCATCTCGACTGCTAGTGATACGAGGCATTTGGGATCCAGCACGGGGTTCCGTATTACCCTCCATCCATATTCTGCTAACAGTCATTGGGTATCGACCATCGCGAGCAGCAATGTCGTGATATGATAAACCGCAATCGCGATAGGCTACAATCCGACCTTTATCAAAGTCGGAAACGTGATGGTACGCATTTCTCCTCCTTACACGAGCCATCACAACAACGTTTCACGAAGCAACGCCGGTCAACTGCTGTTTATGTGTGAGAAATCGGTTGGAAACTTTCCTCATGTCAACACGTTGTAGGTGTCGCTACCGGCGCCAACCTTGTGTGAATCCTCTGAAAAGCTAATCATTTGCATATCACAGAATCTTCATCCTGTGAGTTAAATTTCACGTCTGTAGCACGTCATTATTGTGGTGTAGCAATTTTAATGGCCAGTAGTGCAGATTCACGCTCTATTCAGAGCTAGAAAAGGGGAGGGAGAACTGGACACGATATTTAATAGACTCTTAGACAATCAGTCAGTGCAATTTCCAGATTGTTATCAGCGCTCCCATGCGAGATCCTAGAGGCAGGGCTTCTGTTTATCTAGCCAGCATGCCTTGATGTTGTAGAACTTGCGGGAGGGGAAGTATTACGGTCCACCGAGGATGGACCTGCCTCAGCAGCCTCGTTTTCTTCCCTATTTACAACATCGTGTAGCGAACTTTGAATATTGATGAAAGTCTAGCGATTTTCCAGAAACGGAACTAAACTGGATTTCGTCTACGAGTCTTTGCAGCCTGGAAAGATGTGATTTTGCGTCTAACACGAGCTCGAATAAAATACGACCCCAGAAGTGCTAATTTGCTTCTGCATGCGTCACCTACTAGTAAGTAATATTATAGGTGAATGTGAAAAATATTATTACTGTTACCTTCAACAAAAGCTAACACGAAAAGAAAAACAGAACCTACACTTCCTGGGTTTGTTGAGCTCCTCATCCATGTCCCTCCATATATAGTGTTTCACAAGGGTGTAGTCGTAATCTTTACGCGACAAATCGTAGAGCTCTGGATGCCGCTGAACGAGTCTTACAAGCTCCTTGTCCATGTTTATCAAAAACACGCGAAGCCTAGTGTTGAGGTCAGACAGGAAACGTGCGTTCGAGAGAGATTCGTAGCAGTTCGGGCAAAGCTGGTCGGAGCCGAGCAGCGAACGACCGCCAACGGCGACGTACTGGTGCCTTCACGTGGCTTCCACATGGCGTACTGCGTTCCCGTTGCGCACCTGTCATCTGGAACCGCTACCGCGACGGTTGGCCCACAGCTCGACATGCACACGGCGTAGACATAGCAGCGACACAGCAGGCTACGTGGAAACGATGTTCTAGACGCTCATGCAAAGTTAGTAGGACGAGTTCAGTACCGATCTCATGTTTCGTGACACATCTGAACGCAGTCGACCGAGCGAAGTGGCGTGCTGGTTAGCACACTGGTCTCGAAATCGGGAGGACGGCGATTCAATCGCGCATCCGGCCATCCTGATTTAGGTTATCCGTGATTTGCCTAAATCGCTTCTGGAAAATGCCGGGATGGTTCCTTTGACAAGGCACGGCCGACTTCCTTCCCCATCCTTCCCTAATCCGATGAGGCCGATGACCTCGCTGTTTGATCTCTTCCCCCAAATCAACCCCTAACCCACGAGCGAAGTTGAAACACAGTTTCAATACGGTACTCTACGTGGAAACCGGCCCTTACCTATTGTTGGCGAACACACCACTAAAAGACCAGAGATACCGAAACCGCATTTACATCTATTCTCCGCTAGCCACCTTACAATCTGCTGGCGCAGGATTCTTACGGTGCCACTATAACCTCTTCCCCATCTTCCCTGTTCCATTCGCTATGGAACGATGTTCTCGGAAATTTGACTGTGAACCTCTCAGTTATGTCTCTCTTACAGTGTTTGCTACTGTAGTTCTTCGAACATCTCGCTAACGCTCTTGCGCGGACTGAACGATCCCGTGACGAAATGAGTCGCTCTTCGTTGGATCCTCTGTCTCTTCCATCAATCCATTCTGGTAACAGTCGTACGCTGATGAACAATATTCAACAATCTTTCGAGGAAGTGTTTTGTAGGCTACTTCTTTGGCATATGAATTACATTTCCTTCAGCTTTTTCTAATTTAACTCAGTTGGATAATCGGACAATTATGGCTTTCTTCGCCGATTTATTCACGTTCTACGTCATCTGCCAGTCCCTGCAGCATTTATCGACCCTCTGCAGATCTTTCTGCATTTCGCTTCAGTCTTCTGGCGATACAACTTTCCTATAGGCTCGAGGTTCTCAGATGAATTTCCTCGGTGCCCCCTTCACGAGTAAAAATAGCATTAGGCCCCCAGACTATTTTATTAATGAAAATAGTCATTTTTATATTCTATTTATCTTATTCTCTGTTTTACCAAGTTCAGTTTAGGAGGATTTTACGCCACAGAAACCAAACATGAATTATTACAACGAAAATATGGAACAAATTGTATATCTTTACCACATTTTCATTTATTCAAAATCTTTGAAACGAACAATATTCGCAATTCAGCAACGAGGATTTCAAGAGCATTCAAAATTTAAATTAAAAAGTCAGTGTGACGTATTAGCTTGCTTTACTCTTTTGAAGTATCACAAGTGAGATCAATAAGTTGTTCTTGTTCTTTTATACAGGATTATTCCTTCCACCGTGTACAAACTCTATGGATTGATCGATGTGAGTATAGGGAACAAAAAAGGTCCAACGAACTTATGTCCGGAAATCCATGGTTTCCACGCTAGAGACCGTTTATTCAGTCATAGATCGATACAGAGACTATGGTATAATACGCGCTGTGTCACGCAAACACAGTTACAGTATATGTTGAAAATGGTTTCCATGTGCCTCAAGCCATGCATGTACACACCGTAGCATGTTCTGTCTCACACGTTCACATCGGCCAGACTGCCTCCGAACAGTGTCAAAGGCAGCATAAATATGCTGCTCCAACGTCTCCACATCTGGAACAGGTTTTGCACACACGATAATTTTGAGCTGGTCCCATGACCAGAAGTTGGATGGGTTTACACGCTACGAACGAACAGCAACTGGACGCCTTCATGCGATCCATCGACCAGCGCAGATACTATTGAGATGCAACCGGGCCTTAACGGCGGAGTGGGCTACAGCACCATCATGTAGCAGCCACATAAACCTTCGAATCATCAATGGCACTGCTTCCAACAGGACAGGCAAAGTCACCCACAAGAAACCCAGCTAGTTCCAGCCTGTTAGGCGACATGGAAGGAAGCCTGGTCCCAAAATACGGTCGCCAATTATCCCGGACCACACGTTCCGGCTGCACCGATGCTGATGATTCCCTGTCACCATACCATGGGGGCTCTGCATACTATCCCACAGATGACTGTTATGAAAGCTGAAGTTACCACACCTCGTAAAGGTGGCCTCATCTGTGAATAGGATGGATGACACAAATCGTGGGATTGTTGTTGCTTCGTGAAGAAACCAGTGACAAAACAGCTTTCGATGTGGAAAGTCTGTCGCTAGCAAGCCCTTCACACGCTGTAAGTGATAAGGCTAGTAACAGTTGTCATGGAGAATGTTCCATACGGTCGTCTGGTTTACCCTGTACTGGCGGGCCAGCTGCCCGGTACTGACGCGGAGTCGCCTTCCACGGCGTTAATCACATTTTCCTCCAAATCTGATGTCCGACCATCTCGGGTATGTCCTTTACGATTTCCTGCTTCCTGAAACGATTCTATCTCAGACAAACGGCGAAACACTGTTGCAAACATTGAATGCTGTGGTTGTTGTAGCCGGGGACAGGTCTCCTGATACAATCTTGCTGCTCGCCGCCAATTGCCATCTGCCTTTCTGTAAGAAAATACCGTGTCGGCAAGCTCTCGATTCCAATACGGAACCATTGTGTCCAAGGCTGTATTACATCGACTACAAGGTGAGTCAGCAAGACAAGTGTATCGGGCACAACATTACCAAACACAATGGCAGGAGAGGGCGCTAGGAGATGACGTATTAGGAACAGTGGCACCCTCTAGGGGAAAACTACGCGTACTGTAACTGTGGCTGCATGGTACAGCGCGCATTAGACCGCATCCTCTGTAAAAAAAGTATGATTGAATAGATAGTCTCCAGCATGGAAACCATGCACTTCCGGACATAAGTTAATTAGACCTTCTTGGTCCGTATCTTCTCATCGATCAATCCCTAGATTTTGTAGAGAGTGGAAAAAATCACCTTGTATTTAACCCCGATTGTCCAGGTGCATTTTTAAGTTGATTTTTAATCCAATTATCGAACTGAAAGAAAACATCATTCCTCAGCTTATGCACTCTTTTTCGTACTTTATCCCTTGAACACCATCAAGAATTCCAAAAAAGAGCAATTTAGTGTTTTCAGCACCCGTCTCCTCACATACCACTGTTAAGAGAATTGAATTTATAGATGTTCTTTATAACCGTTTGCAGCACTTCATGAAGGGGTGGGCTAAGTTCTTTAGTGGCCAGAGCCTGCAGATGTATCATGCAGAGAATCTGTACTGCATCAGGAGCTACAGCTTTAACTTTCGTTTGCAATCCACTGTGAATTCGAGACATTGAGCGAGGCCCATTTGCGCATACCCTAATGCACCTACTCTTTGGTACCTCGTTATTTTTTTATATGAAGTGATGATCATGTCAAAAAAGCTTGGAATGATAGCTGTTTCCGGTATCGGCTTACAGAAAAGCAGTTCCTCTCGAATGTTAAACTCATCGATGAAAGGAACATAATCAATGTTATGAGCATCTTTATGCATATCAGTGACTTCGTCCACTTGAAGTGCAAAACAGTTATTACGCAACTCATCCATTAACTTCACATGTAAATCGTCAGAAACGTCCAAAATTCTTCTACCTACTGTTTTATTGGAGATAGGATTACTTCTCAGATGTTGAGCAAATGAGACACAAAACATTGCTGACACTTCGTCAATGTTGTTGTTGTTGTTGTGGTCTTCAGTCCTGAGACTGATTTGATGCAGCTCTCCATGATACTCTATCCTGTGCAAGCTTCTTCATCTCCCAGCACTTACTGCAACCTACATCCCTCTGAATCTGCTTAGTGTATTTATCTCTTGGTCTCCCTCTACGATTTTTACCCTCCACGCTGCCTTCCAATGTTAAATTTGTGATCCCTTGATACCCCATAACATGTCCTACCTACCGATCCCTTCATCTTGTCAGGTTGTGCCACAATCTCCTCTTCTCCCCAATTCTATTCAATACCTCCTCATTAGTTATGTGATCTACCCATCTAATCTTCAGCATTCTTCTGTAGAACCACATTTCGAAAGCTTCTAGTCTCTTCTTGTCTGAACTATTTATCGTCCATGTTTCACTTCCATACATGGCTACACTCCATACAAATACTTTCAGAAACTACTTCCTGACACTTGAATCTCTACTCGATGTTAACAAATTTCTCTTCTTCAGAAGCACTTTCCTTGGCATTGTCAGTCTACATTTTATATACTCACTACTTCGACCATTTGCTCCCCAAATAGCAAAACTCCTTTACTACTTTAAGTGCATCATTTCCTAATCTAATTCCCTCAGCATTACCCGACTTAATTCGACTACATTCCATTATCCTCGTTTTGTTTTTGTTGACGTTCATCTTATATCCTCCATTCAAGACACTGTCCATTCCGTTCAACTGTTCTTCCAAGTCCTTTGCTGTCTCTGACAGAATTACAATGTCATCTGCGAACCTCAAAGTTTTTATTTCTTCTCCATGGATTTTAATACCTACTCCGAATTTTTCTTTTGTTTCCTTTACTGCTTGCTCAATATACAGATTGAATAACATCAGGGAGAGGCTACAACCCTGTCTCACTCCCTTCCCAACCACTGCTTCCCTTTCATGCCCCTCTACTCTTATAACTGCCATTTGGTTTGTATACAAACTGTAAATAGCCTTTCGCTCCCTGTATTTTACCCCTGCCACCTTCAGAATTTGAAAGAGAGTATTCTAGTCAACATTGTCAAAAGCTTTCTCTAAGTCTACAAACGTTTTTGCCTTTCCTTAATCTATTTTCTAAGATAAGTCGTAGGGTCAGTAATGCCTCACGTGTTCCAATATTTCTACGGAATCCAAACTGATCTTTCCCGAGGTCGGCTTCTACCCGTTTTTCCATTCGTCTGTAAATAATTCGCGTTAGTATTTTGCAGCTGTGACTTATTAAACTGATAGTTCGGTAATTTTCACATCTGTCAACACCTGCTTTCTTTGGGATTGGAATTATTATATTCTTCTTGAAGTCTGAGGGTATTTCGCCTGTCTCATACATCTTGCTCACCAGATGGTAGAGTTTTGTCAGGACTGACTCTCCCAAGGCCGTCAGTAGTTCCAATGGAATGTTGCCTACTCCCGGGGCCTTGTTTCGACTCACGTCTTTCAGTGCTCTGTCAAACTCTTCACGCAGTATCGTATCTCCTACTTCATCTTCATCTACATCCTCTTCCATTTCCATAATATTGTCCTCAAGTACATCGCCCTTGTATAGACCCTCTATATACTCCTTCCACCTTTCTGCTTTCCCTTCTTTGCTTAGAACTGGGTTTCCATCTGAGCTCTTGATATTCATACAAGTGGCTCTCTTTTCTCCAAAGGTCTCTTTAATTTTACTGTAGGCAGTATCTACCTTACCCCTAGTGAGATAAGCCTCTACATCCTTACATTTGTCCTGTAGCCATAACTGCTTAGCCATTTTGCACTTCCTGTCGATCTCATTTTTGAGACGTTTGTATTCCTGCTTGCCAGCTTCATTCGCTGCGTTTTTATATTTTCTCCTTTCAGCAATTAAATTCAATATTTCGTCTGTTGCCCAAGGATTTCTACTAGCCCTCGTCTTTTTACCTACTTGATCGTCTGCTGCCTTCACTACTTCATCCCTCAGAGCTACCCATTCTTCTTCTACCGTATTTCTTTCCCCCATTCCTGTCAATAGTTCCCTTACGCTCTCCCTGAAACTCTGTACAACCTCTTGTTGAGTCAGTTTATCCAGGTACCATCTCCTTAAATTCCCACTTTTTTGCAGTTTCTTCAGTTTTAATCTACAGTTCATAACCAATAGATTGTGGTCAGAGTCCACATCTGCCCCTGGAAATGTCTTACAATTTAAAACCTGGTTCCTAAATCTCTGTCTTACCACTATATAATCTATCTGATACCCTCTAGTATCTCCAGGATTCTTCCATGTATACAACCTTCATTTTATGATTCTTGAACCAAGTGTTAGCTATGATTTATGCTCTGTGCAAATACCTACTAGACGGCTTCCTCTTTCATATCTTACCCTCAATCCATATTCACCTACTATGTTTCCTTCTCTCCCTTTCCCTACTCTCGAATTCCTGTCACCCATGACTATTAAATTTTCGTCTCCCTACATTACCTGAATAATTTCTTTTATCTCATCATACATTTCATCAATTTCTTCGTCATCTGCAGAGCTAGTTGGCATATGAACTGGTGCTACTGTAGTAGGCATGGGCTTTGTGTCTATCTTGGCCACAATAATGCGTTCACTATGCTGTTTGTAGTAGCTTACCCGCACTCCTATTTTTTATTCATTATTAAACCTACTCCTGCATTACCCCTATTTGATTTTGTATTTATAGCCCTGTATTCACCTGAGCAAAAGTCTTGTTGCTCCTGCCACCGAACCTCACTAATTCCCACTTTATCTAACTTTAACCTATCCATTTCCCATTTTAAATTTTCTAACCAACCTACTCGATTATGGGATGTGGCATTCCACGCTCCCATCCGTAGAACGCCAGTCTTATTTCTCCTGATAACGGCGTCCTCTTGAGTGGTCCCCGCCCGGAGATCCGAATGGGGGACTATTTTACCTCCGGAATATTTTACCCAAGAGGACGTCATCATCTTTTAACCATACAGTAAAGCTGCATGCCCTCGGGAAAAATTGCGACTGTAGTTTCCCCTTGCTTTCTGCCGTTCGCAGTACCTGCACAGCAAGGCCGTTTCGGTTAGTGTTACAAGGCCAGATCAGTCAATCATCCAGACTGTTGCCCCTGCAACTACTGAAAACGCTGCTGCCCCTCTTCAGGAACGACACGTTTGTCTGGCCTCTCAACAGATACCCCTCCGTTGTGGCTGCAACTACGGTACGGCCACGTTTATCCCTGATGCACGGAAGCCTCCCCACCAACGGCAAGGTCCATGTATCATAGTCTGTCAATACCTGCCAGTAAAAGCAGAGTTTCTGCAATTGTTTGTGCTTTCTTGCCTTTAACAATACCATGCGAAATGTGGTAAGAGGCTAAAGGGGCCTTAGAAGATACATTCTTCGTTTGAGCATGGTTCTTCTGGATAGACAATCAAACATTTAATTTCCCGACAAGAAATTCTTTTGATTTTCTCATGAAATTGGGATGTTTGGTTTTACGATGTCTGTTCTTGCTAACAACAGCTTAAATCGTTAAACCAATTAAACACTGTGGACGTTCTTCACTATTGATCGTAATTTTTCGTGAATCCCATAATGCCTTTCGTTTTCGCCTTTGGACTATCCTGCCCTACGCGGCTGATGGACCACTGACGTCTTCATGTCTGTTGCTAATCAGGAACCGCTTCAGACTGCAGTCAAGTGTTCCTCTCGAAGTCTGAAAGATTGTAAGGAGGCGTCGAAATACACAAGCCAAAGCTTGCAAACCACGCGATACTTACGGGTACAGTCGTCAAAGTGCAGCCGTAACGGGCGATTCCGCCGAAATTCAGTCTAGAGCAAAGGCGTCTTCTTACAATATACCAAGCCCCCCTTGAACGTCATTCACGTGTAGCCCCCGCCCCACCCAGACCCCCTGGGGGATCGCGCCCCTCAGCTTCAGAACCACTGTTATAGACAGCTACATTACCTGCCAGCAAATTCACGAACCTTCTGACGTTATTCGCCACGTCGGTAATATAAATATGTCAATCACTAACGTCCCTACAACACTTCCATCGCGTACTCGCGAAACTATTTTTACAAATGCCGATCTCTTCCCGTTAAGAATAGTATGATGAGTTTTTTTTCCTTGTAAGTTCTCAGTTTAGACATAAATATCGACAATTATTCGGTAAACATGTATTTTGAAATATAAACAACAGTGTTAAACTTTATCGAATCGCTTCCGGAAGTCAAGGCACACTATATCAATCCAGGCGCCTTTGTTTATGGCGGCGCTCTGGAGCGATGTTTGTTTCGCAAGATCTCTGTTTATGGTGTCCATGTAGACGATGTTTTCATACTCCAAAAATGTCGTAATACCTGAACGTAAAATACTTTCCATAATCTGTTACAGACTGACGTCGCGATACAGGCCTTTAATTGTATGCATCCGGCCTTCGCCTCTTCTTGGAATCGATAATGACCAGTGCCCTTTCTTTTCCATTCACTTGTTAATCTTCGTTGCACCCATGATCTATGATCGACTGCTGCTAGAAGAGACGCAAGTTCTTTCCCACAATTCCTGTGCAATCTCACAGGTATTTCATCGGTGCAGATACCATTCCATTTTTGAGTGGGTTTAGTTGATTTCCTGTTCCGCGATCACCTATCTCACTATCTGCCAGTTCATGTTTCACGCGATTATTCATCGTAGAAACCATACTACGCCATCTCTCTGTGTTCTTAGTTTCGTTACAAATAGAAGATCGCTCATTGTGCCTAAGTTTAGCTTGTGTTTGTCATTTAGACTTTGCCTTAATATCTGTTGATGGTATCTTTGGTTTCGCGGTAATATTCTAACATGGCTATTAACCACAGTGGGTCTTACCCATCCCTCCACAACCTTGCTCAGCACTTACTGCTCTAATACGTATTGTACAATACTTTTGAATTTTATCTGTTCCTGCTTCGTATCTTCGTCCTCAGAGCTCAACGTTTTACGTTGTCTACTAAGATACTCTGCAGTTTGTCTCTGTCATTTAAACTTAACACGTATACTTGAGGAAAAATGAAGGAATGAATGCTCCAGAAAATGGACACTATACTTCCGAGACGGACTTCGGTAAAGCAGTAATTCATTGTCCCACGAGCAACCACCTACTAGGCATCAAGAAGTGTACCTGAGTTTCTGAAGTAGAGCACTATGCCACGATGGACACGGCACTGTTGTGTTGGTGTTCGCTAGAGATCGGAAATGGGCTCCTCATATTCCCTCTAAACTAGCCAGCGAGTCCTATGACGTCATGTCCGAGCTCCCCGTGTATGTGTGCCCTTACATTGGACTCGCGATTATCCAACGGTGCCTACTCGTCGCCTGAGTCTGTTGTCGGACACGAGTGGATTCGACTCGCTCAGAAAGGAGGGCGGGTACATGAGTTCGCAAGTACAACCGTGGACTCGCAGCATTCTCAGCACGTGTTGCTGTTGTGGTCTTCAGTCGGAAGACCGGTTTAATGCAGCTCTCCATGCTACTCTATCCTGAGCAAGCCTCTTCATCTCCGATTAACTACTGCAACCTACGTCCTTCTGAATCTGCTTTCTGTATTCATATCTTATGTTCCCTCTAAGATTTTAACCCCCCCCCCCCCCCCCCTCTGTAAGTTTCCCACCAGTACTAAACTGGTGACCCCTTGATGTCTCATAATGAATGTGTCCTACCAACCGAGCCCCTTGTAACACAAATTTATTTTCTCCCCAGTTCTATTCAGTAACCTCACATTAGTTACGTAATCTACCTATCTAATCTTCAGCATTATTGTGTAGCACCACATTTCAAATGCTTCTATTATTTTCTTGTCTAAACTGTTTATCGTTCATGTTTCACTTCCATGTTACGAGAAAGGCCCCCAAACATCAGAAACTCGTCTCTGGGCTAAGTAACACTGCAAGTTGATCGTCCCACTGGGCTGCTGGTGCACTCGGCGCCTTGTCTCATTTGAAAAGAGGAGAAACTACGGCCGGCCACTGTGGCCGAGCGGTTCTAGGCGCTGCAATCTGGATCAGAGCGACCGCTACGGTGGCAGGTTCGAATCCTGCCTCGGGCATGGATGTGTGTGATGTCCTTAGGTTAGTTAGGTTTAATTAGTTCTAAGTCCTAGGCGACTGATGACCTCAGACGTTAAGTCGCATACTGCTCAGAGCCATTTGAACCATTTGAACTGCACTCCATACAAATACTTTCAGAAAGGACCTCCTGACACTTAAATCTATACTCAGTGTAACAAATTTGTCTTCTTCAGAAATTCTTATCTTGCCACTGCCAGTCTACATTTTATATCCTCTCTACTTCGACCATCAACAGTTATTTTCCGGCCCAAATAGCAAAACTCATCATCCCAGTACATACACAACTGTTTTGGAAGAAACTTCCGACACTAAACTGTAACTTCACTGTTCATTTATTTCACACTACCATGATTTCGACTTTAAAGCCATTCCCAAGTGCAAGTTGAAATGCGCCGAAATGCCTCACCTATCTAAATGACAGAAGCAAGCTGTGTACCAGTATAACAACTGATTGGTTAGCTGTGAATATTATTCTGTTTTATTTATTTATTCAAATAATCCTTTAGGAGAGTACAAGAAAAGCACCTTTGAGTTTACTTCTTTGCGTTTAATTTTCATTGTTCCGCAAACTTCCTTCATCCTTCGAGAGTGTCATTCCTTTTCTTCCTGGGACCACTTCCTTCCTTTTGCAGACCTCTTTCTTTCCTGAAAACCTGTCTTTTGTGTTGCTGCTCTAAAAAGAATTTTGTCACCTATTATGTCCACTATACTCCTGTGTTTTTTAATATTTTGTCAATTTCGGTGAACCACGTTGGTTTGATTTGTAGTTTCTTAATAAGTCGAAGGTCTGCTTGGTTAGTCTTTTATTATTCATCTCGTAAATGTGGCCATAAAAATGTAGTCTTCTGTTATCCATTACATCATTTAGCTTTTCAATTTTCAAAGAGAGCTCTCTGTTTGGTCTTAATTTGTATTCAAAATTACTATTACTTCTAGGTCCCAGTATTTTCCTTAGCCTGCCGATGTGGCCGAGCGGTTCTAGGCACTTCAGTCCGAAACCGTGCTGCTGCTACGCTCGCAGGTTCGAATCCTGCCTCTGGCATGGATGTGTGTAATGCCTTTGGGTTAGTTAGGTTTCAGTAGTTCTAAATGTAGGGGACTGATGACCTCAAATGTTAAGTCCTATAGTGCTTAGAGCCATTTGAACCATTTTTTTTATTTTCCTTAAAATGCTTCTTTCAGCTTTTTTTCTGGTTTTCAGGATCCACAAATCTTGTTAGTTTAAATGTTTCTGCAGCATACAGCGTTTCGTCTCACCACTGTTTGATAGCGTCTTAGTTTTGTGTTACAAGGCAAAGCTTTTTTTGTCGTATATTTTCTTGTCATTTGGAATATCCATTCCATTTTATTTAATTTATTTTCTAAGGCTATCTTTTCTTTTGTGTTCATTGTTATATAACCTAGTAGGTATTTAAAACAATTTGTTTTGGATAATATGTTGTTGTAAATTTCCGATATTTGTCATGAAATGTGTTTTTTCAGATGATACTTTTAGTTTGCTGTTTCTGTTTACATGGTTAAAGGTTTTTCGAAGATTGTTGTAAACATATTCTAATATTCAGAGAATGCCTAACAATTATATTGACATACACACAATTTCGAGGCGTGGTCTAGGGTTAGCGTCTTTGATTCATAATCAAAACGTCTTCGGTCGCGGGTTCGATCCCCGCCACTGCCTAAGCTTTGATAAATAATCAGCATTGGCGGCCGAAGACTTCCGGCACAAGTAGTCAGTCTCATTCTGCCAACGGCCTTGTCAAAGAGGGCGGAGGAGCGGATAGAGGTTCAGGGCACTCTCTTGTCCTATGGGTGGGAAATTGCCCCTAAAGGCGGCAGAATCAGCAATGATCAACGACATGAGGATGCAGAAGGCAATGGAAACCACTGCATTAAAGACACGTAACGTGTATCCACACGACATGTGGCCTGTAACTGAAGAAGTGTCATGATGATCTCTCCATTGGCAAAAGATTCCGGAATAGTCCCCCATTCGGATCTCGGAGGGGACTGCCAAGGGGGAGGTTACAATGAGAAAAAGATTGAATAATCAACGAAAGGATAACGTTCTACGAGTCGGGTCGTGGAATGTCAGAAGCTTGAACGTGGTAGGGAAACTAGAAAATCTGAAAAGGGAAATGCAAAGGCTCAATCTAGATATAATAGGGGTCAGTGAAGTGAAGTGGAAGGAAGACAAGGATTTATGGTCAGATGAGTATCGGGTAATATCAACAGCAGCAGAAAATGGTATAACAGGTGTAGGATTCGTTATGAATAGGAAGGTAGGGCCGAGGGTGTGTTACTGTGAACAGTTCAGTGACCGGGTTGTTCTAATCAGAATCGACAGCAGACCAACACCGACAACGATAGTTCAGATTTAAATGCCGACGTCGCAAGCTGAAGATGAACAGATAGAGAAAGTGTATGAGGATATTGAAAGGGTGATGCAGTATGTAAAGGGGGACGAAAATCTAATAGTCATGGGCGACTGGAATGCAGTTGTAGGGGAAGGAGTAGAAGAAAAGGTTACAGGAGTATATGTGCTTGGGACGAGGAATGAAAGAGGAGAAAGACTAATTGAGTTCTGTAACAAGTTTCAGCTAGTAATAGCGAATACCCTGTTCAAGAATCACAAGAGGAGGAGGTATACTTGGAAAAGGCCGGGAGATACGGGAAGATTTCAATTTGATTACGTCATGGTCAGACAGAGATTCAGAAATCAGATACTGGATTGTAAGGCGTACCCAGGAGCAGATATAGACTCAGATCACAATATAGTAGTGATGAAGAGTAGGCTGAAGTTCAAGACATTAGTCAGGAAGAATCAATACGCAAAGAAGTGGGAAGCGGAAGTACTAAGGAATAACGAGATACGTTTGAAGTTCTCTAACGCTATAGATACAGCAATAAGGAATAGCGCAGTAGGCAGTACAGTTGAAGAGGAATGGACATCTCTAAAAAGGGCCATCACAGAAGTTGGGAAGGAAAACATAGGTACAAAGAAGGTAGCTGCGAAGAAACCATGGGTAACAGAAGAAATACTTCAGTTGATTGACGAAAGGAGGAAGTACAAACATGTTCCGGGAAAATCAGGAGTACATAAACACAAGTCGCTGAGGAATGAAATAAATAGGAAGTGCAGGGAAGCTAAGATGAAATGGCTGCAGGAAAAATGTGAAAACATCGAAAAAGATATGATTGTCGGAAGGACAGACTCAGCATACAGGAAAGTCAAAACAACCTTTGGTGACATTAAAAGCAACGGTGGTAACATTAAGAGTGCAACGGGAATTCCACTGTTAAATGCAGAGGAGAGAGCAGATAGGTGGAAAGAATACATTGAAAGCCTCTATGAGGGTAAAGATTTGTCTGATGTGATAGAAGAAGAAACATGAGTCGATTTAGAAGAGATAGGGGATCCAGTATTAGAATCGGAATTTAAAAGAGCTTTGGAGGACTTACAGTCAAATAAGGCAGAAGGGATAGATAACATTCCATCAGAATTTCTAAAATCATTGGGGGAAGTGGCAACAAAACGACTATTTACGTTGGTGTGTAGAATACATGACTCTGGCGACATACCATCTGACTTTCGGAAAAGCATCATCCACACAATTCCGAAGACGGCAAGAGCTGACAAGTGCGAGAATTATCGCACAATCAGCTTAACAGCTCATGCATCGAAGCTGCTTACAAGAATAATATACAGAAGAATGGAAAAGAAAATTGAAAATGCACTAGGTGACGATCAGTTTGGCTTTAGGAAAAGTAAAGGGACGAGAGAGGCAATTCTGTCGTTACGGCTAATAATGGAAGCAAGGCTAAAGAAAAATCGAGACACTTTCATAGGATTTGTCGACCTCGAAAAAGCATTCGACAATATAAAATGGTGCAAGCTGTTCGAGATTCTGAAAAAAGTAGGGGTAAGCTATAGGGAGAGACGGGTCATATACAATATGTACAACAACGAAGAGGGAATAATAAGAGTGGACGATCAAGAACGAAGTGCTCGTATTAAGAAGGGTGTAAGACAAGGCTGTAGCCTCTCACCCCTACTCTTCAGTCTGTACATCGAGGAAGCAATGATGGAAATAAAAGAAAGGTTCAAGAGTGGAATTAAAATACAAGGTGAAAGGATATCAATGATACGATTCGCTGATGACATTGCTATCCTGAGTGAATGTGAAGAAGAATTAAATGATCTGCTGAACGGAATGAACAGTCTAATGAGTACACAGTATGGTTTGAGAGTAAATCGGAGAAAGACGAAGGTAATGAGAAGTAGTAGAAATGAGAACAGCGAGAAACTTAACATCAGGATTGATGGTCACGAAGTCAATGAAGTTAAGGAATTCTGCTACCTAGGCAGTAAAATAACCAATGACGGACGGAGCAAGGAGGACATCAAAAGCAGACTCGCTATGGCAAAAAAGGCATTTCTGGCCAAGAGAAGTCTACTAATATCAAATACCGGCCTTAATTTGAGGAAGAAATTTCTGAGGATGTACGTCTGGAGTACAGCATTGTATGGTAGTGAAACATGGACCATGGGAAAACCGGAACAGAAGAGAATCGAAGCATTTGAGATGTGGTGCTATAGACGAATGTTGAAAATTATGTGGGCTGATAAGATAAGGAATGAGGAGGTTCTACGCAGAATCGGAGAGGAAAGGAATATGTGGAAAACACTGGTAAGGAGAAGGGACAGGATGATAAGACATCTGCTAAGACATGAGGGAATGACTTCCATGGTACTAGAGGGAGCTGTAGAGGGCAAAAACTATAGAGGAAGACAGAGATTGGAATACGTCAAGCAAATAATTGAGGACGTAGGTTGCAAGTGCTACTCTGAGATGAAGAGGTTAGCACAGGAAAGGAATTCGTGGCGGGACGCATCAAACCAGTCAGTAGACTGATGGAAAAAAAAAAAAAAAAAAAACCGAGTCTTAACAACAGTACCAGAAAACATGAATTGAAGCTGAAGTGAAATCTCTAAATGGTTATTAATTATCAAAATAAATTACAGAAATGAATCCTAAGCTACACAACTCATAAACGCAAGTAGCCACGACCGTATGAATACAGAATTAGCGCGCTTCTCTGACATAGGGATATAACAGTGTCGTTGCTCTGTGCCCAGTTTTCATTCAACGCTGAACGTGTGTTTTCTCACTGTGAAGGTGTGATATACAAGAATACACGTTTTGTTTCCATTGGACGAAATTTGTATGCTTTTCGTCTGAAGGATAGACTACAGCACGAAACACATTCCAGGCATCACCCTCCTCTAGTGGAACGAATTTGCAGTTATATACTCTGCACTAATTAATTTTCATCTTATACCCTTCACAGTCTCACAAAACACAGCTCCGTTAAAGTCCATCTGATCCCGACAACCGGTTATTTCGCCTTGTGAGTGCTACTTTAATGCAGCAAGACCGGGTACTCGTCTACGGTACTAACAATAGCTCACGACTAGCTCCATACATTCCTGTATTTTTCTGTAAGAGAGAACGAGTACGAAGCGACAACAGCGCCACAGTTCTCAGACTCGTCATACTCATGGAACTACAGCGGGAACGAAGGAATCCCGTTAGCCCTGTGATCTGTGAAGTATGCAACCCGCAACATTCGTCTCTTACTCACTCTGCTTCTGGTCTCTAGTTTCGACATCACATTAAAATTTCCCAGCGGCTGCGTCCAGCGGCACCGCCGAGCGACGTAGAGGCCAACGTTGTGACTGCTCAGGCGAAGGCAGCAGGACAAGCGAGGCGGCGAGTCTCTTGGGTCGGGCCGAGACTGGAGGACTTCGAACAGGTGGCCGAGCCTGTAACTGCAGCTGCGCGATGGCATGCAGTTATTTTCTCTGTATGTACCATGTAATACGTTTTCTGTGTATACAAGTTTTATGAATAATGTATACGTCACTTATTCTTACCACCACAAACCTCGGTCTGCTAACATGTTATGAGCTCAGAACCGAAAAAAAACACCAAACTTGTCTGCTGGCCAACTTGAATGTGTTGCTAATGGAATGTCGTGGGGCCACGGCAGTACAGCTACATTACCAGTGGTTCTGGAATAACACTTGTATGGAGTTTTTGGACCATGAGAATATGTGTAATTTGTGGAACTGTTGTTGTGAACTTTCATTTATGTGTGTTTTTTTAAATTTTTGCCCTGACAGCGACGCTTGATATTATTGCTTTTAATTGGGCCGTAAGACTGGAAGTATTATTATGGATTTTTTTTCTCTAATGAACATTGTGAAGGATAATCCACGTAATCAAACCGGTCCTTCCACTCACCTGCCATCCCGCTACACATCTGTATCACTGAGCGATTAAATCGATGCACGGTCCCTGTTGCAGGTTGCTTATGTAACGGCTTGCAGGGGCGACAAAAAATTTGATTTTCAATTTCATTGGTATGCATGCGACAGAATGCAATGCGCACCTACTATATTCCAAATCTCAGCGCATAATAACGGGATATTGTGGTGCTCATACATCAAATTCTATTGGTGATAAAAATGTGTTTTGGACAGCCCTTGGGCTAGGCACAATCTACATACGCAAGAGAAGGATCGCCCTAGTCTCACTACCCTGCAGCAAAAAGTGAGAATACTTCACACTTGCTCCTGATTAGGCAAAAGGAACAAATTAGGTGGCTATTTTTGCATTTGATCTGGTCTACGATGGGCTTGATGGAACTTATGGAGGCACCATTAGTTCATGGGAAGTTCCTCGGAAAACCGCCAAAAAGTTTCCTTTCACTATTTTTTTGCCTTCACCAGTGGACCAGAACCCAGTCCAGTATTCCATAACGGCTATGCACAACAAATGGCTCAAATTTTTGCTTTATATTCTTACCATCTCGGTCTCGAACAACCTTGTTAATTTTCTTGATGTCTTTATTCGTTTCCAAGACACAGATGCTCAAAGTTACCCTACTTCTACACGTAAAATCCAATGTGAGGCGAAAACGTAGTTTACTAAGCTAGAAATAGGCTGTAAAGTTTCCAGAATGAAATTTTCAGTCTGCAGCGGAGTGGACGCTGATATGAAACTTCCTGGCTGATTAAAACTGTGTGCCGGACTGGGACTTCAACTGGGGACCTTTGCCTTTCCGGGGTAGGAATAGAAGGTGGGGCAGGTGCAAGTGCTCTACCAACTGAGCTACCCAAACAAGATGCACGACCCGTCCTCACTGCTTTACATCCGGCAGAAGCTCTTTGACAAAACTTGCAGAAATAGCACTCCGGAAGGAAGGACATTGTGGAGACATGGGTTAGCCACAGCCTGGGGAATGTTTCCAGAATGAAATTTTCACTCTGCAGCGCAGCGTGCGCTATATGAAACTTCCTAGTAGATTAAAACTGTATGCTGGAGCGAGACTCGAACTTGAGAAGTAGGAGACGAGGCACTGGCACATGTAAAGCTGTAGGACGAGTCGTGAGTTGTGCTTGGGTAGCTCAGCTGGCAGAGTTCGTGTTGCGGTCCGGCACAGTTTTAATCTGCCAGGAAGTTTCATACTGTAAAGTGTCTCCGTTAGCATCTAGAAACCCCATGTTGTCGTACTGACGCACATGCAAATGTTTTTCACGGTAAATCCTTCCTGAGTTGTAAAACTAGTTTCACATAAGTAAGCTATTTAAGTTTTATTGACCAATACATTTCTTTTCATATGAGTTACACGTCCTGATGCAGCAGAAAAAAGAAGGGGAAAAGTGGAAAAATGCTCCTATCGAAGCATAAAAAATACAAATATGTTCATGTTTGTTTTAAAAACTGACTAAAAAGTGGGGTACCAGTTGCTTCATTTTACCTTCCTCACAATCTTTAAAAGTATTCCTAAAAATGTCAGCATGCGAACGTATTCGTGCTTTTCTACGCTGAGTTCCGTCTCAGACTGGCAGTGGGGAAGAGATGAAAAAATAATAAATAGTGGAGGAATACAAACAGTGTTTGTATTATGGAAAGAGTGAAGGAGACAATGGCAGTGTGAGAGAAAGAGAGAGACACAGTGGCATTAGTTCATAGTTTGTAGTGACAGAACAGTGCTAGGATAAGAGTGAAGGAGACGGTACTGGGAGGGAAGGGCGGGGTAATAAAGAGAAGGAGTAAGAGGAAAAGGGTGAGAGCCAGTGATAATGAGAGACAGAGTGCAGAGTATATCCCAGTGACGATGAGGAAGAGAGATATAGCGACAGTGGGACGAGACATGAGTAGTAGGAAGGAATGAGATATTAGCAATAAGCGAGAGCAAGAGGGAGACAGGGAAGGTGAGAGGAGACTGTAGTAGTAGGACAGAATGAAGGTGGCTGTGGCTGTGAAAGAGATTGAGAGACACACAGAGATAACGACAGTGAACTGGACTGGATGCGTGAGTGAGAAACGGCAACTGGGAGTGGATGGCTATGAGCGACTTACAGCCATTGACTAGTGTGTGTGACTGTGTTGCAGTTATGGAAGCTTTTGGGAGACTAGGGGAGCTGCATGTTAAAAAAAAAGCATGAATATATTCCCATGCCAAAACTTTTAGGGAAATTTTTAAAACTGCTGACGTAGGTACAATGAGGCAGCTGGTATCCCACTTTTCAGTCATAGTCTTTTAAATTAACAGGAACATATTTGTATATTTTGTGCTCGAATAGGAGTATTTTTCCACGGGTATAATTACTGATCGAATTTAATAATTTAAAATGCTGTCAATCGTTAGGTGATATAATCCTATGTTAAAGGTTTAACACAGTAGTGGTGGTATTACAGTTAGAAAATGTGTATACAGCTTGAGGCATTGTATCTTACTGCGCGCCAATTATCCACACCATATTCATCCCTTATTTGAAGATGAAAATAATTAACTACTTCCAACAAACCTTCACGAATCTTTTTCTCGCTGACACCTCCCACAAAGTGACGAAAGAAAAAGTTTATCGCTTATTGCATCTTCACTGTTCATGCTGTAGGACTTAGCATCAACAACGGCATTTCGATTCATTAATCCCCTACTGCTAAGTCTATTCCCAACAAATTTTACAGACAGTATCAACATATGTCACTGAATCGTCTTGTAAAATTATCACTATACGACACATAGTACAGGAGACACGACTTCATAAACAATGAGATACATGAAAAAACTAGCTTTTGTCAAAATGGAGGGAAAATTACACACCGTATACTCATCCAGTGTTCGATAATGAGACCACTCAGTGTATTCCAAAAAACTTTAAATGTTATTTCAAACCTTCTCTAAACTTTTTCTTGCTTACTTGCTTAACGTCAAATATTTAATACAGTAACTCGTTTGTAAAGCAATCAGACGTTTGAATCTGTTTACACATAATAGTGCAAGCCCTCGCTTGCATTAATCATTAATATACGTCTGAGTGATGCTAAATGTTATTACTTACATAAAGAAAAGTACTATCTTCTCAATAACCTTCAAATGTTGAGCTACATCCTTAATTATTATATATGAATTAGTGAATTTACTCATGAAATTTTTGTTGCCTATTCCTGTGGTCACTTTCAGAACTCAAATAAATAATTTAATTAATTAATTTTATAAGACTGAACCTTAAATTGTTTGTGTACCTATGTACCAACACAACAAATAAAAGCAGTGAATAGGAGAGGGAGTATGAATGAGAACCGTGTCGTATTTAAGCTGATAAGGCTTACAAAGAAGTGACAAACACAAATCAGTTAAATAATGGTGTTTAACATGCAAAGAAGACATTTGTGTGGAATCTATACAAATCCTCCCCTGAATTGATACCTTTAACAACGCTGTCGGACTTGGTCCACATGAATCCACTGTGAGGCCCAACCCTACTCAAATAGGATCAACTACGACCAAGGATACCACAAACTATAATTCACCTGAGAGCACGGAGCTGTGAATCTCATTAAACAACGCAACGCCAGTAGAGCAGTAGTTTAACCTTTCACCTTGACACAGGCAGCAGCAGAAAACGGGGCGCTGTGGAGTGGACCAGTGTGCTGCAGCAGCTGTAATGTTCTGATGCGTCTACGAAAGTTTGCAAACAACGCGGTCTGGCGTTCTGATTATCAGAACGCAGGAAACTTCCCTATCAGACCCCTGAATTCCCGGCACCGTACTGGAATTGTCAGAAGTCAGACGGCCGACTCAGGACGAATAAGTTCACCCTCGTGACACGCGACATGTCCAAGATGACAGGCAGTTCTGCTGTTGGTACAGTTGGAAACTGCCACTGGCTCTTAGTCTACCACAAGATACAGACCAAAAGTGTCACCCACTAGGGAAAGACCTGAATTTCTCCACCAGGGGAGGACCAGAAGACGAAGAAAGAAAAGAATCACAACCACTTTCCATCTAGTCTTGGTACGGGAGCCGAGTTAGCAAAAACGAAACCGCTCCCACGTTGCACAAGCCAATCGAACTATCCTCATCTCATGGAATTTCCCCTCTTGACTGTTCTGTTGGCCTGGTAGCCAGTCCAGACACAGAAAAAGGGTTACCACTGTGGGGGAGCAAGCCTTTACTTTGCATATCTTGAGAGGTGCCAATCAGTGACTCGAAATCTCTCTCGTCTGATGGCTCTAAGCACTAGGGGACTTAACATCTGAGGTCATCAGTCCCATAGACTTAGAACTACTTAAACCTAACTACCTATATCACACACATCCAAGCCAGAGGCAGGATTCGAACCTGCGACCGTAGCATCTGCGCGGTTTCGGACTGAAGCGCCTAGAACCGCTCAGCCACAGCGGCCTCTCTTGTCTGAAACAACAACATTTTAAACGAGGGAAGCGTCGTTCTCACGGTAAGCAAGTCCAAATTTTGGCAAATTCATCTACCTAGATGGGACCACAGTCGCTTATTTACGGAGAGACCTAATCTTTCTGGGTCGAACACTTCCAGTTTCTGAAAGAAGACTCTTACGCGTCCAATGCAGTCGTGCCCATGAAATATATGTTTTTGGCGCTCGCTAAAAGAACCTGGCGTCTTCTTGGTCTCAGGAGCCGTTACAGTCTTGCCTGCAGTAAACACATACACCAGCTGCTCTGTCTGTGTCTTCCCAGCTTCTGACATAAGAATGCTCAAAACCTCAGTTTACAGCAGTCTCTCTTAAACAGCTTCCTCCAGCGACTTTTCACCAACTGGCTGCCTTCGCGATGGACTGCCGCGTGGCCCAGGTAAATCTTTTGCAAACTGTCACCTTTCTGTCTGACCCTAAACAGAAAGGAGGAGAGCGCTACGGGCAGAAGTCCCTCTGCAGATACTATCCACTGATCGCTGCATCCCAGAATCACACAGCCAGGTCACTGCTGTTAGCATTTATGGCCCCCAATTCACCTCTCTCCCCGTTTTCCATCGCCTCTACTACGGCTCCTCAGGTACGAGTTCTCTACAGGTTACACACGCAGTTATAACATTCTGCCCACAGTTTCGCCATGTAAAAAAAGTTCGTAAACCACACATACCAAACGTAGTACTGGGTAACACCGAAATCAAGACTTAAAATATGAACATTAATCTGACTGACAATGTTGTTAAAGTGAAAGAGTGGTTTGCCACCTCTTAGTAGACATTCTATAAAGAATTTGGAGTTTACTGGTATCATACTAGATGTAATCATGTCAGAACGGCAGTGACGAACACGCTGAGTGGAAATGACTAAATTACAGTGACATAGTAATTCGCTTGTGCGGACCAGCTTGTATGAGTTAACAAAGTTCCCAAAAACAGGCTGCTGTAGTTTTAATCGTGCCATTATGTTAAAAGAAAATATGGAATTGCTCAATTTATGACTGAAACACGACGTCCGCAACGCATTCGGTGCCGATGCCAACAACGCATTTGTCTGTTGGCAGGCCTACCTTCCTCAGTTTCTTCCAGAAAATTCGACCAACAGTCTCAACTCATCATCGAGCTGATTTGATTGACCACCATGATGAGTTGTCTCCTATCTTTCTTCCTGTTCATTGGAGGGATAAAAACTGTCTCGTCTTTCTTAGTTAATGGAGGATTATGAAATGCGCTGACGATTTCTGTAATGTCTTGAGGCACTTTTTGGCGGTAAACGTAGTGTAAAACTTGTCTGAGTTGAGAAACCTCAACACTATCTCTGGTTTCATTACAACCGAATGGTTAGATGCCATTCTTGCTAATTCTCTTCAAGGTCTGCTTTATTTCCTGTCCACAGATGGAAATAAATTCATTCTGGAAAGCCTTGCTAATATAAGTAGCTATTGAAGAAGCCGTCTTCGGCGGATTCTCTATCTTCTTGTCGCCGCTATTAGCTCTAAATCGAAGAAGTTACCGAAAGTTCCTTTCATTAGATACTTCACTTTTATAGTCTTAGCCACTATGAGACTCTTCTTTAACAAAGAAATGTCCATCGTCTCGCTACCTCTTGATGGGTCAGTTTGACGGCCTAAAGAAATTGTTCTATCAGTAGTTGGCGTAAGCCTCTCTCTGTTTTCCTTTATATCTGACGCAAGCTTGTGGCTCATCATGGAAATAATATCGTCCCCTGGGTATTCGCAATTGCGCAAGAAGTCGTGTCCTGCCTGAACAGTTTCTCTGCTGTACTGATTCTAGTCTTCGACTGAAAAAGCACCATCCTTTCCTGTGAGTTTTTTAAAAGATTTGAGTGGCTGTGTGACGAAATTTCTTAAAGTTGCTGTTTTCTGGATGTTGCCAACATGACGTACTACGTTTCACGCACAGTATTTACCAAATACACCACCAAGCGATGGCAAATAGACGACCTATTCGTACACTTCTAAGTGAGAAATGCTTCCAGAGCCAATGTGTCTGAGATTCCCACTCCATCCTTACGGAATAAAGGAACTCAAAAAATTTTGACGGAACCCAGAAATGTTTTAGTAATTGATATTTAATGTAATAGTTAATATTGTTATTTCTGAATTACCCTACATATTTTGAAACTTTGACACTGATACTTGAATTCACCAATTTCTCGCGAGCTTTTATGTCCGTTGACGATGATGTAATGAAGTTGCACCTTTATAACACGTTCAGCTGCAATAAAATTACAATATCGTGCTTGATGTTGGCACTTTTGACATTGGGCACCACTATAGAGGAGGGTTTCGGGGAAGTCGAATGGCTCTCACTTCTCAGAGGCTCTGCATCAGTATCAGGAGGATTGGAATTGAACAGCTTCGTGGAAGAAAAGAATGATTGATTGTCTCGCTGATTCGAAGAACATTGACTTCTATGAAAGGAAAGAATAATGTCAAGTATAAAAATTTTGAATATAGGTACGGTCATTTTCCTCAACATTCTTCTATTAATATAATTTTAGGAGCTCTTCGTTCTGTTACTAGAAAATGGGCGATTTTTTTTATTACATGTCTCAATTTTTGCTACATCCAGTTTAGTGACGATCCTTTTTCAGTTATAGGTTTCAGATCGTTTACGATGAGTGTCGCACCCCTGCGTTGAACATTTTAGTACTGAGCACTGCCAACCACAATGCGCATGCCGAGCGGCTAGCGGACATAAACCAATAGAGTTTGTCGTAGTTAAGTTAGTACCTCTGCTCGCGGTAGCTCGGGAAGCGCAGGAAGGGGCGCATGGACTCGCATAGTGAGAGGAGCGACGAGAGAGGAGAGTTCAAGACTATGGGTAACCACATAGGGCTCCTACTGCACAAAGATTGCATTTTGAAATAAATTAGGGCAGGACTAAAGATAAACAGTAATCTAGTAAAAGGAGGTATCTTGCAATTTTTCCCTCATACATAGTATCATAAGACAAAATTAACAAGTTTTAGAACGACGCACCATGGTATTTTCAACAACTTTCATAAATCACAGGCTGTAGAGCGTTCAAGCCGGATGTTGCGTGCTTACGGGAAAGCAGGCAGCAGGATGGATGCTGTAAGCTACCTTAGCCCTTAACGGACAAAGGCGCAGGTTGGTTATAATTAAACGTTCGCTACTTGAGAGGGCCTCCATGAAAAACGAGCGATCTTAGGAGAGTGAAACTTTGTGGAAATATTTGTAAGGACATGTTGAGGGGAAGTAATGACTAAACCATTGAAAGAAACACATTTTAATTTCCACATTAGAGGATTGAAATTTGCTGACCTTGGTGATAACGCAGTTTGGAACCATCGGCTAATGATTCGATTTGCTCCTGGGAGAGGTCGACAGCCAATTGCGCCACGAATTGTTGAATAAGTTACTCATGCCATGGCGGAGAATCCTTGACACAATGTCAGATCTTCAAGCTGTGCACGAGCTGTGACTCGACAGTTGAACATTCCATGGTCCACCTTTCGAAACGTGCTGCAAACAGTGGTTAATGTATCCATCCAACACATTAGTCACAAACGTTTGCTACGTGACGTAGACGTTAGAGCAGACTGTTGTGTCTAGACAAGACAGCCTAGACACAATGAGAGGAAGCCGAAATGCACGCTATAAGCTCACGCAGGATGGCGTGAGGTCTGAAACAGGATACGTAATGAATGCTATAAAGAAAAGTACGTAGCTGCTGGAATACTTAACTTTAATCCATCATTTGTATACATAGTTCTTGATGAGACATGCTTCATACGATAACTATCAATTGCTATGGCGCCTTGCTAGGTCGTAGGCATTGACTTAGCTGAAGGCTATTCTAACTATCTTCTCTGCAAATAAACGAGGCTTCGTCAGTGTTGCATCGCTAGCTAAATCGTCCGTACAACTGGGGCGAGTGCTAGTAAGTCTCTCGAGACTTGCCGTGTGGTGGCGCTCGGTCTGCGATCACTGACAGTGGCGACACGCGGGTCCGACATGTACTAATGGACCGCGGCCGATTTAAAGCTACCACCTAGCAAGTGTGGTGTCTGGCGGTGACACCACACAGACTTTACTCTTGCGTTTTTTGCAAGGGTTGAAGTTGACGAGATGTGGCCTTGGAACATTTTATGGAGTGATGAAGCACAAGTTACGCTCACCGGGAAAGTGAACACTCACAACTGTCGCGTTTGGGGATCATCACCGGCAACGAATGTCCATGAAGTTCCCCTGCATGGCGAACGCGTCACTGTGAGATTTGGCTTCACGGCACAGATTATGACTGGTCCATTATAGTTTGAGGCAGTCAGACGCCAAGGACGAAGGACATGCAGCATGAACGGCACACGTCACTGTGATCTGCTTCGCCAACGTGTGATCCCTGCTCTGCGGGAGAGAGATGCTTTGGGCTCAACCGTTTTGATGCACGATGGAAATCCACCTCACATTACTCGTGAGGTCACACGGTTTTTCCGTAACACATTTGTCATTCGCCGATCGTTCCGAAGTTCGTAACCACTAACATCACCAGATTTGAACTCTCTCATGTGTAAATTAAAGTACATTTCTTTCAGAAGTTTACTCGTTATTTTTCCTCAGAATGCCTTACAAGTATTTCCCCAAAGTTTCATTCTCCTACAGTCACTCGTTTTTCATGGAAGCCCTCTGAAGTAGCGAAAGTTTGAAACTTCCTGGCAGATTAAAACTGTGTGCCCGACCGGGCAAGTGCTCTACCAACTGAGCTACCGAAGCACGACTCACGCCCGGTACTCACAGCTTTACTTCTGCCAGTACCTCGTCTCCTACCTTCCAAACTTTACAGAAGCTCTCCTGCGAACCTTGCAGAACTAGCACTCCTGAAAGAAAGGTAGAGCACTTGCCCGCGAAAGGCAAAGGTCCCGAGTTCGAGTCTCGGTCGGGCACACAGTTTTAATCTGCCAGGAAGTTTCATATCAATACCGCTACGGTCGCAGGTTCGAATCCTGCCTCGGGCATGGATGTTTGTGATGTCCTTAGGTTAGTTAGGTTTAACTAGTTCTAAGTTCTAGGGGACTAATGACCTCAGCAGTTGAGTCCCATTGTGCTCAGAGCCATTTGAACCATTTTTTTCATATCAGCGCACACTCCGCTGCAGAGTGAAAATCTCAGTCTGGAAACATCCCCCAGGCTGTGGCTAAGCCATGTCTCCGCAATATCCTTTCTTTCAGGAGTGCTAGTTCTGCAAGGTTCGCAGGAGAGCTTCTGTAAAGTTTGGAAGGTAGGAGACGAGGTACTGGCAGAAGTAAAGCTGTGAGTACCGGGCGTGAGTCGTGCTTCGGTAGCTCAGTTGGTGGAGCACTTACCCGCGAAAGGCAAAGGTCCCGAGTTCGAGTCTCGGTCGGGCACACAGTTTTAATCTGCCAGGAAGTTTCATATCAGCGCACACTCCGCTGCAGAGTGAAAATCTCATTCTAGCGAAAGTTTAATTACACTACTGGACATTAAAATTGCTACACCAAGAAGAAATGCAGATGATAAACGGGCATTCATTGGGCAAATATATTATACTAGTACTGACATGTGATTACATTTTCACGCAATTTAGATGCATAGATCCTGAGAAATCAGTACCCAGAACAACCACCTCTGGCCGTAATAACGGCCTTGATACACATGGGCATTGAGTCAAACAGAGCTTGGATAGCGTGTACAGGTACAGTTGCCCATGCAGCTTCAACACGATACCACAGTTCATCAAGAGTAGTGACTGACGTATTGTGATGAGACAGTTGCTCGGCCACCATTTACCAGACGTTTCCAATTGGTGAGAGATCTGGAGAACGTGCTGGCCAGGGCAGCAGTCGAAAATTTTCTGTATCCAGAAAGGCCCACACAGGACCTGCAACATGCTGTCGTGCATTATCCTGCTGAAATGTAGGGTTAAGCAGGGATCGAATGAAGGGTAGAGCCACGGGTCGTTACACATCTGAAATGTAACGTCCACTGTTCAAAGTGCCGTCAATGCAAACAAGAGGTGACCGAGACGTATAACCAATGGCAACCCATGCCATCACGTCGGGTGATACGCCAGTATGACGATGACGAATACACCCTTCCAATGTGCGTTCACCAAGATGTCGCCAAACACGGAGGCAACCATCATGATGCTGTAAACAGAACTTGGATTCATCCGAAAAAAGACGTTTCGCCATTCGTGCACCCAGGTTCGTCGTTGAGTACGCTATCGCAGGCGCTCCTATCTGCGATGCAGCGTCAAGGGTAACCGCATCCATGGTCTCCGAGCTGATAGTCCATGCTGCTGCAAACGTCGTCCAACTGTTCGTGCAGATGGTTGTTGTCTTGCAAACATCCCCATCTGTTGACTCAGGGATCGAGACGTGGATGCACGATCCGTTACAGCCATGCGGATAAGATGCCTGTCATCTGGACTGCTAGTAATACGAGGCCGTTGGGATCCAGCACGGCGTTCCGTATTACCCTCCTGAACCCACCGATTCCATATTCTGCTAACAGTCATTGGGTATCGACCATCGTGAGCAGCAATGTCGTGATACGATAAACCGCAATCGCGATAGGTCGGAAACGTGATGGTACGCATTTCTCCTCCTTACACGAGGCATCATAACAACGTTTCACAAGGCAATGCCGGTCAACTGCTGTCTGTGTATGAGAAATCGGTTGTAAACTTTCCTCATGTCAGCACGTTGTAGGTATCGCCACCGGCGCCAACCTTGTGTGAATGCTCTGAAAAGCTAATCATTTGCATATCACAGCATCTTCTTCCTGGAGGTTAAATTTCGCGTCTGTAGCACATCATCTTCGAGGTGTAGAAATTTTAATGGCCAACAGTGTAATTAAACGTTTGCTACTTTAAGGGGCCTACATGAAAAACGAGTGATATTAGGGCAGCGAAACTTCGTGGAAATGTTTGTAAGGACATGTTGAGGGGAAGTAACGAATAAACTATTGAATGAAACACATTTAAGGATTGAAATCTGGTGACCTCGGTGGTTACGTAGTCTGGAACGATCGGCTAGTGATTCGATTTGCTCCTGGGAGAGGTCGACAGCTAATTACGCCACGTATTGTTGAACAAGTTACTGATGCCATGGTCGATAATCCTTGATGTGATATGCGATCTTCAAGCTGTGCACGAGCTCCGACACGACAGTTGGACATTACATGGTCCACCTTTCGAAACGTGCTGCGAACAGTTGTTAATGGTAACCATCCAAACTTCACATTAGTCTCACACTTTTGTTACGTGACGCAGACGTTAGAGCAGACTTTACTCTTGCTTTTTTTGTAAGAGTTGAAGATAACGAGATGTGGCCTTGGAACATTTTATGGTATGATTAAGCACACTTTACGCTCACTGGGACAGTGAACACTCACAATTGTCGCATTTGGGGGATCATCACCAGCAACGAACGTCCATGAAGTTCCCCTGCATGGCGAACGCATCACTATAAGGTTTGTCGCCAGCCACTGTGGCCGAGCGGTTCTAGGCGCTTCATTCCGGAACCGCGCGACTGCTACGGTCGCAGGCTCGATTCCTGCCTCGGGCATGGATGTGTTTCATGTCCTTAGGTTAGTTAGGCTCAAGTAGTTCTAAGTCTAGGGGACTGATGACTTGAGATGTTAAGTCCCATAGTGCTCAGAGCGATTTGAACCATTTGAGGTTTGGCTTCACGGCACAGATTATGACTGGTCCATTTACGTTTGACGAAGTCAGACGACAAGGACCAAGGATATGCAGCGTGAACGACACACGATACTGTGATCTGCTTCACCAACGTGTTATCCCTGCCCGACGGGAGAGAGACGCTTTGGAATCAATCGTTTTGATGCAAGATGGAACTCCACCTCACATTACTCGTGAGGTCACACGGTTTTTCCATAACACATTTGTAGGAAGCCGTATCATTGGCCGATCGTTTTAGACTGCGTAACCACCAAGATCACCAGATTTGAACCCTCTCATGTAGAAATTAAAATACGTTTCTTTCAGTATTTTACTCGTTATTTTTCTTCTGCATGCCCTTAAAAGTATTTCCGCAAAGTTTCGTTGTCCTACAGTCACTCGTTTTTCCTGGGAGCCCTCTCAAGTAGCGAAAGTTTAATTATAACCACCCCGTATTTAAATGAGACTGCCCACACCGCGTATTTAAATGAGACTGCCCACACCGCACGCGTCATGCCGCGCCGTCTGTCTGCTTACCTGCCGCTGTACAACAAACAGTGTTGTTTAATCTAACGAGCCGACCACAGAAGAATCGTTAATCTGTGCTGTTTGTATAAGGAGACATTTATGGGATCCCAAGGACACTATCGTACAAGAATAATACGATTAACAGGAAGCTCTGCTAAGAAGCAGAAACTATCGAGCCATAATGAGACGGAGCAACAATAATTCCTATGAATTTAATTTGTACGTGAGTCCTAGCTTCACTTCGCATCTATATATTTCAGAACTTGTTAAAAAAAAGCACACATACAATAAGGCAGTATTTTATTGGACCTGACACTTAACATTAACTTTCAACATAACGCCTTAACAATCAAACTGTAGGTGGTTTCTCATTATTGACGTAAACGGTTCCTTACACAGCGTTTCCTAGTATAGGCCCTAGGCCTAACGTACTGACAGATCAAGCAATGTGCTTGCAAAGCTACTTGGGGCGTACTTTATACCTTTTGGTTAGTAACCGTAATAGTGAAACCTTGATATCCTCTCAGAAAAAAATGTAGCTTCTTGTAAAAGCTAAGAAGACAGAGTCATGATCTTCATTTCCCCTCTGATTATTTAATGATCAGCCAGTTTAAAAATGGACAACTTGCTATCGACCTTGTTGACGTATAACTCTGATGTTGTTGTGGTCTTCAGTCCTGAGACTGGTTTGATGCAGCTCTCCATGCTACTCCATCCTGTGCAAGCTTTTTCATCTCCCAGTACCTACTGCAACCTAAATCCTTCTGAAATTGCTTAGTGTATGCATCTCTTGGTCTCCCTCTACGATTTTTACCCTCCACGCTGCCCTCCAATACTAAATTGGTTATCCCTTGATGCCTCAGAACATGTCCTAGCAACCGATCCCTTCTTACAGCCAAGTTGTGCCACAAATTTCTCTTCTTCCCAGTTCTATTCAATACCTCCTATGTGATCTACCCATCTAATCTTCAGCAGTCTTCTGTAGCACCACATATCGAAAGCTTCTATTCACTTCTTGCCTAAACTATTTAACATCCACGTTTCACTTCCATACATGGCTACACTCCATACAAATACTTTCAGAAACGACTTCCTGACACTTAAATCTATACTCGATGTTAACAAATTTCTCTTCTTCACAAACGCTTTCCTTCCCATTGCCAGTCTCCATTTTATATCCTCTCTACTTCGACCATCATCAGTTATTTTGCTCCCTAAATAGCAAAACTCATTTTCTACTTTAAGTTTCTCATTTCCTAATTTAATTCCCTCAGCATCACCCGATTTAATTCAAGTACATTTAATTATCCTCGTTTTGCTTTTTTTGACGTTCATCTTATATCCTCCTTTCAAGACACTGTCCATTCCGTTCAACTGCTCTTCCAAGTCCTTTGCTGTCTCTGACAGCATTACAATGTCATCGGCGAACCTCAAAGTTTTTAGTTTTTCTCCATGGATTTTAATTCCTACTCCGAATTTTTCTATTGTTTTCTTTACTGCTTGCTCATTATACAGATTGAATAACATCGGGGATAAGCTACAATCCTGTCTCACTCCCTTCCCAACCAATGCTTCCCTTTCATGCCCCTGGACTCTTATAACTGCCCTCTGGATTCTGTACAAATTGCAAATAGCCTTCCGCTCCCTGTATTTTACCCCTTCCACCTTCAGAATTAGAAAGAGAGTACTGCAGTCAACATTGTCAAAAGCTTTCTCTAAGTCTACAAATGCTAGAAACGTAGGTTTGCCTTTCCTTAATCTGTCTTCTAAGATACGTCGTAGGGTCAATATTGGCTCAAGTGTTCCAACATTTCTACGGAATCCAAACTGATCTTCCCCTAGTTCGGCTTCCTTTTCCATTCGCCTGTAAGGAATTCGTGTTAGTATTTTGCAGCCGTGACTTATTAAACTGATAGTTCGGTAATTTTCACATCTGTTAACACCTGCTTTCTTTGGGATTGGAATTATTATATTCTTCTTGAAGTCTGATGGTATTTCGCCTTCTCATACATCTTGCACACCAGATGTAAGAGTTTTGTCAGGGCTGGCTCTCCCGAGGATATCAGTTGTTTTAATGGAATGATTTCTACTTCCAGGGTCTTGTTATGACTTAAGTCTTTCAGTGCTCTGTCAAACGCTTCACGCAGAATCATATCTCCCATTTCATCCTCATCTACATCCTCTTCCAATTCCATAACATTGTCCACAAGTATATCAGACCTGTATAGACCCTCTATATACTCCTTCCACCTTTCTGCTTTCCCTTCTTTGCTTAGAACTGGGTTTCCATCTGAGCTCTTAATATTCATACAAGTGGTTCTCTTTTCTCCAAAGGTCTCTTTAATTTTCCTGTAGGCAGTATCTATCTTACTCCTAGTGATATACACCTCTAAATCCTTACGTTTGTCCTCTAGCCATCCCTGCTTAGCAATTTTGCACTTCCTGTCGATCTCATTTTTGAGACGTTTGTATTCCTTCTTGCCTGATTTATTTACTGCATTTTTATATTTTCTCCTGTCATCAATTAAATTCAATATATCTTCTGTTACCCACGGATTTCTACTAGCCCTCGTCTTTTTACGTTCTCGACCCTCTGCTGCCTTCACTACTTCATCCCTCAAAGTTACCCATTCTTCTTCTACTGTATTTCTTTCCCCCATTCCTGTCAATTGTTCCCTTATGCTCTCCCTGAAACTCTGTACAACCTCTGGTTCTTTCAGTTTATCCAGGTCCCATCTCCTTAAATTCCCACCTTTTGGCAGTTTCTTCAGTTTTAATCTACATAACCAACAGATTGTGGTCAGAGTCCACATCTGCCCCTGGAAATGTCTTACAATTTAAAACCTGGTTCCTAAATCTCTGTCTTACCATTATATAATCTATCTGAAACCTTCCAGTATCTCCAGGCCTTTTCCATGTAAACAACTTTCATTCATGATTATTGTCTGATACGGAATAAAATTCATAGCCAAAACATATCGATGTTTATAAATAAAATTAGAAGCAATTGAGGATCCCTTCGAGATATCAGTGCGCAGAGAGTGCTTGCTATATGGACCAGGAAGGCGATGCAGCCTAGGTTCGCTCGCTAATCGTGGTGTAATGAACAGGGTTGGGGTGCACGTCAACTTGACAGTGGACTTTTTTGCGTTTTCCAGCACCAATCTTGGTAAACTTTGGGTTGTTCCTCAGTAGGAATTAAATAATTTACCCAACTACGGAACAGACTGATCGCATGGGGCTAGAACAGAAAACTGAAAACTTCCCAACTGGCAAACGAGAACTCTGTAATCTCCTGGGGGTGGTATGCACACGGAAGGGCGAGGATTTGGACCTAAATAACGTCTACAAGACGTTAGTCAGGGCACACGGAAACGTTTGGTTTGGCCTTAAAGGAACTGGACGCAAGAGCTTTGCATACACAAGAATCCGCGGTGCAGATCGTACAACTGAACTGCATGAGGAGTAGAATGGTTAGTACACAACTAAGCAAGTGGATGGACAAAGAACAAGAGAATATCGCTTGCTTACAAGAACCCTACATGCGTGACGGTAAAAATCTGGTCTCCAATCATAGTATATAGAATTACAAGGATAAAGAATGCCAAAGCAGCAATCTTGGTAACAAAAACACGAATTACGGTGACAAAAATAACAGAACTATGTACTGGACACTTTCTAACATCAGAAATTACGCTGGGAGGGGAATAATGAGTAGCCATACCACTATACGCACAGTCGTCGTATGACACTGAACCGTCTGCAAACTAAATAAAGGAAGCAGCATGTATCCCCAGGGGCAAAAAACAATACATCCTCGTGGATAGAAACGCACTCTCAACACTGTGGGATGTGAGAGATTTTTTGAAAATAAATCTATAATAAAGAACTACTAAAGTATTTTTAAAGCTAGATCTATGAACATTGCTACTGGACTTTTCGGTTAGAAATAAAAACCAAATATACGTGTTTGAGTATTTTTCGAAATTCAACCCCTAAGGTGGTATCTTATGAAATATTTAATTGCGAAAGGATTTTTGAAGCTGTAGCTGTGAAAATTTGAATTTGGCTCCTTGATTAGAAATAAAGAGTACGTGCTTCATTGTTGTTGGAAACGGAACTCCTATGGGGAGGGAGAAAGGGGATGAAAGTTTGTATAGAAACATTTCACTACGCAAACATTTTTGAAGATAAATCTGTGAAAATTGGTATTTGGCTACGCTGTTAGAGATTTAAAAAGGAAGCTCATTTCATTTTTTTGTATACTCGACCTCTAACGGGTGATACAGGATGAAATGTTTTACGACAATATTTTATTTTGAAAGCGTTTTTAAACCTATATCTATGACAACTAGTACTTGACTTCTAAGAGAGATTTCCAAGTTAGGATCTCTGTTTTTAGAAATTCAACCCTAAGGGGGTGGAATAGGGCCACACTGATTCACTGATTCATCATCGCCCAGTCCAAAATGCTAGGGATAAAAACCTGAAACTTGGAGGCGATGTGGATCTAATACTGTAGCCATCGTTTAAAAAGGGATTGTTCAATATTATACTCAAAAGTGGGTAAAATGAATGTAAGTCTTATTGAAAATATTACGCTATTAAGATAGTTTTGAAGCTAGATTACGAAAATTGGTATTTTGTTTCTCAGTCAAAAATAAAAAATGCAATGATCAGCTTTTTGGGAAATTCAGTCACTAAGGTGATAAAATAGGGGATGAGAATATTTCGTTACATCAAAAAATTTTTGGAAGTAAATCTATGAATACCGGTATTTCGCTTCTCATTTAGATATAAAGAAATATGTGTTAGGGGCTGAAATTTCTATGGAAATACCACCACAAGAAAGAAAAGGCTAGATTAGCAGAAACTTTGGACTCCACTACCCGAATCACTCTTTGTCAGAAGTACATTCGGTAAAGACCATGCTTCGATGACCTTATTTAACGCGGAAGGTTTAGAAGATGTTGTAATTTGTGAACATAAAGTTTCAATTAAAGAAAAAAAATATATCAGTGCAGGCCACACAGTCTAGGTGAGCGAAGCAGTGGGCGCTAAGCTAGGTTAAATGATACAATTACTTATTAAGCTTAGATAAAGCAATGTCTCTTCACACAAATTTATCAAATAAATACTTAAAGATGTAGTTTGTACGCTGCATCAAATTTGGCAGGGTCGATATCTGCCGAGCCCTCACACCCGACATGGCTATGTGATGGGATCTAAAACAAATCTGTGTACTCTCCTATTATCTTTTAATTCTTCTTACCTGCAAGAAATTTGTTGTTTTATAAAATTTCTCCAGATTTATAATACGTTCTAAAGCTATAAAATGTCATAAACCCACTTCTGTTTCTTTAAATTCCTGTCTTATATATACACATAAAATTGTTCATTTTAATTTTTTCGTTTCTTAATAACTTTCACCTGTGTAATTATTTGGAGCTGCAATATTGTTAAACCTTTTTAAAAAAGAAGTGTCAAATAGGTTTTAAATTCTGTCGTGTACCATTTCATAAAGTGAAAATACGACTTGTTTTAGTAACAATGTAGCAGTTACCCGTGCATAACAGGCATTTATATACTCATATATGACCAACTGTGTGCATCACGTTGTGAACATATTTACGTTCAATCACACCGTACATTTCTGGTGTTTTTTTCACAGAATGCGAACAATACAGGATGAAACCAGAAGACAAAGCAGGCCATTGCTGTTTCTATGTCGTCGGCACCAGAAAGATGCATTTTTGAAGCAGCACATCGCACCAACACGTTTTTCCCACATAAGCCAACGCGCTCTCCGAGACATTCGTCTAATTTTCTGGCCAACGCTTACAAAGAACTGTACCCCACGTAGAATATGATTGGACGACGTCGAGTCATACGTACACTCCTGGAAATTGAAATAAGAACACCGTGAATTCATTGTCCCAGGAAGGGGAAACTTTATTGACACATTCCTGGGGTCAGATACATCACATGATCACACTGACAGAACCACAGGCACATAGACACAGGCAACAGAGCATGCACAATGTCGGCACTAGTACAGTGTATATCCACCTTTCGCAGCAATGCAGGCTGCTATTCTCCCATGGAGACGATCGTAGAGATGCTGGATGTAGTCCTGTGGAACGGCTTGCCATGCCATTTCCACCTGGCGCCTCAGTTGGACCAGCGTTCGTGCTGGACGTGCAGACCGCGTGAGACGACGCTTCATCCAGTCCCAAACATGCTCAATGGGGGACAGATCCGGAGATCTTGCTGGCCAGGGTAGTTGACTTACACCTTCTAGAGCACGTTGGGTGGCACGGTATACATGCGGACGTGCATTGTCCTGTTGGAACAGCAAGTTCCTTTGCCGATCTAGGAATGGTAGAACGATGGGTTCGATGACGGTTTGGATGTACCGTGCACTATTCAGTGTCCCCTCGACGATCACCAGTGGTGTACGGCCAGTGTAGGAGATCGCTCCCCACACCATGATGCCGGGTGTTGGCCCTGTGTGCCTCGGTCGTATGCAGTCCTGATTGTGGCGCTCACCTGCACGGCGCCAAACACGCATACGACCATCATTGGCACCAAGGCAGAAGCGACTCTCATCGCTGAAGACGACACGTCTCCATTCGTCCCTCCATTCACGCCTGTCGCGACACCACTGGTGGCGGGCTGCACGATGTTGGGGCGTGAGCGGAAGACGGCCTAACGGTGTGCGGGACCGTAGCCCAGCTTCATGGAGACGGTTGCGAATGGTCCTCGCCGATACCCCAGGAGTAACAGTGTCCCTAATTTGCTGGGAAGTGGCGGTGTGGTCCCCTACGGCACTGCGTAGGATCCTACGGTCCTGGCGTGCATCCGTGCGTCGCTGCGGTCCGGTCCCAGGTCGACGGGCACGTGCACCTTCCGCCGACCACTGGCGACAACATCGATGTACTGTGGAGACCTCACGCCCCACGTGTTGAGCAATTCGGCGGTACGTCCACCCGGGCTCCCGCATGCCCACTATACGCCTTCGCTCAAAGTCCGTCAACTGCACATACGGTTCACGTCCACGCTGTCGCGGCATGCTACCAGTGTTAAAGACTGCGATGGAGCTCCGTATGCCACGGCAAACTGGCTGACACTGACGGCGGCGGTGCACAAATGCTGCGCAGCTAGCGCCATTCGACGGCCAACACCGCGGTTCCTGGTGTGTCCGCTGTGCCGTGCGTGTGATCATTGCTTGTACAGCCCTCTCGCAGTGTCCGGAGCAAGTATGGTGGGTCTGACACACCGGTGTCAATGTGTTCTTTTTTCCATTTCCAGGAGTGTATATTGCCAGCACCATCGCTTGACAAATTACGAGAACAAATTTAAGCAGCACGGAACATTATCTGCCAAGAGCACTTGTGACATCTCTGTGATGGCTTCGCTGTACGACTGCAGCACGCATTGTAATACAAGATACTGACACTGAGGTACTACGCTGCAGGTGTAATACCCTGTAACTGCCATCGTACACAGCATGCAACCTACGTAATGAGTGAATAAAAAGTCGTGCAAGGCCACTGCTTTAAGACGATCATTTTCCACTCTCTACTGTGTCATAATTCAATAACAATGTCTGAATATTAGTGATCATGAATTTAGCTGGCACTCAGACAAATGAGCAGAATGTGTTACAAATGCAAAAGACATCAGTACCCCTTACAGAGTACAAGATGAAACCAGAAAAAGTTTTTCCTCGGGCACTGCCAATTTGGTAATGGCTCTTGTCTCAGAGGTTAAAATCTGGAGAAGGCTCGCTCGAGACTGTTCACGTATTGACCTTTAATGATGAAAAACGGGGTAGCATAGGAGACGACATAGCATTTTATACTGTAGTTACCACGTATTTGCTCCGTTCAATCGTTAAACACAAGTTTTCCCCACACCTGCAAAGTGTAACACGGTGGATTAATACTTTCTGTTCACGAATGTACAGCTTTTGAGTTGATCATTTAAGTATCTTTCATTAGCGTGCTCCTCCAGTTCTACGTGGAATTAATATTATCTTATTTATCCGAGCTTGCTCCACATTCACGTTAATACCTGGGAATCGTCCATTTTTTTCTATTGTATTTAGATTAGAGAGTTACGGCAAACGCGAATGTAAACCTGCAAGAGTTACAAACGAAATTCAATAAAGTTCAAAGGAAGACATTTATTATAAAAGCCCTGACCGGGGTGTGTTGACGTACGGGCCTATGAAGTCGGATCAAGAAATTTGGACGTCAGTGATGACACAATTCTTAGAGAAAGTTACGAAAACATTGAAACAGACCAGTAAATAGAAATATTTTTATTTTATAGTCAACAGAAAATAACCTACATCATGCTAGTTACAGTTCTAATGTTTCTTTTCCTGGCTGCTCTCGAAGTCATGAGAGAAAACGTGTGCTGTTTTCGCTCATTTCGTCCTGGTGTTATCCTTTCTGTTGTATGCGGCAAGTCAAATACTGCAGCGCTGCGGCAAAAACTGCGTAGCTCCGGTGTAGGGAAGGCAAGGTCTGATGCTGTCTTTCAAGCCAGTCCAGACGAACTAAAAGACTTTTTTCAACACCAGTCAGTTCTCCAGTTGCCATAAATTATCAACCACGCAAGTAGCGTTTTCCTTAAATAATATCGTTATATACTCTGGTACAGAAAGCACATGTACCTTGTGACTTCTTAAGTAATAGAACTCAGTACGTTGTCCTCGATGATGAGTGTTCACCGGAGGTGATGGTATCATCTGGAGTGCCCCAGAGAAGTGTGGCAGGTCCGCTATTGTTTTCTATCTACATAAATGATCTTTTGGATAGGGTGGATAGCAATGTGCGGCTGTTTGCTGATGATGCTGTGGTGTACGGGAAGGTGTCGTCGTTGAGCGACTGTAGGAGGATACAAGATGACTTGGACAGGATTTGTGATTGGTGTAAAGAATGGCAGCTAACTCTAAATATAGATAAATTTAAATTAATGCAGATGAATAGGAAGAAGAATCCCGTAATTTTTGAATACTCCATCGGTAGTGTAGCGCTTGACACAGTCACGTCGATTAAATATTTGGGCGTAACATGGCAGAGCGATATGAAGTGGGACAAGCATGTAATGGCAGTTGTGGGGAAGGCGGATAGTTGTCTTCGGTTCATTGGTAGAAGTTTGGTAAGAAGTGGTTCATCTGTAAAGGAGACCGCTTATAAAACACTAATACGACCTATCCTTGAGTACTGCTCGAAAAAATGGCTCTGAGCACTATGGGACTTAACATCTGTGGTCATCAGTCCCCTAGAACTTAGAACTACTTAAACCTAACTAACCTAAGGACATCACACACGTCCAGGCCCGAGGCAGGATTCGAACCTGCGACCGTAGCAGTCGCGCGGCTCCGAACTGAGCGCCTAGAACCGCGAGACCACCGCGGCCGGCGAGTACTGCTCGAGTGTTTGGTATCCCTATCGGTCGGTATCAGGTCGGATTGAGGGAGGACATAGAAGCAATTCAGAGGCGGGCTGCTAGATTTGTTACTGGTAGGTTTGATCATCACGCGAGTGTTACGGAAATGCTTCAGGAACTCGAGTGGGAGTCTCTAGAGGAAAGGAGGCGTTCTTTTCGTGAATAGCTACTGAGGAAATTTAGAGAACCAGCATTTGAGGCTGACTGCAGTACAATTTTACTGCCGCCAACGTACATTTCGCGGAAAGACCACAAAGATAAAATAAGAGAGATTAGGGCTTGTACAGAGGCATATAGGCAGTCATTTTTCCCTCGTTCTGTTTGGGAGTGGAACAGGGAGAGAAGATGCTATTTGTGGTACGAGGTACCCTCCACCACGCACCGTATGGTGGATTGCGGAGTATCTATGTAGATGTAGATGAAATGAATCAGTGGACGTAGGCATGATTGAGAACGTTGTCGATTTTATTATTCCACTTTTTACAGATATCTTCAGTCCTTCTTCCATTGTTGGTCCATATCCTAGCGAATGGAAACAAAACACAATTTTACCAGTACCCAATAATGATAACCAAAAATCACCATTCGACAATACGCTAATATGAATATTGTACGGAATATCTGAAGCCTTGGAGTTCATGAACAGCAAGATGGTCCATCTCAAAACTAATTCACAATAAGTATCAACTTTCGGAAATATCATGGCAGAGCAATTGCATTAATCAACGTGACTGATGACTTCAAACATGTCATCGACAGACATGAATTAAGTAAGACTTTCGATACTGTTGATTTATACGTATTACTTACGAAAACTAAACAGCTAAATTTCTTAAACAGTCCAACACATTGATTCCGTAACTACCTTGAAAACATACACAGTATTTCCGTAAGAGCGTGCAAAAATTTAACAGCGCATAGAGGATGTTCCATTGAACAATTTGAGGCAGGGATCTTGAGGTCGGAGAAGCCAGCTTAAGGAGATAATAAAAATAGAATCATATTGCTGTATACTTTCTTATTTTCATTACGTGCTGTTAATTACAAGTACCATCAGTGACACAATGAACGTACCATTTGTACTACATCTTACAAAATGTGCTGAAACTGGCGGCCATCTACCTCAATGCAAGCGTGACAAACATCAGCGAACAAGATTCTGACGCACCCTGACAAATATCCCTGGTATGTTTCGAATCACATTACAGGCAGCTACCATTCTGTTGAATAATTCCATCTCCGTATCCACCTTGGTCTCACACACAGGTGACTTTAGATATCCCCACAAGAAATAATCATGATATTCAGGTCAAGTGACCTGGCAGGCCATGAAATAGGGCCTCCCCTTCCAATCCAGCGACCAGGAAATACAGCACTGAGATGGGTGCGGACATCCACACTGAAGTGAGGCAGTGCACCGTCATGTTATATAAGCATCCTCTCACGAACAGCTAAGGGTACGATCTCCAACAAGTCAGGTAGAACTTTCTGCTCGAACCTCATGTACAGGGGGCCATTGAGACGCCAGGTAGAAGTTATGGCTCAATGAGATTGACGCCTACAATGTCGGCCTAGATATTCACAGAAAAACGTACCTAATGGCGTGACTCAACTACAGCGTGAGGGTCTTCCTCATCCTACACATGGCTATTCCTGCTGTTCAAAATACCATCACGATCAAATGAGGGCTCGTCAGTAAACAGCACGCTCTGGAGGAAATCTGGTCGATCAATCCATTGTTGGAGCTGTCGCTGACACAATGCAACCCTGGGCCCAAAGTCAGTCACAAGCACTGCATGGACTTGTTGCTGGTGATATGGGTGTAATTGTTGTTAGTGGAGTACTCGCCACACACCAGTATGTGCAGCGCCCATTTCACGAGTACTTGTGGTAGGGTCCGCTGCAACATGTTCCAGCACCTCCCCATGTTGCCAGGTCCGTCTATTCTTCTTCCTAATGAACCACTCTCCCGAATTCGCCGATCGAGAGAAATAGACACTCGTCGTCACGGATTATGCTTGTTAGGAAATTATTCCTTGTACAGCTTTTCAGCAGCGAGAGCATTGCAACGTACTTCACCGTATACAAGTTGCATGTCAGTAAATTTTACGAAGCTTACCGGCACTGTTCCATCGTATTGTACTGTACGTCTTTGAATAGCGCTGAGTAATGAATGGGTCTGTCGTTGATTCATAGCACATTTCGTCATGGGGCAATGTAAATACGATACAACAGAGCCACCTTATGGACAAGTAAAGTAAACAAAACTTGCGTCATTGATTTTTGTAAGCCTAGGGACCGATGACCTCAGCAATTTGGTCCCATAGGAACTTACCACCACCACCAAAAATCTGCTTTCCTCGCTAGATACTAGTAATATTTCATTTCTTCTGCGTCTTGCAGCTACCACGTATGTACTCATGGTATCCATTTTGTCCAGTTGTATATAATAGGCTTCTCTGATAACAGGTATGAATGATGACCTTTGATCATTATCATGACGGGCCCAAGAACAGGTTCTTAATTTTGTGGTTGATACGTGTGGCTTTGTCTAAACTCGAGGAAAGAAAAAGAAAAAAAGAATTGAACTCTTAGCCACCATTCAATTGACACCACAAATATGGCTTTCGGATTTCATCAGTAACATGATGAATGAAGCTGGCTGCAGTCCATTCCAGGAGCTTCGTCCCAGAGTACACTCGTGATAAATATCGTTCCAGCAAAAAAAGCGCTGTAACATATATGTATGAAAAGGCCGCATGCAAAATCGTATCGTGGTATTGGGGGGGGGGGGGTATTGGTGCTCGGTTCCTAATTAAACTAGTAACATGGGGTGAAGAAGTTTTTGCTTTAGGCCAGACCAGCGGACATTCGATCATCTGTCTTACTGTAGCTGTGTTACTGTAAGGCCTATATTAAGCAATGTTTGAAAGGAGAAACGGAGCTGGCGACTAAGCAAATTGTGCGAATCGATTAATTCCTTTTACGAAATATTTTAATTGAGCTGAAATAATGCTCAGCTAATGACACAATTCGTATGTGCTCCGTTCGGTTTTTACGAACAAAAATAATCGCCATCGTTCGGATTTAACATGCAAGAACAGTCACCGCTAAATAACTCTGAACTGGAACTATGACTGGTGGTTCAAATTTGGTCCACCGTTGAGTCGGACCTTGGTCTAAGATAAATTTTTACCGTTTGAAAAACTTTTGCTTCGTTTCTATTTTACGTGCAAAAAAGAGTAAGTTTTTCTGGAAGGTTTTAGAAGGGCGATGTTTCTATACTTTAAACTTGTACGAACTGAAGGTAGAAAAACAGATAAAATCAAAACGAAATCCTTTTTCATCTAATAATCTTTACCCATTGTCGAGATACGATGGTTAGATGGTTCAAATGGTTCAAATGGCTCTGAGGTCATCAGTCCCCTAGAACTTAGAACTACTTAAACCTAACTAACCCAAGGACATCACACACATCCATGCCCGAGGCAGGATTCGAACCTGCGACCGTAGCGGTCACGCGGTTCCAGACTGTGGCGCCTAGAACCGCACGGCCTACGACGGTTATAAGTCGAGTTAATTGTAGTACATGAAATTCGTTCTTACTAGAACCGGATGCGCGGAAACAGTTAATGCATCTTACGATAAAACTTGCTTTAAAAATCCAGCTTCATTTGGATCTTACGTGCAAGGGCTACGTTTCCCGCTAGTTTTCTTACGTATGGCGGTTCTTCTGTGTTTCAAACTTGTGCGAAACGATTCAGATTTTGTATCAAGGTAGGCAAATACATGTAATTAATGGTCGTTCTGTTGTTGTGTGAAAACTTTATCTGTTACCAACACAAGCAACAGGCTTCCAGAAAAAGATTTTAACTCTGCAGTGGAGTGTGCCATGATACGAAACTTCCTGGCAGATTAAAACTGTGTGCCGGACTGAGACTCGAACTCGGGACCTTTGCCTTTTGCGGGGAAGTGCTCTACCAGGAGAGCTTCTGTGAAGTTTGGAAGGTAAGAGACGAGGTACTGGCGGAAGTAGAGCTGTGAGGACGGGTCGTGAGTTGTGCTTGGGTAGCTAAGCAACATGGTTCAAAACACAATAAATAATCCATGCCGGGTCACTCGATGCCCCAGTCAACAAAAACCTGCATCGGTTGCCAGCCTATGGCGGTGTAATGTCAAAACTACCATAGAATAAAAGTTGGGAACCAGAATGAAAAATGCCCCTATAATAGAACCAAAAAGGCGAATATGTCATGGGTAAAGTTAGGGATATGAAAGACTTATCTGGCAGCTTCAATGACATTTAAATCAAAATTTACCCTTTAGGTAGAAGAGTGTGTTTTCCGCCAAACACGTGCGTCCGACAGCGTTACCTTAGGCTCAACTTGCAGCTGGCGGTAGAAACGAGTACAGAAATGGTGAATCCAGTGCCGAGATAGTAAGCTAGTGAAAAGCGATACATGGTCTTACCTAAAAACTTTATATTCAGGTATTATAGGAAAGTGAAATCACTGGTTAATAGGGTAGGAAATGTTCCTGCAGGAATATATGTAATGCCAACATTTAACTACAAGAAGTGGTCATAGTTTGTCTAAATGCTTCAACTCCAGTACAAGAGACAGGCAGAAAATCATGAAGTTACATGACGCTTTTCACAGATGACGCTGCTGTATACAGAGAAGTCACAACGCTAGAAAACTGTAGCGAAATGCAGGAAGACTGTAGAGGATCGACTCTTAGAGCAGAGAGTGGAAAGGATGCTGGAAGCAGATATTTCCATAAAATATCTAGGAGTATGCGTACAGTTCGATTTAAAGTGTAACGACTACACAAAACTAATTGCAGATCCGACAGATACCGGGCTGAGACTCATTGATGGAATCCTCAGAAAATGTAGTCCATCAACAAAGGAGGTACCGTACAAAACCCTCGTTCTACTGCTACTTAAATATTACTCGTCTAGGATGCGTATCCCATAGGACTGCTAGAGGAAATAGACAAGATCCAAAGAAGAGCAGCGCCTTTCGCCACAGGTTAATTTAGTAAGCACGGAAGCCTGAGTTGGATTTTGCTTTACCGTTAAAATCCCGAGAGAGCACGTTCCTACAAAAGTCGACCAATACAGACCTACTATAAATGATTCATTTGTTTTTAAAGCTCTGTATTCCCCGAAGTGTTACATGTACAATTACGACAGAACCGCAACCTCACCGATTTTGCATTGCACCCATTAGCTGGCGTTACGAGTATAGTGCCTGACAAAATGACGACAAACGAAAAGAAAAGAGTTTTTGTTTGTTGCAAATGCGAGATGTTATCTATTACAACAGTGCAGCGAAAAAAAAAGTACGGGCTACTCAAGAGTGCAGGTTGCAACAGCTGAGAGAGTGAGGGAAATTTCGTAAGCAGTCGAAAGAAAATCAGCGCTCCGCGCAAACCAGCAAGCTGTATGGAGGATTTTGCGACAGCTGTTACTTTTCAGACTTAACCACCTTCAGCTCGTGCAACAATGAAAGCCGAATATTATGGTCAACGCCTTCACTTTTGCATAACAATGCACGCAGCACTTGAGAATGAACATCACACCTCCGAGCTGGTATTCAGCGACGAGGAAATTTACCATTTATCTGAAGACATTACTCACTATTATGTGAGGGTGTGGGGCCTAAAAACCCTCACGAAATTACGGCGCATGAACGAGATTCGCCGAAAGTTACAGACGCAGCTGTACCAGCCAATTTGCCCCTTTGTGGAGACTGTGAGGGCTACCTCTTCCTTTGATACGTTGCAGTTTTGGTTGTTTCCTTTAGGGTTTCTTTAAGGACCTTGATTACCTACCACCACTGTCAAGAAGACTGGATCAACTCAAAATACGCATAAATCCAGTGAAATGGTCGTAAAGGCATCATGGGCAAAGTATAAATAGTTTGTAAATCGTGATCTGGACAACTATGTGCTAGTGAGTTGATTGAGGACTTAAAAGACACACCATGATTTAATAATGAGATCCTGAAAATGTTGAGGAAGCAGAGGCTGTTGCAAAATGGTTCAAATGGCTCTGAGCACTATGGGACTTAACATTTGAGGTAATCAGTGCCCTAGATTTAGAACTACTTAAACCTAACTAACCTAAGGACATCACACACATCCATGCCCGAGTCAGGATTCGAACCTGCGACCGAAGCAGCAGCGCGGTTCCGGGCTGAAGCGCCTAGAAGTGCTCGGTCACAGCGGCCGGTAGAGGTTGTTGCACTTTCGGTTCAAAAGAAAAAGCGCAAATGGCGACAAGCAAAGGTTAGTAGAAATTCGTGCATTTGTGAAAAGATTTATGAGCGAATTACACAACTATTACCACTGTCATACCTTAGCAAAAGTACTAACAAAGAACCTGAGAAAATTCTGGTCCTATGTAAACGCCCTAAATGTGTCTAAGGCTTCCATCGATACACTTATTGACTAGTCTGGTGTGGCAGTTGAAGTTAGCAAAAAGAAAGGCGAAGTTTTAAATTCCTGGTTCAAGAAATCTTTCACGCAGGAGAATCTTACAAACATACCGTCGTTTGACCATCGAACACACTCGGATGTGTACGACATAGTAATAAGTGACCCTGGCGTAGAGAAACGACTGAAGGAAATGGAAACAAATTAGCCACTAGGTCCGGATGGAATCCCAGATTGGTATTTCAGAGCGCATTCTGCAGAATTGGCCGCTTACTTTTCTTGCATTTGTAGCGAATCTCTCGGCCAGTGCGAAGTCCCTAGCGACTGAAAAAAGCGTAGGTGACTTAAGTATGTAAGGAAGGTAAAATAACGGACCCGCAGAATTACGGACCAATATCCTTACTTCAGTTTCCTGCAGAAACCTCGCACGTATTCTCAGTTCGATATCGTAAATTTTCTCTAAACCGAGAGGCTTCTATTCACGAATGAGCATGATTTTAGATAGAATTGCTCGAGCGAAACTCAGCTTACCGTTTTCTTACATGGTATACTGCGGATTGTGGACGAAGGGCAACAGGCAGATTCCATATTTATAAATTTCAGAAAAGCATTTTACACGATGCCTCATTGCAGACTGTTAACGAAGGTAAGATCATTTGTGGAAGTTTCACACATATCCGAGTGGCTCGAAGACTTCTTAAGTTATGGAACCCACTATGTGAGCTGGACGGCGAGTGTCCATCGGAGACTAGGCTATCGTCAGGAGTGTTCCAGGGAAGTGTGACAGGACCGTTATTATTCTCTACATACATAAATGGTTTGGCGGACAGAGTGGACAGCAACCTGCGGTTGTTTGCTGATGATGCTGTGTTGTACGATAAAGTATCGAAGTTGATGATAATGATGATTGGTTTGTGGGGTGTTCAACTGCGCCGTCATCAGCACCCGTTCAAAGTCCCCGTTTTGATACAGTCCAGTTGCTACAGAGTCCAATAAGCCACTGTCACGAATGATGATGATGTCGATGAAATGACGAGGACAACACAAACACTCAGTCCCCGGGCAGAGAAAAATCTCCAACCCGGCCGGTAATCGAACCCGGGACCACGCTAGCCACTAAAGCACGAGCTGCGGACAGGTACCGAAGTTGAGTGACCGTAGGAGGATAAAAGATGACTTAGACAAAGTTTGTAGTTGGTGTGATGACTGGCAGCTAGCTCTAAATGTAGAAAAATGTAAGTTAATGCGTTTGAGTAAGAGAAACAATCCAGTAATGTTCGGATACCGTATTACTAATGTCCTGCTTGACAGTCACGTCGTTTAAATATGTGGGCGTAACGTTGTAAAGCGATATGAAATTGAACGAGGATTTGAGGATTGTGGTGGGAAAGGCGAACGATCGACTTAGGTTTATTGGGAGAATTCTAGGGAAGTGTGTTTCATCTATAAAGGAGACTGCATATAGGATCCTAGAACTACCTGTTCTTGAGTTCTTCTCGAGAATTTGGGGCACACGCCGGGTCGCATTTGTTACTGGAGGATTCGAGCAAGACGCAAGTGTTACGGAGATGAATCGTTGCTTCGGGAACTCAAATAGGAATCCATGAAGGGAAGGCGACGTTCAATTCGAGGAACATTACTGAGAAAATTTAAAGAACCGGCATTTGAAACTGACTGCAGAACTATTCTGCTACCTCCAACATTGCGCGTAAGATCCACAAAGATAAGATAGAGAAATCAGGGCTAATACGGAGCCATATAGACAGATTTTTACCCTCGTTCTGTTTGCGAGTGGAACAGGAAAGGAAATGACTCTTAGTTGTAGGGGTACTCTTCGCCACGATCCGATCGCAGAGTACATCTGATGTGACTACTATTGACAGGATGATGTCACGTAAGGGATGGAACGAACATGACTGTCGCTTTGAAGTGGCTCGTGTGACCAGAGGAACTGTCGTGGAATATTTGTAGGGTCCAAAATATAGACCTGGTAAGTTTACAATTCCGTTCATGCATCAATGATATTTGTACATCTAATAGTTTGGAAAAGAGTTTTAAAAATGAATGAATCATTAACACAGGGTGGGGCAAATACAAGTGGCCCGGACGAGTGGCTACGATTGGATGTGAATGTGTGGATATAACCGCACCCCACAGGAGGAAAAGACCTACAGTTAGTTCCGACGGGATGGAGCAATTGCCCATACAGACGGAACCCATTTACACAATATTCACGCTTGACAGTTGTTAGCAGGTGTCAGTCTGGTCGCTGCCCTAGCTAAACACCCAGGTCACCTAATCTGTCAGTGTGCAGTTACTTTGTGTGATGAGCCCTCAGTTGTAAGGTGTATCGCAACAACCCTCGTCGTCTTGAAGAACTGCAATTGAACGTTTCGGATGAGACTGTATCAGTTCCAGCAGTCCAGCTTCGATCTGCATCAGCAATTGCTGACGAAGGCCCAAAAGTGCCAAGAGATGAATGGTGGCCACTTTCAACATTTTCAATAGTCGCGTGAGTAATGCACTTCTTTTCCTCTGCTATGTTTCTTTGTATCATGGAACTCTGTTTTTCGGATCACTTTTATGTGCTCCACCCTGTATACTGGTTTATCGTACGAATATCTGTGAAAAGGCCATGAAGATAAAGTAGAGAGACCCGAGTCCACACTGAGGTTTACCAGCAGTCGTTCTCCCTGCCAACCATTCGCGGCTAGAACAGGAAAAGCGAGAAGTTGCTGTTGAGCGTGCCTCCACCACACACCGCTAAGTGGCTCGCGGAGTTTAGATGGAGAATAAAAGGAAAGGAAGAAGAGTGTGATGTAGGGAAATGGCTTCATTATTGCTTCCCACAAACTTATTCGGAAAATGGGAATGTAGGAGACACATTCTGTGATGCAATGATCTGTCCACGCCGACAGCTGAAGTGGTCAGCGTAACGGATTACCGTCCTACGGGCCTTGGTTCGATTCCCGGCTGGGTCGGAGATTTTCGCCTCTCAGGGGCTGGGTGTTGTGTTGTCTTCATCATCATTTCATCCCCATCCGGCGCGCAGGTCGCCCGATGTGGCGTCGAATGTAATAAGACCTGCACCAAGGCGGCCGGACCTGCCCCGCAAGGGGCCTCCCGGCCAATGACGCCAAACGCTCCTTTCCATATCCATCTAATTATCTAATAAACATCTTGCCAGAAGTTCCGTTTCGCTCATAGTTCGTAGTCTTCTTTACAGAAAATAATATTGATGCGGAAAATATGTCCTCCTCAAATGGTTCAAATGGCTCTGAGCACTATGGGACTCAACTGCTGAGGTCATTAGTCCCCTAGAACTTAGAACTAGTTAAACCTAACTAACCGAAGGACATCACAAACATCCATGCCCGAGGCAGGATTCGAACCTGCGACCGTAGCGGTCTTGCGGCTCCAGACTGCAGCGCCTTTAACCGCACGGCCACTTCGGCCGGCTGTCCTCCTCAACTCGTACATCGGCAGACGAGTCGTATACGCTTTACAGAACGATAAATGTGTGCTAGATATTTCACTCTGTTTGTCTTTGCTTGAATCGGCTCACCCTTAGGTTTACATTTTCGTGAATAACTTGACAAGAACATAAACAGGCTCTTTCATTCGGCGGCTCTAATTCCGTACCATTAACTGACAATTTAACTCAAGAAATACAAGAATTACTTCATAGCAAAATGTGTAATGGCAAAATGGCGAAGCGGGCAGATTGCACTGTTTGAAGCGTACTTCGTACAAAGCTTCAACGTTATTAAATCCGTAATACTATTCTTCACATTAACGTTGCTACATTCGAGCAGTATTGTTGTGTGTTGTGACGAGTGGTCACAGGTCTGCTGCTATTTGTGGAGTTCGGGTAGTGACGGTAAGGGCAGTTTTGGGCAAGTTGAAAAGCTCAGTTAATGAGCAGGTAAAAGTTACAGATTTTATGTGAAACAGGCTGTGCCCTATGACGTGACCCGCTACAGCAGGGTCCACGGTGGACTTTGTCGAATAACACTGCTTTTGAGGCGCCTAGCAGCAGGCACGAATTGATGTGGAGCGCAGTGACTTTTACGGTGTACACGTAAAGTCAGATTTGTACGAAGGCAAATGTGAAGTACGAATTATAAATTCCTGAATAGAGGGAAACCCGAGAGGACGAAGACAGGGAGGGAGAGAAGCGAGACCGGGCAGCGGCTGTCGCGTATTTCCATGAAATATGCGGCTTAGGCGGCGCGGCGCGGCTGCCTTTTAAAAGCCAAACTGTGTAGCGCCGCAATAAAAGAGCTTCCGGCCGGCGGCTGCTCGCAGGGCGGATCGCCGGTTGTCCGCTTACGCTGAGTGATTACTCGTTCTCTGCTCAGCCTCCGCGCCCGCCCGACAAAGACCCGGCGGGTTGCCGCGCAGCCTCCCCACAGGCGAAACGCCGAAGCACGCGCGGCCGCTAGCTGCAGAAAACAGCGCAATCGATGGGCGAAGCAGATGAGGAAAAATTTCACCTGTCAGGGCAGTGCGCAAATTGTAAAACCGTGCGCGCTTTTCCTTTTTGGATACAGCGGGGTCAAATTAATGAGACTTCACCATCATTGTAGACAAGATACGTTAAACGCTGCTTGACAATTGCTAAAGAACGAACTGCCAACTGCTACAGAACAACCGACAACTGCTGTGAAACACCCGACCAATTATAGTAAAATGTAGAGGGTAGGATATGTTAACTGCAACGAACTTTGTACACGAACGTTCTGTAAGCATTCGATAGCTCATGCTGTGTGACGAAGAATGTTGTGGAACCGATTAGTGCGACATTCCGTGTGGTACGGCAACATGTCTGTGTGACATCAACTGAGTGCTTACGATCGTGGACGGTCAGTTGGACGGCTCGAAGCGAGTCGAAGTATCAAAGTGGCCAAAGTATCATTTCGCGGCGATTAAAACAGACTCGTTTGTACGCTCGGAAGCCTGTTAAATGCACCCCACTTCAGTCCCGTCGTCGTTGAGAAACAAGTTCATTGGTGTAGACAGAAGACGAAGTAAATTCTCCACAATTTGAATCAAGAACAACTGCCAACACGAGTAACTTAGAAGTAGATCAAACCGGTATTACCTTGGCGTATTATAAAACGCCCAAAGGACTAAGCGGGAACTATGAATAACTATTTAGGATTAACAAATAGTGAAGAAATATTTATAATAGTAAACTCCGAGCCAGAGAACATTCATACATGAAGGCTATCAGGTGGCTTTAGTTGTTAACAAATGCATTACAACTTTTCAAACGAGAAAGGTAATACCTTTTTATAGAAAATAGAAAACACTGCACGCCCAAATGGCTATCGTAAGTTCACTTACAGTTTTGAGACCTTGCCCAAATAAATTCATTCAAAAGGAACAGTAGCCTGACATACGGATGTCAACTAGGCAGACAATAATATACATTAGACACTTCTCTTACAAATAGTTCCCAGTTGACGGCATCGGCCAAGAGCGGGCATGAAAGTTCTGTGGAGCAACCAACACGGGCCACACCTGGTTGTGCCGCTCGGACCCGATTTATCGGCCCGACCGAGGGCGCAAAGTACAGCTGGTGCGTAGGACTTCACTTCCCGGATGCTGATATTCAAACCTCGCAACAAGTGTCTCATGGAGATAGCGTACTTTGGTACATCATACAGTTAAAGATGCACATTATTGTTTGGAGCAAACTAAACACACAGTTCTAGAACATACACAACAATCCCCACTGCTTGGATGATAAGGCGGAATGCCGACGCTTAGAGACACCAAGCAACAACAGTTCGATCAGAATGGTGCAAGAAATGGCGTAGCGTCCGATCCCAAAATGGATTACTAACAGATTTTCGTAACTGAGCGCTCGCTAATGGTTTGTCTCAGGTGAGGTACACATGTAATACAGAAGGCAGAAAGTGCGTGGCCAGTGGAAGAAATAGAGTGATGTCACCTTGTCAGGTCAGCGAAATAATCATCCAACAGCATCAGAGAAGTAGGTCGCCACTACAACCTCCCAAAAAAATTTCATCGGTTATCGGCCACCAACTGCTTGTCTGTGCAGACCATCTCAAGAGACAGACGTTACAACTGTCGCCTGTACAGTGCCTTTTCAAAACACATCTTCACCGACCGCGGTACCTCCGCTCCTTGGGTAATCACGCCGTCTCCTCTCCACCTCACAACTCAACTCACTTGCACTCGCCTCTCGATCCGCTCCCTGCAGCGTCACCTCGCGACGGGCTCACAAGCGCCGAAAGGTTAGCATCCCTGAACAAATATCGATAGCCGCAAAGTCGGCGTGGCTCTGTAGATATCCTCGATATAGCGAAGTAGCTTAAAACACTTTAAAAAAGGCAACGCTTCCAGGTCCAGATTGTATACCAGTCAGGTATGCTGATACAATAGCTCCACACTTAGCGATTATGTCAACCGCTCGCTCGTAGAAAGATCCGTACCCAAGGACTGGAAAGTTGAGGACGTCACATTAATACACAAGAAAAGAAATAGGAGTAATCTGCTGAATTACAGGTCGATATCGCTAACGTCGATTTGCAGTAGGGCTTTGGAACATATACTGTGTTCAAACATTGTGAATTACTTCTAAGAAAACGATTTAATGTCAAATAGCCAACATGGATTCAGAAAATCTCGTTCTTGTGGAACACAACTAGCTCTTTATTCTCACGACGTAATGAATGCTATCGACAGTGTGCGTAAAATTGATTCCATGTTTTTAGATTCACAGAAGGCTTTTGACGTGGTTCCTGAGAAGCTACTTCTAATCAAATTTCGTACCTATGGATTATCGTCGCAGTTGTCTGACTGAGTTTGTAATTTCCTGGCCAAAGGGTCACAGTTCATAATAACTGACAGAAAGTCATCGAGTAAAACAGAAGTAATATCTCGCGTTCCCCAGGAAGTGGAGGTCATCCACATGGGTAATAAAAAAAATCCGATAAATTTTGAGTATACGATAAATCGCACAAATCTAAGGGCTGTCAATTCGACTAAATACCTAGGAATTACAATTACGAGTAACTTAAATTGGAAAGACCACATAGATAATATTGTGGGGAAGGCGAAACAAAGACTGCACCTTGTTGGCAGAACACTTAGAAGATGCGACAATCCAACTAAAGAGACAGCCTAAACTACACTTATCCGTCCTCTGCTGGAATATTGCTGAGCGGTGTGGGATCCTTACCAGGTAGGATTGACGGAGGACATCGAATAAGTGCAAAGAAGGGCTGCTCGTTTCGTGTTATCGCGCAATAGGGGTGAGAGTGTCACTGATATGATACGCGAGTTGGGGTGGCAGTCATTGAAACAAAGGCGGTTTTCCTTGCGACGAGATCTATTTACGAAATTTCAATCACCGACTTTCTCTTCCGAATGCGAAAATATTTCGTTGACACCCACCTACGTAGGGAGAAATGATCAGCATAATAAAATAAGAGAAATCAGAGCTCGAACGGAAAGATTTAGGTGTTCCTTTTTCCCACGCGCCATTCGAGAGTGGAATGGTAGAGAAGTAGTATGAAAATGGTTCGATGAACCCTCTGCCAGGCACTTAAGTGTGAATTTCAGAGTAACCGTGTAGATGTAGAGGCCCTCTGCTTTTCTTGATCTACATAAACGAGTTAGTAGACAATCTGGGCAGCCCTCTTAAATTGGTTACAGATGATGTCATCTACCGTCTTGTAAAGTCATCAAATGATCAAACCGAATTGCAAAATGATACAGAAAATATACCTGTATGCTGCAAAAAGTGACAATTGGGTCTAAACGAATCCGCTAAATTCTGGTAACACGAAAATCTAAAGGCGGTAAACTCAAATAAATATTTAGAAACTTCAGTTATGAATAACTTAAATTGGAACGATCGAATAGACAATGTTGTGGGGAAAGCAAACCAAAGACTAGGGTTTATTGGTAGAACACTTAGAAAATGTAACAGGTCTAGCAAAGAGGCTTGCTTACACTACGCTTGTCCGCCCTCTTCTGGATTATTGCTGTGCCGTGCGAGACCTCCATCAGGTAGGATTGCCAGAAGACATCGAAAAAGTTTAAAGAAGGGCAGCTCTTTCTGTATTATCGTAAAATAGGGGAGAAATTGCCATGGATATGATACAAGAATTGAGGTGGCAGTCATTAAAAGAAGGACGTTTTCCACTGCGAGAGGAACTTCTCACGAAATTTCAGTCAGCAACTTTTTCCTCACATCGTGAAAAATATTTAGTTCCCGCCCATCTACAAAGGAGAAATGATCATCATGATAAAATAAGAGAAATCAGAGCTCGCAATGAAAGATTTAATTAGTTTTTCCCGCGCGCTGTTCAAGAGAGGAACGGTAGAGAAGTAGGTTAAAAATGGTTCGATGAACACTCTGCCAGGCACTTAGTTGTGAACTGCAGAGTAATAATGTAGACTCAAATGTAGATGTAGATGTTGGTTGGGATCAGTAACAGCGGTCCAGAGTGATGTACTCCGGCGAATTCCGCTTCACTGTGACAAGTGATTCTGACCACTAGGTGGTGTGCAAAGAAAGGAGAACACATTACACACCACAGAATGTTCATGAACGTCAGAGGCATGGCCCAGTCGTTATTGTATGGGCAGGCATTACGCACAGTGACCGAAACCGTTGCATATCTTTACACGAGGTACCGTTACACCAAACGATATTGCAGGGAGATTACTCTGGATAACGTCCGTCTCTTAAGGGTACTGTAGATCCCGACTTTCTGTTTATGTACGACAATGCTCGCTCACACAAGACCGATGACGTGTCGGACACTCTGCAAAGTGGAGAATGTGAACATATGGAATAAGCTGCGGACTCCTGCGACATAAACCGTACAGAGCATGCCTGGGATGCTCTTGGCAAAACTGTTTCTCAACGATCACCACTTCCTCCACCCGTGTGAGAAACGAAAACCGCCTTGTGAGAGGATTGGGATAACATCCCTCAAGGATTCCTCAGCAGTTTAGTAGCTAGAACGAATAATATGTGCAAAGTGTGCATTGGTGCCTGAGAAGGGCATATTTCTTTCTGGGAGTCCGATATGCAGCTTTATATTGGGGATCTGACCTGTGAGAAACATGAACTTCCTTATGTCCGTGATCCTGCTTTTCCACGTGCTGCAATCTGGATCATATTTCGTTATAAATTTACTATTACACTTCTATTACGCATGTACTGTGTTTCATGTCGGCCATCATTGCCTGTGATTATTGCTGTCAAGCACTGTCTTTGTTCCTTACCAATTGTCAAGTAGTGTTTTTATGCCTGGAATCAATGACCAGGAGAAAAATTCTGACAGATTAAAGCTGTGTAATGAATCAGAACACGTACCGCCATCCTTGCATTGGCAGGTCATTCAACATTCTGCGAATACTACGCTGCAAAGTGAAATATTCATCACTGAAGCTAGCTTTACATTGTGAATAAGTAGTTTTGTGTGTCATCATCTCTCTCAGAAGAGGAAATACATCCACATTCACATGTCTAACATTCTGCGTGGTGTCTGTTTGTTCTAAGTCGTGTCTCCCTACCACTTTCGCACAACGACGCTCTGAGCCTGTTTCTTTTAGGGAATTGACTAGTTTGAACCTGGGACCTGTTGCTGGTAAGGAGACGCCAGACCACACATGACATGTAGAGTTCAGAAGAGCTCAGTGAGACTAGCGATGATATAATCAAATACTTACTGATTTCAGCGTCAGCTCCACTGCACTCCCTGTAAAAGAATCTTAATATTAACTAAATTTAGTGGAAAGGGTTCAAGGCTTTCCTATTTTTAGTTAGCTGGTAAAATAACGTCGAAAAAGCAGTTAAGCTTACCATTGGAATTTTTATTCTACTCACAAAACATTGTTTATAAATTGCAATACTGATGAAAGAAATATTTTAACACAGCATGATAAAAACCAACTGTGTTCAACAAAAATGTGAACGAACATTCCCTGAATGGGTTTCCAAGTTCTACTATGGATCGAAGGATGACCTATGCCACATCACATCTATAATCTAGGTTTAAATTAAGTTTCATAGAAGAGAAAAATATCAAAAATGGTCTACAGTGACCCTCAATTATCTTTAATTATTTATCTAACTTGTTGTAAATTACAGTGGCTGATGTGGCTTCTCAATAATTGTGTAACAGAGAAATCATCGCGTTTCAGATTTTAACTTCAAGTAGCAAATGTGAATACCACGAAGTTTAATTGACGACCGACACTAGTATTACGTAAAAAGGGTATGTAATAGATGAGAATTCTTCAGTTCTGAGTGAAGCCTTATGCGCTCTTATGTGGCATCGCGTGCGTTCATTACCTTGTCGGTGGCTAGGCAGCGTCATGGTTGGCGGGCGGCACAAGCTCCACACACCTTGCCGTCTTGGTAACAACTCTCACGAACTTCTCCTTACTAAAATTTACCAAAGTTGGTATAAGAAAAGGTATCTGGCTGTGTTTTCAACAGACCAATCAGGGTCTCAATGTTAACCTTAAGGTTGGTTGGTTGGTTTGGGGAAGGAGACCAGACAGCGTGGTCATCGGTCTCATCGGATTAGGAAAGGATTGGAAAGGAAGGCGGCCGTGCCGTTTCAGAGGAAGCATCCCGGCATTTGCCTGGAGTGATTTAGGGAAATCACGGAAAACCTAAATCAGGATTGCCGGACGCGGGATTGAACTGTCGTCCTCCCGAATGCGAGTCCAGTGTCTAACCACTGCGCCACGCCGGCCGAAGTGGCCATGCGGTTAAAGGCGCTGCAGTCTGGAACCGCAAGACCGCCACGGTCGCAGGTTCGAATCCTGCCTCGGGCATGGATGTTTGTGATGTCCTTAGGTTAGTTAGGTTTAACTAGTTCTAAGTTCTAGGGGACTAAAGACCTCAGCAGTTGAGTCCCTTAGTGCTCAGAGCCATTTGAACAATTTTGAACCACTGCGCCATCCCGCTCGGTGTTAACTTTAAGCTCCGCCTACAAAAATTCTGTCCATCCAATGAGAAACGTCATACTTTTCGTGGTGGGGCAATGTTTTTAATGTTTGCTACGTAACAGAGATGCATATAGTCTCACGCTAGAACTTGCAGCTGGTGTGGCCCTTTTAGTGTTATCATAGATCTATACTGTTCTTCTGGAGGGCTCTATTTTTTAACATGCGCTCGGGGTGGACCTCCCGGCGATCGGTCAGCGATGTGGGTGTCCCTTATTGTAAGGCCTTCTAGCCTACTCGGCTCTGCTCTCGACTTCTGTTCTCGTTTCTCCCCTCGGAACTGCGTCTGTTTCACGGTGGGAAGGTATGACATGCATTTAGGCGTTCTTGTGTTAGTCTGTGGTATTCCATTTGCTTACTCGTTACTCGTATTACTTCTGTTAATTTAATGTCAGGATTTATTCGGAGCTATGTGACATATTGCCGGATTTGCTATCATGTCAGGGTTTTCATGGAAGGTGTTGGATTTGCCTGACACCTTACACATGGCAGCAATGAAGCAGTTGCAGCTGGTCATCTCGATCACATAGATTTCTTACACTTTATTGCCGGTTTCGGCTACTGCCATCTTCAGATGATTAAAATATTCTGATGTAAATCGTCAAGTTAGACATGTGCAAGAGCCGAAACCTGCAATAAAGTGTAAACGATCTGCGTGATCAAGACGGACTTGTAAAAGTAAAGTGCCAAAAAATGATTGCGGGCTCTTTTACATTTAAGTCTTCAATGAATATGTGACCACATAGCTTGTTTGGTAAGAGCATCCATGACTCCTGCCCAAATTCAAGTCTGGCACAAGCAGTTTGAATGTCAGTAAATATCGCAACAGCTTTGTTCAGTTTGAAAGCTGTCTAAGTACAAATAACCTTTATCTGAAAAACCCTACTTTTAACCAAATCATTTCACAAAACATCTGACGATTTTTATTTCAAAATGCTTTTTTTTTTAATTTTCAAGTTTTGTTTTGAAATATAATACAGGTAAAATCGATTGGTAAACTATTATTATTGGGAGTATATGAATCAACAGATAACAGAGAAGTTTCAGTTTATGCTGTAAATAGATATTTATTTTATTTTTCAATACGAAGGAAAGAATTCAACGATTTCTACACCTATGTATGAGGCCTGTTCCTTGGGCAAGTACCATTCTTAACTAAAAATAAAACACGTGGACTTTCCTTAACAGTTTTACTTTTACATGAAAATCTGCACATTAATCCACCTTTATAGATAATTCCTACGAAATCTTAAGGCACTTACCGTGTCCTATAAGCAGATTTTGAATGCCATCCTTGTAGCAGTCTGCCGCCTGACCAGGCAACCATTCATTGGAACATGGTAGTTTCGACATCTTCATTGTGGTCATGGCACTGATCATCCAGGTGCTTCTGCCAATGCAGGCAGACGTGGTATGGTAGTCAGTGTGCGCTAGATCGGCGCTGTACGGAGGATGATTAAGTTGTTCCTAGCCAAATGGTCCAGTCAGCTGTTGAGTTCGATTGGCCACATGTGGATGGGCATTGTCATGAAGCAAAACGATCGCCTTACACAGTATGCTACACCTTTTATTGTGAAATTCACAGTACAGTTTTTTAATGTCTCACAATAAGTCACAGGGAGACAAAAAATCCACAAGCAACAACCCCCAAAAAACAGTACACATTATTTTATAGGCTGAAGGTGTTTGCTTGAACTTCACTTTCTTGTGTGACGCTGAATACCGCCATTCCATGGCTTGCTGCTTTGATTCAGGTGTAATGTAGCCATCCATATTCCATCGACCGAGAATATTTGGCTTAAAAACGCATCGCCTTCCAAATGTACTTCTCTAGAAGATTCAAAGAACTGGCTAATGATTGCTTTTGTGCACCTCAGTTAGTATTTTTGGTACCCAGCATGAGCATAACATTCAGTGTTTTAATGATTGCATAAAGCACAGATCCTTGACACTCGAGGACATTCATCACATAGCGTCGAAATCGCAAAGTGTCAGTTCTTTCTCACTTTTTCATCACCTTTCTGCACCAAATCATCAGTAATAACAGAATATCGCCCACTTCGTTCCTAATCGTGCACATTCCTACTACCATTTATAGAAGCGCTAACCCATTTCCATACCATCCCATCGCTCGTAATGTTTTCTCCATACACTTCACTGATCTGACGATGAAATGCAGCCGCTTTCACGCCTTTAGCACTAAGAAAACGAATCACAGCGCGTATTCCACAGTCGGTGGGATTCTCAGTAGATGGAGGTAACACTCATAAACAAATGTAAACACGACGAATGACTCTGTAAAGGTGGCTGTGGCTTGCCAACAGAGTGCAGCAAATAGCGCGCCTGCGCCAAATGCCGAGTGCGGTGCTGCAGCGGTGGAATTTAAGAACGGTATTTACTTTCAAAACACAACAAATAGCTAGGCCTTCCAGAGTTGTTGAGAATTTTGTAAGCAACACTAGGTAATGTCTGACTGACATATTTGAAAGATATGCACTAGAGTACCAATTGTTTGCTTTCAGAAATGGACCAGTGAATAGAACAGGAAAATGACTAAGCAAAAACACTAGGTCCAGTAGACATCCTTGGATGGCATAGGATGTATTTAATTCACTTCATCAAAGGACAAAATATATAATGCGGCAAATGGGGCAGGCAAAAGGGAGCAAGGCTGTCTACAAACTGAGACTGAAGGAAAATTCTAAGTGATGAAATACGAATGATTAAAGGAGCAACAGAAAGCAAAGTTGATTTCAGGAAAGATGATGGCTTACACAAGAAAATTAAGGAAATCTTTGAGGAAAAGAGAAGGAGTTGTATGAATATTAAGAGCTCTTACCAGCAGAGTGCTGCAAATGCCGATTGCAGTCCTACAACGGTGCAATTTAAGCTAGTAGCGAAAGTGTTCCAGAAATATTTCTATTTCCCCTCAAATCACTAATTAAGTTTCTCTTAATTACCTCGATTATTCCAAGCAACTAAATATTACAATAACAATAATAATAATTATTATTATTATTATTTTGTAAAACTATGCCTCTTGCTGGTCACATTGATACTCCAATCGTCCGTTTCCCACTCTTCATTTCGCTATGAATATTTGGATAAATTTTTTTCCACATTGTTTTTCTTCATTGCCCTAATTGTTTTCAGGCAAAAATACCTTTTTTCCAATACTAAACCTCACCCTGATCCATTTGATACCACATTTGTTCAAATTCGAAAAAAAATATTTCCATTAAACCTGAGAAACAAGCTGTGGCATTAAGAGTGATTGTATTTCAAGTGTTTTTCCCATGCATCCTTCGGACCTGTCTCATTTTTCAGCCTCTTATGCAGGGACTACGACGATTTCTGTGCAGGCCGCAGTGGCCGAGTGGTTCTAGGTGCTTCAGTCTGGAACCGCGCGACCGCTACGATCGCAGGTTCGAATCCTGCCTCGGGCATGAACGTGTGTGATGTTCTTAGGTTAGTTTAGTTAGGTTTAAGTAGTTCTAAGTTCTAGGGGACTGATGATTTCAGATGTTAAGTCCCATAGTGCTCAGAGCCTTTTTTTTACAATTTATGTGTCCTTAGTGATATTCGTAGACCTAAAGTCCCTTGTCAGAATAATGCATACTCTATGATTAATGACATATTGAAGGTTCCAATAAATGAACGCTGATAGGGTCACGAATGTTATTTTATCGAATAGCGATATACCGTTCTTTTTCTTTCAACACCTACATATTATTTGATCTGCTGTCACGTACCTATCATCTACAGCCAGCCAGACTTCATTACTTGTAAGGGTACACAAAAACTTTCTGCCAGCATTTCCATTCTTCTATCAGTAACTCGTATCAGTGTATTACAACTGTGAGTTATTAGACAGGTAGTGCAGTGATATTCATCCTGGTCAGAAGCTTCGTCATTCTTCTTGAAGCTTGACACCATTAAGCTGCCTAGATATCTTCCGTAACAGGCGGGAGATTTCTGAGGGAATACCGTCTACTGCAGGTGAGTTGTATCGATATAGGCCTTTCTGTGCTCTGTCAAGTTCATTTTGCAGTCTCATATCTCCCATCTGATCTTCATCTACATTCTCCTCCCTTTCTATAATATTGTTTTGAAGTTCGTTTTCTTTCCACAGCACTTCTATATCTACACCTAGCGAGGTGGAGCAGAGGTTATCACACTGGACTCGCAATTCGGGAAGACGACGGTTCATACCTGCGTGCGGCCATTCAGATTTAGGTTTTCAATGATTTCCCTAAATCGTTCCAGGCAAATTCCGGGAGGGTTCCTTTGTAAGCGTACGGCCGATCTCCTTCCCCATCCTTGACACAATCCGAACTTGTGCTCCGTCTCTAATGATTTCGCGGCTCCCCCCGTCGGAGGTTCGAGTCATCCTTAGGGCATGGGTGTGTGTGTGTTGTCCTTAGCGTAATTTAGTTTGAGTTAGACTAAGTAGTGTGTAAGACTAGGGACCGATGACCTCAGCAGTTTGGTCCCATAGGAACTTACCACAAAATTCCAAATTTTTCCAATGATTTCGATGTAGAACAGGACGTTCATTTTTCCCTGCCTGCCTGTCTGAGCTCTTAATATTCATACAACTCCCTCTCTTTTCCTCAAATATTTCCTTAATTTTCTTGTGTAAAGCATACATCTTTCCTGAAATCAACTTTGCTTTCTGATGCTCCTCTAATCATTCGTATTTCGTCACTTCGAATTTTCTTTCAGTCTCAGTTTTTAGACAGCTTTGTTCCCTTTTGCCTAGCCCATTTGCTGCATTATATATTTTGTTCTTTGATCAACTGAATTAAATATATCCTATGCCATCCAAGGATTTCTACTGGACCTAAAGTTTTTGCTTAGTCATTTTCGTTCCCTTCTCTGGTACATTTCTGAAAGCAGCCAATTGGTATTCTATTGCATATCTTTCAAATATATCAGTCAGATCTTACCTAATGATGCTTATAAAATTCTCAACAACGACGAGTTGTTTCAACTTACCAAGATTAAATCTCCTTAATTTCCTACCTTTCTGCAATATTGTCAGTTTTTATCTGCTTGTGATTTCTATGTATCTGAAACAAGAAGTTTCCAGTGGGTGTAAATTCTGTTACGGCGGTCAAACATTGACTTTTAGTGCTATAACCGATAAAACATTGAGTGGTTCATGTTGGGAAATATTATGAGAGAAAAAAAAAAATCAGGAGAGAGATTGGATTGGGAGATGTGATCACGACTAATGGAAATAAAATTAAATTGCTAATAGGATCTATAGTTTTATTTCTTTAAATTCACAATCTTAGGACTGATTTTATCTAGATCTCCAAGCAACATGGTCACTTGTCATCGTTTTCACTTCTACGAGTGCTCCGCCGCTGACATCCCGCATGTTGGCTCTTGCCCACTCGTCTCGTATAGGGTGCCTAAGTGATGCTGCGTTCTCAGAATGCTATACAAAAATTTAAGCAAATAACATTAGTAGTTTTATTTCCATAAAACAGATTGAGCATACTTGGCTTTAATGTACAAAGGTGTCGCAAGTGATGGGCGGCATGCAACATATATCCGAGTCCTTGCCATACACAATGTTCAACCAAGCAATGGATATGGATCACTACAATCTGATATCGTAGCACTCTCTGCTAGGCCGTGCTAATACCCTGCGAATCCTGTCCACTAATGTCCGTATACTGAGCGAAGGCTGGCAGGAGCGGCGCTTATATTCAATTCGGCTTGAGGGCACTTCTTTCGTGGTGCGGTCCCATTCCGTACACCATTGGTCGACATCGTTTCACTGTCTTCTTTGCCCTTGCGTTCTTCGTCTTCGTTCCGGTGCTTGTAGTTACGCTTGAACACTGCGCCATTTGGCTGACGTATTCCTCCATTTGCTTCTTGTAGTTCTACGTCTACGAAATCTTCTAGTCCAGTGGAGACATGTGTCAAAATGTGCCCCTTCCAAATGTTTCTTCGTTTCCTAATCATCTTTCGTAACCATACCACTTCATAGATTCTCTGCAGGATTGCTTCCTCGTAGTTGTTCATGAAGTTTTGCGCCTTCTTCTGATGTCAAGATGTTTGAAAAGGCGTGCAGAACGGAAACGTTGGGCAGCCAATGATAATGCCAAAATGGTGAATCTGAAAACGTTCTGTACCTTCCTGTGTGGTGATCGTATGTACATTACAACACGGCGAATGAAGTCATTTCGGTAGAGAAATATATTGCGTTTCGCTAAGTACAAAAAATTTTTACAAATAGCATAGTATCGATAACGAATCATGGTACGCCGTTGATTGCAATTTACCTAATGAGAGCGTAATTGAAGGTGAAAGCACACCTGGAAATCAAGTGCCCTGAAACCACAGCCCAAAATGACACCAGTTACAATCATTTTATGAGAAACTGTCACTATAAGTACTAGAGAACCGCGACGCTTAGGTACGAGAAAACAGTGTACAATTTATGACTCAACAGAGCCGAAAATACTTCAGATCGATACTTGAAGCTTTCATTTTCTTAGTATGAGAATAAGCAATGTAGATTATCTTAAATTTCAATAAAATAGACGTGATAAACCAGAAAAACGTCGTTTATAGTAAACTGAGCACAACATTTCCGTGCCACACCCATGGGTTGTGTATTTTATGTTTTGTGATTGTATGCATTTTCCTCAATACTCATTTGACCGCAGATATCGCTGCGTACTGCCATCTGTATGATGGAAGTAAAAGTAAACCTGCACTCGCCGTACAGTTCAGTTTATCACATGGTGCGTTCAGACGTGAACGGGCAAAGCGGCTTGCACACACTGCTGCAGTTTACACCGAGTGCACACTGCCGCTTTAATCAAGAAGGATTTTCACCACGCCGAGGAGGCGTTCACCATAGCGTCATCATTCGTTATCGTCAGACTCTAGGTACCGCAAGGGGAATGTGACAGAACTGTGATATTTAGTTTTGGAGGCAACTGGGAGGACACGACCCTACCTATAAGGTGTATGCATTCCGTAGCGCCTTCGAAAACAAAGGGCGATTTTTTATATTCTCTCACTTGGAAATGGAAATGCCGTGTGGCTAGGGCCTCCCGTCGGGTAGAGCGGTCGCCTGGTGCAAGTCTTTCGCGTAGACGCCACTTCCGTGACATGCGTGTCGATGGGGATGAAATGATGATGATAAGGACGACACAACACCCAGTTCCTGAGCGGGGAAAATCTTCGACCCAGCCGGGAATCGAACCCAGGCTGTTAGGTATGACATTCCGTCGCGCTGACCACGCAGCTGCCAGAGGCGGACTTCTCTCAATTGCTACACGCAAATTATTAGTCCTGCAAAAAAACGGAAAGATCTTTCTGTACGAAATTCAATGTAGTTAAATTTTGTACTGGGATAGGTTATCACTGAATTGAACAGTTTTCAAGTTATTCAAGGAAAACGCGTTTCATGGTCATTTTTGTACGTTTTCCTTGAATAATTCAGAAACTACAGCCTTCAGCGAAAACACATCCCAGTACAAAATTTAGCTACATTAAATTTCCTACAAAAAGTCCAATTCATTTTCCTGTAGCACTAATAGTTTGCACATACCTAGCGAGAGACTATGAAAATCTTGTGCTTGGTATTTGAAGGTGATTCAGGTTGCATAAAACCTATCGGTAGGGGCTACTGAATCAGGGCAGAAAGTAGACAACACAGGGATCTATTGCATCGGGTTCCCTTCAGTGATGCGTGAAGGACTTACATGAAACCTGATGATCGTTGTACAAAATTTGGGAAAACCGGATACCAAAGCGTTTCACAGGCATGCAGTCCCACAGATTAACTGGGAGGTGGGTCAGTGATGTTCGGGGCCAATATCGTGTCGGGATGCCGGACGGCTCTTATCATCGTCGAGTGTAGTTTGAGGGCTGTGAAGTACAGTGACAGAAATCTTCGACGTATTGTCCAGACCTATAATAAACATTACGTCTTTCAACACAGTATGTTACGAACGCAGTACAGCAACTTCGTGAGCATTTTCCTCCAGTGACAACAGTTAACTATATGGAATGGACTGCAGTTTCTGCTGACATGTACCCGAGTACGTCGCTTATCCGAAGACCGTCATCCAACTTGCTCCCCGTGAACATTTGCAACGGACGTTAGCATAATCTGGTCGTTGTTAGGCTGCTAGACAAATAACTGTAGGCAAGATCAGCTGAAAAAAACATCGATCATTCCAGTTTTCTGTACAGGTTCCAGAACTCTCGGAACCGAGGTGATGCAAAAATTTTTTTGATGTGTGTATATTATTGTGTATACACAAACGTCAAAAACAGTTTTGCATCACTTCGGTTACTAGAGTTCCGGAACCTGTAAAGAAAATTGGAATAGAGATCAACATAAACATCATTTCTGCCTGTGACTAAGTCGGGATGAGGGGTACACTTAGCATGGAAGGTGACTTAGCAAGAAAGTGATTTATGAAACGCACACCAGTTCATTAAGAACCCAAATAACACAAGCAGCAGAACAAGTTACCAATTAATACAATTCATTTTCAAGCAAATTAAAAAAAACTTATTTTTTTTAAATACACATAAAACACGTTAAAAGTTTACCAGACGGGGAGTGACGCCAAGCTGCCCTGGGCAAAAGGTGACTTAAATTAAAATGCTTGAAGCGAAACGTGACGCCGCTCCCACACACCCCAATTCGCAGAAAACTGGAACACAAACAGACCGCAGAAGACACTGCAAACACCAACCAAACATCAATGAATATAGGTTAAGAGATCAATAAATAACAATATAGACGAAGAAGCAATTGCTCTAATACTGAGTGAGTGCATTCAAATAAATGAACGTATATAAAGGAGCTACGTATAAATGACTAGCTTTACAAAATATGAGTCTTTACTACTAACTGAGTAAGTGCTTTCAAATAAATGCACGTATACAAGTGACCCAAATTTTACAGCAATATAAAAGGGACGTCGACTTGATGGCAATCAAAATACACTGAAAATCTCATATAGGCAATACATGAACTCCTGGATACTGTCCCAAAAAGCCAAAAAACATAAGACACACAATCAGCTTCCTCATTGTAATGCAACCAGCGGATTTTTAAAAGGAGGTAGTAACTGCTGGTCTCGCTGCGATCACACACTTTGCTGGCTGATCTTACTTCAGCTACACGTACATTAGGGCAACCAAGCAACAAGTACACTCGCGGGAACGCAAATGGTTCAACGAAACAAAGGCACCAAAATCACTTACACATTCGATGGAGAGCGTTGTTCGAGATGGTCTCCAGGGATGCGTCTCTCCGAGATAACAGGCACCAAGACAATGCGACGAACAGTGCCTGGAGTTGACATCAGGCAGGTCCACCACAAACACGCGACCGTCTTACGAGGTAGGCCCGGCGTGCCGCTGCTGGCCGAGCACGCGTGTTTTCCTCTTTCATCCACTCAAGCACGTCCTTGCGCCCCGTAGCGAGTCCAACACCAACTGCCGCGAGCCGGAACACCCGCGAGATCACAACAGGGGCAAAGATCCTAGTACAGCCGGGTAATCAAATGGTTCAAATGGCTCTGAGAACTATGGGAACTTCTGAGGTCATCAGTCCCCTAGATCTTAGAACTACTTAAACCTAACTAACCTAAGGACATCACACACATCCATGCCCGAGGCAGGATTCGAACCTGCGACCGTAGCGGTCGCGCGGTTCCAAACTGTCGTACGTGAAGACGAATGCCTCGCCGATATGCTGCCGATATGGTTGCACTATGTATCGGAGGATGGCATTCACGTATCGTACAGCCGTTACGGCGCCTTCGATGACCGCCAGCTGCGTATGTCGGCCCCACATAATGCCACCCCAAAACAAGGGGAACCCCCACTTTGCTGCATTCGCTGGACAGTGAGTCTCCGGCGGGGTCAGGGATTTTCTCTGCCTCGTGATGGCTGGGTGTTGTGTGCTGTCCTTAGGTTAGTTAGGTTTAAGTAGTTCTAGGGGACTGATGACCATAGATGTTAAGTCCCGTAGTGCTCAGAGGCATTTGAACCATTTGAACAGTGAGTCTAAGGCGCTCAGCCTGACCGGATTGCCTCCAAACACGTCTCCGACGATTGTCTGGTTGAATGCATATGCGACATTCATCGGTGAAGAGAACGTGACGCCAATCCTGACCGCTCCATTCGACACGTTGTTAGGCCCATCTCTACAGCGCTGCATGGCGTCGTGGTTGCAAACATGGACTTCGCCATGGACATCGAGAGTGAAGTTGCCCATCATGCAGGCTATTGCGCACAGTATGCGTCGTAACACGACGTCCTGTGGCTGCACTAAAAGCATTATTCAACATCGTGGCGTTGCTGTCAGGGTTCCTCCGAGCCATAATCCGTAGGCTGCGGTCATCCACTGCAGTAGTAGCCCTTGGGTGGCCTGAGCGAGGCATGTCAGTTTGTCTGTATCTCCTCCGTGTCCAAACAACATCGCTTTGGTTCACACCGAGACGCCTGGACACTTCCCTTGTTGAGAGCCCTTCCTGGCACAAAGTAACAATGCGGACGCGATCGAACCGCGGTATAGACCGTCTAGACATGGTTGAACTTCAGACAACACGAACGGTGTACCTCCTTTCTGGTGGAATGACTGGAACTGATCCGTCTAGTAGGCGCTGCTCATGCATGGTTGTTTACATCTTTGGGGGGGGTGGGGGGGGGGGGTTGTGACGTATCTTAACAGTCAAAATGATTGTGTCTGTGATAGAATATGCACAGTCAATGTCTGTCTTCTGGAGTTCTGGGAACCGGGTGACGCAAAACTTCTTTTGATGTATTTCGGTTCTGTCCTCAACAGTTACTGTAGTAGACTGTATATTATTTGACGCTGGGCTTAAGAAAATATAGCTAAGGATAACGCGGCATAGTTACAAATATTATTGTTCGAAACAAACTGGTATATTTTTTTAATACACGTCATCTGGGTGTGTATTCGAACGCAAAACAGACATACTAGTTTTTATAACGATACTATCTTGAATAGTGCTTCTGAAAATATAATTTTACTTATTCGGTTGTGAAACATTTGGTAGCTTAAACGAAGTTTCAGCTGTCTCAATTTAATTTATCTGTTTCCAGAATCATCATTTTCATAATTTTCATCCTTAGCGTAATGTCAACTCTCGAGTGTGAAATTAAAATTCTCTGTCGTTTTATAGTCTTCAGTTCGAAGGGTAATTTGCAACAGCTCTCCACGCTAGCTTATTCAGTGAAAGTATCTTTGTGACTGTGAAGCTACTGCAAGTCAAATCCGTTTGAACTTGCGCATTATATTCAAGCCTTGGCCTTCCCCTACCATTTTTGCACTTTGACATTTTCTGCCATTCGGAGTGAAGCGGCGCATTGGTTAGTACACTCGACTTGCATTCAGGAGGACGACGGTTCAAACCCGCGTCTGACCATCCTGATTTAAAATTTCCATGATTTCCCTATAATCACTTCAGGCAAATGCTGGGATGTTATCATTGACAGGGCACCGCTGATTTCCTTCCCTATCCTTCCCTAATCCGAGTTTGACCTCTGCCTTTAATGACCTAGTTGTCGACGGGACATTAAACACTAATCGCCCCACTTCTCTTCCTACTTCCTGCCATTACCAAATTAGCTATCCTACAAAGTGTTCTAAATTTAGGACCAGATTATTGCGTCTTATACATACAAAGTAAAATGTAGCAAATATTCTTTGTTTTATAATTCCAAAATGGTTCAAATGGCTCTGTGCACTATGGGACTTAACAGCTGCGGTCATCAGTCCCCTAGAACTTAGAACTACTTAAACCTAACTAACCTAAGGACATCACACACAGGATTCGAACCTGCGACCGTAGCGGTCGCGCGGTTCCAGACTGAAGCGCCTAGAACCGGTCGGCCACCCCGGCCGGTTTATACACTCCTGGAAATGGAAAAAAGAACACATTGACACCGGTGTGTCAGACCCACAATACTTGCTCCGGACACTGCGAGAGGGCTGTACAAGCAATGATCACACGCACGGCACAGCGGACACACCAGGAACCGCGGTGTTGGCCGTCGAATGGCGCTAGCTGCGCAGCATTTGTGCACCGCCGCCGTCAGCGTCAGCCAGTTTGCCGTGGCATACGGAGCTCCATCGCAGTCTTTAACACTTGTAGCATGCCGCGACAGCGTGGACGTGAACCGTATGTGCAGTTGACGGACTTTGAGCGAGGGCGTATAGTGGGCATGCGGGAGGCCGGGTGGACGTACCGCCGAATTGCTCAACACGTGGGGCGTGAGGTCTCCACAGTACATCGATGTTGTCGCCAGTGGTCGGCGGAAGGTGCACGTGCCCGTCGACCTGGGACCGGACCGCAGCGACGCACGGATGCACGCCAAGACCGTAGGATCCTACGCAGTGCCGTAGGGGACCGCACCGCCACTTCCCAGCAAATTAGGGACACTGTTGCTCCTGGGGTATCGGCGAGGACCATTCGCAACCGTCTCCATGAAGCTGGGCTACGGTTCCGCACACCGTTAGGCCGTCTTCCGCTCACGCCCCAACATCGTGCAGCCCGCCTCCAGTGGTGTCGCGACAGGCGTGAATGGAGGGACGAATGGAGACGTGTCGTCTTCAGCGATGAGAGTCGCTTCTGCCTTGGTGCCAATGATGGTCGTATGCGTGTTTGGCGCCGTGTAGGTGAGCGCCACAATCAGGACTGCATACGACCGAGGCACACAGGGCCAACACCCGGAATCATGGTGTGGGGAGCGATCTCCTACACTGGCCGTACACCACTGGTGATCGTCGAGGGGACACTGAATAGTGCACGGTACATCCAAACCGTCATCGAACCCATCGTTCTACCATTCCTAGACCGGCAAGGGAACTCGCTGTTCCAACAGGACAATGCACGTCCGCATGTATCCCGTGCCACCCAACGTGCTCTAGAAGGTGTAAGTCAACTACCCTGGCCAGCAAGATCTCCGGATCTGTCCCCCATTGAGCATGTTTGGGACTGGATGAAGCGTCGTCTCACGCGGTCTGCACGTCCAGCACGAACGCTGGTCCAACTGAGGCGCCAGGTGGAAATGGCATGGCAAGCCGTTCCACAGGACTACATCCAGCATCTCTACGATCGTCTCCATGGGAGAATAGCAGCCTGCATTGCTGCGAAAGGTGGATATACACTGTACTAGTGCCGACATTGTGCATGCTCTGTTGCCTGTGTCTATGTGCCTGTGGTTCTGTCAGTGTGATCATGTGATGTATCTGACCCCAGGAATGTGTCAATAAAGTTTCCCCTTCCTGGGACAATGAATTCACGGTGTTCTTATTTCAATTTCCAGGAGTGTAATTCCACTTTCTCTTTAGTTATAAGATTAAAGATTGATTACGTTTGATTACTAGTAAGAAGAGAAAGGGGAATAATCTTAATGATGTAAAATAGGGAGAAATCGAAGTAAACAGTGTTCGGTGACTCGTTGCTAACAGGTTGATGCATGGCCATGGATCGATATTTCACTGTCTGTATGTCACTCTTAGCGAGCATGCTATGTGCGTTTAAGGCTGCTACAATGGCAGCAAATCAGTAGCATCACCATCCAGCACCGTCCAGCTCAACTTGTTGCTCACCATCACAAAGAACCGCAAAAGTATTTGAAAACGAGTGAAGGTGAGGAATCATGATAATGTTAAACAATATCATCGTATGTTTCAAGTTATTATTATTAAACTAAGAATTCCAAACACTAGAACGTAATTTCCTTACACTAGTCACTCCGACAGGAGGAGCGATCGAGTGTTACAGGAATCTGAGCTTTCATTCTTCATTTGTTTTTTAAACAAAATGCCAAGGATTATCCAGAGTGTACATTCTTTACAAATGATTATAATATTATCTGAGCGTTCATAAGGCTGAGTAGGTTGTATATATTGTTCTGTTGTAGAGTCCCCTTGAATGGTGTCGGCACAGTTCATTATGCAACTTGACGATGCCATTCAACACATTATCACTTGTTACAGACACGAACTTAGTTTCGTTCGTTGTTTTTCACTAACTGTCACTGTCACGGTGCATAAAAAGTGTCAATTCTCCATTTCTGGGTTGGAATCAAGTTGTACACATTACATTAGACACATACTGTTACGACTTCTGCACCACTTGTTAGCAGCAGACACAGTGGCTGCGCCAAAGACTGAGACGGTGTGGAGTTTGACAATTATTTATTGAACTTTCTTTACAATTTCTCCCTCGTCGTCGCTGCCGAGCAATGCGGATCCCTCCGCCTGGCTGCTGCTGTGTAGATTCTCCGACAATGAGGGCAACACGCGCCGCTGATCGCACTCGGGAGCCTCAGGCCACCAGTTCTCCACTGAAGCCAGGACGCCCTGTGGTTGAGATGAACTCGTCGCCGCTCGGCGTCACACCCACGAAACCGCGACACCGTGAGGTCAGCTGCCGACACCTGCTGCACCGGCGGCTGGTAAGCCATCAGTCGCGATGTCCGCGATGTCCCGTCATGGACGGACCACGCACCGTGGGGCCGGGTTGCCGTGAAGTCCGGGCATCAGTCCCCGGCGGCGCCTGTAACCAAGACCGCGCTGCAGCAGGTCCTGCTGAACGTTCTCGCTGTAGTTAGTCAGCCATGGTGCTGACCGAACTCGGGCCTACCTCCAGAGCTGAAGTTGACATCTGGTGGCGAACGGATGACTCCTGATAGCTGAAACAGACTTCTGGAATCGTCACCTACGAAGATTGAACATTCGGACACGGACCGTGTCCGTCCTCAGATCCGAACTGCTTTCTAATGGCCTCTGTCTGTTGCTTTCTGCGCCTCACTATTTATATCCGGCAGGAGGACGTTTTATACCATCGGTGGTAGCTTTTTGTTATTACTCCCGCAGTGTACAGGGTGTTACAAAAAGGTACGGCCAAACTTTCAGGAAACATTCCTCACACACAAAGAAAGAAAATATGTTACGTGGACATGTCTCTGGAAACGCTTACTTTCCATGTTAGAGCTCATTTTATCACTTCTCTTCAAATCACATTAATCATGGAATGGAAACACACAGCAACAGAATGTACCAGCGTGACTTCAAACACTTTGTTACAGGAAATGTTCAAAATGTCCTCCGTTAGCGTGGATACATGCATCCATCCTCCGTCGCATGGAATCCCTGATGCGCTGATGCAGCCCTGGAGAATGGCGTATTGTATCACAGCCGTCCACATTGCGAGCACGAAGAGTCTCTACATTTGGTACCGGGGTTGCGTAGACAGGAGCTTTCAAATGCCCCCATAAATGAAAGTCAAGAGGGTTGAGGTCAGGAGAGCGTGGAGGCCATGGAATCTGTCCGCCTCTACCAATCCATCGGTCACCGAATCTGTTGTTGAGAAGCGTACGAACACTTCGACTGAAATGTGCAGGAGCTCCATCATGCACGAACCACATGTTGTGTCGTACTTGTAAAGGTACATGTTCTAGCAGCATAGGTAGAGTATCCCGTATGAAATCATGATAACGTGATCCATTGAGCGTAGGTGGAAAAACATGGGGCCCAATCAAGACATCACCAACAATGCCTGCCGAAACGTTCACAGAAAACCTGTGTTGATGACGTGATTGCACAATTGCGTGCGGATTCTCGTCAGCCCACACATGTTGATTGTGAAAATTTACAATTTGATCACGTTGGAATGAAGCCTCATCCGTAAAGGGAACATTTGCACTGAAATGAGGATTGACACATTGTTGGATGAACCATTCGCAGAAGTGTACCCGTGGAGGCCAATCAGCTGCTGATAGTGCCTGCACACGCTGTACATGGTACGGAAACAACTGGTTTTCCCGTAGCACTCTCCATACAGTGACGTGGTCAACGTTACCTTGTACAGCAGCAACTTCTCTGACGCTGAAATTAGGGTTATCGTCAACTGCACGAATAATTGCCTCGTCCAATGCAGGTGTCCTCGTCGTTCTAGGTCTTCTCCAGTCGCGAGTCATAGGATGGAATGTTCCGTGCTCCATAAGACGCCGATCAATTGCTTCGAACGTCTTCCTGTCGGCACACCTTCGTTCTCGAAATCTGTCTCGATACAAACGTACCGCGCCACGGCTGATCCATACATGAAATGGGCATCTGCCAACTCCGCATTTGTAAACATTGCACTGACTGCAAAACCACGGAAATGGCTCTGAGCACTATGGGACTCAACTGCTGTGGTCATAAGTCCCCTAGAACTTAGAACTACTTAAACCTAACTAACCTAAGGACAGCACACAACACCCAGCCATCACGAGGCAGAGAAAATCCCTGACCCCGCCGGGAATCGAACCCGGGAACTCGGGCGTGGGAAGCGAGAACGCTACCGCACGACCACGAGATGCGGGCACTGCAAAACCACGTTCGTGATGAGCACTAACCTGTTGATGCTACGTACTGATGTGCTTGATGCTAGTACTGTAGCAATGAGTCGCATGTCAACACAAGCACCGAAGTCAACATTACCTTCCTTCAATTGGGCCAACTGGCGGTGAATCGAGTAAGTACAGTACATACTGATGAAACTGAAATGAGCTCTAACATGGAAATTAAGCGTTTCCGGACACATGTCCACATAACAGCTTTTCTTTATTTGTGTGTGAGGAATGTTTCCTGAAAGTTTGGCCGTACCTTTTCGTAACACCCTGTATTACAGGGTAACTTAGCGTGCTGGCCTCACTTCCCCTTACTCAGCACTCTCCAGGCTTCGCTCGGCTCTCGGTCTGTGTGCGTCCTTGCGTCAGTCTGTTGGTAGACTGCTGCTGTCAGCAAGGCTATCTGTGCGTGCCTACTTCGCAACGCCTCGGTCGCCGGTGTGCCTCTGTTTTGCCATTCTGCACTGCGTGAAGCAACGCTTACTACATGTGGCCGCAACAATACATACAAATATATTGAATAGAAGCCTATTGTTGACGTAAGTTCCATTTCAAACGTCTGTGTCAGCGAAATTGCCTGGTTACACAATGAAACACCAGACAGGATTTCACTCACATTCTGCTAGGAGCAGACACAGATTTTCACAACACCTTGATACAGGTTTTCACTTCAAAGTTCTGTCATTTGTATTTCATAGATACATTCCAAGTTTTCCCTGCGCATCTCGTTAGTTTCAATGAAGCTCAAAGATCGTTACACCTCACATACGCAAGAATATTAGTTTTAAAATTCTCTTTACAGGCTTTTCTTGTCTTTTACAGAGATATTTACACTGTGTGATAGTACACTTCTAGGTTAGGTAATGATTAGGCCGTTAGGCCGCTTCAACCCCATTTCAGGAATTTGTTACCGTATAGATTAGACACCATCCAAGACTTGGACAACAGATTTTGTTTTGTCCTGCAAAAACAGCTTCATCTGTTCATAGCAGAATAATTACCATGCGAATATACAAAATCAAACCGAAAATTCCGAATATAGGCTCAATCCAAAGAGAATCATGTCTTATTATATGCAAAACTTTCACAGTAAAATACTCATCCATCACTTAACTACGTCTACTTATCCATTTAAAGTTAATGAACTGGAAGTTTGCCTCACTCGAGTTCACGAATCTTCATTTCGTAAGTATAAACTATTGAAGTGTAGCTCAGCTATATCTAAACCTTTAATTTCATCAGAAATATTTACATTTTGTTCTCAGCACTCTGCTCGAGATCTCATATCAACTTCTGTCATTTCAGTGCCACTGTCATATAACCGTTCATTATGCGCAACTCAAGTTAAAGACTAATATACAAATAAGGAGATACTATCATTTTTTAAAGGAAAGGTAGTGATTACTCTAAAGATTAAATTATTTCTTTAACTTCCACAAAAAATTAAAAGTCTGTTTGTAGATAAAATTTTAATTTAGTACTAAAGTACTCCTCTATCATAGTCTCCATTAGTGCCACATACTGGTGTACTTTACACACATTATATTTTGTTGCAATATATGATAGCCTTCTTTCTGACTCAAACTACTACACATGAACACTTTTGTACATTTATTTCTTGCCAAGTGGTTCAGAATGTCATGCAGCACTCGCTGTATTTAAAAATATTGATACACTGCAGTAAAACTATTCAGATAATAGTTTGCTTTCTAGTACATGTTTACAGACTGTTAATAGTTGAGCGTAATCATCACAAATATTGGTTTCTATGTTTTGTTTAATTTACATGTTTTGAGCATGTTTCCACATGAATCACAAGTCAAGTTTTACGTTTTCTCAATTCAAAGAATGCGATCATTACCCATACAGATACTTTTTTAAAATTTTGGTGACTGTGTTCGTTGGTGTTTGTTTTTGGAAAATCCAGAATGTAACTACCTGAATGAGGAATCCTGATCATTTTATATCGTCCTGTATACAGTAATTGCTATATACTATTTCATTTCTTTCGGAGTGCAAGGTTTTGTGTGTGAATTAAGCAATATGGTTTTCCCAGCTAAATATTCCTGTACACGTCCTAACTTTTTGTCATAGGTGTTCTTTCTAATCATAGCATGTTCAGAGAGCGTAATTAGTGTATCTCTTACCTATTCCTCCAGTATAGATTCTTTGTTAGGCAAGTGCAGCAATAGATTAACGAATAATTACTTATTTATTGTTGGTTAATAGATCTGAATGTGTTTAAGTTATTGTGTAAATTGGCAAATTATTTGCTATTTTTCCAAAATGTTTGACAAATTCCACCCAGAGTGTGTATTGTGTACCTGCATACTTGTGCATAAATCGATTAAATTCTCGTAAAATACGTTTAAAGGATTACTTTACAGATGAAATTTTGATATCAGAATGTTCTCGATGTTACAGTCTTGTAGAGAATCTTTCCATTTTTTTTGCATGTGAAGTTTGATACATTATCTGTTATTAATGTGACAGGCTTGCCAACTGTTGGTATGTAGTGTCTAACAATTATCCTGATGATGACAGATGCTGTTGTCGACTTTACAGCATATAGCTTCATGTATTTAGACGAAAGATCATAATGGAAAAGCAAATTCTTAACTCCACCTCGTGCATGGGATACTGGACCAGCAACATCGACGGACACCATTTGTAACCACGATAATTGCAGTGGCGGTGTTGTTCAGAAGTACGATGCAACGTTCCTTGAGACTTTGCATTTCATTTCTGAGCAACACAGGCGTTGCAATATCGAATTTATCCACCGACACCAGGCAAGGGATTCAAAATAATTCTCCCCTGTACGAAAATATACACTACTGGCCATTAACATTGCTACACCAAGAAGAAATACAGATGATGAACGGGTATTCATTTTACAAAAATATTATTCTAGAACTGACATGTGATTGCATTTATACACAATTTGGGTGCATAGATCCTGAGAAATCAATACCCACAACAACCACATCTGGCCGTAATAACGGCCTTGATACGCCTGGGCATTGAGTTCAGACAGAGCTTGGATGGCGTGTACAGGTACAGCTGCCCATGCAGCTTCAACACGATACCACAGTTCATCAAGAGTAGCGACTGGCGTATTGTGACGAGCCAGTTCCTCGGCCACCATAGACCAGACGTTTTCAATTGGTGAGAGATCTGGAGAATGTGCTGGTCAGGGCAGCAGTCGAACATTTTCTGTATCCAGAAAGGCCCGTACAGGACCTGCAACATGCAGTCGTGCATTATCCTGCTGAAGTGAAGGGTTTCAAAAATGGTTCAAATGGCTCTGAGCACTATGGGACTTAACATCTATGGTCATCAGTCCCCTAGAACTTAGAACTACTTAAACCTAACTAACCTAAGGACAGCACACAACACCCAGCGAAATGTAGGGTTTCGCAGGGATCGAATGAAGGGTAGAGCCACGGGTCATAACACATCTGAAATGTAACGTCCACTGTTCAAAGTGCCGTCAATGCGAACAAGAGGTGGACCGAGACGTGTAACCAATGGCACCCAGTACCATCACGCCGGGTGATACGCCAGTATGGCGATGACGAATACACGCTTCCAATGTCGCCAAACACGGATGCGACCATCATGATGCTGTAAACAGAACCTGGATTCATCCGAAAAAATGACGTTTTACCATTCGTGCACCCAGGTTCGTCGTTGAGTACACCATCGCAGGCGCTCCTGTCTGTGATGCAGCGTCAAGGGTAACCGCTGCCATGGTCACCGAGCTGATAGTCCATGCTGCTGCAAACGTCGGCGAACTGTTCGTGCAGATGGCTGTTGTCTTGGAAACGTCCCCATCTGTTGACTCAGGGGTCTAGGCGTGGCTACACGATCCGTTACAGCCATGCGGATACGATGCCTGTCATCTCGACTGCTAGTGGTACGAGGCCGTTGGGATCCAGCACGGCGTTCCGTATTACCCCCCTGAACCCACCGATTCCATATTGTGCTAACAGTCATTGGATCTCGACCAACGCGAGCAGCAATGTCGCGATACGATAAACTGCAATCGCGATAAGCTACAATCCGACCTTTATCAAAGTCGAAAACGTGATGGTACGCATTTCTTCTCCTTACACGTGGCATCACGACAACGTTTCACCAGGCAACACTGGTCAACTGCTGTTTGTGTATGAGAAATCGATTGGAAGCTTTCCTCATGTCAGCACGTTGTAGGTGTCGCCACCGGAGCCAACCTTGTGTGAATGCTCTGAAAAGCTAATCATTTGCATAGCACAGCATCTTCTTCCTGTCGGTTAAATTTCGCGTCTGTAGCACGTCATCTTCGTGGTGTTGCAGTTTTAATGGCCAGTAGTGTACATAACGGATGTACAAGTGCAGATTTTAGACACGTGGTTGACTACATATGGAAGTTTGGGTCTACCTGTGAGTCGTGGTCACACAGCGTAATGGCGTCGGCGCGGTCGCGAGTGTCCGTAGTTGTTTACCATTTCGTCAGCGCTAGTTTAGAGTCCATCACTACCGACGTAATATGGCGCATTCCCACAGACAAACCACCATCAAGATCAGTTTTCAACCCGATCATGCACGACCGCGAGCTTTTGGGAACGTTTTCTACGTGACAACGTCAAAATTGATCCGCCGGACAAAATTGGTTGAAATGGTTCAAATGGCTCTAAGCACTATGGGACTTAACATCTGAGGTCATCAGACCCCGAGAATTAGAACTACTTAAACCTAACTAACCTAATGACATCACACACATCCATGCCCGAGGGCAGAATTCGAACTTGCGACCGTAGCTGCAGCGCGGTTCCGGACTGAAACGCCTAGAACCGCTTGGCCACAACGGCCGGCGGACATAATTGGTATCAATCTCTATCACGAGCAGTGTTGTCTACGTCAAGTTGGTAAGTGACGAGGTGCGGAATAGCATCTTAAATTCCAACATTCTGATGGCCATATTGGGGCAGTCCCTATCGATCACGCGGAGATTGGCCTCCGCATTATACGAGTCTTCAAACTCCCGTTCAGAGTACCACAGGACGTAGTCACAGCGGCTTTCCAGCCTTAAGGTAGAGTGGTCAGCCACATGGCTGAAAAACAGACCACCTCCACAACGTACCCGGTTCTTAACGGGGTTCGACAGACCGAAATTGAACTGACAAAACACGTACCGTCCTATCTTGTCATCGGCGGATGTAAGGAAATTATTATGTATGACGGTCAGTCACGCACTTGCTCTGGTTGTGGCCAAGAAGGGCACGTCCGGTCGGATTGTCTCCGACGACGGCTTACTCAAATCGCGACAGGTGAATCTGTGACTCCTTCGACGGTGACGACACTTCCTCTCAATTATGCCGGGGTTACACTAGCGGCCACCCTTTCCGATGCCGACCACGTTCTTCCGATAGCCGCCCCCGATAGCGAGGGAACGATGGATTCTGCAGTACCGGATCAAGCCACTACAACGGCGTCCCCACCCGAAGACAATCACCGACCGACCTTGCAAGAAGGCACGGATCACAAGTTGTGACGACAGCGGCTTTTCTTCCAGACTCCGGAGCAGCTGAAGAGATCTACCCACATTCGGATACTGAAAAACACGTCCGTACACAGCGTTCCTCGCGGAAACACAAGAGACGGCGGCGTGCTCCATCGGACGAGTGGTTGCAGCGAACGTCTGACATGGACTGTGGACAATCCGAAGACGGTGCCGGCGGTATAGAGGCCGCAGCAACATCCCACCCAACAGATCGCCATGGTGACGGCTTCAGTCCCTCCGATCCCAACAGCAAGATCACAAGCAGACAGCCGCTGCCGATTACCATCCAGCAGCGCCGAAGGAGCCTGCGCTGACTACCGCAGAATCCACCAACAGCCGATGGTATTTCATGGCGACTGGGCGCACGACGTTTGGGAAAACTCCTTGCCCATCGTGTCGGACGACACGAGGGGGAATTCACCCCACCAATGACGATCCTTCTCCACCATCAGTGACAGCGATGAGACAGCCTGACGTCATGTGCACACACCTCTTACAAAGCTGTTGATTGCCAACATGGGCGCTATGGATAGACCTCAACCTTATCGTGTTGCGACTGTAAACATTAACACTATATGGACGCGCGCTTAGTTATCCTTGCTTCAGGATATGCTGAATTCTGCTTCTCCAGGAGGTGTACGTCCACGACTTCCCAGGCATGTACGGTTATGACACATGCGTCTCTCCAGCTTCCCCCACAGGCATCGGCGTCGCTGTACTTCTTCGCGAAGGGATAGTAGCGGACGATAACCTCCTTCTGCCTGTGGCAAGAGGAATGGCACAGTACTGGGTGTCCGCCTTATCAATATCTACTCACCTTCCGGGACGGAGAAATGTCGCGAACATTCACGATTCTTTGTGGAAGACGTCGCCCCGTTCTTCCAAGGTTGCCACAACCATCTGGTGTTCGGAGGTGACTATAATTGCGTACCGGCACCCAGAGACCAACTCCCACGACATAACCCGTGCCCGGAATTCGAGTCGCTAATCCGAGACCTGCAGATGGTGGACACTTGGGAACATCTTCACGGCCACCGATCGGGATTCACACACATTCACATACTTCACGGTTCGCTCTTCCAGTCGCATCGACCGGATTTACATTTCACGCTCTCTTGTTGCTGAGACACAGGATGCGGAACTCTGGCCTGCAGCTTTCTCGGACCACTCAGCTTACATCTGTGCTGTCACCCTACGGCGGCAACAAGTGTGGAGAAGCCGCAGCCCGTGGAAATCAAACGTCGCTCAGCTGTCGTGCCCGGATTTCCGCCATGCCGCTGAGGATACCTGGCATTCGTGTGAAAATCGCCTCCATGCATGTCCCACAATGAACCGCTAGTGGTTGGACTGCGCTAAACCGGCATTGAAGCGAACGTTGATAACCTACAGTCGCGACCACGCTGCTTGGCGTCGACATACTCTCGATTTTTACTCTCGGGTACTGAGAGACTGCGATGCTATGGCGCCGCCTCCTGAACAACAAACGGCGGTCCACCGCGCTAAGGCTCAGATCATCGCCAGTATGCGACGCCACCTAGAGCGGGTGGTCATCCTCTAGAGGACGCAGGATCGGATACCGAGCGAACGCCCGTCAATGTTCCACGTACTTCGTTAATGTAAACGACGCCAAAGAGCGCTGATACGCTTCATTGACACGGACGACACTCGTCGCCTCAACACGCAACAAGACATAAGCACAGCGTTCTACGATCATTATTCCTAGCTGTATTCAGCTCAGACTCCTGATCCGACAGCAATGGAGGACGTCTCCCAGACGATTTACGGCACCGTCGCCCCGGCAATGGAAGTGGCCTTGATGGAAGAAATTACGGAAGAAGAAGTAACCGACGCCATTAAAAAGGTCTCCAGGTCCTGATGACCTCCCCTTGGAATTTTACCGGAATTTTCAATATCTATTAGCCACCCGACCGACGGACATCTGTTTCGAACTACTATCCGCTCCCTGCGTCCCTTATAGAAGGAATGATTATTCCTATTCACAAACCGTCCGGTGGCTCACAGATGCAGGACTACCTCCTGCTGACGCTATTGAATTGCGACCTTAAGACCTTTTCTCGATTGTTGGCGGCGCGGACACACCAGACCTTACAAGACGTCATCTCACCCCATCAAACGTCATTAGGAGACGACAATAATATACAAATAGCACTCAGTGAATATCGTGACTTGATCTCACCTGCTAGGGCTTGTCGTCTGAAGGGTGCACTGGCGGCAATCGATTTCAGTCAAGCTTTCAATCGCGTGGACCACGACTATTTGGAAGTAGTCCTGCAACTTAGGCGATACCCACAGCCATTTGTCTGTCGTCATGCGACGACTCCGTGGGGCGGTATCCAAGGTGATTGTCAACGCCAGCCGATGTGGCCGAGCGGTTCTAGGCGCTTGAGTCCGGAACTGCGCGACCGCTGCGGTCGCAGGTTCGAATCCTGCCTCGGGCATGGGTGTGTGTGATGTCCTTAGGTTAGTTAGATTTAAGTAGTTTAAAGTTGTAGGGCATTGATGACCTCAGATGTTAATTCCCATAGTGCTCAGAGCCATTTGAACCATTTTTTTATCGTCAACGCTCGACCTACGCAGCCTCTCACCATTTCTCGATCGATACGCCAAGGCTGCCCTCTGTCCACTTTACTTTACGCTGTGGCCATGGAACCATTCCTATGCGGACTGCGGCAAAGACTAACGGGTATAACGTTACGAGGCCACACCCTCCGATGTAAAGCATTCGCTGATGACCTGGTGATTGTCATCCGCAAAGGCGACGACACCGCAAACGCACTGAATTGGGTAGCTACATATAGCATGGCCACTGGTGGTCGTATCAACGTCGCAAAATCAGTGGTGATGAACATCTTGGTCAGACTGCCTGAGGACAGCGTCACCCCCTTACAGCTCAGATTTACTTCGGAATGCCTCGGCATTGATTTCACAGATGATATACGACGAACCGCTGCCCACAGCTTTCGACGACTTTTACTCAATGTTAGGAATGGGATAGCCAAAAGCCGCCTACGAGCACTCGACATAGTCCAACGGACCCAGTATGTTAACACACATTTAGCGTCACGCATTCCACGCGTCGCCCAGATGTTACCTATATCGGTGATGTTAGCTCGCCGTATATTGGCGGCTTTTGGTTCCTTCGAGAGTTCAGGATGCTTTTCAAGGTCAAATATGAGACTTTCACCCTTCCCCCGGATTGGGTAGGGCTTGGCCTTTATCACTTTCATGACAGAGCGGTCACTATATTTGTGGGCACTTAAGTCAAACTGTGGTACCGCCGTCCAGACAGTCTGACTAGTTTGTTATTAGAAGAAATATCGCTGCTCTCCCTCTTGCCACCTGTGCCGATACACCACGTCCCCTCGTCATTCTTCTACATCGGTGTCTTTTACCTCGAACTCAGTTACATTCGATTTTCCTTACCAGCCAGTCGACTGGCGACGTCACAGACTGTTTATCGTGTCCTGCAGCGTGGACGACCCGATAACATCGTAGAGAGGAAGCACCCGAACGTCAACTGGCGAGTCGTGTGGAGGACGATTCAGCACGTAACACTGGACACTGCCGTCACGGCGATGTGGTGTAGCATTGCCAACGGTAAGCAGGTGACCAGACCAAGGCTACATGCGATCAATATGGTGGACTCACCCATGTGCACGAGCTGTGGCGTCCAAGACAACGATGAACACCATCTTAGCTGTGGCGAGTCTACGGCAGTGTGGAACTTAGTGAAGCAAATGTCAGCGTACTTCCTTCGAGTGGCACCAAATCACATCGAACCCAAGACTACGCAGCTGGATCATCACGGGTAAGAGAAGCTTAAATTACAAGACGATGATAGAACACTACCCGGTACAACGTGAGATCTACTTTGGTCATTGCAAGAAGTCATACCTGGATAGTAAAGCAGATGGAGGTGACCCCTCGCATTGTATAGCAACATTTGAGCCCTTTCCTCTTTTTGCTCCCATTGCGAAAGGTTCTTCACAGTTTCTGTTTCCCATCCGTTGCAAGATGTAGTACCGGTAGATGGAGGTACGGATTCCACCCTTAGGTTGTATTTAATGGCTTCCTTAGCCTCACATTTTGCTGTCTTTCTTTTTGCCCAATTCGACGCAACGAGTGTACTTATTAGCTTCAGTTACTTACTGCTTTAAAACCGAAATAATTAAATAAAATAACAAAAAAGACAAGTAACCAAATAAAAATAAACGGAAATAAACATTGAAAACAATAAAACAATTGCATCCCTTGTACCACATCTCCAGGAATGGAAGGTAGGAGACATTGTGGCCAGAGCTCGGGTTGCGACCCCTGCCCACTTTGCCTCTGCCACCCCGCGACCTGACCATAGCTCGCGATAAGCGGGAAATCCGGGTGTGAGTACTATTTGTTCAATATGAAGTCTGTAGACGTCGACGACATGCTGCATCCGCAAAACTACGTGATCAACTGTTGCTCGCAGCAATTCTGATGGAATCTGTGCAACATGTTCCCGTATACTGGCCTTCACATCAGGTACAGACCGAGCGTGGCTATGGTAAACGGTTTCTTTAAGATACCCCCAGAGCCAAAAGTCACTTGTATTCAGATGTGAGGTGACCCTGCAGGCCATGCAACTGGAAAACCTCTGGAGATAATATGTTCGTGGAAGTTTGCACTAAGCAGACCTTCCACTGAGCGTGCGACGTGAGATGTAGCCCCATCTACTTTTAAAACGGTGGGTTCCACACCGCTGTGCTTTTCCAAAGTAGGGATCACACGCTATACAAAGAGGTCTCGATAATGTGCAGAAGAGACAGTACCCATGGCAAGCCCTCTTAGTGTCTTCTGTTCAAAGAAGAACGGACCGAAAATAAAAGTGCTCGGGAATCCACAGCAAACAATCTGATATGTGTGTTCACTGCACCCTGTTAGGTAAAATGTACCTTGTAACTCCACTAAATATTGCCACGCCTCATGTCATCAACTTCGATCTTTGCCAGGAACCGAGGAGAAAATTCAGAACGTTGCTGCGGATCGTGAGGCTTCAGATGGTGCGGCGTCTGGATCTTGTGCGGGTACCAGCGTATAACAGACGGCAAAACTTTCAGTACTATTGACCATGCGATGGACAATTCTCTTTACAGAGCAATTAGCGGCAGCTCTACCCAGTGCACGTATTCCATAGGCAGTTACAGCAACAGCAACCTCGTCAGTGACTTTCCCAGGAATAGGACTCCTCCTTGCTACCGGCGCCACACGAAGCTCACCTGTGTTTTAGAATTTCACTATCATAGTCTTTAAACCGTTTAACGACATAGGCCCGCACCGCATATACCTCAGCCCACGGTACTCCCTCAATGCAGCCCAGTAATTGTTGATTGGTGCTGTTCATATAAAACAGTTTCACTAACAGCGCAGGTTCTCTCTTTTCGATATCCACTCCATTTTTACAGACGTTACGGCCTTTCAAATGAACATTGACCGAATTTTCAGCTACCAAGGTCGCAAAAATAATTTATTCATATAGAATTATATATTCTTATCGTATTGAAGTAGAAGATTGTGTAATGATGATCCGAATATAGCAACAGATAACAGGCGAAACCTGTGATCTATATGAATAAAGAATTTTAGTGATCTTGGCAGTTGAAAATTTACTCACTGTCCACAATGCTACAGATCGTCCCCAAGCTGATGATGCAGAAATGTATAAGGCTTGTCAAATGACAGTGTGAAAAAAACAGTGCACAGCGCCAGATCTGCAGCTGGTAGCCAAAATTGGAACTAACTTTTTTTCCAGCATAAATCGGTTCTGCATTATCGCATTAGCATATCTATCACGTTTCAGGACCATACGATAATTAAAGGCCACACTGGGCCTCCGTGAGTAGCTGCACTTTAATTAGAATCACCGGGTGAGAATGTCATTAAAACATCATTTAAGTAAATGTTTTTTTTTGTTTACTGTCTGAAGACTGCATTACTATCAGGTCGAAATAATTTCACTGATGGTAATTTGAAATGGAAAGTAATTCGATATTCACTGTAAATATAAAGGAATAATCACGTAAAAAAGAATCGATTATTTCCACCTTGTTTAATATTCAATGAGTAGCTCCTACTTGTTATACATGCTGACGAGTAAAAAATTCATTTCCCATCAATTCGCAAAAAAACAGAGAACAGCATCGGCAGATGTAGCGCTGTAGCGACGTTCAGCTCATCTTTCTGGAAACTGTGTTCCAGTTTCTGTCTTTATATGAGATTTCCGATTGTTTCCAGTAATTATTCGAGCGTGTACCAGACGCACTCAGCGAACGAAGAAATGTCCGTTCCCCGTACCCGTATGTCGCCAAATTCTACCAATAGTGACATCTCCGATGATATCGCTGGTGTGGCGCTAAGCCTTTACTAGGAAAAAATTTAGAGTGTGGGCGAGGCGAGCGGCGAGGGCAGGAAATAATAACTGCGGGCCGCGGGCCGGCGCGGGCGGCGGCACAATGCCGGCAGCCAGGGAAAACTGCAGCCGGGAGGCGGAAGTTGCGCGCCGAGTGCTCTCGACTTGACCCGCGCCGCTTAATGAGGCCCGTCGCTATGGCAACATCACGAGTTTCGACGGCATCCGATTTCAAACCGGCTCCACAGCGGTAAGCCCTCTCGTCTGAAAAGTTCGCCTCTGCCCTAGGTGGGCGTGCCAACCTGTGTGAGGGGGCCCTCCACCCACACAGGCTGTCTATCGACGTACCTCCGATGCTTCGCGACAAAAATCACTCGGTGAACTTTCGACTTGCTTTGATGTAGCTGCTACACCAGCGTCGAATACTTTGCTCTTGTTGCTGCTTTTTTTTTTTTTTTTTTTAGGCGCTCAGCGTCTAGAATATTAGCGCCTGTAAAAATATTCGTGAAAGAGAGAGCTGAAAAATTAATAAATTCGTTAAAACAGTTAAAAACAATTAACTGTTCACTAATGAAGCGAGTACTTATAATTATTTATAGTTCTAAGTTATCATTTCCAGGCCGCACTTCCGTGTTTGACCTATTCGCTATTGTGCGTGCTACAGTCAGTTTCTTCAGCCTCGAAATTGAAAACATACCAGTTCTAAGTAAAAGCCATAATACAAATTAACATAATGTAGTTTAATTCTTATAAAGAAGAAAACAGCAACCAGCCACTATTAATACTGCTATTTATTTAGGTAAATAGCGCCGTTACCGGTTTCGAACTGGCAAGTTCATCATCAGATGGCTGTTCACATGAGTTTCAAGATACACTATACAATATCGTCCGTTTTCGCTTTTTATTATTCCACTGTGGCGAAGTATTTTTGGTGTGTTGTTGCCCTACGGTAGAAAAACAGTGTTAGAAGCGCCCTATGTGAAAATAACTAACCTCCAAACGATGAAATACAGCGTAAATAAATATGTGAGGTTAAGTGGTAATGGTACTTACATCGAAAATTCCGGGCGATTTTGTTGCGAAGTTGCAGGATTGTATTTTTCGCATTTTCCTAAATATAAAAATGGTTCAAATGTCTCTGAGCACTATGGGACTTAACATCTGTGGTCATCAGTCCCCTAGAACTTAGAACTACTTAAACCTAACTAACCTAAGGACATCACATACGTCCATGCCCGAGGCAGGATTCGAACCTGCGACCGTAGCAGTCGCGCGGTTCCGGACTGAAGCGCCTAGAACCGCTCGGCCACCACGGCCGGCTCCTAAATATATCCAACACTTACGTAACTTGTACATTACCATATTGTGCAAAGCACCACACACACACACACACACACACACACACACACACACACACCAAAAGCTTTGGACAATATTGTGCAAAGCACCACACACACACACACACACACACACACACACACACACCAAAAGCTTTGGACAATATGGTAATGTACAAGTTACGTAAGTGGCTGGCTCAAATGGCTCTGAGCACTATGGGACTCAACTGCTGAGGTCATTAGTCCCCTAGAACTTAGAACTAGTTAAACCTAACTAACCTAAGGACATCACAAACATCCATGCCCGAGGCAGGATTCGAACCTGCGACCGTAGCGGTCTTGCGGTTCCGGACTGCAGCGCCTTTAACCGCACGGCCACTTCGGCCGGCAGTTACGTAAGTGCTGGATATATTTAGGAATATGCGAAAAATACAATCCTGCAACTTCGCAACAAAATCGCGCGGAATTTTCTATGTAAGTACCATAACCACTTAACCTCACATATTTATTTACGCTGTATTTCATCGTTTGGAGGTTAGTTATTTTCACATAGGGCGCTTCTAACACTGTTTTTCTACAGTAGGGCAACAACACACCAAAAATACTTCGGCACAGTGGAATAATAAAAATCGAAAACGGACAATAATGTAAAGTGTATCTTGAAAATCATGTGAACAGCCGCCTGATGATGAACTTGCCAGTTCGAAACCGATAACGGCGCTATTTACCTGAATAAATAGTAGTATTAATAATGGCTGGTTGCTGTTTTCTTCTTTGTAAGAATTAACGTACATTAATTGTACACAGCCACGGTCTCACCACGTCAGTTTTAGACAAAATAGAAAATTAACATAAAATTCTGAATAGGTTTTACTCTGATTCTTATCTGTTTTCGGATATGACACCCAGAATAACACAAATCTGACTACTACAAATACACTGGCGACCAAAATTAAAGCAACAAAAGGAAATTTTGCATGGCTAAGTTTATTTTGTTACAAAACAGTATGTAAAGTTGATAGTAAAGTAGAAACAATGTAAAAAATACAGAACGCTAACAACTGCAACAAGGATAACGGTAGATAAAAAAGTTCTTCGTTTTTTTTTCAACTTAACAGATTTGCACGCACATCCCGATAACTAGTTGATGTCCTCATTATGGGATGTGACCATCTCTGGTCGCAACACAGGACCGACACGATGGGACATGCTGTGAATGCTGTCATCAGTCTCATATTGAGGCAGTAAAGTCCATTCTTCCTGCAGAGCTGCTCGCAGTCTTGGAGAGTAGTTAGTGGACGCTGACGTGATGCAAGCCGTCTCCCTAGTGCATCCCATACGTGCTCTATGGGAGTCAAATTGGGAGAGCTAGCAGGCCATGCGTGCAATACCTTCCGTTTCCAAGAAAACATCAACCACCTGAGCTGTATGAGGTCTGGCATTACTGTCCACACCACTTCGCGACAATTGCAAATGAGGTCCCAACATCTCGTCTCGATACCTGACGGCAGTTAAATCTTACCTATTCACTAGTACAATTATAAGAAGAGAGTTTCGAGCCGGCCGCATTGACCGAGCGGTTCCAGGTGCTTCAGACCGGAACCGCGCTACTGCTACGGTGGCAGGTTCGAATCGTGCGTCGGGCATGGATGTGGGTGATGTCCTTAGGTTAGTTCGGTTTAAATAGTTCTAAGTCCAGGGGACAGACGACCTCGGATGTTAAGTCCCATAATGCTTAGAGCCATTTTTTGAGAGTTTCGAATGGTAAACATAATCCGTGCGCATACCATTAGGGGTCCTCTTCGACATCGGTCTCTTTCCATAATATTTGGGCCTCGAAATCGAGCTTCACGTTCCGTCCATATGCTAATCCATCCAGAATCGCTCTCCAGACTAAACGGGGATCATCTGTGAAGAGAACATTAGCCCACTATTCGCCGTCCAGGTGGCATGTTGATGACTTCACTCTAGACGTTCCATTCTGTGAAGACGCATCAGAGGTAGACATACAGCATATCTCCGACAATAAAGGCCTTTCTGCCGAAGCTTTCTGCACACCGTTTGCCTCTATACAACAGATCCAGTGGATGCTGCGAGCTCACATTCCAGTTGTCGTGTAGTACCAAATAACGGCCCTCTCTTCTGAAGTCACACGTGGTCGGCTCTGCTCTTGTCTTTGGGATACAGTTTCAGTCTCTATCAACTGTCGCCACATCCGAGAAATAACAGAACGATTCACATTAAGTCACCGGGCCACATCAGTTTGCTACAGTCCTGCTTCCTTCCTATGGTGCTCAGTCGCAGGGAGTCTGGTAGAGATCTTTTCTTAGCCATACGGCTAGTAGAGAGGATATAAACTGTAGACTGGGAATGACAATAAAGCGTTACTGAGGAAGAGAAATTTGTTAACATCGAGTATTGATTTAAGTGTCAGGAAGTCGATTCTGAAAGTATTTGTATCGAGTGTAGCCACGTATGGAAGTGAAACATGGACGATAAATAGTTTGGACAAGAAGAGAATAGAAGATTTCGAAATGTGGTGCTACAGAAGAAAACTGAAGATTAGATCGGTCGATCACATAACTAATAACGAGGTATTGAATAGAATTGGGGAGAAGAGGAGTTTGTGGAACAACTTGACTATAAGAAGAGGCATCAAGGGATCACAAATTTAGTATTGGAGGGCAGCGTGGAGGGTAAAAATCGTAGAGGGAGACGAAGATATGAATACACTTAGCAGACTCAGAAGGATGTAGGTTGCGGTAGGTTCTGGTAGATGAAGAAACTTGCACAGGATAAAGTAGCATGGAGAGCTGCATCAAACCAGTCTCAGGACTGAAGACTACTACAACAACAACATGGTGAATTAGACACAGGAGGGGAAACAGTGGTTTGTTGCGTTAATTTTGGGCACCAGTGTATATGAACGTGTGATAGAACCTTAGTAAGCATAACGGATTTTTTTTTGTCCAAAGCATTTCCAACTATAAATGATTGAATATTATGCATGCTTGGGTCCTGAGAAGATACTGAAAGTGTAGTGAAGCTTGCCTTATAGGTTCGATTTGTGACAGAGACATGTGGTTGCCATTTGTTACCGTATCGCTTCAACATTACTAAGCAAGAATTGTAGTGTGTAACGTATCAGTGAATCGTATATTAGAAAATGTGAACGCATTCTAGCGCCATTTCTAGCGAGGCAATGTAATTCTTCAAGCGTGTGTGTGTGTGTGTGTGTGTGTGTGTGTGTGTGTGTGTGAGCGCAATTGACAGGTGCAAAAATGACAAAATGAGCACGCTAGCGACATCTCATAGAAGAGATCCAGTCACCACTAGGTGGTAATCCGAATCATGGGTCATATCTAGTAACACTACTGCATTCCAAATATGTATACGTAATATTTAGCTACGTTAATTTTATGTAATGCGTTTTTTAAGTTTGTGATGTTGGTACATTTGGATTATATCATCCTAATCAGAAGCACAGTGTGGTGAAACCAGCTTCTGTTAACTACGAAACGGAAGCAAACATAAAAGACTAAAAATCAGCCAATAATAACGTGAGATTTTGGACTGATGAACCAGCAGGACTCGAAGAGGAATGGTGTGTTACCGGAAGTCCATATATGAGTTTCACACTTGTGGGGTTTTCGCGCGGTACTACCGTACGGCTCTCTGTGTGAAAACAGTGGGTTGACAATTGAGGCTGAAATGCAGCAGCACTCAAAGAGGAATGGGAGCGAACTAAGGTCGTGTTGCAGGATGTCCATATATGAGTTTCACACTTGTGGGGTTTTCGCGGTACTACCATACAGCTCTGTGCGAAGACTATTACAGAGTAATACTAGGGGTATTGCGCGAAGACAGCGTGGCGCAAAAAGTAACCGCAGTACATATCGTAATACAAAGAGGTGGTAAAGGTGTAGCTACCAAGTATTCTGGGCTTATAAATATGTACTGTGGTTGAACTGAAGTTCGAAGAAGTTCTTGAAGAAATATATTGACCAGTGGAAAGTTGCTCCCACTGTGGTAAAAAAAAGGCGAATATGCTCCAGAGACTTTGACTGAGGAGTGAGTTACCAGCTGTCTCATTGTACCTTCTTCAGCACCATTAAAATTTTTTACAAAAAGTTTGGCACGCAAACATATTCGCGCTCTTTTTGACAAGCAGCTCACCTCTCACACCCACAAGCACCTATAACTGTAACTCGGTCGCACCAGTAAGTCCATCGCTGTAAGTCGCTCATTCCTATCCACTCTCACTTACCTATTCTCACTCACGCACTCAGCTCAATTCACTGTCATCATCTCTTTGTATCTCCCTGTCATCCTCTCCCGTCTCACAGATGCAGTCTCCTTCGTTATATCCTACTACTACTGTCTCCTTTCATTGTCACTGCCTCCCTCCTGCTCTCCCTTACTACTACTGTCTCATTAATTCCTTCTCACCGCTGCTCTCTCTTCTCACTGCCATTACTTCTCAGTTACCCGTTGTTATTGATATGGACTCTGTATATCAATACCGAGCGGGGTGGAGCAGTGGTTAGCACGCTGGACTCGTTTTCGGAAGGATGACGCTTCAAACCCGCGTATGGCCACCCTGATCTAGGTTTTAAGTGATTTCCTTATATCGCTTAAGGCAAATGTCGTAATGGTTCCTACGAAAGGGCAAGGTCGCTTTCCTTTTCCATCCTTCTCTAATCCGAGCTTGTGCTCAGTCTCTAATGACGTCGTTGTTCAAAATGGTTCATATGGCTCTGAGCACTATGGGACTTAACTGCAGAGGTCATCAGTCCCCTGGAACTTAGAACTACTTGATCCTAACCAATCTAAGGACACCACAAACATCCATGCCCGAGGCAGAATTCGAGCCTTCGACCGTAGCGGTCGCGCGGTTCCAGACTGTAGCGCCTAGAACCGCTCGGCCATCGCGGCCGGCAATGACGTCGTTGTCAACGTCACGTTAAACACTAACCTCCTCCCCTTCTTCTCCTGTCTCTCATATAACTGGCCTTCACTCACTTCCAGTTTCTCCCTCTCTTTATTCCTCTACTAATGACTTTGCCTCCTTCACTCTTTACCTTGCACTGCTCCTGATTGGTTCAAATGGCTCTGAGCACTATGGGATTTAACATCTATGGTCATCAGTCCCCTAGAACGTAGAACTACTTAAACCTAACTAACCTAAGGACATCACACAACACCCAGCCATCACGAGGCAGAGAAAATCCCTGACCCCGCCGGGAATCGAACCCGGGAACCCGGGCGTGGGAAACGAGAACGCTACCGCACGACCACGAGATGCGGGCGCACTGCTCCTGTCACTGTCAACTATGTCGCACTGCTGCTGTGTTGCTCTCTTTCTCTCACACTGCCATTGTCTGTTTCGCTCCTTTGCATATCACAGTCTCCTGTCTTCCAGTATTTATAAATTTTCCATCTCTTCCCCACTGACACTGTCTCCTTCTCTCTCAACACAAAAAATCGTGAATATTATCGCATGCCAAAATTTTCGGGAAAGTTTTCAAAGGTGATGAGGAAGGTAGAACATGTGAAACTGAAATAATTTAAAGTAAATGTTACGTCTTAGACTGGAATTTTTAGTCACAAAATTTTTCCATTTACTTCAGTACTACAACATGGGGTTCCCACAACCCTTCTGATGATAACAGAGGAATTTTACAGCATATTTCTTCGTGCTATACTTTACAAACTACTTTTTCACCTCACGCCGTATTTTACTTGCACATTTTACGTGCATAAGAGGAGTAACTTTGAATCTCTTTATCTCGGAAACGGATAAAGTAAACTAGAACATTTCAAGGTTATTCGAGATTGCGATCACAATAGACTATATTGTAATAATTCCTGCCATTTTCTGTGCATAGTCGTCTCAGTACCGCGGCTCGTTTATGGATTGTTTCTCGGCAATGGATAAAGATTTACGAAAACTGGAGGAAGGCATGTATAGATACATGCCTAGATAATACACCGTTAAAATTTGAGTAGTTTTCTGCCAATAGTTCTTTAGATATCCACTGCTGACGACGAAAAAATGACGAAAAACCGTTTCCTCGTAAATAGCCCATGCACTAAATGGTGCTTCCATAAACCCTTTAAGGCGCACCGAAGATCACATCTAATGCAAAAAGAACCAACCCACACTAAGCATCATCATCATTTATTGCCTTATCGGGCCTTTAAGGCCTACAGCAAGAAGAACAAAAGGAAAGTAAAGACAAAAAGACTTACAAAAGTACTCTATACAGTAGTAAAAGTTACATATGTACATTACAGCTTAAAGAAAAAACGAAAAAATAAACAGGGCATTCAATCAAAGGTTTAAAAGGCAAGAGGGATACATTACAGAAACAAAAAAACAAAAAAAAACCACACACGCAGTGTCTGTCAATTACACGAGAGGAGGGAGCTGTTGCAGATGGCAGTCCATCTCATCCGGTCGTTGGCGTCCTCCTCCACGGCTGCTGGTTCCACTTCTTTCAGGATCGTTGTTATCCTATCCTTCCATCGAGTTCTTGGGCGTCCTCTAGGGCGTTTTCCTGTGGGTTGAGAGTGGAGGACTCTGTTTGGAAGGGATCCGTCTGCCCGTAGGATGTGGCCAAACCATTGGAGTCTCTTCTGCGCCAATATTCGTCCAATGTGTGGCTTTCCATACCGCTGGTATAAATCTTCTTTTTTCCTTCGTTCCCATTTACCTTCCATGGCATTGTAGATGGGTCCATATATCTTCCGAAGTACCTTCCTTTCAAATGCACATATTGCTTCTTCTGCTGTTGCTGATGTTGCCCAAGTTTCACAGCCGTATAAAAGTACTGGTCTCACCAGTGTCGTGTATAGGTGGATCTTGTTCTTCTGCGATATCAGCCGAGATCTGAAAAGATTGTTCAGGCTAAAGAACATGCGATTAGCATTTGTTATACGTTGCTGTACTTCTTTCGTTACTTCACTTCTATTTGTTAGTATGGAGCCCAGGTACTTGAACTCTTCAACTCGTTCGAAGGTATGCCTGTCGACATCAATGGAAGGAGGGAGATCCTCACACTAAGGGCAAAAAAAATCGCATTGCCAAGAAGAAGCTGTGCGACACAAATGAAAGTTCGTAGGTGGGTTTTTATATGTGAAAGATGCTGCATATTCAAATTTCGAGGCAGTCGCGTAAGAGTAGCGTTAGTAGCGCCAGTATGAGGATGAATATCAGGTTTGCTTTAAATACACGCTGTAACGGTCGAGAGCGCTAGTTACCTCTGAGACTGGGCGTGATGAGTTGATGTTAGTCAAGAATATAAGAATTTTTGAGATGTTGCAGCCCTGTAAGCAACTGCGGTAAATTAATATGTCAAAAATCCGTTTCAGTTGCGAAATATTACTGGTGTTTACCCATGTTTCAGGTAGAGTAATCTAGCCTTCTTCAGAAGCATAAAATAAACTAATACATGCCAGAATAAGTCACGGTCAAACGCGGACGCTACGTTGGAACTAACTGTGGCACTCGCTTATGTACCGAGCAAGAAGGCGGATCACGCGCATGCGCGCACAGAAAGTCAAAGGTGCCAGCGATTGGCTGTCTTTATGTTATAGCATCCTAATATTATGTTATTAACCTACGTGAGACACTTATACTTTGGTCACTATTAGACCATATCCTTAATTTATGTTCCCGTTCAAAAGGGAAGAATACAGCTCATGTTCATATCATTAGCTTGACCTTTGTCGCTCAATAGTATACAAGTGTGCTGGCAGTGGCGTTATACGCCCTGACACACCCTACTTCACATATTAGGTCCTTAGTTCTTGGTAGTCTATGTGAGAATTTCCACCACGCTCACAATAATCCTCATCGTAAATACACTCCTGGAAATGGAAAAAAGAACACATTGACACCGGTGTGTCAGACCCACAATACTTGCTCCGGACACTGCGAGAGGGCTGTACAAGCAATGATCACACGCACGGCACAGCGGACACACCAGGAACCGCGGTGTTGGCCGTCGAATGGCGCTAGCTGCGCAGCATTTGTGCACCGCCGCCGTCAGTGTCAGCCAGTTTGCCGTGGCATACGGAGCTCCATCGCAGTCTTTAACACTGGTAGCATGCCGCGACAGCGTGGACGTGAACCGTATGTGCAGTTGACGGACTTTGAGCGAGGGCGTATAGTGGGCATGCGGGAGGCCGGGTGGACGTACCGCCGAATTGCTCAACACGTGGGGCGTGAGGTCTCCACAGTACATCGATGTTGTCGCCAGTGGTCGGCGGAAGGTGCACGTGCCCGTCGACCTGGGACCGGACCGCAGCGACGCACGGATGCACGCCAAGACTGTAGGACCCTACGCAGTGCCGTAGGGGACCGCACCGCCACTTCCCAGCAAATTAGGGACACTGTTGCTCCTGGGGTATCGGCGAGGACCATTCGCAACCGTCTCCATGAAGCTGGGCTACGGTCCCGCACACCGTTAGGCCGTCTTCCGCTCACGCCCCAACATCGTGCAGCCCGCCTCTAGTGGTGTCGCGACAGGCGTGAATGGAGGGACGAATGGAGACGTGTCGTCTTCAGCGATGAGAGTCGCTTCTGCCTTGGTGCCAATGATGGTCGTATGCGTGTTTGGCGCCGTGCAGGTGAGCGCCACAATCAGGACTGCATACGACCGAGGCACACAGGGCCAACACCCGGCATCATGGTGTGGGGAGCGATCTCCTACACTGGCCGTACACCACTGGTGATCGTCGAGGGGACACTCAATAGTGCACGGTACATCCAAACCGTCATCGAACCCATCGTTCTACCATTCCTAGACCGGCAAGGGAACTTGCTGTTCCAACAGGACAATGCACGTCCGCATGTATCCCGTGCCACCCAACGTGCTCTAGAAGGTGTAAGTCAACTACCCTGGCCAGCAAGATCTCCGGATCTGTCCCCCATTGAGCATGTTTGGGACTGGATGAAGCGTCGTCTCACGCGGTCTGCACGTCCAGCACGAACGCTGGTCCAACTGAGGCGCCAGGTGGAAATGGCATGGCAAGCCGTTCCACAGGACTACATCCAGCATCTCTACGATCGTCTCCATGGGAGAATAGCAGCCTGCATTGCTGCGAAAGGTGGATATACACTGTACTAGTGCCTACATTGTGCATGCTCTGTTGCCTGTGTCTATGTGCCTGTGGTTCTGTCAGTGTAATCATGTGATGTATCTGACCCCAGGAATGTGTCAATAAAGTTTCCCCTTCCTGGGACAGTGAATTCACGGTGTTCTTATTTCAATTTCCAGGAGTGTAGTTAATAGCCTAATGGGCAACACCCTAAATAGCTAATATGTGATACACTAGAGTGTGTATTTCGACAATTAGGGTGGCATAGCCTATTTAAGTGCATAGGGGTCTTGAACCCACTACTAACTAATAATTAACCTTTTTCCTTAAGAGTTTGTTCTACGTCACCCTTGTGTCTACATATAGTGGACGGTATTACATATTGTATTTATAGTTAGTGTATGTTTCGTAAAGTTATTTCAAGTTTCCTATACACAACGTTGACCATCTGTACATAAAGTCATAAATGATGCCCTAGGCTTTACACACCCAGTCAATCATAAATGCGTAGCAATGTAGTGCCATAACATAACAACGTGAGTCAAATTTCGCGTTAACAAATTGACACATTACTCCACCTATAATGGAAATTATTTTATTTCCACCTTCTCCTAACCCTGAGAAGTTCTCGCGTTACGGACGTATAACCTTGTTCATCGCCTCACGAGATCGCGAGGAACCATACAACACAGCGGTAATCAAAATTAGTTTTTTAATCTAATCTAACATGTTGAACTTAACGACAAAGTAAATTTCTTATCCGTTAATAAGGTCTCGGCTTACAGTTAATGCTCAGCTAGATTCTATCTACGTAGTGCCTTGTTCTCTCACAAAAATGGCTCTGAGCACTATGGGACTTAACATGTATGGTCATCAGTCCCCTAGAACTTAGAGATACTTAAACCTAACTACATCAGACAACACCCAACCATCACGAGGCAGAGAAAATCCCTGATCCCGCCGGGAATCGAACCCGGGGACCCGGGCGTGGGAAGCGAGAACGCTACCGCACGACCGTTCTCTCACAAATTACAGTTTAACATTAACGGTAATTTTCCAGCACATAACATAAAGACAGCCAATGGCAGGCACCTTTGACTTTCCGTGCGTGCATGCACGTGATCCGCCGTCTTGCTCGGTACACATCCGCGTGCCACAGCCACTTCCAACGTAGCGTCCGCGGCTAACCGACCGCTTTACACGAAGTGGGGCCGCGGCTGTTCCCCAGCTAAGTAACGTAGCTTGACATGGTACCACGGTACTGTAGCTTTTTTTGTTTGACCGTGCCTTATTCTGGCAGGTATTAGTTTATTTTATGCTTCTGAAGAAGGCTAGATTACTATAGCTGAAACCTGGCTAAAGGCCAGTAACATTTCACAACTGAGGCGGATTTTTGACATATTAGTCAAGAATACTGCTAAGGCGACGGAAACGCGATTATCAGTATCTCTCTGTTTGAACGAGGTCGTGTAATAGGGATACGAAAAGCTTGATGATCCTTCTGTGATATCGCACAAAGACTTGGCAGCAATGTAGCCACTGTAAATGATTGCAGGCAGCGGTGGTCGCGAGAAGGTACGGTCGCAAGAAGACCAGGCTGTGGACGGACACGTGGCACTACCGAGAGGGAAGGCCATCGGGTACGGCGTACAGCTCTGGCCCACGGTACTGCAGCAATCCGGGAAGCAGTTGGCACCACAGAGACACAACGAACTCTTAAAAATCATTTACTTCAAAGGCATCTCCGAGCCAGACGCCCAGTAGCGTACATTCCACTGACCCCGAACCACCGCCACTTGAGTGGTATCAAGCGAGGGCACTTTGGAGAGCAGGGTGGATGTCTGTTGCGTTTTCTGATGAAAACTGGTTCTGCGTCGGTGCCAGTGATGACCGTGTGTTAGTTAGAAAGAGGCCAGTTGAGGTTTTCCAGGCAACCTGTCTGCATGGTAGACACTCTGGCCCTAAATCTTCAACTATAGTCTGGATTGCAATTTCGTATGGCAGCAGGAGCACACTAGTGACTATCCCACGCACACTGACTGCAAATTTGTTCGTCAATCTGGTGTTTCGACATATTGTGCTGCCATTCATGAACAGCATTCCACGGGGTGTTTTCCAAAAGGATGACGGTCGCCCACATACCACTGTTGTAACGCAACATGCTGTACAAAGTGTCGACATGTTGCCTTGGAGTGCTCCTTCACGAGATCTGTCTCTAATGGAGCACATGTGGGACATCACCGGACAACTCCGGCGTCGTCGACAAACAGAACTAACAGTCCCGGTATTAACCGACCAAGTGCAACAGACTTAGCGCTCTATTCCAGAAACTGACATGCGGCACCTGTACAACACAATGCATTCACGTTTGCGTGCTTGCATTCAACATTATGGCGGTTACATCGGTTATTAATGTACCAGCATTTCACATCTCGCGCATACATGACCTGTGGTCATGAAATGTTAAGCACTTATCACCTAAATATGTTGCGTAGACAAATGTATTCCCGAGATCTGATTACTCTCCATTAATTATTTTCTGGTGCTGCGTTTCTTTCCGTCAATGTACATACTCCATTTGCAAATGTGGATGAAGTGTGTATATTCACACTTTGACTCTGTAATATAGGAATAGTTACATAAGACGATCCTTTCGTTGGGTATCAGTGGCGAGGCATGAGGTTTTCGTAACTGTAATCGCTTCTAAAAACTAGTTAAGAGCAAAATTATTGTTTTCGTAATTATTGTTATTATTGTCATCGTTATTACATTATTATTTACGATTATCCAAATAACAGTGCAGTTGTTATAATTGTTCATTCGTGATAACCGGAACAAATGTCAGTTCTATTGAAATTTCTGTACCAGTGACTTCAGAAGTGCAACCGATGAGGTCATTCTGTATGTCACTTGAGATAACTCGAAAAACTGTTGAAGTCTGCACGTGATTTGGCGAACATTCTTCTTTTAGCGGAATTAAATGTAACAGTTCAACGTAATTGCCCTAATTACAATTGTCTTCTGTTTCATAGTGTGCTCTGATTGGAAATTATTATGCAGCTAGGAAACATGTAACATGAGTAAAACAACTCAGAATGTGTCTATTTTTCCTCACTTGTTCGTTATGCTGCTGAACGTTTAATATCAAGGCCTTTTGAAACGAAAAGTCTATCCTTGTGTTGCCGTATTTAATAAGTGTGAATACAGATGTTACACGGTCCTTGAAATTTTCGTGCCTTTTCCTTTAGTTGTCGAATTTACTCATGTCATTCACGACATTTTTTTTTGTCCACAACATATCGGAAGAAATAAAAATATACGACCAACAGGACGATTTTTGTGTCTCCTTAGAGACAAATACTATTTGTAAGAGGAGTACCAACGTTCTAGAAAACAACTGACATAATTTTTAGTTACATATTTAAAGGTCGAAGATTTGGTGTAGGCAGTCCCTGATGAATCACGTCACTTTTCTCCTCAAAACTAAGTCCTCCAGATAGATATTTCCACGGACTTTGTAGCACTCATTTACAATCTAATAGGTTTGTATCTTTTGAGAAGCCCGCTGCTTCGTCCATATTGCTTCAGCAACCCATCTTCACACTTACACAGAAACTGATTCGAAATTATCAGAAAATATATTTGGTCACACAACCATGCTGAATAAATAATAACATGTACTAAAACACTATGAAACGCTAAAGTATGAACCGTAGTCTCTATTTGAACACTTTCAGGTATGTAGCGTGCAAAAGAATAACACGCGTGTTGTTAGAAGAGATAGAGCAGTGGTTCCCAACCTGGTGGTATTTACCCCCTGGGGAGTAAAATGAAATTTTATTAAGGGAGAAACCTAATAGATTCGATTCAGTTCAAGTCACGAAACTAAATTATTTTCAAAAGATCATTACTTTCATAACAATTTTGTAAGACTCTAATACTGATTATACAAGTTATCAATTATTACTTTTCCTCAACTAGCAGCATTAATGTGGTGGAGGTTACAGGTTCTTCACATAATCCATCCACTACATACATATGTTGTTCTTTGTCCCGTACATAACTGACGATAAAATTGAGATATTTACCTAACAAATACTTAATATGCAATAAAATGTCTTCTCGAAGTTGTTAATAGTAACTGCAGCAGTCCATAAATTGCTTCATTACTCGCTTCGAGACTGACAAATGAATTAATTGACAGCGCGACACGGCAATAACGACATAAGGGTTACTATAGTGCTGTACACAGTGTTATTATTGTTACAATGGTCAGACACAAAGCATTAACAGCCTCAAGTCGTTCAATTTCTGCCACTTCAGAAGTAAGGAGTACAGCAATCAAGTGATTTACTAACAGTAAGTGTAGTGCACACTTCTAAATCTGTTTTATTTTAAATGGTGTTACAGTGTGCAGGTTAAGCATGTGCCGCAATGGAGAGAAGTAAGTCAGGGGAAGTATGTTTTTTGTAACAAGTGTCTATCATCACTGCCGATAGTTTGTTTTCTTATGTGAGAAGGACTTGTGGGTAGTACCACGAATTCCTTCGTCACTGATTCTAACACACACACACACACACACACACAAACACACACACAAGCTAAATATCATTTACCTTTCATCATTTTAAAAATAAAGGTGTTCCAAAAAAACTCTTTCATATTACACTCTAGTTAGGTGCTGAAGTTGCTGATAACGTTGGGATGAGGGGCGGGGGGGGGGGGGGGAGGGACAGTAGGACGGAGGTACTAGCTAACACCTAATTGCACTCAGGCGCAACAGTCTAACAAATATTGGGAACCACTGAGCTAGAGAATCGCAGGCGCGACACGATTATCAACTACCTTCAGCTTTTGCACAGCCCTTCTCTTTTAGCACCCGAAGCGAGAGAGCGGATGGATTTTGCAAAGGGATGTGCAAACTGGCTCCTGTCACACTTACAGCCTTTAATGTCTTAAACGCTCCCAGATTAACAGTGTGTTTTACAAGTATGAAATAGGCGTGCAACTGAAATTGTAGAAAAATATGTACCAAGAATGTTTAAATGTAAAAAAAATGCGTCATATGTGTAACCATGATTATAGTAGTTAGTATTACCCCTCATCTCTGTTGTGTATACAAATGATCCCTAACGCTATACAGAACGGTTCATCCTACCTTTCTACCACCATTATAACACAAAGAATGAGCCCTGAAAAATCGCGTTTTTCTGCGCGGCGTTTGGAACATACTGGTAGGGCATGATGTCGCATGCGTATCGATTAAAAGTCCCCGGGAACGAAGTATTCAGCCACCTGTGGAAGGAAACGCTTCTGTAGTACGCTGCCCTACTACCTATCCTGTCCAATGAGAAAAGAGCAGTTACTACTACGTATACAGTTAAGCAATACCATCAGAGAGCTTTTTCTGTTGTTTGACACCAATCTCATGAAGCGCCCACTGCAAGTGTATATTACATTCATTTAAGGGGTCACTGATTACATGATCTTAAAGGGCCATCAGCGCTGTATTGTTCTCAAGAATTGATTACTAGACAAGGTGGACGTAGCGGCTAAATTCAGAATGGATATTGTAGTGTTGGCAGAAGAGCCAACACCGTGTTACTAGTGGAGGCCGAAATGCACGCGATTGCTAAAAGGAATCCGCTAAACTTCGGTTACATTATAAATCAGCCAAATATAGACACTGGAAGTTCAACTAACTATCTAGGAATTACAATTACGAACACATAGAAAATGTTGTGGGGAAGGCGAACCAAAGACTGCGTTTTATTGACAGAACACTTAGAAGATGCAACAGATCTACTAAACAGACTGCATACACTCGCTTGTCCCTTCTCTTTTGGAGTACTGCTGCGCGGTGTGGGATTCTCATCTGGTAGGATTAACGGAGTACATCGAAAAAGTTCAAAGAAGAGCAGCACGTTTTGAATTATCGAGAAATAGGGGAGAGAGTGTCGCCGACTTGATACAGATTTGGGGTGGACATCATTAAAACAAATGCGTTTTTCGTTGCGAAGGAATCTTCTTAAGAAATTCCAATCACCAGATTTCTCCCCCGAACGCGAAAATATTTTGTTGAAGCTGATCTACATAGGAAGAAACGATCGTCAAAATAAAACAAGGAAAATCAGAGCTCGCACGGAAAGATATAGTTGTTCATTTTTTCCACACGCTGTTGCATAGTGATATAATAGAGTATTATTGTGAAGGTGATTCGATGAACCCATCTGACAGTATTACGCGTGACACTTACTCGTGATTTTCAGAGCGCCCATGTAGATGCAGATGTAGATGTATACATGTATGTATGTTGATCAACTTTTACTTGTTGTTACGGTTGCTCGCTCTTTCCCTTTTTTCTTAGTGGTCGACAAACCACATTTACCGGAGAATAATTTTTAGTATTTACAGCTATTGTTGTTGTTGTGGTCTTCAGTCCTGAGACTGGTTTGATGCAGCTCTCCATGCTACTCTATCCTGTGCAAGCTTTTTCATCTCCCAGTACCTGTTGCAACCTACGTCCTTCTGAATCTGCTTAGTGTATTCATCTCTTGGTCTCCCTCTACGATTTTTACCCTCCACGCTGCCCTCCAACACTAAGTTGGTGATCCCTTGATGCCTCAGAACATGTCCTACCAACCGATCCCTTCTTCTGGTCAAGTTGTGCCACAAACTTCTCTTCTCCCCAATCCTATTCAATACTTCCTCATTAGTTATGTGATCTACCCATCTAATCTTCAGCATTCTTCTGTAGCACCACATTTCGAAAGCTTCTATTCTCTTCTTGTCCAAACTATTTATCGTCCATGTTTCACTTCCATACATGGCTACACTCCATACAAATACTTTCAGAAATGACTTCCTGACACTTAAATCAATACTGGATGTTAACAAATTTCTCTTCTTCAGAAACGCCTTCCTTGCCATTGCCAGCCTACATTTTATATCCTCTCTACTTCGACCATCATCAGTTATTTTGCTCCCCAAATAGCAAAACTCCTTTACTACTTTAAGTGCCTCATTTCCTAATCTAATTCCCTCAGCATCACCCGACTTAATTAGACTACATTCCATTATCCTTGTTTTGCTTTTGTTGATGTTCATCTTATATCCTCCTTTCAAGACACTGTCCATTCCATTCAACTGCTCTTCCAAGTCCTTTGCTGTCTCTGACAGAATTACAATGTCATCGGCGAACCTCAAAGTTTTTATTTCTTCTCCATGAATTTTAATACCTACCCCGAATTTTTCTTTTGTTTCCTTTACTGCTTGCTCAATATACAGATTGAACAACATCGGGGAGAGGCTACAACCCTGTCTTACTCCCTTCCCAACCACTGCTTCCCTTTCATGTCCCTCGACTCTTATAACTGCCATCTGGTTTCTGTACAAATTGTAAATAGCCTTTCGCTCCCTGTATTTTACCCCTGCCACCTTCAGAATTTGAAAGAGAGTATTCCAGTCAACATTGTCAAAAGCTTTCTCTAAGTCTACAAATGCTAGAAACGTAGGTTTGCCTTTCCTTAATCTTTCTTCTAAGATAAGTCGTAAGGTCAGTATTGCCTCACGTGTTCCAGTGTTTCTACGGAATCCAAACTGATCTTCCCCGAGGTTGGCTTCTACTAGTTTTTCCATTCGTCTGTAAAGAATTCGTGTTAGTATTTTGCAGCTGTGGCTTATTAAACTGATTGTTCGGTAATTTTCACATCTGTCAACACCTGCTTTCTTTGGGATTGGAATTATTATATTCTTCTTGAAGTCTGAGGGTATTTCGCCTGTCTCATACATCTTGCTCACCAGATGGTAGAGTTTTGTCAGGACTGGCTCTCCCACAGCCGTCAGTAGTTCCAATGGAATATTGTCTACTCCGGGGGCCTTGTTTCGACTCAGGTCTTTCAGTGCTCTGTCAAACTCTTCACGCAGTATCGTATCTCCCATTTCATCTTCATCTACATCCTCTTCCATTTCCATAATATTGTCCTCAAGTACATCGCCCTTGTATAGACCCTCTATATACTCCTTCCACCTTTCTGCTTTCCCTTCTTTGCTTAGAACTGGGTTTCCATCTGAGCTCTTGATATTCATACAAGTCGTTTTCTTATCTCCAAAGGTCTCTTTAATTTTCCTGTAGGCGGTATCTATCTTACCCCTAGTGAGATAGGCCTCTACATCCTTACATTTGTCCTCTAGCCATCCCTGTTTAGCCATTTTGCACTTCCTGTCGATCTCGTTTTTGAGACGTTTGTATTCCTTTTTGCCTGTTTCACTTACCGCATTTTTATATTTTCTCCTTTCATCAATTAAATTCAATATTTCTTCTGTTACCCAAGGATTTCTACTAGCCCTCGTCTTTTTACCTACTTGATCCTCTGCTGCCTTCACTACTTCATCCCTCAAAGCTACCCATTCTTCTTCTACTGTATTTATTTCCCCTATTCCTGTCAATTGCTCCCTTATGCTCTCCCTGAATCTCTGTACAACCTCTGGTTCTTTCAGTTTATCCAGGTCCCATCTCCTTAAATTCCCACCTTTTTGCAGTTTCTTCAGTTTTAATCTACAGGTCATAACCAATAGATTGTGGTCAGAGTCCACATCTGCCCCTGGAAATGTCTTACAATTTAAAACCTGGTTCCTAAATCTCTGTCTTACCATTATATAATCTATCTGATACCTTTTAGTATCTCCAGGGTTCTTCCATGTATACAACCTTCTTTCATGATTCTTAAACCAAGTGTTAGTTATGATTATGTTGTGCTCTGTGCAAAATTCTACCAGGCGGCTTCCTCTTTCATTTCTGTCCCCCAATCCATATTCACCTACTATGTTTCCTTCTCTCCCTTTTCCTACACTCGAATTCCAGTCACCCATGACTATTAAATTTTCGTCTCCCTTCACAATCTGAATAATTTCTTTTATTTCATCATACATTTCTTCAATTTCTTCGTCATCTGCAGAGCTAGTTGGCATATAAACTTGTACTACTGTAGTAGGTGTGGGCTTCGTATCTATCTTGGCCACAATAATGCGTTCACTATGCTGTTTGTAGTAGCTTACCCGCATTCCTATTTTCCTATTCATTATTAAACCTACTCCTGCATTACCCCTATTTGATTTTGTGTTTATAACCCTGTAGTCACCTGACCAGAAGTCTTGTTCCTCCTGCCACCGAACTTCACTAATTCCCACTATATCTAACTTCAACCTATCCATTTCCTTTTTTAAATTTTCTAACCTACCTGCCCGATTAAGGGATCTGACATTCCACGCTCCGATCCGTAGAACGCCAGTTTTCTTTCTCCTGATAACGACATCCTCTTGAGTAGTCCCCGCCCGGAGATCCGAATGGGGGACTATTTTACCTCCGGAATATTTTACCCAAGAGGACGCCATCATCATGTAATCATACAGTAAAGCTGCATGCCCTCGGGAAAAATTACGGCTGTAGTTTCCCCTTGCTTTCAGCCGTTCGCAGTACCAGCACAGCAAGGCCGTTTTGGTTATTGTTACAAGGCCAGATCAGTCAATCATCCAGACTGTTGCCCTTGCAACTACTGAAAAGGCTGCTGCCCCTCTTCAGGAACCACACGTTTGTCTGGCCTCTCAACAGATACCCCTCCGTTGTGGTTGCACCTACGGTACGGCTATCTGTATCGCTGAGGCACGCAAGCCTCCCCACCATCGGCAAGGTCCATGGTTCATGGGGGGATTTACAGCTAATACAAGTTTTATTTAATATTTTATGTTATGACTACATTGTAGTTTTATGTTGGGTGTTTATAGCAACGTTTAGGCCTTTTCCTCATGATTTCATAAGACTACATTGTAGTTTTATGAAATCATGAGGAAAAGGCCTAAACGTTGCTATAAACACCCAACACACTCCCATGCATGATGTTCGCAGTCCATTTCTTCTTCTTCTTCTTCTTCTTCTTCTTCCTTTCTTCCTAGGCTACAGCAAGTTTCCCTCTTTATCCTTCAATCTACCCTGAAGTTTTCGCTCCACCTTTACCTTGGAAGATCAATATTTCTTTTACTAGCTGATGATTTATTTCTTACGGTTTTTCCAGTCTTTAGTTTATCTGTCCTGTCAATGTGTCCGTTAAATTAATGGAGTCCACTTTACATCGTTTTCAATTTATTTCTCTTCTCCCTATATCTCTCAGTGTCTTCCCTGTAATATTTAGCAGAACTTTCATTTCCGTGGTTTCCAAAAGTCGTTTTGTCTTTCATGTTTCCTGTCGTGTCTCAGCGGTATATGTCATAATTAGTCTCACCAATCTTTTGCGTATTCTTGCCTTTGCATCTTGCCTTGTAAATCAAGAAAACAAAGACAAGCTGCTCTGTTGTATTCAATGGACTTTTCTACAACCTGCCTGAGAATGAATACTGTATCCGTGTATGACCTACCGGATCTAAATCCACACTGCTTCTCTGCAAGGGTTGTATTGTTTTATCTTTCGTTTCCTATTGTTTTTGCTGTTTGTTTAGATACTGAACTCAGTAGATTTACCCCTATATATTTGGATGGCTCTTTCTTATCCCTTTTTTTTTTGTACATAAGAATTGTAATACTAGTTCTCAATTCGTTTGAAATTTTATAATCAGTTATAACATTGTTAACCAACTTGGTTATTTGTTCAGTTAGTGGACATCTTCCGTACTTCAGTAATCCAATGGGGATCCTATCTTTCGCTGGAGACTTCCCGTTTTTTAACAGACTTACAGATTCTTCTACCTCTGCGTGTGAAATAATTACAACATCATTCAGTTGTATAATGATCTCGGAGGTCGCTTCTCTTTCTGGTGATTATTTTCTCCTTTATACGACTCTGTTAAATACTTAGCCCATGATTTCTCCTTTATGTCGTTCACTTTGAAAATTTAATTCTTTCCTCTTCTGTCGCATCATTCTCCCATCTGAATACATTAATAGGCAATCGTTGTTATCGAAAACATGCAACGTGGAGTTGTGTATGAACTCGTAGCGCCCTTTAAATATGCCTCTAATTCTGAGTCTGAAAGCAAAACTTGTGCCTACTGCAAGCTACGCCACCGTGCCCTGACAGGCCACAACACGAAAGACGTCGGCGCGCTTCTCGAGACGACGGCTACCAGATTCAGCGTGGCGCTGAGAGCCACTGGCGGGAGGCCTGTCGTGTCTTACCATAGGACAGGGGAAGACAGGGAGTTTGAGGTCAGTCCGCAGTTTCCGAGCGGTGAGGAGCAAATGCACGAAGACAGATTCCCGGTGAAGGCAGACTGATGACTTGGATCAGCGCCGAACACTGTCACAGGGCACCTACCAGAGGCGCGGATTCTGGGACTCGACAGGATGCTCCCATCATGGAATTCAGGAGTCTGATTAACACTATTTAGGGCGCTAACTGAAGTAGCGAACATTAACAGCACTTTAAGTACAGACTCGAGAGTAGCACTCCTAGTGAGAGAAACAGACAATTTGGACCTTCCCGAGGCTGGCTACGAGGGACACGGAGTCGGTGCCCCAGCGATCTGACCTATAATTCATTCGAGTACAAATCATAGGTTTTTAAGGAATCGTGGCGAAGCACAATTTCTCCCTTGCTATAGTCGGCACACCAATTTACCGGCACTCAAATTCTGACAATCTGGCGAGTCGCTCTGTATCTCCAGTGCACTTCAGACCAACCACATTTAGATTCATCTCCTTCTACTCAGTAGGTAGGGATGCATCTGCACCTCACATTAACAGACTCCAAGTTTGGTATCAACAACGTTCAGCTGAAATCTATACGTCACCGCCACTCCCGTTATGGCCAGCAACAACAGTATTTTAAGTCACTTGGCTCCGCCCTCTGTCTTTTTGCGAGCGGAAGCTGCTGTAGTAGCACTAACCTGTGTAAACCCTCTGACACTTTAGTTCTCAGAAGCAAGTATAGAGCTTGCTGCCACTGCTAAGACGTGCCTTTTCGTGGCAGTCTTCTACTTTGACGTCTTACAACAGCGTCTAGGCGATGGTGGAGTTACCAGTTAATTCTCTGGAGTGAAACTTCTCCCCTGGGACGGCTGCCCAGAGCGTCTGCAATTCGCAAGGCTCTAGCTCCGGTAACCTAAATTCTACAATTTTTGCCTGTTCTCTGCAATATGTCTGTGGTTTCCTGTCTAGAAGTGCCCCTGATGGCTCCCAACGCCCTTAAGCGTAACAACATGCAAGTCATTAAACCGTCAATATGTAACAGCCGAATGCTCATCTAGGGTATCGAGAGGTTCAGTACTGGTTAATGACAATAAGAAACTGATAGAACAAACGAAATAGGATTACTGACATACTGGCGCAGTTTGTGCGTCTTTTAATTGAAGAAACTGTTTGAAAAGCTTGTAAGGGTGCTGCAGGGTAGGCTATGATGAGAAAGAATTGTTAAGAAAAAAATTCGATACGTTGCGGCGTTTCCGAATTAATTAATATTGAACTTAGCTAATCAGGCTGTTGCTTCCACAGATTAAAGGGGTCTGCCAGAGACGATAACGCCAAAGTTATACTCCGTTTGGATTCCTGAAACCGTAGCCAAAGGCGCAACAGTCTCGTGTGCTATTGTCTATGTTATGTGAACACCTGACACAGATTTATCTGGCTGGCCGCTTGAATTTACGCGCACGTTGGCCTAATTGGCTAACTTCAGGTGTAATTAACTTGGAAACGGTGCAACGTACCAAATTTTTGTCTTAACATCTATTTCTCAGAACAGCCTACTTTGCAACACCTTGACGTACTTTTCAGTCTGTTTCCGCTCACTCTGTAGATAAGTATAGACGAATAACTAGCGCCATCATTACGAAATTGACAGCGATTAAACGCAAACAGCAATTCACATGAACGGTGTGTCAGCAATAAATCACTAACGAGCACTAACAGTTGAGTTACATCCCCAAATTGCGCAATTATTTGGTTAGCTTTGTAGGGAATGTGCTAATTAGAACTAATTAACGATTTTCGCCTTATAGCGTATCTACTAAATTTACAGAACGCAACAGCAATTGATACGTTTAATGTTTCCAGTACACAGAATAACACTGTAAAATATATCTGTACTTAGGTTTTCCATGTTCTTTATTAAGTTTATTATACTGTCATCTCATACACTACGCAAGATACAACACTTCTCGAAATAATACGCAAGAAAGCACATAAAACTTCACGTGCATGATGTACGAATTACATTCTGGTAAAATACTTGAATTTCTTTTCATTTTAAGGCACTAATTCCGAGAAGACGCCACAATAATTATGAGCCTGTTACGACAAAACTTTAAGACACCATAGTATTTCAGATGAAAATATGCATGAAGAGATGTATTTAAAACATTAACTGAATTTTTAGGCGGTGCTTGGCACAACATTACAACAATATTAAATAGGAAAGTTTCCTAATGTTTTTCAAAATATTATTCTTGTATCTTGTCCAGATACAGACGTCGATTCTACTAAGGAAGATATCGATGATATCGAATCCAAAAGGTTTTGAGTGGTATATTACTTCACGACAGCCGACGTCCTCTGCGTCTCAGCTTGTCCCACCACCTTAGTGCCAGAATGCTTTTATAATCAGCGGCCGGGTGCTCTGCAGGCACATCGCTCTTCAAATGAAGACTGCCGACGTCATCACTCTTGTGAGGCACTACTGGACCCTGGCTGCTCTTGATTGGCTATATTATAGGTTAAGGTTCAAATGGTTCAAATGGCTCTGAGCACTATGGGACTTAAGTTCTGAGTTCATCAGTCCCCTAGAACTTAGAACTACTTAAACCTAATTAACCTAAGGACATCACACACATCTATGCCCGAGGCAGGATTCGAACCTGCGACCGTAGCGATCGCGCGGTTCCAGGCTGTAGAGCGTAGAACCGCTCGGCCACTCCGGCCGGCACAGGTTAAGGCTTTTTTTTTATTAAGCCATTCTCAAGTCTATATGGAACTGCTATACATATGATAGATGTATACTTGTATATGACTGAAGATGTAAAAAGACAAAGCTTACATATGTTTATCTACAGGCAGACTACGAAACTTACAGTGGCGTGGTAATATCCAATAGAAATAAGTACATCACTGTTTATTTAAAATTTTGCTCGTCTAATGATGTCGTGATAATATTGCCGTCTATAAACCCCAAAAATAATTATAATGTAATGAATCATACAGTCTTGACAAGACAATATTATCGTTGTATTCCGGCTGGAGGTTGAACGGAATATCTGAATTGACAGTTAATGTAAGGGTTGTATGCAGGAATACATCTGAAACTGTCCAAAGCGATGGCAAATGAACACACAGTAGTAAATGTTAAGTAAAGCGATACTGCACGTCTTACTTAAGTGATGAATTCAAGATGGACCGTATCCCTTAAAAGGAAATGTACACTATTAGTCTAAATATTGGTCTTTTGCAACATATCGTTCCATGCAGAGCTATCGAAGATCACATCTTAGAAAAATAGAATGCAAACATCTCTTTAAATGTCTATGACATTCAACATTTTGATTATGAATGGATGGTCGTGGATGATAAGAGAGATGAAAAATAACTTCAGGTTGTACCACTACATATCACAAAACATCTTCTAAAGAAAGAAGTAAATCTATTGGGCTGCACGTTCATAATAAAAAAGTCATTTCTGTTGCATTAAAAGCTTCTGAAGGCTAACAAGTAGTAGTCCTAGTATTACTAACCGTCACCATTCGCTATGCTATTTTCATTCCACTGTGTACTGTGTACTGTTTAAATCAGTCAACAGCCTATCGCCTTGTGGCAAGAATGAGGTTATAAAATTTACAAGTTCAGTAACAAATTGAAACTGACTTTTGTAATTTATATTGACACAGAGGGTATGTTATAACTAGTTGCTAGTTGCATTCTTAGCAGTGACTCTAACATTCCGTCAGGAACAGTTGCATAAACAAGTCAGTGGTGCCTATTACCTGCACTGCAGCTATGACGAGGGATATTCAAGTTGAAATTGTACGGAGGCAGCAATTGCATTGGAATTGTTAACTGAAAAGCTGAATGCAATCGTTGGGAGCGTGAATGATCTTTATTGCAAAATAAAAGGATGGACATAAGCCCTGAAGAAATATTAGCGTTTCCCCCAGCAGATGCCTGAATAGTACCGGGAACTGTTCTCAAGGAGGTATTAAACAGAGACAACACTGTTTTTTCGGCAACACCGAGGCTCAGTAAATCTCAGTCGCAATGTGAACTTCGGACATAACTATATAGTGCAAGTCGTATTCCACAGTCTGAGTCTAAATTAAATCCTCTGTCATCGAATATGAGGATTCTTCCACGAAAAGTATTGTTATATTGCACCACGAACGGCCCAGCAACATAAATTTCCGATTTAAATTTTTTCCTTAATTTCTTGTCGTGCTCACTTGAAAACGGTTCATCATACCTGAAATCTGTCGAACTCAAGATAATGAGGACATATTTTTTCAGTGATCTAGAGTTTAATTTAGTTAACCGGAAGGGAATATTTTTGTATGAGCATGTGAGCAACGATTCGATTTTACTGGACGATCACCTACCCTCATTGGAAATGTTCAAGAGTTTATTAACAGGCTAAACGACAAGAGAAGTTGAGTATCAAAGAGGTTGCAATGTGTGGAATGAATTGAAGTGTAAGACATTTGGGGACTATTTCAAATTTGAAACTTTCTGGCAGACTAAAACTGTGTGCTGGACCCAGACTCGAGCTCTGGACCTTTGCCTTTCACGGACAAATGATCCACCAACTGAGCTCCCCAAACACGACTCACGACCGCTCCTCAGAGCTTTACTTCCGCCAGTATCACGCCTCCCTCCCTCCAAACTTCACAGAAGTTCTCAAGCGAGACTTGCACTCCTTGCGGAGACATGGCTTATCCACAGCCTGGGGGATGTTTCCAGAATGAAATTTTAACTCTGCAGCGGAGTGTATACTGATACGAAACTTTCCAATTTTGTATTTGAGGAAGATGTGCTATTTGTTCCTGGTCCGTTCGAAACCATCGACGGCCCATGCCTTAAGACACATTCAACCTGCACATTGCATTGCTGCGCCAGGTTTGATGTGGGATGCTCTATTGAAAATTACTGAATTTCTATTGCAGCCTATTACACGTACTGAACAATTCCAGGTTGTTGAAAGATGCGTTCGAGACGGTAGCGTTCATTATTCTTGCAGCCATACTGTTGTCAATAACAGATTCAGGGCTAAATGACAAAACTGACGTATCTTACGCAATTTATTTTGACGCGAATGACCTATACAGTGAGGTGATGTTGCTGTATCTTCCAGCATCCAATTTTGAATGCCCTTTTCCAGACACTGTTGGAAGTTTTATGGTGGAAAGCGAGCCTGTCAGTTCAGACATGGGTACAGTTTAGAAGTTCACCTCGAATACCCAGACAAATTCGGATTTGCCGTTATGTCCGGAAAAAGTCACCATCTTCATTTAGGAAGAAACCAAATAAAATTTCGGCTTTATATAATAAGAAAAACTATGTTATTCATCACAGAAATTCGAACAATGGTTACAACTAACCTGGTTTTAAAAAGGTTCATCAATTTTTTTTCGATTAGTCAACCTTCATGAAAGAAATAATACATCGAGATTACTGCACAAAATTCATGAGTGAAAGCAATAATTTCGAAAACGACGATATCTCCTGTATGGCATGTTGGCGGCGTTCAATGCAGTTGCCTGTGCAGCAGCAAGACAGAGACTGAACGTGGCGCGAGAGCGCGCTCGCTTATATACTGTGAGAGGACATTGATCTTAGATAAGGACTTTAAGTTTTCGCAGTGGCCAGCGGAACGTTATCCCGGACGCGCACACTAGGAGCTCTAGGTGTGCGCGTCCCCGCTGGCGCGCCGCCAACGCCAAGCATTAATTGCCAAACCAAATTTTCAAAGAAGGTGTACCTTTAACAGAAATGTAGTCGCCACTGAACTGAAAAGACTGAATATAGTCTTTGTTATACCCATTGCAGTAGGAATGGCCATTTTGCCTATATCAAAAACGCCTCTTATCGACTTTCTTTAGGATACATATTTAACAAGTTTCTACTACATAGATAGCTTCTTCCATCACACTACAATCCAGATATATATGAGGATATTTGGAATGGTGTCAATACAAGGTTCGATACTTTGGATTTCCCTGCAAATAACATACACGATATTCTGATAGTGAAGAGATTGGATTAATGAAAGGCGAACTTTATGGTGAATGTTTCACAAAATTTGTCAGTCTCCGAGCTAAAACGTATACTCTTGAGGCCAAGTCTGGGCGTAACGTGCGCATTAAAAGTTATAAAAAGTTTAGAAGGTGAGCCGTGCATCGCTCATGTTCGTGCCATCTTTGTTTAACATCTTGTTTTTACCGTACGTCCGCCTCGTCATTTTAATTTCAATTAATGCTGTCACTGAATTGCTATCTTGTCTGCCCGTGAGTGGCAGCAGCAGCGCCTATCGATAAGTGCACTGTCGTACTCTGAGCGACCATTAGTATTACCGTGTGTCTGGCAGTCAGTTGGAGATTGGACCCGGAATAGTTGAGTTGGAACGCTGCAGAAGTGCAGTCGGGACACAGCAGCAGTTGGGGACAGAGCCCCAGTGAGGTCCGCACAGTCAGTATGTAACACCATAGCTCTACTGCTCTACTAATTTATTTTGTCTTTTGTTTTATTTAATGTTATATCGTTGAGTTTCTGTAAATGTTGTGGGATTGAATCCATACCATGAGAGTGTTTATTCTTTCCTCTGTTATAAACTTTGATGGCTTTTAGAATGTGGGAAGTTTGACCTATGTAATATGTACGATATGAGCAAATGATATGTTTGTCTTTCTCACTTAATGTCTTTGGTTATCTTTGAGATTGAATAATTTTGTTTAAATAATTTTTTGTAGAAACACCAATGTGTGAAAATGTTCTGTTTTAATTAATATGTTTGGCTGTTGTTATGTAATTGCTGATCCTCACTTAGGGTTCTTAGTTATTTTGTATGTGAAAGTTGTTGTGGTTGCCCTAGGGAACGGAAGCATGCGGCGCGCGCAAATTGTGATTGGCCTAGGTAGTAAAGGTGGAATTGCGAATTAGTCGGGAACGAGCTACCAAACTATCAACTGCTGGTTCCGAGAGAGGCTTTTCCTGACGCTTTCCAATGCCTCGGATGGATGCATAAAGAGTTGGAACTATTCTGGAATTTGTATCTATCATCGCCACTAATAAATTACAGAGTCCAGCAGTTCTACCTGCAAATCCACCTACCAAAATTCAATCGCCACCCCATTGCGCAATCACTGTAATGGAACACTATACTAATGTACAGTGATGGATCAGCTTATAGGAATTTGCTATTCAAGTAAAATTCTGTACAATATTGGGCTCCTCTTGTGTATTAAAAGTGCATATTAATGGCGTAACAGGACCAACAACTTGTCTATTGTGCTCATGCTAGATAACGATTAATAGAAGGACCACTATTTATTCAAAAGACGGTGAAAAGTAACTTGTTATGAATTACATTTAACTTTCATTCTAAATAGAAAAATATTTAGCTGAGAGAGACTTAACCTGTGACCATAACTTTGCAGTGAACTACATTTACAATTTTATGTCAGCTAGGAAAATGTTTGAAAAGTAGTACTGAACCTATGTCCATAAATTTATGATTCTACAGTGAATATTAATAGTAGTGTTATATAAAGACCATTCAATTTGAATAATCCCTGAAAGTAAGTGTGTGTAGTGCTATAAGGTTATATTTATGCAAATAGTTTGTTCTGACCTGGTAGCTCTAACCTTAACGTGAACATACTGTATCCAGGTGCCAGAGTTCATTGCACCCGCGTGTGGCAAAGAATAGGTTGTGTTGGTCCGTTAGAGTTACTCATACCTATTTTCTTGAAGAAGAATGTTAATCATTCTCTTGCCTAATTAGGCTGGCGACCGTTTTCCTTATTCTTTGAACAGTGTAGATAGGTAAAATATCGTTTGTTAATGTTTAAATATTTACGTAATTCTGACTTTCACTTCCGATAAGCCACCTCCGTTATGTACAACACGGTCAACATAACAAAATTCCTCTCAAAGGCTAACACTGCTCTGTTGCTTTATACCATAATTACTTTAGCAAGATAGTTTTTACTTCACGACCTGCCTTCAACTTTAAGGTTATGGTAAGGCAGTAGCAGACGATAATGTTATATGTGGCTTTCCGTCGATGAGACGAACGACCAAACGACCAACCAACGGTCGTTCCCGCTGGTATTGACTGCAGACCCCACTGTGGCTCTGTCCCCTACTGCTGCTACGTCCCGCCTGCACTTCTGCACTTCTGCAGCGTTCCAACTCAACGACTCCAATGGTCGCTCCTGCTGGTACTTATGAACTGCAAATGTATATATGTAGCTTATGCAGTCAAATACCAAAATACCAAATTTGGTTTATTAAGTACTATGCCCGAACAGAACAAATAGCCCTGTCACGGAAATTTGGCGGCGTGCACGCGCGATTGGAGTGCGAGGTGCTGGTTGCGAGTGCTATGAAGTTCGTCGCCCACCTATCTTGGACATGAGAGTTGAGTCCTAGCTTAACTTACTATCGAGCCTCAACTGTTTACATTTCTTCGTTTGATTCTGTGTGCCGTTGTATTGAAACCTTGTGGTCGTTTTTCTGGTTGTGTGGAGCAGAACTGATATGGTTGATTGGTCGGTCGGCTGTCGGTTGAGTTGCCTTCCGATTAAGAGATTGTTGGTCAGACTGCCCGTCTCGCCTAAACGGGCGTTAGTGTTAAAATTTCAGGTCGACCCTTGGAACTTCTGAGCGCCTTTCCGTGACTGTTACGTAGTAACTTCCTTGTTTGAGTTTTAGTGATTTGGTTGATGTGTGGCCTACAGCCGAGTTTTAATATCTCTTGAATTAATGTTCTTTTCTTGCCCTTAAGGCATACGATTCTGATGTTCTGTATGGGGCCATCAGCCGAATTTGCTTCAGTTGTTTTAAGATAAGGCCTTCTGCCGTTGGATTGAAACGATTCTTATTGCTTAATATGCAGCCTCCAGCCGAGTTCCATTAAAATTAAAGTGCTAAGACTTTCAGCCTGTTTAGATTGAAAATTTAGAAAATATTTTTGGTTGACACTTCCAGAAGAACCTTCTATGTCAATTTCTTACTTAGGCCTTGCGTCTTGGATGTTGAGTGTGGCCTTCAGCTAATCTAAAGTTAATCAAGGAGGTTTGTGCGTTTTGCATTCTTGTTGTAATATTGTGTGTTGTTAAATAAAGTTTGTATGATGGGTGCAACTGACAGGAACTTGATTTTGGCCCCTTTCCACAACCTAATCCGCTCTGTCCTGTTAGCCCAGGAATTTCAGAAGGTAGTTGATGAGATACTGGCGGAAGTGATGCTCTGAGCACGCCTGCAACCGTACTTGGGTTGCTCAGTTGGTATAGCACGTGCCCATGAAAGGCAGAGGTCATGCATGGGCTTGGGTCCCAGTGTGGCACATAGTTATAATCTGCCAAGAGGTTTCATGTCAGCGCACACTCTGTTACAGAGTGAAAATTTGTTTCTGGAAACAAAGCCCTAGGTGTGACTGAGCCATGTCTCCGCAGTATCTCTCTTTCGAGGAGCACTAGTCCTTCAGGTTTTGAAGGAGAACTTCTGTGAATTTTGGAAGGTAGGAGGTGAGGTACTGGTGAAAGTAAAGCGGTGAAAACGGTTTCTGATTCGGTCTTGCGTTGCTCAGTTGCTAGAGCACTCGGTCACGAAAGGCAAAGGACCTAGTTCCAGTCCCTGTCTGGGAAACAGATTTAATCTGGCAGCAGTTTTTTTTTACTGTAAATACTTGAAAAATGTAAATATCTGTAACAAATGTACATAATGTAAAACTTGAAAAATGTGTGTGAAACTATAAATTTCTGGTTGAAATTATAATTGTAGATTGTAATTTCAGGCTCCTACAATCTCTGTAACTGCCGATAATTTACATATTCCTTTCTGACTGACTAGATTAAACTTCAGGAAAAATATGTTCTCATTATCATGAGTTGGTCTTTTTGAACGAAATTTAGTGAGGTATTGTAGTTATTCAAATAGCGGAAAACATAGGTACAATTTAAAATCAGAATATCCCTTGTTATAGCTAGAATGTATATAATAGACAATGCTGAAATGTACAAACACTGAATGTCAAGACATTATATGTAAAAACATTGAATGTAAAAATATAGTAAAAATTATAATAAATTTTATATCTGCAGTTATTTTTTCCCTTCTCATTTCCTCTGTAGTATACTGTTTGTTCTTCATATAACACAATATTAGCGAGTTGACATGCACCATTTCTCTTACGTGTATGAATTATCCCTAAATCAGCAATATGTTACAACTACGTGTAATGTCGAAGGCAGTTTGTTACAGTTTCGCTTGAACATGGGCAATTTGTTACAGTTTCAAGATAGCTTGGAATGCAATTTGTTACAGTATCACTGTAACATGGAGGACAACTTGTTAAAGAGTGCTGAAGAATGCACAATTTGTTACAGGTCTGCTGTAACATCTTTCTGCAGATTTGAGGTAACATGGAAGTTAAAGTTTTGTGTAGCTACTTCACAAAACCTTTCGCAAGAACGACTTCTCAGAAAACAGCGAAGATGGGCTCTCCAGCAGAGAAAGAAGAAGAAAGGAAACAATCCAGAAGAAGTAACTGAGTGCCTGGCCTTCCTTCTGAATGCAGGGCTGCCACAGACAAGACTGACAAGGTGAAGGAGAAGCACAATATAAAAATGATTTTAGGTTGAAATGTTAAAATCAGGAACATGTTTGGGTCAATCAAAAGCCAATTAGGGCTATAGACTTGAGGCATCTACAACATCAGCTGTGTGGCACATAGTTGCTTGGTCAGACGTAGCATCACATCTTGCAGTGTTGTTTGGAACATGACAGGAGCGTCAACCATGGCCAAACCGACAAGTCTGCAAGGGCAGAGCATAGCACTATAGGAGCCCAGTCCCAGTTCCTACAGTTGTCAGCAGAGGGCTGGCAGGGTGCGGTGGTAAGAGCCTAGTTATGCTCAAGAGTACCTAGAAACCATCACTGACAGTAACTAATTTGTTAAGCAGTAATACAGGTTTGTCTTCCAAAGCACCAAGTTTCAGCTGGGTTGGTGGTACAGCACGTTGTCTGTGGCAGACGGCTGATGTGCGGTCGTTCCGCAGTACTGTCAGCATAGCGAAGTATTGGTTGGCAGCTCTATGTCATGTTGGAGCCATCGACCTGCGGCCTCTGGCAGATTTGAGTTTTATGTATTGTACAGGATGGCCGTATGGGCAGGCGGTGGGCATTATGAAATGAATAGGACAAAATTTAGACAAAGGCCATTTACTGGCAAAAGCATGTTAGAAAGGGGTCACATGGGCCTAGGGAGGTGAGGGTGAGACAGAGCGTAGTGTTTGGCGATACATAGTTCGCGAAGCTACCGAAAGTTGTTGTCTGCCAAAACTAAGTCCACAGGGCCGCAGAACCGGGGGAAGCGGGAAGGTCTACACTCCTATACGGCGCGCATCCGACTCGCCGTTGACCAAGAATGCAAGAGCGCGGACCCGGCGACGGGCGGCCGGGTATATTCGACGCACCACGCGGCTTCCTTCGCCCCGATTGGTCGGGACCAAGTAAACCGTGCGGGCGGCACGGAATTTTCCAGACCGTTGCCGGCTGAGTGACGCCTGGGACGGCGTTACCTCGTAAGCACATGAGAGAGGCGTGTGGTCAAGATGCCCTTCCTCGGTGCTGACTTCCTGTTACTAGACCGTGGGACGAAAGAATTTACAGGCAGCTAACACTGCCGGCCGTGGCTTGGCCTTAATGGAAAAATGAAGTTACTGTTTGAAAGTTCATATAATAAAGTAAAATCTCCTACTGTCTGGCTCATCCTTTACAGTATCGGTCCCCAAAGTGCTCTCGTTGACATCGAAGTTTTCCACTCAAGAGTTATATTCCAGGTCCACCTGAAGTATTCACTGGCACACAAGGGTGGCTATAAGTCCCTATTTAGGAGATAGGAGATGGCAGCGTCGGCGTTTCCCACAGGAACGGGATGAGCAGCTGCAGTGCCGTTTGTCACAAAAGCAGATCATGGACAGCGTCCAGGTCTCTCATGTGAAGCCTCCAGCAGACATGCAGGCTGATGGCGGCCTCAGGTCCCTCTCTGTGTCGCCTTGGAAGTTGACAATCCAGCTGGCAGCAGTAGCGTCCTCCCAGATGTCACGACTCTATAGCGATGCCAAGCGTTGACCTCCGTAGCCTCCCTAGATAGCTGCAACTGACACAAGGGCTGAAACTGCGCTTTGTCGCTAGCATGATACTATTTCTCAGCTTCACTTGGAGACATGGGTGCACGGTCGCTCTCCCATGTTGCGTCAGCTTCCATGTTTGCCACAGCTTGTTCAGCATTTCCCGCTAGCTGATAGTCTACTAATCACTGACACATGCGGTTCGTCTTCTGAGAGCTACCAAGGTGGAACTCGGACGAATTTTTAATGTCCACTGGGGAAACTACACTACTGGCCATTAGAATTGCTACACCAAGAAGAAATGCGGAAGATAAACGGGTATTCATTGGACAAATATGTTATACTAGAACTGACATGTGATTACATTTTCACGCAATTTGGGTGCATAGATTCTGAGAAATCAGTGCACTGAACAATCACCTCTGGCTGTAATAACGGCCTTGATATGCCTGGGCATTGAGTTAAACAGAGCTTGGATGGCGTGTACAGGTACAGCTGCCCATGCAGCTTCAACACGATACCACAGTTCATCAAGAGTAGTGACTGGCGTATTGTGACGAGCCAGTTGCTCGGCCACCATTGACCAGACGTTTTCAGCTGGTGAGAGATCTGGAGAATGTGCTGACCAGAGCAGCAGTCGAACATTTCCTGTATCCAGAAAGGCCCGTACAGGACCTGCAACATGTGGTCGTGCATTATCCTGCTGAAATGTAGGGTTTCACAGGAATGGAATGAAGCGTAGAGCCACGCGTCGTAACACATCTGAAATGTAAAGTCCACTGATCAAAGTGCCGTCAATGTGAACAAGAGGTGACCGAGACGTGTAACCAATGGCACCTCATACCATTACACTGGGTGATACGCCAGTATGGCGATGACGAATACACGCTTCCAATGTGCGTTCACCGCGATGTCGCCAAACACGGATGCGACCATCATGATGCAGTAAACAGAACCTAGATTCATCCGAAAATATGACGTTTTGCCATTCGTGCACCCATTCGTACACCATCGCTGGCGCTCCTGTCTGTGATGCAGCGTCAAGGGTAACCGCAGCCATAGTCTCCGAGCTGATAGTCCATGTTGCTGCAAACGTCGTCGAACTGTTCGTGCAGATGGTTGTTGTCTTGCAAACGTCCCCATCTGTTGACTCAGGGATCGAGACGTGGCTGCACGATCCGTTACAGCCATGTGGATAAGATGCCTGTCATCTCGACTGCTAGTGATACGAAGCCGTTGGGATCCAGCACGGCGTTGCGTATTACCCTCCTGAACCCACCGATTCCGTATTCTGCTAGTAGTCATTGGATCTCGACCAACGCGAGCAGCAATGTCGCGATACGATAAACTGCAATCGCGATAGGCTACAATCCGACCTTTATCAAAGTCGAAACGTGATGGTACGCATTTCTCGTCCTTACACGAGGCATCACAACAACGTTTCACCAGGAAACGCCGGTCAACTGCTGTTTGTGTATGAGAAATCGGTTGGAAACTTTCTTCATGTCAGCACCTTGTGTGAATGCTCTGGAAAGCTAATCATTTGCATATCATAGCATCTTCTTCCTGTCGTTTAAAATATCGCGTCTGTAGCATGTCATCTTCGCGGTGTAGAAATTTTAATGGCCAGTAGTATATTATGAGACGTAACAGCAGCTATGAAGGCCACATGTTTGATGCTGAATAGGCAAAACTGTAGTGCCGAGTGAACGTGTTCTGGAATTTGGTGTTCATTGAAGCAGTGGAAATAAAATTACATGATGATCTTTTCAGACAGGACAGCAACTTTCAACTGACTTCCTCATGGGATGTGGCCTTAGTATAAATATGTCAAAAACGATCTGACCAGAAAGAACCTCTTCCACCCATCGGAGTGGCGGGCAGGGTACACCGACCATTGGCAGCGACATCTATTCCGAAGACAGGCGACTGGTCTACCCATTGGGCAAAGGCACAGGAGTCAGCAGTCCAGCGGCTATAGAAAAACTAACGAGATATAAATCTGACTTGAAGGTGACAACATGACGCCAACACGATGCCAGGACTGAGCTGATAAATCGAGAAGATTTAATTAATTCAAGTAATCATCCAAGATGGTAATCAGCAAAGATTTAGATGTCGTAAATTTGTAGAGGGTGATTCACAGATTTCGAACCAGTTGTTGATTGCATGGATTGTTGGTGCAGGTATTGTCTAAATTGGCTAAAGGCTTACAAGAATATTACTGAAGCTTTCGAAGATCTTTTATATTTTTAGGTCAATCTGTTCGTTGAAAATAACGTCATGATGTCATGTAAGTTAAAATATTTATTCCTTCTAAAATACTGACCAATCTGCGTGTTTCGGCAATGTGTACACTTGACAGGCATCATGCTGTGTCAGTGTCTGTGAGCTTTTGTTTTCTTGGATGTGAAGTACACCATGTGATCAAAAGTATCCGGACACCTGGCTGAAAATGACTTACAAGTTCGTGGCGCCATCCATCGGTAACGCTGGAATTCAATATGGTGTTGCCCCACTCTTAGCCCTGATGACAGCTTCCTCTCTTGCAGGCATACTTTCAATAAGGTACTGGAAGGTTTCTTGGGACAACCCATTCTTCCCGGAGTGCTGCACTGAGGAGGAGTATCGATGCCGATCGGTGAGTCCTGGCACGAAGTCGGCATTCCAAAACATTCCAAAGGTGTTCTATAGGACTCAGGTTAGGACTCTGTGGAGGCCAGCCCATTACAGCGATGTTATTGTCGTGTAACCACTCCGCCACAGGGCGTGCGTTATGAACAGGTGCTCGATCGTATTGAAAGATGCATTCGCCATCCCCGAATTGCTCTTCAACAGTGGGAAGCAAGAAGGTGCTTAAAACATCAATGTAGGCCTGTGCTGTAATAGTGACACGCAAAACAGCAAGTGGTGCAAGCCCTCTCCATGAAGAACATGACCACATCATAACACCACCGCCTCCGAATTTTACTGGTGGCGCTACACACGCTGGCAGACGTCGTTCACCGGGAATTCGCAATACCCACACCCTGACATCGGATCGCCACATTGTGTAGCGTGATTCGTCTCTCCACCAACGTTTTTCCACTGTTCAACCGTCCAATGTTTACTCTCCTTACACCAATCGAGGTGTCGTTTGTCATTTACCGGCGTGACGTGTGGCTTATGAGCAGCCGTTCGACCACGGAAAACGAGTTTTCTCATCCCCCACCTAACTGTCATAGTACTTGCAGAGGATCATGATGCAGTGTGGAATTCCTATGTGATGGTCTGGATAGATGTCTACCTATTACACATTACTACCCTTTTCAACTGTCGGCGGTATCTGTCGGTCAAGAGACGAGGTCGGCCTTTACGCTTTTGTGCTGTTCGTGCCCCTTCGCATTTCCACTTCACTATCACATCGGAAACAGTGGACCTAGGGACGTTTAGCAGTATCGAAATCTCGCGTAGAGGTGTATGACACAAGTGACATCCAAGCACCTAACCACCTAACCACGTTCGACGTCCGTGAGTTCCGCGGAGCTTCCCACGATGTCTAATGACTACTGACGTCGCTGATATGGAGTACCTATCAGTAGGTGGCAGCACAATGCACCTAATATGAAAAACGTCTGTTTTTGGGTATGTCCGAATAGTTTTGATTACATAGTGTCAATGAAGATTAATTATCTGAATCTCGCTCTGAAATTTCTCCTTATCTTTTCTCACAGATATCGAAATTTAGCTTACAAACCTGGACGGTTGTATTCACTACCTGTTCTAGAGGACGACAAATTTGTGATGGAATTACCTACCTTATTATACAGCTGATAGTTTAGTATAGTTTCGGCCGTCTAAGCTGTGTTTGAAGCCATTGCTATTATTCTTTGTGTTTTGAGTTCGGTAGCTGTGTTTCTTTTATTAGTAGATATATTATCAGTCACTCCATAATGGGCGTAAAATATACTTTTTTACGTCGTTTTGTATAGCAAAAGATATTGTGAACTACGAGGATGATGAATATCTATAGTGTTCCATTATTTAGTGATCTCCAGGTCTAGAAAGTTGATATTGTTGTGTTATTTGTTCTCAGTTGTAATATAAGGTAATTTATTTAAGTTATTCGATAGTGAGTGGAAAATGTCTATTTATTTTTCTGTTCATTTAATGTACAATAATAATTAAGTCTATTAGCCGATTTTGAACGGTTTACGAAAACTGTTCTTATAATTAGATCGGAAACTATTAGCTACTTTCTCATTGTTAAACAGTTTTGACGTAGTAGGGGGAGACTTCAAACGTGAAGGTGGTCCGCAATAATTTTCACGTTGATCACTGCTGTCATTATGCCTTCGATTACCACCACAGGTACCATGGAAACCGAACTCGATGTACACCATAGTACAATTCTGCCCTCACCGGCCTGCGTCTGTGGCGTGGTGCATATTTCGTGCAGCCATTAACGTGGATGACGGCGTGTAAGGACCCAGCCATAGACCTGGTGTAACAAGAAATGCGATTCATTCGACAGGCGACACGTCTCTACTGACCCCTGGTGATGCTGTGCCTACCGCAATCATAACTGACGATGTCGTTGTGTCAGCCCAGGGACAAGTAGAAGTCGTGTGATATGGAGTTGCATGTTCAACAACGAGTTTTGAACGGGGTGCTCCGAAACACTTCGCTTGCACCAGCATTGTACTCTGTCGTCGGATGTGCCACATATCACTGCCTACCCTGAATTTCACAGTGGAGGGTCATCCGACATCTACGTTCTGTGATTAGATGTGGCCTTCTAATACCATACGGCTACTCATTATTCACCATCCTTCAACCACTTTCCATAGGTGCTCAGGACAGTCGTACGCCAACAGATCACCTTCGTCGTTTCAGAGATTCTCGTTTCCGGCCGCAGCGCCACAACAATGTGCCCTTTCTCAAATCCTCTTATATCAGTGGATTTTCGCATTTGCGGCCTGTATCTTTGTTGTAATGACTGCCCATTCTTCCGCTTACATTCTTTCCCTACTGCGTCACGTACCCGCATCATCACTAGGAGGCATTCAGCCTTGCGGTGGGCATAATGTTCTGGCTCATCGGTGCAGTTATATGACGAATTGTGTCGAAAAATGAATTCCCTTTCTTACTGCGGCACTATGGATGACATTGTCCCAAGAGTTTGATTAAAATTACTTGACGGTTGACACTTCACGCGTTGGAGCTGGTTTGCTACTATCAGAGTGCTCAACGCCACGCCCGAATCGTTCACCGTTGCCGAATTGCCGCAACAATTGGCCAGCTCACTTCTAATTCCTTGTTTGGCATTCTTTCTTGGCGTGTTTGGATCCCGAATCATGGTCTGACACTTTCATTTCGTGTTCGATGACACATAATGACCACACCAGGAACAACACACACACACACACACACACACACACACACAAATTGATGGTAATGAAATACACGCTTTTCGTATACAGCACTAACCAAACACCACCGGATACTTTCACACAAGACGCGATTCAGTATCACAGAGATTGGCTTACATTAGATAAGCTTCGCACGACATTCCGTAAGTCAAAATTTTTGAAGGCTGCAATACTTTGTTTCGACTAGGTCACCGCAGTCATAAATATAACTACTTAACTCAGTGTGGAGACGTAGCGCAATAATTACCGTATAAACCTTACCTGCTGAAGATTATAGATTTGAATCTCATCAAACGCAGTGAAATTTTTTATTTATATATCTAATCAAAAGCGTATAATTTTCATTTTTTTTCAATCAATTGGTTTAAAGCTTTTACTTATAACTCTTAGGCATATCATTTTCATCATCGCACTGCCTTTTATTTGCTCTTTTTTTTCTCTTCCTATCGTTGTGTTTCCATTTGGCATCTGTCTGTTTCGCCTATAATCGGCAACCATGTGCGAGTAAGGACAGTTCATCGGACGGTAACGCGTCAGATAGTGTAGCCAGTGTGATGGTAGTTTCAGGTAGGCAACGACAGCGAGAAATTACAGTTTGCTTTTAGCGCTGAAACTGAATTTGTTTCTGTCTTGAATTTGCTCGTAGAGATTAGCTTTGATCGCCGTGACCAAAGCGATCGTGATTTTAGTTCGGCCGCAGATTCCTGACCGCTGTTTTCTCGGATACATTGCACATCACGAGGTTGTGGTCAGCTTAGGACCTGAGTTTATACTAAGGGGGACGTGTGCTTCAGTTCAGTCACTGATGACTTAAAATCAGTTGTTGACAGAGCATCTCGCGTTTCCGACATACCTCGCAGCAGCCACTACATTGCTCCGCGCTACACGTTAACAGCATTTGTGATGTGATCCGCTGTGTTTGTGTGTCACCTACAACTATACCGTAGCCGACGGCTTATGTGGCAGTACTGTAGCGGTGACTGACGTCAACTATCAAGTAATTTTGATCGGACTATAATACCCGCGCGACCAGATTAATTTTTTTTTATTTTGTCGCACTGTATAACTCGAAAAGTTGCAGTGCTAGAACAGAACATTGGCGGTACCGCAGAAATATACGGTAGAGACCGGCTTGGAACGAGATACCCGCTGGACAAACGGGAGGGGGCGTGGCAGCGTGCGGTCCTTTGTAAACCTCTTTGTGAGATTGCGAGCGCCTGGCGCCCAGGTGGCCGAGCAGAGGCCTAATGAAAACTGCCTGAGGCCTGGAGAGTAGGGGGGGGGGGGGAAGGGGGGGGCGAAGGCACAGTAATGAGAGCCCGGCCGTCACTTGTCGTCGCCGGAGTAACTCGCTGCTCGCAATTAGGGAGACTGCAGCGGCAGCCACCAGCTGCCGGAGGGTCGTTACCCCACCTGGTCCGCGCCCACTCTCCTCAGTCCTCAGTCGACAAGCAGCGACTCCACGGATGTCTGAACACTATGATTTGGAGCAATAGTACTACTATGAGCCTCTTAATCGGAAATCACTGGTTTCGATCTTTTTGCCATCTTCAGTAGCACAATGTTTCGTTACTTGTTACATCCACTCAGTGCCACAACAGTAAATTAAAAAAAAAAAAAAAAAACCATTAGCTCTACAGCTACACTACTGGCCATTAAAATTGCTACACCACGAAGATGGCGTGCTACAGACGCCAAATTAAGCCGACAGGAAGAAGATGCTCTAATATGCAAATGATTAGCTTTTCAGAGCATTCACACAAGCTTGGCGCCGGTGGCGAAACCTACAACGTGCTGACATGGGGAAAGTTTCCAACCGTTTTCGCATACACAAACAGCAGTTAACCGGCGTTGCCTGGTGAAACGTTGTTGTGATGTGTAAGGAGGAGAAATGCGTACCATCACGTTTCCGACTTTGATAAAGGTCAGAGTGTAGCCTATCGCGATTGTGGTTTATTGTATCGCGACATTGCTGCTCGCATTGGTCGAGATCCAATGACTGTTAGCAGAATATGGAATCGGTAGGTTCAGGAGGGTAATACGGAACGCCTTGCCGGGTTCCAACGGCCTCGTATCACTAGCAGTCCAGATGACAGGCATCTTATCCGCATGGCTGTAACGGATCGTGCAGCCACGTCTCGATCCCTGAGTCAACAGATGGCGACGTTTGCAAGACAACAACCATCTACACGAACACTTCGACGATGTTTGCAACAGCATGGATTATCAGCTCGGAGACCATGGCTGCGGATACCCTTGACGCAGCATCACAAACAGGAAAGCCTGCTATGGTGTACTCAACGACGAACCTGGGTGCACGAATGGCAAAACGTCATTTTTTCGGATGAATCCAGGTTCTGTTTACAGCATCATGATGGTCGCATCCTTATTTGGCGACATCGCGGTGAACGCATATTGGAAGCGTGTATTCGTCATCGCCACACTGGCGTATCAACCAGCGTGATGGTATGGGGTGCCATTGGTTACACGTCTCGGTCACCTCTTGTTTGCATTGACGGCACTTTGAACAGTGGACGTTACATTTCAGATGTGTTACGACCCGTGGCACCACCCTTCATTCGATCCCTGCGAAACCCTACATTTCAGCAAGATAATGCACGACCGCATGTTGCAGGTCCTGTACGGGTCTTTCTGGATACAGAAAACGTTCGACTGCTACCCTGGGCAGCACATTCTCCAGATCTCTTACCAATTGAAAACGTCTGGTCAATGGTAGCCGAGCAACTGGCTAGTAACAATACGCCAGTCACTACTCTTGATGAACTGTGGTATTGTGTTGAAGCTGCGTGGGCAGCTGTACCTGTACACGCCATCCAAGCTCTATTTGACTCAATGCCCAGGCGTATCAAGGCCGTTATTACGGCCAGAGGTGGTTGTTCTGGGTACTGATTTCTCCGGATCTATGCACCCAAATTGCGTGAAAATATAATCACATGTCAATTCTAGTATAATATATTTGTCCAATGAATACCCGTTTATCATTTGCATTTCTCCTTGGTGTAGCAATTTTAATGGCCGGTAGTGTACATCTATAATTCGCGACTTACCTTACACTGAGGCGATTGGAGTCATGCGACACTTACTAATATTGTGTATGACCTTCTTACGAAGGCTTAGTGCAGCGATTCGACGTATCATGGACTCAACAAGTCGTTGTCAGTCCCCTGCAGAAATACTGAGCGATGCTGCCTCCGTAGCCGTCCCTAACGACGAAAGTGTTGCTGCTGCAGGAGTTTGTGCACAAACTGATCTCTCCATTACGTCCCATAAATGTTCGATGGCATTCACGTCGAGCGATTTGGGTGGCCAAATCACTCGCCTGCATGTTCCAGTATGTTCTTCAAACCAACTTCGAATAATTGTGGCCTGGTGACATAGCGCATTGTCATCCATAAAAATTCTATCGTTATTTGGGAACACGAAGTCCATGAACGGTGGGAATTGGTCTCCAAGTAGCCGAGCATAACCATTTTCTGTCAGTGATCGGTTCAGTTGAATCACAGAACCCAGCTCACACCATTATGGAGCCACCACCAGCTTGCACAGCGTCTTTTTGACAAATTAGGTACATAGCGTAGTGGGGTCTGAGCCACAGTCGTACCCTACCATCAGCTCTTACGAACTGCAATAGCAAATTACCTGAACAGGCCACCGTCTAGGGTCCAGGCGGCATGGTCACGAGTGAAGGATGGGCACTGCGGGCTATTTCATGCTGTTAGCTATGACAATCGCGTCGGTCGTCTGCTGCCATAGCCCATTAACGCCACATTTCGCCGCAGTGTCCTGACGGATACGTTCGTCGGACGTCTCAGATTGATATCTGCGGTTATTTCACGCAACGTTGCTTGTCTGTTAGCACTCGTATCTCATCAACAATACCGCTGTTCTCGGTCGTTAAGTGCAGGTTGTCGGCCACTGCGATGTCTGTTTAGACGGGTAATTCCTGAAATTGACACTGTGGCTCTCGAAATATTGAATTTCCTAACGATTTGTGAAATGGAATGTCCCATGCATCTAGCTTTAACTATCATTCCGCAGCCGAAGTCTGTTAATTTCCGTCGTGCGGCTATAGACTTCGGAAACCTTTTCGCGTGAATCACTTGAGTACAAATGAAAGCTCTACCAAAGTACTGCCCTTTTATACCCTGAGTACGAGACACTATCGCCATCCGTGTGTGTGAATTCAGCTATTCCAAGATATTCGTCACCTCAGAGTATATTATAAGCGGAGGGGACTCTGTTCGCCACTGTCACTTCCTCCTTTCCTTACAAGTCGTGACGCGTGGGAAGACCGCTTGTTGGTAAGCCTTCGTGCGAGTACGAATCTCGATTTATGATCATTTCGTTGGATACGGAGGAGGAATCAGTGTACGACTGTAAGCTCTCAGAATTTTAATAAAATACGCACTGTGACAGTGCATTTGTTCCAACGTCCGCTACCAGAGCCATACCGAGGTGATCCTGGTCCTGTCAAACCGCGCTTCCCGCCCATGAAACGACCATTCTGTTTTAATACAGAGTTATCAAATATTATAAATTTGTAAATATTTTATACAAGTATAGCATGACTGATAAATGTTGCTTCAACGAATTGTGCTGATCAAAAATGAAGCACAGAAGAAATTAAACACATCGTTGTAGTAAACAAATTACAAATTGCGTAAACTTTCTAAAATAACTGAATGTGAAACAAAATGTTTATGTCATTGTTTATGGCAGCAACTATAGTTTTGGTACGATGTATAATAACAGATCTTCTTTGCTCGTCATTAATCTTCAATAGTGCCCAAAATATTAATGAGAAATAAAGGAAAAAGGACTATGATCAAGAGCTGCAAAAATACCCCTTTCCTTCAATTGTGTTTTTACCATAGTTTTGAACTGAATTTCCTCGCTTTGAACGAAGCAAACTAGTTGATCACATTACTGAACTAAAGTGTGTGTTTGGATCTTATGGGAGCATAACAGCGAGGTTTTCATCGACCTTACACATGTTAAAAGAAACGAATGTGGATAAAGTTACAAATAATTGTTGTCACACAGTGAGGTGGATATCTATAAAATGACATTCATGCACTCAGTCCCACCCTACTCGTGTTGACCCACACAATCATGATACTAAACTAAAGTTTCCCGGATGAGTCGTAGGCCTATTCTCTCGGCAAGACGGCCGAATTTGATAGCCTGGTTTCAGACTCCACTTTACGTAGTTGCGTATTGCGTTTAATTCACTGAAACTGCGTACGTAAGATGTTGCAGCCATTACAATTGTGATTTCGTCAATGCTAATTCGATGTTTGGATAAGCATCTGTCAATCTGACTATGAAAATTCCTTTAAAATAGCCAAATGGGCACCCGTATCAATGCTCTTCCTCAGCTCTTTCACCTTAAAGTTTAAAGCACCTGTTTCGTTAACTAGCTCCGCTGTATCAATATCTTTCCTAATCTTGGTACCAAACTAGCTACACATTTTTCGATGTGATGTGCAGGGCTTTCGTTTAAGGCGATTTCTGTTCGGAAAGTAAAGTCTGACGGAATAGTGTACGTACGAGAGATATGTTTTCTATTCCACTTATTATTCTACCAAATACGAGTGTTTTGAAGCACACTATCTCAAACATTTCCTCGGCAGAGATCAAATGTGTCTCACATTCTACCATCCTCTTCACGTTTCTGAATCTTGTAACTGCAAAACTCCTGTGGAGGTTTTTCTTTCTTTGAGTCATCAGTCTTCAGACTGGTTTGATGTGGTCCGAAACGAATTACTCTTCATCTCAGATTAACACTTGCAATATATGTCCTCAATTACACTCCTGGAAATTGAAATAAGAACACCGTGAATTCATTGTACTAGGAAGGGGAAACTTTATTGACACATTCCTGGGGTCAGATACATCACATGATCACACTGACAGAACGACAGGCACATAGACACAGGCAACAGAGCATGCACAATGTCGGCACTAGTACAGTGTATATCCACCTTTCGCAGCAATGCAGGCTGCTATTCTCCCATGGAGACGATCGTAGAGATGCGGGATGTAGTCCTGTGGAACGGCTTGCCATGCCATTTCCACCTGGCGCCTCAGTTGGACCAGCGTTCGTGCTGGACGTGCAGACCGCGTGAGACGACGCTTCATCCAGTCCCAAACATGCTCAATGGGGGACAGATCCGGAGATCTTGCTGGCCAGGGTAGTTGACTTACACCTTCTAGAGCACGTTGGGTGGCACGGGATACATGCGGACGTGCATTGTCCTGTTGGAACAGCAAGTTCCCTTGCCGGTCTAGGAATGGTAGAACGATGGGTTCGATGACGGTTTGGATGTACCGTGCACTATTCAGTGTCCCCTCGACGATCACCAGTGGTGTACGGCCAGTGTAGTAGATCGCTCCCCACACCATGATGCCGGGTGTTGGCCCTGTGTGCCTCGGTCGTATGCAGTCCTGATTGTGGCGCTCACCTGCACGGCGCCAAACACGCATACGACCATCATTGGCACCAAGGCAGAAGCGACTCTCATCGCTGAAGACGACACGTCTCCATTCGTCCCTCCATTCACGCCTGTCGCGACACCACTGGAGGCGGGCTGCACGATGTTGGGGCGTGAGCGGAAGACGGCCTAACGGTGTGCGGGACCGTAGCCCAGCTTCATGGAGACGGTTGCGAATGGTCCTCGCCGATACCCCAGGAGCAACAGTGTCCCTAATTTGCTGGGAAGTGGCGGTGCGGTCCCCTACGGCACTGCGTAGGATCCTACGGTCTTGGCGTGCATCCGTGCGTCGCTGCGGCCCGGTCACAGGTCGACGGGCACGTGCACCTTCCGCCGACCACTGGCGACAACATCGATGTACTGTTTTGACCTCACGCCCCACGTGTTGAGCAATTCGGCGGTACGTCCACCCGGCCTCCCGCATGCCCACTATACGCCCTCACTCAAAGTCCGTCAACTGCACATACGGTTCACGTCCACGCTGTCGCGGCATGCTACCAGTGTTAAAGCCTGCTATGGAGCTCCGTATGCCACGGCAAACTGGCTGACACTGACGGCGGCGGTGCAAAAATGCTGCGCAGCTAGCGCCATTCGACGGCCAACACCGCGGTTCCTGGTGTGTCCGCTGTGCCGTGCGTGTGATCATTGCTTGTACAGCCCTCTCGCAGTGTCCGGAGCAAGTATGGTGGGTCTGACACACCGGTGTCAATGTGTTCTTTTTTCCATTTCCAGGAGTGTATTTCCTGGGTGTATTCCAGTCTCTGTCTTCTTCTACAGTTTCGGTCCACAACAGCTCCATCTGGCACCATGGAAGCCATTCCCTGATGTCTTAACAGACATCCTATCATCCTGTTCCTTTCCTCTCCGATTTTGCACAGAACCTCCTCATTGCTTACCCTATCAGTCCACCTAATTTTCAACATTCGTCTGCAGCAACACATCTCAAATGCTTCGATTCTCTTCTGTTCCGGTTTTCCCATAGTTCATGCTTCACTATGATACAATTCTGTGCTCCAAATGTACATTCTCAGACATTTCTTCCTCAAATTAAGGCCTATATTTGATACTAGTAGACTTTTCTTGGTCAGGAATGCCCTTTTTACCAGTGCTAGTCTGCTTTTGATGTCCTCCTTGCTCTGTCCGTTATTGGTTGTTTTGTTGCCCAGGTAGCAAATTTTAGTAACTTCATCTACTTCGTGACCATCAATCCTGATGTTAAGTTTCTCGCTGTTGTCATTTCTACTACTTCGCATTACTTTGGCCTGTCTTGGATTTACTCTCAGACCATACTGTGTACTCGTTAGGCTGTTCATTCCGTTCAGCAGATCATGTAATTCTTCTTCACTTTCACTCAGGATATGAATGTCATCAGGGAATCGTATCATTGATATCATTTCACTTTGAATTTTAAATCCACTCCTGAAATTTTCTTTTATTACCATCATTGCTTCCTCGATGTATAGATTGAACAGTAGGGGAGAAAGACTGTTTCCTTGTCTTACACCCTTTTTAATACGAGCACTTCGTTCTTGGTCGTCCACTCTTACTATTCCGTCCTGGTTGTTGTACATATTGTATATTACCTGTCTCTCCTTATAGCTTGCCCCTGTTTTTCTCATAATTTCGAACATCTTGCACCATTTTGCATTGCCGAACTCTTTTTCCAGGTTGACAAATCCTATGAACGTCTCTTGATTTTTCTTTAGTCTTGCTTCCATTATCAACCGCAATGTCAGAATTGCCTCTCTGGTGCCCTTACTTTTCCTAAAGCCAAACTGATCGTTATCTAACACATCCTCAATTTTCTTTTCCATTCTTCTGTATATTATTCTTGCAAGTAATTTTGATGCGTGAGATGTTAAGCTGATTGTGCGATAATTCTCGCACTTGTTAGCTCTAGCAGTCCTCGGAATTGTCTGGATGATATTTTTCAGAAAGTCAGATGGTATGCCCTCAGACTCACACATTCTACACACCAACGTGAATAGTTCTTTTGTTGCCACTTCCCCCAATGATTTAACAAATTCTGACGAAAGGTTATCTACCCATTCTGCCTTATTTTATCTTAAGTTCTCCAAAGCTCTCTTAAATTCTGATTCTAATACTGGATACTCTATCTCTTCTATATCGTGTTTCTTGTTCTATCACATCATACAAATTTTCTCCCTCACAGAGGCCTTCAATGTACACCTTCCACCTATCCGCTCATTTATCTGCATTTAACAGTGCAACTCCCGTTGCACTCTTAATGTTAACACCCTTGCTTTTAATTTCACCGGAAGTTGTTTTGACTTTCCCATATGTTGAGTCAATCATTTCTTTTTCGATGTCTTCACATTTTTCCTGCAGCCATTTCGTCTTAGCTTCCCTGCACTTCCTTTTTATTTCATTCCTCAGCGTCTTGTATTTATGTATTCCAGAGTTTTCCGGAAAATTTTTGTACTTCCGTCTTTCATCGATCAACTGCAGTATTTCTAGTGTTACTCATGGTTTCTTCGCAGTTACCGTCTTTGTACCTACGTTTTCCTTTCCAACCTCTGTGATGGCCCTTTTTAGAGATGTCCATTCCTCTTCAGCTGTACTGCCTACAAAGCTACTCCTTATTGCTTTATCTATAGCCTTACAGAGCTTCAAGTGTATCTCGTCATTCCTTAGTACTTCTGTATCCCACTGCTTTGCATATTAATTCTTCCTGACTGATGTCTTAAACTTCAGCCTACTCCTCACCCCTACCACATTTTGATCTATGTATATACCTGCTCCTGGGTACGCTTTACAATCCAGTATCTGTTTGCGGAATCTCTGCCTGACTGTAATGTAATTTAACTGAACTCTTCTCATATCATCCGGTCTTTTCCAAGTATACCTCCTCCGCTTGTGATTCTTGAACAGAGTATTCGCTATTAGTAGCTGAAATTTATTACAGAATTCAATTAGACCTTCTCCTCTCTGATTCCTTGTCCCAAGCCCATATTCTCCTGTAACCTTTCTTCTATTCTCTCCGTATAACAGTCCTGTCGATTCTGATAAGAACAACCCTATCACTGAATTGTTCACAGTAACACACTCTGTGCCCTACCATTCTATTCGTACTCCCGTTATACAATGTTGATCTTACCCTATGCTCATCTGACCGGAAATTCTTGTCTTTTTTCCATTTCACTTCACCGATCCCTACTATATCTAGACTGAGCCTTTGTATTTCCATTCAGATCTTCTAGCTTCTCTTCTACGTTTAAGCTTCTAACATTCCACGCTGGTTTTCTTTCGTTGGTTATTCAGTCTTTTTCTCATGGTCACCTGCCCCTTGGCAGTCCTTTCCCAGAGATCCGAATGGGGAATTATTCTGGGATATTTTGCCAATGATACTTTTTCAGTTACAGACCATATGTCCTGTTGATACACATTATATTTAATTCAGTGGTTTCTATTGCCTTCTGCATTCTCATGCCGTTGATCATTGCCTTTAGGATCAGTTTCCCACCCCAAGGACAAGAGAGTGCCCTGAACCTCTGTCCGCTCCACCGCCTTATTTGACAAGGCCGTTGGCAGAATGAGGGTGACTTCTTCCGCCGGACGTCTTCTGCCGCCAATGCTGATTACTAATTAAAATTTAAGCGGTGGCAAGTTGCGAACCGGTGACCGAGAAGGTGTTGATTACTAATCAAAGACGTTACTACTTGACCACTTTTTTTAATTATCAGAATGACTTGGCACTGTCAAGACACTTCAGTAGACCATAGTAAATTAATATGTAATATAAGCTGCAAATTAGAGAAAAAATTAATTATAATAACAGAATAATAAAAAAGAAAAAAAGTGAAAAAAGGAAAGAAAAAAGAAAAAACAGGGATCACAGCCGACAAACCACCATCAAGCTCACATGATATGTATCAACAATTATTTTCAAATGGGTTTTGAGTAATTTTTTGTTATTTTGGGTTTTTTAAATTAATTTTTATAGTTTGTAATAGAATCTACAAGTAGAAGGAAAACGAAACCAGATCATATTCGAAATAGCAAACTAAGAAAAATCCCAGTTTGGTTGCAAGGATTGTCAGCGCTCATGTGTATCTACACTTCATCTATACACATTTTACAGTAGAACTGGAGTGATGCTGAGTCAATACACAAAACAAAACGAACAGGGAAACCAGGAGAGGACAAGCCGAAGCAAATCAGATGGGAACATACATAACAAAGGAAGACACTTATCAGAAAAATTAAATTAACCAACACCTTGCCAACGGAATACAAGATTCAACATGATGGCGAAGAGGTCTCGATATGGAGGCATTCGCAAGCATGTCCAATAGGCAGTACTACTTGTACTACATGAAATTCATGTGATCTTCCCCCTCGCCTTCTACAACATAATGAACGAAGTTTCCAAGCAACCACATAACGGTTTGGGTTTTCGACCGTAGAATGAAAGAAGAATCTGGGCGCAATATGATGTCCGTAGTGCATGCAGTCTCAGAAGATCGATTAAGGAAAGCCAGTTGTGTCCTGATCCAAGACCAGTTTGCCATATGACTCCCACAAGTAAAGCGATGTCGTATCGTATCTGGAGAGTTACAACGACTACATAAATCCGTGTCACTAAGCCCAATACGGAAAAGTCGCTCGTTCATTGGAATCAAGTTATTTGCTACCTTACACACGAGGACGCTACGCGCATTGGCAAAATCGGAAGACGGATATTGAACCAAACTATCGTCCAGGTTGTATGCGTCGATTCTCTTTAGACGGGGTTCGGCTTCCCATCGAGTCTTTAGGAATTTCATGGTGAGGGCAGATCTCCATAAGATTTCAGCCCTAAATAGCTCACCGCAAGATAGAAGTCACGAATGTGTTTTAACTTATAATTTATACGAACGACATCAATATGGGGTTCAAGACTATCAGGACGGACACGAGAAATAAATGAGACATGAATGTGTGAGTTTCTTGAGTCATCGTCGAAACAGTACGCCGCACATACCTGTATAGCACCTGCGTCTTCTTCCGTACATGTGTCAGGCCCAACCCCCAAAGGAACGAGGCTGCTTTATCACCTCATACCGCAAGCGAAATACATTTCTCGCCCATAAGAAACGACCAGACAATTGCCGTATTTTGTTCGCCATCATCGAGGGAAGCGGATAAACTTGGGCCACGTAATAAGGTCTGCATAAGACGTTTGCATCCAGTATTCGGACTTTCTGGAGCACAGTAAGAGAACGCCTTTCATGCTGTACTATCGCTCCTTGAATTTTGTCCGTAACGGACTTCCAGTTGAGCATCGCCATTTCGAGTGGACAACGATCAATGATGATACGAGAGACGTATGCCGATGCATCCAGTAGTCCATGGAACAACCGCGTCATCAAAACCTCGCAACGGAAGAAGCTTGCATTTACCTTCATTAAGTTTAGCACCTGAACTCTGACAAAAATCGTCGATTACAGCCTTCAGTCGAGGTGTTTTAGCAGAATCGCGAAGTAGAACCACCACGTCATCCGCGTATGCACGAACAGCGTCCAACCTGTCAGCTGAGATTCTAGCATCCGAAGTAGGGGCTCCAGAGATAACACAAAGTCATTGACAGCAGGCTTCCTTGAGGCACTCCCCTACGGATATTTATTGGGGGCGTCAGTTGGCCATTAACAACCAACGAAGCCGAAATACCCGTAAACAGATTGTAGAGCACTTGCCGTGTGTCAACAGTGAAACCAACTGCCTCCAGAATCCGAAGCAGAAAGCCGTAATTAACACGATCAAATGCCTTATCAAAGTCTAAAAAAGCAAAGGTACAATGAACTCGACGTTACATCAGCAACGGAAACCACGTCACGACACTCGACTGTAGGGGTAAGAATGGTACGACCAGATACGCAGCTTTGATGTCCTGCAACAATCGTCTGCATCTGAGACGATATACTACTGTTAACCGCCCTCGCCAGAGTCTTATAATCAACGTTTGACAAAGTAAGTGGGCGAAAGGTATCAGGGGCATCCGGTCCATGAGTTTCGGGATTAAAACATTTTTTCCAACTTTGAACGAGGTCGGCACTACTCTACCCTGTAATACTTCATTCAAAAGGGAGGTTAAGGTAGCACCCAGCAACGGCCGAAAGCGCACGTAAAATTCCTTGGGAAGTCCATCTAGACTCGGGGACTTTTGAGATTGCGATCCCACAATAATTTTGCAAGCTTCCTCGGGCTGAAAGGCACCTATGAGCGTTGCATAATGTTCAGGTGTAATTTCCGTATCCAAGATGATGAGAAGTGGGTCGTAAAAGGTTTCATTGGACTCATCGACGTCATAGATTTTTACATAGTACTGGTGTAAGATACGCACTATATCATCCTGCACCATTACGGTATGTCCATCATCTGTCGTGAGAGAATGAATACAAGCGCGTCGGCGACGGGTCTGATGCCGAAGCAAATGATATAAGAAAGCCAGTTCTTCCGTCACCAATGAACGCGGCTTCGACCGGATTTTCAACCTTCCATTTTTATTCTCTTCAAGGTCAACAGTTTTGCTTTTAGACGCCTAACATCCGCAATTCGCAGAGGGGCGTGATTCGAAGCAGCATAAAGTTCACGCAAGATGGAAAAATAATATTCTTAAGTTCTCCGAAGGTCTCGCGCTTTGGCAGCACAGTAAAGTATCAAAGTTTGCCTGAGCCTCGGTTTTGCTAGCTGTGACCACCAGTCAACGGTGGAAGAGTATTTCCCAGTGGACCGTAGAGTCCGCTCCCACACGACTAACACCAAGTCATCGAGAGAGGGGTCAGCTAGGTCAGCGACGTTTAACGTCCACGGACTGCGAAACAACTTGACTGGTTGCCGTTCAAGGAAGCTGGGATGACTTCAGCATTAAGAATACTATCGCTCAGGCAGTCTGTTAAGAAAAACCTATCTAACCTGTTACTAGAAGTCGCAGTAAAGTGGATAAATTTAACTATCGTCGGGCATTTACATATCCAGATATCTTTTATGCGTAAGGAGTGGACCAATTCATGTAATGAACGAGAGCAATTAAAATTAGGAGACTGATTTGCAGGACGCAATACACAGTTAAAATCACCACCCAACACAATACCCGGAGGACTCTTACGCGCCGCGTGGTCCGTGCTGTTTGCGGCTTACCCCCCCCCCCCCCCACCCCGCACCCCTCCCGGGCCAGTCATCCCTCGGGCATGAGTGTGTGTGTTGTCCATAGTGTAAGTTAAGTCAGATTAAGTAATGTGTAGGCTTAGGGACCGATGACCTCAGCAGTTTGGTCCCATCCATAATACCTTACCACAAATTTCCGAATTTTCCGACTCTTGCGCAACAGATAAACAATATCCTCTTTATAAAAACGCGAACGATACACCCCGCGACCAGTGCCTGAAGGGGCGTATAAAATAACCAAGGTAAGATTAAAACGTTGCCAACCTACGCCCCTGCCAGAATCTAACACTTCCACCTCAGCAATAGGAATGCCTTCGCGAAAGAATAAGACGGTTCCCGTGGAATATTCGGGTGCTACATTAAAGATCATGCGAAAACCAGGTAAGGAGAAATTACAAAATAACACCTCCTTTAAGAAGACTAAGTCCACACAAGAAACATAAATGAACTGACGTAGCGAAGCCAATCGCAATTCTGATTCCACACGATTAACGTTTAAGGAAAGAAACGTGTAGGCTTGGGTCATTGATCACAGCTGAAGAGAGATGTACAGAACCTCTGAGTAGAATTAGGTAGACAGCTGAGAGTCAAGGTCCATTGCGGAATCCACAGAGGAATCAGACATCGGAGGACCAGAACCCCGTCTTCGCAACCTTTTTTCTTAGTTGTCTTCCGTGCCACCTCACGGTCAGGTTGTATACGGTATTTCTGTCGGCTACGTGGGATGGCGGAGCCTGTAGACAAAGGTGTGGGATGGGTCATAAGCACAACTTCATCCCCATCAGTACGAGGGTCACGTCATACAAAAATGGCTCTGAGCACTATGGGACTTAACTGCTGTGATCATCAGTCCCCCAGAACTTAGAACTACTTAAACCTGACTAAACTAAGGACATCAGACACATCCATGCCCGAGGCAGGATTCGAACCTGCGACCGTAGCAGTCGCGCGGCTCCAGACTGTACCGCCTAGAACCGCTTGGCCGCTCCGGTCGGCCACGTTATGCAGTTCCAGTCACTAAGGTGGAAGCATTCTGGGGAACTGCCAATGCAACATGTGATACTTGGTCGCTATTTTTATTCTCCTCGGGAGGTGCTGTAGTCGGCAAATGCAGGAAACCGTCGGCGGCTGAAGACGAAGGAGCAGGAGGACGTTGCATCGTCTCAGACTGTAACGGAGGACACACAGACGAAAGGGGGACTCCGCTCCCTCTCCACACACAGGCAGCTCAGTGGGAGTCACTTCGCGAGCGGGAGGGATGCTGGAGATAACTTCTTCGCCACTCACCGTACCACGGACAGGAGGTAACGTAGCATCGAGAGGAGCATGGGACACAATCGATGCGGAGGATGCTGGCGCAGAAGACACAGCCAAATCCTCACCATCACCATCCTGAGTGCGACGTCTCTTGTTGGTCGCCGTTACAGGTTCTATCCTGAGGCCAATAGGATTCTGAACCTGTCGCGGAATGGAAGGAACAAGAGCAGCAACAATCAATTTGCGAAGTTGCACTAATGACGGCTTTAATATAAAAACCTTCCGCGGACAATTAGACCGAACGTGTCCACTTTCATTACATAGGAAGCAGGTTCCCTCTTGACCAGTATACATGACACGGACGCGGTAACCACACACTTGTAAATGTGATGGAATATTGCGTTCCATGGAACGAATTCGGTGTTATTTACAAGTTATATGGTTGCAGTGTGGTGTAAGGGAGCAAAACGCCAAGCTCATCATGCTATTTCTTCCTAGTTAGGTTCTGGTGTGGTGTTTTAGAGTTTTTCTGTACACCCCAGAGGGAGGGGGGAAAGGTGGGGCTCACGGTAAACCTGTTTTCTTGTAGCAAGATTTCTTCTGCGACACCAATCTACTTCTGACCTGACTCCAACGTTGACATCCGGGACGAACTTGCTTCCTAGATAGATGAATCCTTTTATTTCTTCAGTTGTGTGCACATAAACTTTCCTGTGAAGGGGGCTTCAATCATGAAAACAAGTCAGTGTTAAAAACAAGGTGCTACAGAGCGATTCTGGTGCTTTTACAGTTTTAGGCCCTTTATTCCTCAATGCAAATACTTACCAAACGGTTAATATCTATCCAGTGAAGAGTAGGCAAATTCAATAGCTCTTTCATCTTACTGCTCATGGTCTATTAGAAAAGAGAACATTCAGTGAAATGGAACTGAGAAATACTCTCAGACATTGTACTGCATCAGCAATAAACTATCACTGTACAGCCTTACGTAACTTGGTAAATTGCCAAGGAGGCCGCTACTTTGACAAAAACTGTTTTTTTTCTCAGTTGTACTAAACGGCTACTGTTGAAACGTTGCGCTGCAGGTCGTACACTAGATGGGTTGCCACCAACAACCCTATTACAAGACAAAAAACGCAGAAGTACATCCTTTATTTCATAAAGCACAATACACAGCTAAATCGGAACGATCATATTCGTTTTTGATTTGTTTATAGTGAATACAAAATATGCTAAGTTGTCTCCCCATACTTACTTGCTGCTAGAAGGACTATCTGCGAACCTTATCATTTACATTTCTTTCGCACTGCTATTTTATTTTTGAACAGATATTTTCATTTTCTTTATCACATCCTTGATATATATGTTGAACGAAAATTTCAATAGCTTGATAACTTGACTTACACGGTTCTTCACACACAGGTATTTACCTTCATTTTCCATATTTATCATTTTTTCAACTCTTTTTTCCTTGCCTTTTCAATTAATTCCGTCTTATTTTTTCTTGCAGTCTACAGCAAATATTATATTTACATTCTCTGTCACATATTGTACCATTGACTCCTCACAAATTTCCTGTTTCGTCATGTCACGACGTCGACTGTAAACTTGTACAATAATTGTTAGTATTGGTGTAATGGTCCCGGCGGAGGTTCCAGTCCTCTCTCGGGCATGGGTGTGTGTGTTTGTCCTTAGGATAATTTAGGTTCAGTAGTGTGTAAGCTTAGTGACTGATGACCTTAGCAGTTAAGTCCCATAAGATTTCACACACATTTTTGTATTGGTGTACTGTAGAGCACAAGTCTATAAATGTTCTTCTATTCATTCTGACACGTTATGTTACTCATTTTCCTACTAGTATTACTGCAGACATCTGTTTCTCCCTCTGCCGATTCAGCATACAGAAGCTGACTAACCAAAATCCTACATCTACTTTTCATTTCATTACATTAATACGTATTGTGTCTTCCGAACTTTTCAGATTTTGTAATTTGCGTACAACATTGGAACTTGTAACATTCTACAATATGTGTCGCTTCCCTCCTGGGAAGAGTGGGGCGGGGCGGGATGGTGGAGGAAGCGAGGCAAAGTCGATTATTGCTCTAGGCGCCAGTTACGCTAGTTATGCCACTGCAAAAATGCGCACGTTTATCGTTGTATGCCACACGCACATCCATTTTTAAGGTGGCCTTATGATATCATTCAACAATATATGTTATTCCTCAAGTCAAAATTCCTTTTTCTCAACACATTAATTGTACAGGGATATCGTTAGAAAGGTTTCTTTATCGGCTTGTGACATTGCACATCGATTTTGGGCTAAAACTTACTATACGTAAAAAACTTTAACATGAAAGAGCCTTTTAACTGTCATAGTCAAAAGGGCATCATGAATGCCCAGCTTCGTACTTATATTTTACGACGATAACTTATTACGCACAAATAAGAGACTCTATTTGCTTTAAAATACTTATTAACGGGATAATTTGTACAGCAGTGACCACTGCGGTAGTCCATTATCTCTGCCCTGTCGTACAAGATGACTTTTCTAAACGAATATGCTGTCCGAAACGACAAACGTATTTGTCATTGTCAATTTAAATTCTGGTTTACCTATTGCTACCACGGCCTAACATGCTACTGTAATTGAATTTTGTTGCAAATTATGTGCATGGGAATGTATGTACAAGGATGTATCATAAATTCTTAAACATCATTGGGTGCTGTTCGGTTCATTTTTTAAATGTTTTCTCTTCATTCCCACAACTACGCTTATCCCAAAGAGTATACTTATTCCAAATACAGTCATTGTTTAGAACTATAAAAATGCGAAGTTTTGCACGAATCTCGAGTAGTATGTAATGCACCAGTATAATTACATGATAAAGGACGTAACTCTTAAATATAAAAGGTGCCGGTGAAGTACGCAATATCATACCAGCTTTGTGACTGGGTTGAAGAGTTCCTAGCAAACAGAACGCAGCAAGTAATTGTTAACGGCGATGAATCTTGAGGCATAAAAGTACCTTCGGCTGTACACCAAGGAAGCGTTATAGGGCCATTACTTTTCACAGTATACATTGACCTAAAAAATCGCAACATCAAAAAGGAGTTTTGTAATACAAGCGACATTTGGTAGGCGAGTTTCTGATTTGAATGATAATGTCTCTTACAATTCCGCACAAGTCACGTAACAAAGGCTCTCGTAGCGCCACTGTGGGATGCAGATCAGATTTGCTTTAAATACACATTGTAACGGTTGTGAGAACTAGTACCTTTGATACTGCACGTGATGAGTTGATGTTAGTCAAGAATGTCTTTAGGGCGACGAATACACCCTCTTCAACAGCTCACTGAGTTTGAACGAGGTCGTGTAATAGGGCTACGAGAAGCTGGACGTTCCTTCCACGATACTGTAGAAAGACTTAGTAGGAATGTAGTCACTGTACATGACTGTTGTCAGCGGCGACCACGAGAATGTACGGTCGCAAAAAGACCAGGTTCCGGACGGCCACGAGTCACTACCGAGACGGAAGACCATCGTGTTCAGCATATGGCTCTGGCTGCATCGTACTGCATTTGCAGCAGCAATTTGGACAGCAGCTGGCACCACAGTGACACAACGAACTGTTACAAATTGATTACTTCAAGGACAGCTCCTCACCTAGACGGATGCCCTGTAGCGTGCATTCCTCTGAATCCAAAACACCGTCATTTGCGACTTCAATGGTGTCAAGCGAGAGCTCATTGGAGGGCATGGTGGAGGTCTGTTGCGTTTTCTGATGAAAGTTGGTTCTGCCTCGGCCCCATTGCAGGCCGTGTGTTGATTAGGATGAAGCCAGTTGAGGGCCTGCAACCAATCTGTCTGCGTGCTAGATCCGATGGAACTACGCCTGGAGTTATGGTTTGGGATGCGATTTCGTATGACAACCACTCTCGTGTTCTTCCAATGCAACCTGACTGCAAATTTGTACTCAATCTGGTGATTTGACCTGTTGTGCTGCCGTTTAGGAACAACATTCCTGTGCGTGCTTTCCAACACGATAACGCTCGCTCACATAGCGCTGTTGTAACCTAATATGCTCCACAGAGTGTCGACATGTTAACTTGTCATGCCTGATCACCAGATCTGTCTCCAGTCGAGCACGTAGCACGTAGGGGACGTCATCAGACGACAAATACAGGGCCGTCCACAAGCAGCATTAACCGTCTCTGAATCGACCGACCAAGCGCAACACGAATGGAACTGCTTGCCACAAACTGAAATCCAGCACCTGTAAAAAACAAAGCATGCACGCTTGCATGCTTCCATTAACAGTATGGCGGTTGCACCAGTTATTAATGTATCAGCATTCAGCATTTCACATTTTTATGGCTTATCTCGCGCTTACATTAACTTGTGATCGTGCAATGTTAACAGTTAAATATTTTACCTAGGCAAATGTATTCCCGAAACTTCTACATCTACATCTACATTTATACTCCGCAAGCCACCCAAAGGTGTGTGGCGGAGGGCACTTTAGGTGCCACTGTCATTACCTCCCTTTCCTGTTCCAGTCGCGTATGGTTCGCGGGAAGAACGTCTGTCTGAAAGCCTCCGTGCGCGCTCTAATCTCTCTAATTTTACATTCGTGATCACCTCGGGAGGTATAAGTAGGGGGAAGCAATATATTCGATACCTCATCCAGAAACGCACCCTCTCGAAACCTGGCGAGCAAGCTACACCGCGATGCAGAGCGCCTCTCTTGCACTTGAGTTTGTTAAACATCTCCGTAACGCTATCACGGTTACCAAATAACCATGTGACAAAAGGCGCCGCTCTTCTTTGGATCTTCTCTATCTCCTCCGTCAACCCGATCTGGTACGGATCCCACACTGATGAGCAATACTCAAGTATAGGTCGAACGAGTGTTTTGTAAGCCACCTCCTTTGTTGATGGACTACATTTTCTAAGGACTCTCCCAATGAATCTCAACCTGGTACCCGCCTTACCAGCAATTAATTTTATATGATCATTCCACTTCAAATCGTTCCGCACGCATACTCCCAGATATTTTACAGAAGTAACTGCTACAAGTGTTTGTTCTGCTATCATATAATCATACAATAAAGGATCCTTCTTTCTATGTATTCGCAATACATTACATTTGTCTATATTAAGGGTCAGTTGCCACTCCCTGCACCAAGTGCCTATCCGCTGCAGATCTTCCTGCATCTCGCTACAATATTCTAACGCTGCAACTTCTCTGTATACTACAGCATCATCCGCGAAAAGCCGCATGGAACTTCCGACACTGTCTACTAGGTCATTTATATATATTGTGAAAAGCAATGGTCCCATAACACTCCCCTGTGGCACGCCAGAGGTTACTTTAATGTCTGTAGACGTCTCTCCATTGATAACAACATGCTGTGTTCTGTTTGCTAAAATCTCTTCAATCCAGCCACACAGCTGGTCTGATATTCCGTAGGCTCTTACTTTGTTTATCAGGCGACAGTGCGGAACTGTATCGAACACCTTCCTGAAGTCAAGAAAAATAGCATCTACCTGGGAGCCTGTATCTAATATTTTCTGGGTCTCATGAACAAATAAAGCGAGTTGGGTCTCACACGATCGCTGTTTCCGGAATCCATGTTGATTCCTACATAGTGATTCTGGGTTTCCAAAAACGACATGGTACTCGAGCAAAAAACATGTTCTAAAATTCTACAACAGATCGACGTCAGAGATATAGATCTATAGTTTTGCGCATCTGCTCGACGACCCTTCTTGAAGACTGGGACTACCTGTGCTCTTTTCCAATCATTTGGAACCTTCCGTTCCTCGAGACTTGCAGTACACGGCTGTTAGAAGGGGGGCAAGTTCTTTCGCGTACTCTGTGTAGAATCGAATTGGTATCCCGTCAGGTCCAGTGGACTTTCCTCTGTTGAGTGATTCCAGTTGCTTTTCTATTCCTTGGACACTTATTTCGATGTCAGCCATTCTGTCGTTTGTGCGAGGATTTAGATAAGGAACTGCAGTGCGGTCTTCCTCTGTGAAACAGCTTTGGAAAAAGGTGTTTAGTATTTCAGCTTTAAGCGTGTCATCCTCTGTTTCAATGCCATCATCGTCCCGGAGTGTCTGGATATGCTGTTTCGAGCCACTTACTGATTTAACGTAAGACCAGAACTTCCTAGGATTTTCTGTCAAGTCGGTACATAGAATTTTACTTTCGAATTCACTGAACGCTTCACGCATAGCCCTCCTTACGCTAACTTTGACATCGTTTAGCTTCTGTTTGTCTGAGAGGTTTTGGCTGCGTTTAAACTTGGAGTGAAGCTCTCTTTGTTTTCGCAGTAGTTTCCTAACTTTGTTGTTGTACCACGGTGGGTTTTTCCCGTCCCTCACAGTTTTACTCGGCACGTACCTGTCTAAAACGCATTTTACGATTGCCTTGAACTTTTTCCATAAACACTCCACATTGCCGTGGCGGAACAGAAATTTTCGTCATTACACTACAGTAATTACTTTTTGGTGCTGCGATTTTTTCCCTCGGGGTGTACACAAAACCATCGAGGTGTATACACATATAAAAAAAATTGCATCACTTCGGTTCTGAAAGTACAGCCGTTACGGCGCCTTCCATGACCACCAGCGGCGTACGTCGGCCCTACGCAATGCCACCCCAAAACAGCAGGGAACCTCCACCTACTTGTAGCTGCACTCGCTGGACAGTGTGTCTAAGGCGTTCAGCCTGACCGGGTTGCCTCCAAATACGTCTCCGACAATTGTCTGGTTGAAGGCATGTGCAAGATTCAGCGGTGAAGAGAACGTGATGCCAATACTGAGCAGTCCATTCGGCAAGTTGTTGGGCCCATGTGTACCGCGCTGCATTGTTTCGTGGTTGCAAAGATGGACCTCGCCATGGACGTCGGGAGTGAAGTCGCGCATCATACAGCCTATTGCGCACGGCTTGAGTCGTTACACGACACCCTGTGGCTGCACGAAAAGCATTATTCAAGATGGTGGCGATCTGTCAGGTTTCCTCCGAGCCATAATCCGTAGGTAGTGGTCATCCACTGCAGTAGTAGCCCTTGGGCGGCCTGAGCGAGGCATGTCATCGACAGTTCCTGTCTCTCTATATCTTCTCCACGTTCGAACAACATCGCTTTGGTTCACTCCGGAACGCATGGACACTTCCCTCGTTAAGAGCCCTTCTGGCAGAAAGTAATAAGAGAACGTTATCGAACCGCGGTATTTACCGTCCAGGCATGGTTGAACTACTGAAAGACGAGCCGTGTACCTCCTTCCTGTTGGAATGACTGGAACTGATCGACTGTCGGACCCCCTCCGTCTAATAAGCGCTGTTCATGCATTGTTGTTAACATCTTTGGGCGGGTTTGTCACATCTCTGAACGGTCAAAGGTTCTGCGACTGTGATACAATATCCTCAGTCAACGTTCATCTTCAGGAGTTCTGGGAACCGGGCTGATGCAAAACTTCTTTTGATGTGTGTATGCCGCGCGGGATTAGCCGAGCGGTCTGAGGCGCTGCAGTCATGGACTTTCCGACTGGTCCCGGCGGAGGTTCGAGACCTCCCTAGGGCATGGGTGTGTGTGTTTGTCCTTAGGGTAATTTAAGTTAAGTAGTGTGTAAGCTTAGGGACTGATGACCTTAGCATTTAAATCCCATAAGATTTTATTTAAAAAAAAAGAAAAAAAAATATGTATAAAACCTAACAGAGAATGTCGGGAACTCTATGAGTCTGTACACGTATGCAGCGAAGTCACATCGCCAGCAAACTGTATCGAAATGCAGGAAGAGCTGCAGGGGATCGCCACTTGGTGCCTGGATTGGAAGCAGACCCTCAACGCATACTAGTGTAAGGTATTGCGCATAAAGAGGCGGAAAGACCCTTTATTGAATAATTACACGGTTGTAGAACAGTAACTTCCACTACTTATCTTGGAGAATGCGTACAGAACGATTTAAAGTGTTCCATCCTAAGAGCAGGATTGGCTGATGCCAGACAGATTCATTGGAAGGTACACTGATTCTACCGCTCGTCCACCTGGAGCGCGTACCGGATAGTATTGATAGAGAGAAAGGAAAAGATGCAAATAAGAGCAGCATGTTTCGCCACAGATTTGTTTAATAAGAATGGAAGCTTCCCGGAGATGCTCATCGAACTGCAGTGGCAGACAGGGTCGGACCGAGTTGAATCAAAATGGGCATCCTCTAGGGCGCAGTCAGGATGCAAAAACTGACCACGAAAGGAAAAGAAGGAGGATAGTGTTCTTCATTGAATATATTGGCCACTGTCATCGCCTCCAGTATGAACACTGGTTACTGTCATGAGAAGTTTCTATTGCAGCCCTCAAAACAAAGTTCCATAGTGGCCTGCAGCAAAACTGCCACTTTTCACAAACCCATGACCACTGCCTCCAGCCCACAGTACACTGGCTGAGTGCCACTCGACTCCACACTCCCAGACCAGTGTGTATGTAGAGCAGTATTCTTCAAGTAGTCATCTGAACTTATAAAAATTTTTTGCCTTTAAATTTTATCATAATATAACTCTGATATCCAACGATTATCTGTAAAATGTGATATTAGAGTGCTTTGCTAATGCGTATTTGTAACAAATGTAAAGAAAAATGTGAAATGTATAATTTATTAAATAATATTTTGTCATGGATTAACGATATGAAAATATTTGTGCGTGTAATTTTATATGTTTGTGCAAGTTGTCATTTGTACAAAATGGTACACGCTTAGGGACAATGTGTAGGATATGTCTGATGTGAAAGTTGGAGTGCCTTGGTACGGTACGGAAGTTACTGTTGGAAATGTGTAAGGTCGCTTGGGTTTTTGGCACGCCATCTGTTGAGCGAGCGGGAACGGGAAGACACAATCTGTACGCTGCATTGAAAGAGGCAGCATTTGGGCAGAAGAGGCGATGCCTTGCCTGGAAATTGTTACACAATAGCCTCGGATAACGACTGCTGAATTACTAAGGCTTTGGTACAAGTTCCTGGTCTATGTCATGGACGTTAAAACAACACCAAGAAGAATTAATTAGTCCATATTTCAGGAAACCTGCACGCCATACCACGAACAGTGTAGCCGCCGTTATTATCAGCCACAAGGAACGTCTACAGCCAACAGCTTACGAACTGTATAATTAGAATTATGGAGTCGGGAACCAATAATTCAAAATTTACTTTTTTTTGAATAATTATTGTGTTAAAATATGAAATTTGGGCCGGCCGCGGTGGTCTAGCGTTTCTAGGCGCTCAGTTCGGAACCGCGCGGCTGCTACGGTCGCAGCTTCGAATCCTGCCAGGGCATGGATGTGTGAGATGTCCTTAGGTTAGTTAGGTTTAATTAGTTCTAAGTTCTAGGGGACTGATGACCACAGATGTTAAGTCCCATAGTGCTCCGAGCCATTTGAACCATGAAATTTATTCCTAATCATTCACCTACATACGGTGCTTTCGTGGTGTTTGATTATCCTGAGTCAACCCGTTTTAAAAAAAAATTATTCAATATCTAAAAGCACTCGTTTTCATTCTTGAATAAATGTCTGAAAATAATAATGAACTGTTTTTTTGAACCGAAAGTGAGTAAATAAGTTTTGAGTGAAGTACAAATAAAATTCTTTCAGTTATAAATGAAATTCAGAAATGTTGCTCAGTAACACTGAAGTATTGTTGCATATAAAAACTAAATGACAAAGTACAAAGATTGATGAACAAAACATTGCATGTTATTAAAATATTTAAATTGTTGGTTATACAAAATGCAAACATAGAAGTCCCCCCTAACCAATTTTATATTTCACGTCGTTGTTGTTGTCTTCAGTCCTGAGACTGGTTTGATGCAGCTCTCCATGCTACTCTATCTTGTGCAAGCTTCTTCATCTCCCAGTACTTACTGCAACCTACATCCTTCTCAATCTGCTTAGTGTACTCATCTCTTGGTCTCCTACGATTTTTACCCATCACGCTGCCCTCCAGTGCTAAATTTGTGATCCCTTAATGCCCTAGGCCATGTCCTACCAACCGGTCCCTTCTTCTAGTCAAGTTGTGCCACAAACTCCTCTTCTCCTCAATTCCATTCAATACTTCCTCATTGGTTACGTGATCTACCCATCATTCACGTCGTAATGTTTAGAAATTCTTATTCTTTCTAGACCAAACTAAATTTGAATGTAAATGTAGAAGCCTAACTTCAAAGTTATATTTATTTGTGAAATTATATTACGGAACTGCGAGAAAGTAGGCCAGATTTACTTCTTCTGCTTTGATGGAACTTAACCATTTCTTTCCCTAGCTAGACTGGCGACCATGTAAACCCAATAGACAAATCATTTAATGAACTTGGTACAGAAAGGTCCTAGATTCAATATTAATCCGTTATTACTGCGTTTCTTTCTAACAACTGGAAATCTTTTAGGAAAATGAACTAATAGTCTGATTGCCAAATCCTGTAAAAGGGGTAACATTACACTATATGCAGAGTTCCCCATATAATAGCGTTATACGTAGCTTTTCCATTAGCAGTACATTCGTTGGCTTCTTCTACAGTAAAAATCCTTTCACAGCTGTAACATTATCAGACTAGTACTAATATAATGAAAGCCGATAGTGTTATATGTGGCTTTTCCATTAGCAGCACTGTTGTTCTCCTGCACGAACCGCCAGTTCTCGGCAGGTGGTGCGTTACACACTTCCCTCTCAATATAGTACCAGCGGCGAATTCTAAATGTGTGAGCATCCGGCACAACTCAGATAAAAATGTGACATGGATTTTTAAATGTGTTTACAAGTTTTATGCTGTTTTTCTGTTATAAATACCTGTCCACTTAATTTGTGAGTGACCACCGCTTCTAGCTTCTGTATAGGCCTTTATAATATTGTGTTCCCTTATTTAATTGAGAAACTGGAGCATTTCATTGGAAAACCTTACTTGTGGGTAAGAGAAAAGTGAAACCTATCTGAATCTGAGCTTAATCAAATTCAGGCACACCACTGAAAGTCAGTGCTAAAATTATTGTGTGCAACGGAATTACCTACTAACACTTCAATTGATTGACGCTAGCAGCGATTCTGAAGATATGGAATTGACATAATATCATGATATAAAGGAACTGATTATGATACCGAACTCAGTTTTCAGTAGCGTTAGTTTTATTATCAAAGACTTATGAATATTAATGCAATAAAACACTATTGTGCTGATAAGGATGTCACAAAAATGTTTCCTACCATAATTTTCTAATTGTCCCTCTGAGTTGGTAACATCAAATCTCGGATCCAGTTCTGTGAAACAGACACAGTAGCCAGACTATGATGATCGCAGTGACAGTTTGTTTGGAACTAACACTCAAGAACCCAACTGATCTGAGAAATTACTGATAAATGAGACAGAGTTAGCTGTCTTGCAACTAACGTACCATACTCTGGTTCAAATGGCTCTGAGCACTATGAGACTTAACCTTCTGAGGTAATCAGTCGCCTGGAACTTAAAACTAATTAAACCTAACTAACCTAAGGACATCACACACATCCATGCCCGAGACAGGTTTCGAACCTGCGACAGTAGCGGTCGCACGTTTCCAGACTGTAGCGCCTAGAACCGCTCGGCCACCAAAGCCGGCGTACTGTACTCTCTTTCCCTAATATACTGGAGCTGTGAGTGTGGTTAGGATAATGTTCACTGAACTGTGAGCAGAGTGGAGACACAGTGAATCCGTGACTTGAGAACGCAGCCACAATCTAGCCTCCCCTCCTGTCCGACACTTTACCTGTATCAGCCTGTTCGTGTCCTGTCCATCACTTTCCGCGTCCACGTTCCCCGAGTGAACCGTTTTCCGTGTCTGTGAAAACGTAGCTTGCTGCAGCCTCCCCAAATTAGGATATGTCCATTCACCCTCCAAAAAGTTACCACTGCTTCCCAATGTCATAACTGTTTCACGGGCAAGATGTTGCGCTCAAAATCGCCGAATTAATAACATTTATGCCCCTCTTTAAAAAAAAAATTGCTGCTGAGTGTTATGTCCTGGTGATGTCGCAACAAATACTCCAATCGATGCTCGTTCTGCCATCATCGAGTCTCGCATTACAGTTCCCATGGGAATGGAAAAGAGCTTGCTACGAGCCTAGTAGCCGACTCTGCTCCAGCATTTGTCCGTTAAGTAGGTCAGAGCTGGTTTCTAGTGCACTAGGAAAAGCGAAAGGTATTTATTTCCGTGCGTATGTCACTTCACAAGCTCCTACCACCCATTGCCAACTGACACAGTTCCCTCTTTTGGAACAAGGTCTTTTTACTCAGCCAGCCGCAAGCCATCATACAAGTGAAAAATGGCTTGTCCGCCGGCACTCCGTACGCTGAAGCGACTTCCATCCTCGGGACAAGACGTGGAAACTGTTCCTGCTATTTCTCCCTGTTTCTGCGAAGGTCGTCATGCCTCCGCCCTTCACACGTGTTCCCAGCACTCTTCGCTTCTAAAGTAAGCCCAGTAAGCAATTGAAAGTACCCAGCACCTATTTGCATCGTAAGAAAATGAAGAGGACCAAGTGGAATTGGATCATACTACCACTGTCATACTACTTATCCCGTTAAGCTATTCACCTCCCCTCCCACTGCTGAATTAAAGTTGACTAAAGAATGAAAAGAGGCTACCCGAAGGGCTTGCCGCATTTCATCGTGAGTTATCCGTTACTTCTTTGCTTCTAGCTTTTATTTCAAAAACTCGCCTCTTCCTAAGTGAATATATATTTCGGCTATTTCTTGTACAATTTTTTCAGTGCACCGCTGATATGAATTCTCATCTGTCGCATTATTTTGGATTTTAGTTTGCTTTGAAGCACTGTCAAGTTATGACCAGAATCAATGTTCATGCCTCAGCATACTTTGCGTTCTTTGCCCTTCTTTCCAAACTACGTCCAACGAAAAATGGTTTCGTTCGTATTTTGATATTCTTCCACGTTCCCTAATCGTTTCCTCTATATGTGTTTTTGAAGAAAACGGTTTCTAAATAGAATTCTAGAAGAATTTATAAAATCTCGTTTCTTTGCCATATCCTATATTCTTTGATATCTTCACCTTCCCTGTCCATCCTATTACTGCGTTCCAGGTGCTCATCACATTCGGATTTCGTAACCCTTTAATCATATACTCAATTTCTCTCTCTTGTTTCATTATTAGATCGTGATTGAATGATATGGTTGTCGACTTTCTCTTCGTTGAAACTAAGAGAAGTCTCCTCGTTATTCGTAGTAACGCAATTTATTACTCATTGATATATTATACGAAAATCGCTTAAACCATCCAAGATTTTGTTGTTAATGCGGTGTAAAGTTATGGCCAGAAAGTTTTCTATTTATTTCTGTATTTATTATTAACTTCACCCTTCCTATCACAGTCTTCAGATGCTTCAGTTAATGCGAAACATTCAAACTATAACCGCAGCTTATTCTGATAGGAGTAAATGGAAATGATATTAGTTCGTTACTAACTTCTAGACACTGTGATATGGTTTTTGTTTCATTGTAATGTAATAGATGCCGTTCTCGTCTTCATGGCGATATTCATTGTTGGTTCTTCCGCACTGACGAGTGGTTTCCCACCCTGAGAGCAAGAACATGACCAGAATCCTGTGTTTTTCTGTGACGCAATAACTCATCATATCTGTTTAATACCTTACTAACTGCAGCCATCTAACGTGGTTGCCTTAGAGTAATAAGTAAAATGGTTAATCGCTGCTCGAAATAAAGTACTGCAGTAATGGATGATGAAATACTGTTTTCTGAAAATTGTCGACAGAATTTCTGAGTGACAGCACAATAAAAAAACTCGTCGTTTAGGATATCAGTGAACACACCTTCATAAATTGTCACTCAGTCAATGTACTATATATCACTTAATAACATAGGTTATTTCATATGACCCGCACGTAGAGTAGTGAACTGCCACTAACTGAGCTCCAGGCAGCGTCACCCTCGTGAGTTCACAAAGTGGAGTGTAGCATTTCACCTGCAAACAGCATACCTGCGGTGGCCGTGTGTCGGGTTATGCGACAATCTAGACGCACACGTGGATGTCGCTAGGCTATAACTCAGCAGCTGTAGCCGCAACAATTTAGGGGACGCAGTTTTGGTGGGAATCATACGACTCTCCTGTAATTTAGCTGCTCGAAAGGTTGACTGTGCGTTGCGTTGGTGCTCAGCCTAGTTAGAGATATTCAGGATGGACGTTTTTGAATGTCGATTTCTATACTCGTACCAGTGCCTGGTCGTCTTCATTTTTCTTCTTTTTTTTTGGCTTTACCGTGTTTCCCGTGGTCGGCACGTAATTTTACGTGAATGGTGGAGGGAGCCTTCTTATCACCACTAGCTGACCCCAATGTCACAGTATACGTTTGGCCCTAACTACACCTTCATACGCTGCTTTGTACTCCTATCATTTAAAAAGAGCCAAAATCACAACCCGCGGGAACTCCAGTTAACTACTGTCACATAGCTGTGTGGTATAACCCCTAGAAGGCATGTACTTTAATGTGTGGGATATGGCGTTTTACGAGATGCCCAATCCCAAATGATCTTTGCATGCAAATTCCCTTCGCAGTGTTCGCTCGGAAACTGGCTCTGATGGACTCCAGCATTTCCCCTCATGTTTGAAACTGTTTGTCTTTGGCAATGTGACTCATCTATTGTCGGTTAGGATCTTCTTGCGACCACTGTTCCTGCACCTCGTTACATGGGTGAAGGTAGTACAACATTCCTTGTATACTCATTGGACCAGCGACTGTCAAACTGTGGCCCATATCAAGTACTTTTTATTACATGTTCGTGTAGTATGTAAAGAAATATGATTTTTTTTAGTTGGACCACTTTTTTCGCTTTGTGATGGATGGCGCTGCAATAGTCACAAATGTATAAGTACTGGTATCACGTAACGTTCCGCCAGTGCGGACGGTATTTGCTTCGTGATACGTTACACGTGTTATAATGGACCGTTTACCAATTGCGGAAAAGGTCGATATCGTGTTGATGTGTGGCTATTGTGATCAAAATGCCCAACGCGGGTGTGCTATGTATGCTGCTCGGTATCCTGGACGACATCATCCAAGTGTCCGGACCGTTCGCCAGATAGTTACGTTATTTAAGGAAACTGGGAGTGTTCAGCCACATCTGAAACGTCAACCACGACCTGCAGCAAATGATGATGTCCAAGTAGGTGTTTTAGCTGCTGTTGCGGCTAATCCGCACATCAGTAGCACACACATTGCGCGAGAATCGGGAATTTCAAAAACGTCAAATGCTACATCAACATCGAGTGCACCCGTACCATGTTTCTATGCAGCAGGAATTGCATGGCGACGACTTTGAACGTCGTGTACAGTTTTGCCACTGGGCACAAGAGAAATTACGGGACGATGACAGATTTTTTGAACGCGTTCTATTTAGCGACGAAGCGTCATTCACCAACAGCGGTGACGTAAATCATCATAATATGCACTATTCGGCAACGGAAAATCCACGGTGGCTGCGACAAGAGGAACATCAGTGACCTTGGCGGGTTAATGTATGGTGCGACATTATGGGAGGTAGAATAATTGGCCCCAATTTTATCGATGGCAATCTAAATGGTGCAATGTATGCTGATTTCCTACGTAATGTTCTACCGATGTTACTACAAGATGTTTCAGTGCATGACAGAATGGCGATGTACTTCCAACATGATGGATGTCCGGCACATAGCTCGCGTGCAGTTGACGCGGCATTGAATAGCATATTTCATGACGGGTGTATTGGTCGTCGAAGCACCATACCGTGGCCCGCACGTTCACCGGATCTGACGTCCCAGGTTTTCTTTCTATGGGGAAAGTTGAAGGATATTTGCCATCGTGATCCACGGATAACGCCTGACAACATGCGTCAGCACATTGTCAATGCGTGTGCGAACATTACGGAAGGCGAACTGCTCGCTGTTGAGAGGAATGTCGTTACACGTATTGCCAAATGCATTGAGGTTGACGGACACCATTTTCAGCATTTATTGTATTAATGTGGTATTTACAGCTAATCACGCTGTAACAGCATGTGTTCTCAGGAATGATAAGTTCACAAAGGAACATGTATCACATTGGAACAGTCGGAATAAAATGTTCAAACGTACCTACGTTCTGTATTTTAATTTAAAAAACCTACCTGTTACCAACTGTTCGTCTAAAATTGTGGGCCATACGTTTGTGACTATTACAGCGCCATCTATCACAAAACGAAAAAAGTGGTCCAACTAAAACATTTATATTTCTTTACGTACTACATGAATATGTAATAAAAAATGGGGGTTCCTATTTAAAAAAACGCAGTTGATATCCGTTTGACCTATGGCAGCGCCATCTAGCTGGCCAACCATAGCGCCATCTGGTTTCCCCCTTCAAGCTAGACAAGTTTCGTTCTTTGTAGGTTTTTCGTTTGACTCATATTTCGTGAGATATTTGGCCCGGTCACGATCAATGGACAACCCTGTATATATATATATATATTGTGTGTGGGGGGGGGGGGGGGGAATGTGGGTCTAGTGGGAAGCGTACTCGGATGGTCGAGGCGATTAAGGCGACCGCTCGCATTAGGACCACTGATTCATTTCAATGTCCAAATGCGTCTAACGTCACTGAAACTTTTAAACAATGTATTTGCAATCCAAAAACGTCAACTAGCGTTATTCTTAAGAGTAATGTCCCTGCTCGGTAACAACTAAAAGTACTTACAAGACAGTAATAACTTAAGATGTGCTTACTTTAGGTTGACGTCGTTGATTTTCGGTGTGAGCTACATAAAGGTGGCCGCTTACCTCAGAGGCAGAGGAGTAAGTATCGTGCCCACTGTGAGGATAGAGAATGTGAGAGGGGAAACACTTTGCTTCTTCCATTACTGACAAGACATAGGAGTATACGTGCTATGATTTATATTTTGACACGGAAGTGACATGCATGCGATATTTATTTGTAGAAAGGAACATTAAATGAATTACAGTTTTTGTATGGTAACTCAATGAGTTGAAGATTAAAGACATTCAAAGCATTTAGTACACATTTGTTACCGTATCGCATATTGCATAATGCATTTACACATAAGTACGATTGCCGTTCTTGATCAATTACTCATCGGCTCACCCAGATAACGCAACATCACTTAATCGAGCAGTTATAGTGCCACAGCTCTGGGGTCGCTGAAGGCTGCGACAATTTCAAAGAGAACAGTCGAAAATAAGTGTTTCGAATGCTGCGTACTTTCAATCATCAGGAGTCGGGAGCTGGCTGCCAGCTCATCGCGCCCTTGCTGTAGGTAGTGTACTGGGGCTTATAACATACTGATTTATGTAGATTACGAATTAATAAGGAGATCGGCGCATATTCAGCGTAAGGTGCCTTCCCAGAACGTCAATATTGGCTCTTAAGCAACATGTTTGACATGAGTGCATTGGACAGTCGCTTTGACACACCAACAAATCGGAGAGCTTGAATCACATTGCCTTTGTTTCTTTTCTCCCAGCTCCGCATATTGCCCCCGATGAGGCCTTAAGAGGCAGTCATCCTCAGCCAATGGCTTTATTTCCATGTGGTATAGAGAGGCATGGGGTCAGTGCACAGCCTCCCGGTAGTTTCAGTGTGGCCACGTGCACGTCCAAACACTACAGTACACGCTTCCACATCTGCCCACCCTACTATGCTGATTCCATCTACATCTACATCTACGTGATTACTGTGCAATTCATTATCAAGTGCCAGGAAGAGTGTCCATCAAGCCACTTTTAAGCTACTTCTCTACAGTTCCACTCTCGAACAGCGCTCGAGAAAAAACGAAAACCTAAATCTTTCCGTGGGAGCTCAGATTTCTGTGATTTTATTATGATGGTCATTTCTTCCTTGGTGAATGGACGCTAACAAAACACACACATCAAAAAAAAGTTGTGCATCACCTCGGTTCCGAGAGTTCCGGAATCTGTACAGAAAATTGTAATAGAGATCGACATAAACATCATTTCCGACCTATTTATTGCTCATGGAAACTACAAATTGAATGTTGTACCACCATACAGCGAGACCTTCAGAGGTGGTGGTTCAGACTGCTGTACACGCCGGTACCTCTAATACCTAGTAGCATGTCCTCTTGCATTGATGCATGCCTGCATTCGTCGTGGCATACTATCCACAAGTTTATCAAGGCACTGTTGGTCTGGATTGTCCCAATCCTCAACGGCGGTTCGGAGTAGATTCCTCAAAATGGTTCGTGGGTCACGCCATCCATAAACAACCCTTTGCAATCTATCCTCGGCATGTTCGATATGGTTCATATCTGGAGAACATGGTGGCACTCTAGCCGAGCGATGTCGTTGTCTTGAAGGAAGTAATTCACAAGACGTGCACGATGGGGGCGCCAATTGTTGTCTGTGAAGACGATTGCGTCGCCAATATGCTGCCGATATGGTTGAACTATCGGTTGGACCATGGCATTCACGTATTTTACAGCTGTTACGGCACCTTCGATGACCACCAGCGGCGTACGTCGGCCTCACATAACGCCTCCCCAAAAGAACAGGGAACCTCCACTTCACTGCACTTGCTGGACAGTGTGTCTAAGGCGTTCAGCCTGACCGGGTTGCCGACAAACACGGCTAAGACGATTGCTAGTTGAAGGCATATGCGACACTCATCGGTGAAGAGAACGTGATGTCAATCCTGAGCGGTCCATTCGGCATGTTGTTGGGCCCGTGTTTACCGCGCTGCATGGTGTCTGGTTGCGAAGATGGACCTCGCCATGGACGTCGGGAGTGAAATTGTGCATCATGCAAGCTATTGCGCACTGTTTTAGTCGTAAGACTACGTCCTGTGATTGCACGAAAAGCATTATTTAACATGATGGCGTTGTTGTCAGGATTCCTCCAAGCCATAATCCGTAGGTAGCGGTCATCCACTGCAGTAGTAGACCTTGGGCGGCTTGAGCAAGGCACGTCATCGACAATTCTTGTCTTTCTGTATCTTCTCCCTTTCCGAACAACATCGCTTTGGTTCACTCCGAAACGCCTGGACACTTCCTTTGTTGAGAGCCCTTCCTGGCACAAAGTAACAATGTGGACGCGATCGAACCGCGATATTGACCGTCTAGGCATGGTTAAACTACAGAAAAACGAGTCGTTTACCTCCTTCCTAGTGGAATAACTTGAACTGATCAGCTGTTGGACCCCCTCCGTCTAATAGGCGCTGCTCATGCATGGTTGGTTACATCTTTGGGCGGGTGTAGTGACATCTCTGAACAGTCAAAGGGGCTGTGTCTGTGATACAATATACACAGCCAGCGTCTATCTTCAGGAGTTCTGGGAAGCGGGATGATGAAAAACCTTTTTTGATATGTGTAGTTTTACACATTGAGGAGAAAGTTGGTGACTGAAATTCATGAGAAGGTCCTGCTGCAGCGAAGAAAAGCCTTTGTTTTAGTGACTGTTACACAAATTCGTTATCACATCCGTGACATTCCCCCCCTTATTTCGTGACAATGCCAAACGAGTTGCCCTTCTTTGAATCCCATTCCGTTCAGCAATACTCCAAAAGAGGGCGGACAAGTGTAGTGTAAACAGTGTCTTTAGTATACCTGTTCTGCCAATAAGTCGCAGTTTTTGGTTTGCTTTCCCCACAACATTGTATATGTGATCGTTTCAATTTTAGTTATTCTTAATGGTAATCCCTAAGTGTTTGGTTGAGTTTACGGCCCTTAGATTTATGCTACTTATCGTGCAATTAAATTTTAGCGGATTCCTCTTAGTACTCAAGTGGATGACTTCAAATTTTTCACTATTTAGAGTCGTTTGCCACTTTTTGCGCCATACAGATATCTTATCTAAATAAGTTTGCAATTCATTTTGATCATTGATGACTTTACAAGACGGTAAATAACAGCATCATCTACAAACAATCTAAGAGGGCTACTCAGATTGTCTCCTAAATCGTTTATGTAGGTCAGGAACAACAGAGGACCTACAACACTTCCTTGGGAAACGTCAGGTATTACTCCCGTTTTACTCGATGACTTTCCGTCAGTTATTTCGAACTGTGACCTTTCTGATAGGAAATCACGTAACCAGTTACACAATTGAGACGGTACTCCATAGGTACGCAATTTAATTACAAGAGTCTTGTGAGGAACGATGTCAAAAAGCCTTCTGGAAATCTAAAAATACGGAACCAATTTGACACCCCTTGTCGACAGCACTCATTACTTCGTGACAATAAAGAGGTAGTTATGCTTCCCTTCTAAGTTACTCATCATGGCAGCTGTTCTTGATTCGAATTCTGGTATATTTACTTCGTCGTCTTTTGTGAAAGAAGTTCGGAAAACCGACTGTCACATTTTTGTAAGGTAAGAAGCATGCGATCATTTTTAGATATGGAGAGTTTTTATAGAGTGCTGTTATGGTTGCTGGAGAAATACGTTTGTCTCTTGATGTTTACCAACTCAACTTTCTTGACGCGTTTCGGGTAAACTCTACTTCGTAATATCAAAGTATATAGGGAGCTTCATACATCATGACTCCACACCGTCTGTATGAAGCTCCCTGCCTCCTCTGGTATTCTGAATATGAGTTTACTCGAGACACGTCAATAAAGTTGAGATGCTGAACATCAAGTGACTAAAAGATTTTCCCGGCTACCATAACAACAGTGACTGGCACATACACATGACTTCACTGACAAGACAGCAATGGAGGGTCAAATATCCACCTGGGACCATTTGTGCACCATCTACAGCACGTCAAAGCAACAAGTGAGCTGCTTTAAAGGAATGATCTACCACTTATCAATGCCCCCTAGAACGAGGAAAAACTATTAAAATTCGCTATTTCAAATCTCACGTCACAACGTGGCTTAACGAACTCGTCAGCTTACCTTATGTTGAAAGAGACTGTTTATTGCGTCCGAAGTCAGAAAGTTATTTACACTTTTTACCTCCACGACTCCCGCCTGCCCAACTGCTGTATCTAGTGCCTGCTTCGTATACTGCACATCTGTGAGGTGGTTCTTCGTATGGGATGTCGACTGGTATACATACAGCACTGAGGAACACCTATTTAAAAGTTTGAATCATTCAAAACAATCACTGAGAAAGCAAGTATTTATGTCGGATGATTATAATTAACGGCCGGCCGGTGTGGCCGTGCGGTTAAAGGCGCTTCAGTCTGGAACCGCGTGACCGCTGCGGTCGCAGGTTCGAATCCTGCCTCGGGCATGGATGTGTGTGATGTCCTTAGGTTAGTTAGGTTTAATTAGTTCTAAGTTCTATGCGACTGATGACCTCAGAAGTTAAGTCGCATAGTGCTCAGAGCCATTTGAACCAGCCATTTTTATAATTAACGTACAGCTCTTCGCGGAGGTCCAGTATGGGCTATAGTTATCGTATGGCAGCGAAACTTGATAGACATTTTAATGCGTTAATGCGGAACCGATTTACTCTGGAAAAAAATTAGTTCCAATTTTGGCCACCAGGTGCAAATCTGACGCTGTACAGCATCTCGTCGACGTATCCTTGATGATACTGAACAAGTTGTGTAAGCGGTGGTTACTAATAAGATCAACCATTCGCCTTTCCCACTCGTTTGACCTTTGCTACCCACGTCCAGTTTCTAATCCATTACATATACGTGCACAGCGCCAGATTTCCACTTGGGGCTAAAATTGTAACAAATTTTTTCCAACATAAATCTGTTCTGCACTAACGCTTTTGAATATCTACCACGTTTCGCTGGCATACGATGATTACAGCTCTCACTGGGCCTCTTTGAGTAACTGCACTTTAACTATACCCGATCGGTACCAAAAAGTTAGTCTCGTAACGCCAGTAACGGCAGCTCCAAATGAGGGCGGATCCAGAGTCGCTTCTGAGCGGCAACTAAGTACCCCGCTTCCACTGGGATGTCGTCATACATGTGACATTTAACTCAACTTTTGCAGTCTGATACGCTCAGGAAAATTTGACTATGTTGACTGGAATACTCTCTTTCATATTCTGAGGGTGGCAGGGGTAAAATACAGGGATCGAAAGGCTATTTACAATTTGTACAGAACCCAGATGGCAGTTATAAGAGTCGAGGGACATGAAAGGGAAGCAGTGGTTGGGAAGGGAGTGAGACAGGGTTGTAGCCTCTCCCAGATGCTATTCAATCTGTATATTGAGCAAGCAGTAAAGGAAACAAAAGAAAAGTTCGGAGTAGGGTTTAAAATCCATGGAGAAGAAATAAAAACTTTGAGACAGCAAAGGACTTGGAAGAGCAGTTGAACGGAATGGACAGTGTCTTGAAAGGAGGGTATAAGATGAACATCAACAAAAGCAAAACGAGGTTAATGGAATGGTGTCGAGTTAAGTCGGGTGATGCTGATGAATTAGATTAGGAAATGAGACACTTAAAGTAGTAAAGGAGTTTTGCTATTTGGGGAGCAAAATAACTGATGATGGTCGAAGTAGAGAGGATATAAAATGTAGACTGGCAATGGCAAGGAAAGCGTTTCTGAAGAAGAGAAATTTGTTAACATAGAGTATTGATTTAAATGTCAGGAAGTGGTTTCTGAAAGTATTTGTATGGAGGGTAGCCATGTATGGAAGTGAAACATGGGCGATAGATAGTTTGGACAAGAAGAGAATAGAAGCTTTCGAAATGTGGTGCTACAGAAGAATGCTGAAGATTGGATGGGTAGACCACATAACTAATGAGTAGGTATTGAATAGATTTAGGGAGAAGACGAGTTTGTGCCACAACTTGACTAGAACAAGGGATCGGTTGGAAGGGCATGTTCTGAGGCATCAAGAGATCACCAATTTAGTATTGGAGGGCAGCGTCGAGGGTAAAAATCGTAGAGGGAGACCAAGAGATGAATACACAGGGCAGATTCAGAAGGATGTAGGATGCAGTACGTACTGGGAGATGAAGAAGCTTGCACAGGATAGAGTAGCATGGAGAGCTGCATCAAACCAGTCTCAGGACTGAAGACCACAACAACAAACAACGCTCAGGATTTACTACAGTTTCAATTACTTTGGAATTCTTAGTGCCTGAAGCCATTTCCAGTCATCCCTCGCTGTGCCAGCTTATCTAAATAATATTCGCAGTAATGACAGTTTTATCAAGCGCCTCTAATCGTAAACGCACAAAGAAAATGCGTGAACAGATAAACAGGTATACTGAAATCACTGGATTTTGCTAATATTTGAAATTCAAAGCATTCTGGTTTTCGGGAACAGAGGGTGCTAGTAGAACTCTGGATATTGATGTAAAAAATGGTTCAAATGACTCTGAGCACTATGGGACTTAAGATCTATGGTCATCAGTCCCCTAGAAATTAGAACTACTTAAACCTAACTAACCTAAGGACTTCACACAACACCCAGTCATCACGAGGCAGAGAATATTGATGTAAAAAAATATGATGCTTGCAATAACTAAGACAGAAAGGAAATACATGGGAAGCGCCTAAAAATGGTTACAGTAAGAGGTATATTATTTTCAATTGTTAAATAGTTACGAGGAATTACAATACAACGTAATAATAGGAATAACATAGGAAGATCCGCCTCTCTAATCCAACAGAATTAATGCATTACAACGTTGTCGCTTACCCATCTGTACCTATACATCGCCAACATAAATTTTAAACAGAAAACTTGTTACCGGAAACAGCATAAAGAGACAATGAAGAATTTTCCAGAGGAAGCAAGTGCTAGCCCACGAGAGTGCATTTTAAGTTATTGTATGTTATATGTTTGTTTAAAGTCAACGTAAATACAAGAAGACAAAGCCATTTACACGGCAGGCAGTGTTTTGTTTTGGAACATAGGAAATTACTTGTTAACAACACGTGTTGCATTCGGAAGCAAAACTTGTTAAGTGATCAGACCAATTCCCTACTAAACTATGGGTGAGCACTTTCTTCTGCCGACCTCTTCAACGACACGAAATAATTTGGCACCAAAATCAAAGACAATGTAGACTAAGTAACGCTTTAGGGATAAAAAGGTTCGCAGTTATTAGAACATAGAAATTAAAATTTCTTAGTCATGTCGGAGGAATGAAGGAAGATAAATTTAGCGAACAAATACTAGTATTTATTGAAAATAGAAATAGAACAAATGCAAAGAGCAAGTAATAAACTGGGATAACGTAACGTTATGTAATACTGGACGAAACACACAAGAAAATATCTAAGAAAGAGAAATTTTTAGATATTTAAGTTTTGCAGCATCAAGCTGATTAGACGAAAAACCGAAGTAAAAAATTCCGAAAGACCTTGACAGTGACATGGACACACATAAACACTATCCAAACTCAAAAAGTCTTATGTAGAGATCTAACTCTCCACGAACAGATCTATCACACGCCCTTTCCTCCGCAGATGACACTTCCTTTACTCTGAACATTGCCTGTATCCCGCAGCTTTAAAGCCATTGGAAATAAATAAGACTCATTTTGTTCTTGAACAGTATTTTAAGTTTATACTTCCTATGAACTCTGTTTTGAACTTGTAGAAGTTACTCAGGACAGCTCATTACTTTCAATGAGTTGTTGCCGGTAGCTTACAGAGGGAATACCTTCCCCTTTCATTGGTATAGTCTCAACCCGCATTCTGTATCCTGAGGACTTCTCATTATATTCAACAGATTATGTAATTCTTTCTCACTTTCTCAGAGAAATAGTATCAACGAATCTCACTATTAATATCCTTTAAACTTACATTTTAATCCCTCTTCTAAATCTTCCTTTTAATTCCCTCATTACCCTTTACTATAAGGGTGAACAACATGGGAGAATATCGATATCCCTGCCTTACAGATAACGCGAAGAATAACCTTGAACTTTGGCTGTAGTACTGGTCAGCTCCTGCTCGGGTACAATATCGAACAGCTTCTTTAAAGCTGCGCAAAATATCGACTGTATGAGGTTACAGGACCGAGATAACGGAAAACCCAACGTATTAACCACCAGCCCCTAGTTTTGGAGAAGACTAGCCTGCAAAATAAGGTTCTCCGTTCTCCCTAGATCTAAGAAGTCCTTCGATGTCACATCTGGCGATCAAACTGAACAGGGCGGCCTTGTGTACCGGCACTTCAAGTGTCAACTGCTTAACAGCGGTGCATCTTGCCGGAAGTGAGGGACGAGAAGGCTGAAGATCGATGTTATACATCTCCTTGCAGTCTCTAGAGAAATACAGTAACTTGGTGGCAGTACAAGACAGATCACGAGGTCCTTATACCCATCCACTCAACAATCAAACCTGAACAATCTGCAGTAGTCTAACGAAGAAGTGCACAAGAATATGTAGTGAAACTTTCTGAGCCCGGCAGGAGAAGTTCGTTAATATGAACAGGAACCTCACGTTTTTATATGTTGAGAAATAACGCAAGTCAAGTTACAACCAAACCATCAGGATATTTTAAATGATACAGCTTGTTAACGTGTGTACGGTATGTGAATTTCGTTCAAATTAGAAAGAGCCGCCATAAAAATGAGAATCGTCTAAGTCCACACACACACATACATTGCTTCAGTCCATCGCTGAATCTCTTTCTACAGGTCATAACTACGTAGGCTTCCGCGGCCGGTGTCATATTGTTTAAAGTTCTTCTGGGTGTTGTACCGCGTCATTGTATAAAATACTTTAATTATGAACTGTGCAAACTTTCCTCGGGGCAAGACAGGACCTTTGCAATACGGTCGAAAAGTCGGTTTTACGGTTTATAATTAAAGTTTTTTGTACAATGACGCTGTACAACACCTAGAAGAACTTTAATCAGCATGACACCGGCCGCGGAATTATACAACAGCGCTGTAAAAGACCCATAAGAATTTTAAGCCTCACTTTCCTTAAGTTCTTTTCCTTGCGAATGAGAAGTAAATCCTTCTTGAGGAATGGAAGAACACGAATGCACCAATGTGCTCGTCCACTACCCCTGAGTCCATCGATTTTGACAAAACATGTTAAGTTTAGAGGTCGGAAAACCGTTTTGGAGTTTCCTGTCGATGTAGCGCGCTTTATTGACGCGGTCTGAAATTTATTACACCCATTACTTGTACCTGGAGACTGGCGTTCAGCAATTCTAGCAGCTCATTCCATACGAGTCTCAACTGAAGTATCATAGCGTAGGCTGCTGCCATGATAAAATAAGAAGACAAATACCAACGGTATATTTTCTTCCAGAAAATGATGGAGAAAATTACATGAATATTTTACAGTTAAAGAATAGGCAACATAATTTTATAAACTTCCGTTGATTAGGAACAACTTTGACATTGTTTAAATTACGAACCTATACTGTAGTAAGTGAATACAAGACAAGAAATATATAAATACAAGCCACTGTATCCAGCTACAGCGCAATACCGAGGAATACGAATGCAGTAACTACATAGTGGTAGTATCAGTAAAAAGGTAATGGCTCTGCGGGGAAGCTGAAGTGTCATGCGAATACTACAAAAGGATACAGCAGTTGGATCAGGAACGATGTGGCAAATAACAGGTCGCTAAACTCGTGTAAGCAGTGTGCAGCTGGTAACATGGAATTGCACAGAGGACGATCGCCAAGTGCGAGTCATTGGATGTAGAGTATGAAGTTGATTTCTGTTTGTTTGGGGGTGGGGGGGGGGGGGGGCGGGAAGGGAGGAGGCAATCAGAACGGCAACTAGCACATCAGGAAGTTACCTTAATTCCAGGTATTGTCCAACTTTAAGGAAATTCCACTTGTCACATTTCAGTAATAAAATAAGTACCTGATCATAAATGGCGAGTAATCTTCAATCCTTCTTCGAAGAGACCACTTTTAGGGATGCTCGTCCAAGTGACATGTCACTCGCGAAATATGTGTGAGACATAGTTTATCGGGTATTTTTATAAGAAGGTCCTCCAACAACCACTCCGATGCTTTGTGAAATCGACACAGTCACCGAGTTCCCATGATATATATTCACGCTCTCTTGGTCCCCCACTGAAAGGATTTGCATTAAAAAAAAGGGATGTTTCAGTTAACGTATCCTTCTTGACATTGAAATTTTCAGCGGCTTCATTGTAACTATGAATAACCTTGCTTTTATGTCTGCAGGACCAGTGTGTATATAACGAGAGAGTCAGTCGATCTACATCTGAGAACTGAACAAATGTAGCCGCTGCTTCTGTAATTGCACATTAAAAGGAAGGGAGGAAGGGAGGCGAGTATTGAATGATTCGTCGACGTCGTGCTTCCTAGAAAAGCAGTCTTATCCTGACAAGTGTGGAGGAGAGCATCAACTTTATCCTTGTTAAAATAACTCTCCTGGTATTTTCGTGAACTAACTTACGGAACTGGGAAACGCGGATAGAGAGTTATTCTACTTCCGTATATGGCATATGCTGATAAATACAATAGTTCTAGTAGGTAAAATTTACAAAAAAAAAAAAAAACGAATATTTCAAAGATAGTGTCATGGAAGCTTGTTCTTTCCCAAACAATTTAATAGAGTTTGTAAGCAAATTTTATTTAAGGAAAAGAACTGGTAATAATTTGGAGATCCAGTGGACGTATTTTTGGTTCTTTGGGGCATCATGACCTAACTAATTGCTGAAAGTTTAGTATCTTGCACCAAAAGCTTCATTCAGTGTGATATCGTCTTCCATGAAAACTGAGTCTCCCTCACTCCAGTTACAGAACGAATTCGCTTCCTCCACAGTGCGCATCGCACTGGATTCCATCTCTCCACAATGTGAAATTACTATCAGTTCTTCTTGTCCGGGCGCTCATCCAAAGTGAGCTACTGGATTGTCTTTTGTTGTCCGCATTCGGGCGGACTGGCTTTTCGAGTTTCAACTGAATGCTATTCTCTTCTCTGCGAAAACAATCGTTTTTAATTAGTGAAGTTGTCAACCCGCGCGTAAACTGAGCAGTAAAACGCCACCCAGCCATTTCGCCAGCACTGGAACGTTCTCGTTCACAGCGTAACTTTTAATTCTTATCAGAATCGTATTATCTGCTGAAAACCGAACATGAATGTCTGGATTTCCTCCTAAATGTGCAGAAAAATCTCATATTTCCAACTCGCCATTCGCTGTATCCGTTTGTTGTCTGGGCTTTCCGCTCTCACTTTTCTTTTGAACAATGTGATACCTACCAGTGCCTGATCAGAAGTATATTGTGCTCCAGTCCGAGCAAATACAAACAAGCTGTATTCGTAATCAGAGAAATAGAGTACCGCACTGCACACCGTAGTTTAAGAGCCGCAGTATGTTTCTAAAAATCACACTCCACAAAACGTTTCAACGTAGTTGCTTCATTGAGTGTGTACGAAAAGTGAATTTCGTTTTTGTTACACAAACTACAGACATGTAAATGCAACATACCTGTAACAGAGACATTCATTTGTATGACATGTATTCTTTTACAAACAGCTGTGCTACCACAACAATTTGTGAAATGATTCTGTTTCAAAGAGAATGTTAAAAGACATGGAAAGAGCCATTACCAGCAACATAATTATTTATATCAGACGTCTGACCAACTAAATCCCTGTTGTAGTAATATAGTGAATGCTAACGGAAACAAGCTGTTGCTCGTCACCCTAATGTATGTATTCCTCTATCCTCTTACATATTGAAGGATATCATTTTACATTTATCTTCTGGAACAAACTTGGTATTTCCACGATTTGTGTTCTCAAAGTCTGTTTCCCTGGCATCTTAAGCTTTGCGTATCCAGTATTATAAGATTTTTTAAAGAAGATTGTCTATATGAACTTTATCTGTCAGTTTAGCAACACTCGGGTTTTTTTTATGTTATCCATATGAACTTTCTCAGTTTAGCAACACTTTGCGACGAACACAACACATCGCGTCTAATCTTCTCATGCATTCGTACGATGTTGTTCCCAAAACTTATTCATAATTTTTATAAAACTATTACAAAAATAACTGTTGGGAGACATTATTTTAGTCTGTTTTTGTCTTTTTTTACAATATCTCTGGAGTGAACTATTATTCTGTAGAATGATTTCTTATCTAACCTTCCACCTGTCAATACGCATCGTCACACGTCCATGTTACACATTTTCAGTCGTAAACAAACTGTTATTACGCATCTCGTTTATTAATTAACGCAGCATTAAAAACATATGAACGTATCACGAGGACAAAATGTGAATTGGAGACAAGGAGGGGATCTGTATCACACACCTGAGACATAAGATACCAATAAAGCAGGGCCTCGTAAAGGAACATCTCACACTTACCGGAACCCATTGTAATGACATTTGCACCGTTTTAGACATACCAGCGAGAAACGTGCCTGGTTCAATGGCATGTCTCTTCTGATCATATCCACCACTACGAAATTCTGCACACCCAAAGAAAATTATAGCTTCTCTGTGTTCTTCTGATCACGTTTCCTCGTGAAGGAAGATTAGTGCAGTATTCCTCACACGTTTCACTACATTTCGTTCTCCGTGCCTGGCCTAGGATCGGATCCACGAAGCTGTCCGCTTCAGAAGGCTTCTCCACTCTCCGAAAAGACCCCACGCCCACCCAGAGGAGATGCGTCGCTCACTGTTGGAGGGATTTGCTGCTGAAGATCTTCAAAGGTCAAATGTGACACTTGTGTCAGTAATAAACATAAAATCAGTAATTATCTTCTTAGAAGCAAATTTATCAAACATACTTGCTTAATATTGCTAATAATTATTTCGACTGCTGTGAAAGATGGCTATGGGAGATCTAAGGATATCCAGAAATCAAATACTGCAAGGCTATGGGACAGAAACGCTTGGTGATTGCTGTGTGATTCTAGAGTATATTTCCTTATAGGCTTCTGTACTGCAATGAACCTACAAGAAAGAATAAAAGTACAACAGCGGACTGCAAACAGGTTTACGCACAGGATCACTACTGAACCTACTGATACTAAAATAATAATACTCCTTGAAAGGAAGAGATTTATTGAGTAGCTTATAAGAAACTAATTAAGATGACATAGCTAAGTGCTGGCAACAATCACAAACCATGTGGGGGTAAGGCACGATTGAATACTAGCCTTATTATCGTATAAAAATTTATTATTAGCTACCAAAGGAGGGGTAAAGCCCGTCTAAATAGTATTATTGTTTGATGAGCTCTCCATGCTAATCTGTCCTGTGCAAGCCTGTTCCGCTCAGCAAAACTAATGCAGCCTACGTCCATCTGAATCTGCCACTTCCCTCCATTACCAAATTAATGATCCCTTGATGCCTCAAGTGTTTCGTATCAAGCGATACCTACCTTTAGCCAAGTTGTGCCATAAATTTGTTTTCTTTTATTAAGTACCTCCTCATTAGTTATCAAGTTTCCATCTAATCTTCAGCATCCTCCTGTTGCCCCGCATTACAAAAGTTTCTTTCTAATCTCTTCTAGCCTTCGCAAGCCAACACTCCAGATAAACACGTTCACGACAAAAAAAAGTTTGTAACCCTTAAATTTATGGTCGATGTTTCAGAAACATTTTTCTTTCTATCGTCAATTTTACTTTTAAATATTACCTACTCTAGTCATCGTCAGTTATTAAAATGGGCAAATATCAAAACTCATCTACTACGTTAAGTGTCTCATTTCGGTAACCGGATTCCCTCAGGATCGCCTGATTTAATTCGACTCTAATCCACTGCCCTTGTTTTACTTCTTTTGATATTCAGCTTATAATCTCTTTTAACGACACTATCTATTCCGTTCAACACCTCTTCCAACTCCTTTGCTGTCTCTGACGAATTCTAATGTCATCCGGAAACGTGAATGTTTTTATTTCTTCTCCCTGATCTTTAATTCACTTACTAAATTTCTCCTTGCTTTTCTTCGCGCCCTGATCAAAGTGTAGACTGAATAACACCTGGGACAGACGGATAGAGCCCTGTCTCACTCCTTTCTTGTTGCCGCTTCCCATTCGTGTACTTCTACTCCTGTGACTACGTGGTTGAGTAAGTTGTAAATATCCTTTTGCTCCCTGATTTTTATCTCTGCTACCTTCAGATTTTCAAAGAGTGCATTCCTGTCAAAATATTCAAAAGCTTTCCCTAATTCTTCAAATGATATGACGTAGACTTGCCTTTCTTTAAAGTCGTAAGAATAGCATCGCCTCTCGTATTCCTACACTTCTCCAGAGCCAAAAGTGATCTTCCCCGAGGTCAGCTGCCGCCAGTATTTCCATTTTGCCGTAAATAATTATTATTAATAGTTTGTTACTATCAGTTAGCATCAAACAAGTATATTTTGCTACCTGAAAGGTAACACGTTAGTTAAAGTGTGGGACAAAAATATGAAACCAACAAAAAACAAAACAGCGATGTAGGAAAACCGTTGGCAGTCAAAACATCTCCCTGTCATCTCGGAATGGATCGTGTATGGAATCCTGTGTGGGATTCGAGGAAATCTTATGCCATTCTCCCTGCAAAATAGCTGTAAGTTCAGGTAACGACGTGGAGGTGGATAGCGATCACGCATTCATTCCTGCAAAGTAGATCAGAAAAGCTGAATAATATTCAGATATGGAGGCTGTGGTGGTTAGCAGAGATGAGGCAATTCATTCTCGTGACCAGAAAACCAGTACTTGACGATGACAACTATGCGAACAAGGTTCAAATTTACAAATGGTTCAAATTGCTCTGGGCACTATGGGACTAAGGTCATCCAGTCCCCTAGAACTTAGAACTACTTAAACCAAACTAACCTGAGGACATCACGCACATCCATGCCCACGGCAGGATTCCAACCTGCGACCGTAGCGGTCGCTAGGTTCCAGACTGTAGTGCCTAGAACAGCTCGGCCACTCCAGCCGACGGACTGAACAATCAAAATGGTCACATAATCCTCGGCAGTAATGTGATATTGGAGAGTAACTAAGGTCCTACGGAATATCACTACATGGCTGCCCAAACCATCACGAAATCCTCGCCATTTTTCACTCTTACCACGTAAACTCGGCCAGAAGAGACAGAAACAAGACTCATCCGACCAAATAACTTCCTTTATATTATTCCACAGTTCAGGTTTTATAACTTCTGCATCACGTTTTCCTGTTACAGGCACTTGCATCATTGATGAATAGTTCTGGAATTCCAGCTCGCTCTGCAATTTTCTCGTTATGGTCTTCCTTCGTGTTGTTTTGGTGCTGACAGCGTTCGTAAGTGCGCCATTCACTTTTGCAGTGACTTTTGCAGCTGCCGTCCTCTTATTTTTCCTCATCATCCCCATCAGTTACGTCTGTAACTATCATTCAACACATACTTCCGTCAGAACAGTAATTTAGATGATTATGTTGTTCCTCTTTCCTGTACGGGGTATAAATTTTCGATACAGTGTCTCTTGAAACATCGAACACTGCGGCTACTTTGATTACAGAAGCATCCATCATGCTTGCACCAAAAATTTCCCGATGTTCGAATTCACTTAGTTCGGACATAATGGACTTGTGTCCGCCCCCGGTAGCTGCGTTGTCAGCGCGAAAAATGTCAAGGGCCCGGGTTCGATTCCCGGCTGGGTTGGAGATTTTCTCCGCTCAGGGACTGAGTGTTGTGTTGTCCTAATATTCATCATTTCATCCCCATTGATGCGCAAGCCGCCAAAGTGGCGTCAAACCAAAAGACTTGCACCCGGTGAACGGTCTACCTGACGGGAGGCCCTAGTCACACGACATTTACGTTTATAATGGACTCGTAACTACACGGAATACTGTTGTGACTACGACTGCCACTTACAAAGTAAGGAGGATATTGCAGAGGCGTCGTTAGTGGTCAGATACGACAGAGCAAGCTGCATCTGCTTTTATGTTCACGAAGCATTTCTCGTGGTGCTTCCATATTTTTGTCCAACGCCTGTATAGTCAATCCAAGGTAATCGGAAGACGTCACAGTCTTACATTATAATTAAGCCAAACAAACGAGAATATGCCACAGTCTTACAGCACCACTCACTACTCTGCAGTCCAATGCCTCACTGCTGAAAAATGAGGTCATCTCCCAAGTCGTTCTCCACTGCGGGGCACAGCATTCTAGTGACCAATACGAGCATAGCGGGACGCCTCCTCCTGCATCCATACGGCGGAAGGTACCTCAGCCAATCACACAACCCCTTCCCCTTCTGTTTAATGTCGATACTCTTATGTTTATACAATCATAATACTACATTCTCTCTCATATACGACACTCAGGACGCTGATAACAATTTGCTACTGTTTCGCGTGGAATGTTTGCTTATTTCGCCAAATAAGCCAAATCTATAAAAATGCCCTTTAATTCGTCGCTTGGCTTCCCAACTTCAGGATGGTCATAAACAGTTTGAAAATCTTATAAGAATGTTGCAGGGTAGGTTGTGCTAATAAATAACTATCAAGAAAAGATATTCAGTACATTGCGCCATTTCCAAGATAATTAGCATTGAAGTTAGCCAATCTGGCCGTAGCGCGCGGAAATTCAAGCGGCCCACAAAATAGACATTAATGAAACCGCCTCCTATGTTCGGCGTCGACGTGTAATAACCGCTCACAGACGGCAGGTGGCAGCACTAGTAGGGGAGTGTATGGAAAGCGTGTCGGCAGCACGCGGAAACAGTGCAGTAATTGTCATAATGTGGAAACGGAGCGATTTATCTGACGTCCAAAAGGGCATGATCATTGGCTTTCGGACCAAGGGTGAATGCATTTCCGAAACCGGACATGGCAAAACGGCGCTGTCCAAAACCGGCTGTGGTAGAGCACAGGCCATAGATGACAGAGATGAATGACGGCCGTGGAAATGTGCACGGGCGAATAGGCGTGCAGCTGTTGAGCAACTTACCGCCCAGATGAGGCATGGGGTTTCCAGTAATGTGTCCTCAACGACTGTTCAGTGAACGTTGTTGCGTATGGGCCTCCGTTGCTGGCGCCTGGTTCTTGCATCCCTGCTGACTGCTGTTCATTTGCGACGAAGGCTGGAGTTTGGACCCCAATATCGCAACTGAACGTCCACTGAGTGCACTGAATGGCGACCGGTGGCGTTTTCAGATGAATCACGTATTACACTCCATCGGACAGATAGCCGTTGATGTGTACGGCGTCAAACATCTGAAGGCAAACACTCTTCTACCAGGACGGGGCGTTATGATTTGAGGAACGTTTTCGAGGCATTGTCTGGGTGGTCTCGTTGAGACGCCCCGCTAAACCCGAAGCACAGGACAGGTAGTTTGTGGAAAGGGGCCAAAATAAGCGGCTGTCAGTTACACTCGAACATACAACCTTTTATTTGAGCAAACATCACAAAAGCCAAGAAAATTTAAAAAAATCACAGCTTTAGTTTTGGAACTTAATTAGTAGCTGAATGCGCCCTATAATCTCATGCCTTTAGATCAAGACCACTTTAATTTAAAAACGGCTGAAAGCCAATAACTTAAAGCTGAACCAAAGCCTTATCTTAAAACAGTTCCGTAATGAGGCTGAAGGCCCAAAAAATCTGACACTTTATGAGCAAAGCAACTTAAATTAAAAATCGGCTGAAGACCCAACACTTAAGACTCAATAATGTTAATTTTAAAAATGATGTGTCGACAGAAGTGCCGACACAGTGTGATTTGAGGGGACGGCAATGCACGCTATAAACACATGATGGCGTGAGGTCTGAAACAGGATACGTAATGAATGCTATAAAGAAAAGTACGTAGCTTTTGGAATACTTAACTTTAATCCATCCTTGTTGTATACATCATTCTTGATGAGACATGCTTTATACGATAAGTATCAATTGCTATGTAAGGCTAATGGCGCCTTGCTAGGTCGTAGCCATGGACTTAGCTGAAGGCTATTCTAACTATCTGCTCGGCAAAGGAGCGAGGCTTCGTCAGTGTAGTCGCTAGCAAAGTCGTCCGTACAACTGGGGCGAGTGCTAGTCCGTATCTCGAGACCTGCCTTGTGGTGGCGCTCGGTCTGCGATCACTGACAGTGGCGACACGCGGGTCCGACATGTACTAATGGACCGCGGCCGATTTAAAACTACCACCTAGCAAGTGTGGTGTCTGGCGGTGACACCACAAAAAATGCCAAGGATTTATGTAAAACTGTTCTTAAAGTAGGCTGAAAGTCCAAACCATCTGACGCCTAAAGGCAAAACAACCTTAATCTAAAAATCGGCTAGAAGCCATACAAGTGCAAACAACAAGAACAAGAAAGAAAAGGCAGTACATCCAAGGGCGCTCAGAAGTTCCGAGGGTCGGCCTGGAATTCAAACGCTAACGCTCGCTTAGGTGAGACAGGCAGTCCACCTAACCATTGTCGATCCGACAGACAGTCAACGGACCCACCGAAAAGCTAACCTCCGCTTCACCTGACCAGCACACAACAGAGGGTTCAATGGAAGAACGTAGAAGGTATTGGCGCCCAATTATACGTTGGGCTGTCAAACTGCACACCGTGCTGTACAGCGACAACACGATGAGGAAAATACACTGCCTGCATTTACGTCAACGGGCAGGGGATGTAACTGGAACGTTAACGGTCACAAGGCAGAATATTCAGCTGGTGCACTTCAATTAAAATAACCAAGTACAGTTAAACTCCACCAGAGGGCGGCTAAAATTTGCCAACTTGTTGCTCGCGGGAATGTCCCGGGAATGTCGCGGGAACTCCAAACAACACAATGTGAACAGTCGTGACTTGCATGTAGATTAAGTCAAAACTTAAGTTTCATGTCCAGCATCGTTGAGCCACGAACCTCGTAGCAATGGGAACAGCACCACACACTCTGACACCGCATAGAGGCCGCCAGCTACTGCCCGCACACAGCCCAGCCGGAAACTATAAGCGCCAGGCCAAAGATAGTCCAAGGTGCGAATATCGATACACATCGCTGCTGCCACCCGCGGAAAGAGAGGATAACAGCACAATCGCGATAACCGCGGGAGACTAAACACAGAATAGCAACCAAGGTTTAATACAACGCATAGCATGAGCAAGCCACAGCTCACTCGTCGCAATGGATCAACACGAGTATGCATCTATCCTTGGGGATCACGCTCACCACTACGGTATTTTCTCCCCGGAACGATGGCATCTATCAGCAGGATAATGCAACGTCTCACACAAATAGTGTCAATATTTCTCATAGCGTAGATGATAGCGTACGAGACGGCTCAATCTTTGGTTCCAGTTAGATCCTCACTACCATCCAATGTCTAGTTTTTGTATCGCTCCTTTTGTTCCGTTTTAGGAAATCAAATGGAGCATACATTTGTCGACACCGTGTCTGGTGGGCGGCTTGAATTTGCGTGGGCAAAGGCCTGATTGGCTAAGTCCAATGTTAATTATCAACGCGACATATCGATTTTTTTCTTACCAATTACTTCTCAGTACAATCTATCCTGAACACACTTACAAGCTTTTCAGACGGTTTCTGTCCACCCGGTATATTCTGGCGCACAATAACGTTCAGGACACTTCCCTCTTTGTTGTCGAGGCAAGGTGCTTTACGTAACTGTCAGTCTGGCACACAATGAACCGTCCCATTGGCGAACCACCCACTTGTCCGCTTTGTAGAGCACTGTGGCTCACCAAATTGGCCTGTAAAATTGGGATCTCGCCATAGTGGACGTTACCGTGCCAAATAAATTATGCACTTTTCAGTCTATGGTGAAACGTTCTGTTCATCCGTCCTCGAAGCTTCCGTGTCGTCGCGCCAATTCACACTCTGAGGTCACAGCCTTAGTCCACTTTTACTCTTGGAGATACCAACGACGTGAGGTACTGCTCGGCCTATTTAATTGGAAATGGTTATCGGTGGATACCGATCAGTCTGATACACCGCTCCACATATTAAATCAGTCTAAAACAAGGATCGCCGGCCTCACTTTGAACCATCAAACAGGGTTATAGTTCTCGTTGCTCCGACGTCAGAGTTCAAACAATTGCACAAAACCAACTGTCCGCCCCTGGTAGCTGAGTGATCAGCACGACGGAATGTCATACCTAACGGCCCGGGTTCGATTCACAGCTGGGTCGGAGATTTTCTCCGCTCAGGAACTGGGTCTTGTGTTGTCCTTATCATCATCATTTCATCCCCATCGACACGCAAGTCGCCGCAGTGGCGTCAGCTCGAAAGACCTGCACCAGGCGAACGGTCTACCCGACGGGAGGCCCTAGCCACACGGCATTATTTTTATTACCAAACCAACTGTTTTCAGAAAGATTCCGAGGTTCGGGCAGTGGACTGGAATATGTACGCTGCTAACAGCTCATGCACCACCTCCAACTGGGTGCTAGCGACTCTCTCTGATAATCGCCACAGCAAAACAGGGAATAATATCCTTAACATGTGTTTTCTGCAGAATTCTTGAACATACTCTTGAATTTTTGTACATATTCCGGAACGCGTATTTCCACGAACCAGCACGGTTTTGAAGACTTTGCTCGTGCGAAACTCAGCTTGCCTTTTTCTCACTTGATATACTGCGAACTATGGCTTGAAGGGCAACTGGCAGATTCCATATTTCTAGATTTCAGAAGAACGTTTGACACGGTGCCACACTACAAACTGTTAACTAAGTTATTAGCATATAGATCGTGATGCCAGATATGTTGATGACTCGAAAACTTCTTAAGTAATACAACCAAGTATGTTGTCCTCGACGGCGAGTGTTCATCAGGTTCAAGTGTGTCGTCAGGGGTGCGCAGTGAAGTGTAGGTCGACCGCTGTTTTTCTCTTCTATATTCATAAATGATTTGACAGACAGGGTGGACAGCAATCTGCAGTTGTTTGCTGATGATTATGTGGTGTACGGTAAGGTGTCGGAGGACACAAGATGCCTCAGACAAAATTCCTGGTTGGTTTGATGAATGACAGCTACCTCTAAATGCAGAAAAATGAAAGTTATTGTAGATGAGTAAGAAACCCCCCCCCCTTCCCCCCCCCCTCCCCCCCCCCCCTAAAGTTCGGATACAGCATTAGAAGCGTCCTGTTTGACTCAGCGAAGGCATTTAAATATTTGGATATAACGTCCAAAGCGATATGAAATGGAATGAGCATGGGAGGATTGTGTTAGGAAAGGCGAATGGTTGACTTCTGTTTGTCTGGGATCAACATATAAAGGTTCCGCGTTTATAATATTAGTGCGACCAATTCTTGAGTATTACTGCAGTGTTTGGGATCCACACGAGACCACACTAAAGGAACACATCGAAGCAATTCAGAAGAGGGCTAGTAGAGTTTTTCGGGTAGGTTCGAATAAAATGCTGGCATTACGGAGATGCTTTGTGAACTTAAATGGGAATCGCTTTTCGAGGGACACTATTGATAAATTTTAAAGAACCGGCATCTGAAACTGACTGCAGAACAATTCCATTGCCACCAGCCTACATTTCGCATAAAGGATAAAATGGTTCAAATGGCTCTGAGCACTATGGGACTTAACAGCTGTGGTCATCAGTCCCCTAGAACTTAGAACTACTTAAACCCAACTAACCTAAGGACATCACACACATCCATGCCCGAGGCAGGATTCGAACCTGCGACCGTAGCAGTCGCGAGGTTCCGGACTGCGCGCCTAGAACCGCGAGACCACCGCTGCCGGCATAAGGGATAACATACATAAACATACATAAGATAAGAAAAATTAGGGCTCGTACTGAGGCATATGGATAGTCGTTTTTCCCTCGCTCTGTTTGCGACTGTAACGGAAAGGAAATGTCTAGTAGTGGTACTGTGTACTCTTTCCCACGCACCATATGCTTTCTCGCGGATGTAAATGAATACAGTTAAAAGTCAACACCAAAAGAAACACATAAAGTACCACTCTCAAAGTAGCAGGGAAGAAATGAAATCAATTGGATAAATTGTTTATGGTGTACAGCAACGAGCCACAAATTGGCCTTAGCTTACTTTATTCAAAAAGTAAAGTTACCGGTTTTGAATTTTTTACAATTCATCATCAGACGGATCTTCCATGCTTTCATCAGGACAGTTTACACATTGGATTCCTGTGAGTTGCCCTAGGATAAACAATAATTTACAAATTACAAATGTGCAGCCGCTCACTAACACGCAACAGTCGCCGAGAAAAATTTGTTATATGCCTGACGACTCTCTTTGGGTCCTTACAATTTCCCGTACTGCACTCAGTAAGTTTTTTGATCACAAAACATCACCTACTCGCAACTTCAGAAATACGCAAAGAACATTGCCCGTTCGCTCTAATGGCGCTTTTGTAAAGTGCTGCTTCCTATGAGGACTTTAGAACTGTGAGTGTAACTTGCAAGCACACCACTCCCGCCCCCTCTCCCCCCTGCTGCTACTAAACTTCCTTAAATGTTTTTCAGTTTGACCATTGGCTACAAGTGAGTAGAAAGCGGTGTAGGCAACGTAATGTAGAAATGGTCGCTTCCTCACACTCGAAACCGCAAAAGTTAACTTTTAACTTCCCTGCATCAACTTAGTGAATCTATGATTAGAACTGTTCATACCTGTGTGTGTGCCGTTCCGTCTCCGATGTAGTCGCTTGCAGTTCTTGCTTTCTCTTGGAAGTGTAGACAGTCTATGTCGCTGTAAGTGGAAGGGCGGACAGCTAATACACTTTAAATAAAATCTGAGGTGCCACTTAGTGCGTTTGCTGACAAACAACGTACAATAGTTAACAAACACACTATTGAACACATGTAAACTCGAAATTACGTAAAACGGAGAGCACGGCTTGCACGCAGGTCTGAATTGCATCTTAAATCTGACTGACTAGCTTGGGAAGCAACAGAAATCTTTACTATACTTCCTATAATACTGAGGCTATTCGCACGTCGTCGATAGCAAATTCACAATCTGTTAAGTAAGATCGTGGTCAGGTTAATCAGTAGAAAAATTTATTTGATAACCAACTGAAACAATAACGTACATCATACACAGGGTGTTAAAGAAAAGTGTCGAATGCTTTGAGATGTGGTAGTAGTAATTGAAACAAGAAAAATAAGTCCAATAAACATGAGTTCGGAAACTTTCCTATATAAACACGTGTTTATACAAAGGGCTCCGCGCCGCTTGGCTGCGACGCATTATGATGGCGTACTCACAGTATACCCCCCCATTAACCATGGACAACGCCGTTGGTGTGGAGGCTTGACTGCCTCAGCGATACAGATGTTGTTGTTGTTGTGGTCTTCAGTCCTGAGACTGGTTTGATGCAGCTCTCCATGCTACTCTATCCTGTGCAAGCTTCTTCATCTCCCAGTACTTACTGCAACCTACATCCTTCTTAATCTGCTTAGTGTATTCATCTCTTGGTCTCCCTCTACGATTTTTACCCTCCACGCTGCCCTCCAATGCTGATTTTGTTATCCCTTGATGCCTCAAAACATGTCCTACCAACCGATCCCTTCTTCTAGTCTAGTTGTGCCACAAGCTTCTCTTCTCCCCAAGCCTATTCAATACCTCCTCATTACTTACGTGATCTACCCACCTTATCTTCAGCATTCTTCTGTAGCACCACATTTCGAAAGCTTCTATTCTCTTCTTGTCCAAACTATTTATCGTCCGTGTTTCACTTCCATACATGGCTACACTCCATACAAATACTTTCAGAAACGACTTCCTAACACTTAAATCTATGCTCGATGTTAACAAATTTCTCTTCTTCAGAAACGATTTCCTTGCTATTGCCAGTCTACATTTTATGTCCTCTCTACTTCGACGATCATCAGTTATTTTACTCCCTAAATAGCAAAACTCCTTTACTACTTTAAGTGTCTCATTTCCTAATCTATTTCCCTCAGGATCACCCGATTTAATTTGACTACATTCCATTATCCTCGCTTTGCTTTTGTTGATGTTCATCTTATATCCTCCTTTCAAGACACTGTCCATTCCGTTCAACTGCTCTTCCAAGTCCTTTGCTGTCTCTGACAGAATTACAATGTCATCGGCGAACCTCAAAGTTTTTACTTCTTCTCCATGAATTTTAAAACCTACTCCGAATTTTTCTTTTGTTTCCTTTACTGCTTGCTCAATATACAGATTGAATAACATCGGGGAGAGGCAACATCCCTGTCTCACTTCTTTCCCAACCACTGCTTCCCTTTCATGCCCCTCGACTCTTATAACTGCCATCTGGTTTCTGTACAAATTGTAAATATCCTTTCGCTCCCTGTATTTTACCCCTGCCACCTTCAGAATTTGAAAGAGAGTATTCCAGTTAACATTGCCAAAAGCTTTCTCTAAGTCTACAAATGCTAGAAACGTAGGTTTGCCTTTTCGTAATCTTTCTTCTAAGATAAGTCGTAAGGTTAGTATTGCCTCACGTGTTCCAATATTTCTACGGAATCCAAACTGATCTTCCCCGAGGTCCGCTTCTACCAGTTTTTCGATTTGTCTGTAAAGAATTCGCGTTAGTATTTTGCAGCTGTGACTTATTAAACTGATAGCTCGGTAATTTTCACATCTGTCAACGCCTGCTTTCTTTGGGATTGGAATTATTACATTCTTCTTGAAGTCTGAGGGTATTTCGCTTGTCTCATACATCTTGCTCACCAGATGGTAGAGTTTTGTCAGGACTGGCTCTCCCAAGGCCATCAGTAGTTCTAATGGAATGTTGTCTATTCCCGGGGCCTTGTTTCGGCTCAGGTCTTTCAGTGCTCTGTCAAACTCTTCACGCAGTATCTTATCTCCCCTATCGTTTTCATCTACATCCTCTTCCATTTCCATAATATTGTCCTCAAGTACATCGCCCTTGTACAAACCCTCTATATACTCCTTCCACCTTTCTGCCTTCCCTTCTTTGCTTAGAATTTGGTTTCCATCTGAGCTCTTGATATTTATACAAGTGGTTCTCTTCTCTCCAAAGATCTCTTTAATTTTCGTGTAGACAGTATCTATCTTACCCCTAGTGAGACAAGCCTCTACATCCTTACATTTGTCCTCTAGCCATCCCTGCTTAGCCATTTTGCACTTCCTGTCGATCTCATTTTTGAGACGTTTGTATTCCTTTTTGTCTGCTTCGTTTACTGTATTTTTATATTTTCTCCTTTCATCAATTAAATTCAATATTTCTTCTGTTACCCAAGGATTTCTATTAGCCCTCGTCTTTTTACCTACTTGATCGTCTGCTGCCTTCACTACTTCATCCCTCAGAGCTACCCATCCTTCTTCTACTGTATTTCCTTCCCCCATTCCTGTCAATTGTTCCCTTATGCTCTCCCTGAAACTCTCTACAACCGCTGGTTCTTTCAGTTCAGCGATACGGATAGCCGCACCATAGGTGCAACCAAAACGGAGGGGTATCTGTTGAGAGGCCACACAAACGTGTGATTCCTGAAGAGGGGCAGCAGCCTTTTCAGTAGTTGCAGGGGCAACAGTCTGGATGATTGACTGATTTGGCCTTGTAACACTAACCAAAACGGCCTTGCTGTACTGGTACTGCGAACGGCTGAAAGCAAGGAGAAACTACAGCCGTAATTTTTTCCGAGGGTATGCAGCTTTACTGTACGGTTAAATGATGATGGCGTGCTTTTGGGTAAAATATTCCGGAGGTAAAATAGTCCCCCATTCGGATCTCTGGACTGGGACTACTCAAGAGGACGTCGTTATCAAGACAAAGACAACTGGCGTTCTATGGATCGGAGCATGGAATGTCAGATTCCTTAATCGAGCAGGTAGGTTAGAAAAATTAAAAAGGGAAATGGATAGGTTAAAGTTAGATATAGTGGGAACTAGTGAGGTTCGGTGGCAGGAGCAACAAGACTTTTGCTCAGGTGAATACAGGGCTACAAATACAAAATCAAATAGGGGTAATGCAGGAGTAGGTTTAATAATGAATAAAAAATAGGAGTGCAGGTAAGCTACTACAAACAGCATAGTGAACGCATTATTGTGGCCACGATAGACACGAAACCCACGCCTACTACAGTAGTACAAGTTTATATGCCAACTAGCTCTGCAGATGACGAAGAAATTGATGAAATGTATGATGAGATAAAAGAAATTATTCAGATAGTGAAGGGAGACGAAAATTTAATAGTCATGGGTGACTCTAAATCGATAGTAGGAAAAGGGAGAGAAGGAAACATAGTAGGTGAATATGGATTGGCGGTAAGATATGAAAGAGGAAGCTGCCTGCTAGAATTTTGCACAGAGCATAACTTAATCATAGCTAATATTTGGTTCAAGAATCATGAAAGAAGGTTGTATACATGGTAGAAGCCTGGAGATACTAGGAGTAATCAGATAGATTATATAATGGTAAGACATAGATTTAGAAACCAGATTTTAAATTGTAAGACATTTCCATGGGCTGATGTGGACTCTGACCACAATCTATTGCTTATGAACTGTAGATTAAAACTGAATAAACTGCAAAAAAATGGGAATTTAAGGACCTGGGACCTGGATAACCTGACTAAACCACAGGTTGTACAGAGTTTCAGGGAGAGCATAAGGGAACAATTGACAGGAATGGAGGAAAGAAATACAGTAGAAGAAGAATGGGTAGCTTTGAGGGATGAAATAGTTTGCAGTACGCTTCTTCGCCCACTGCTTCAGTTCTGCTCGGCGATGTGGAATCCTTACCAGATAGGGTTGATAGAAGAGATAGAGAAGATCCAACGGAGAGCAGCGCGCTTTGTTACAGTATCATTTAGTAATCGCGAAAGCGTTACGGAGATGATAGAAAAACTCCACTGGATGACTCTGCAGGAGAGACGCTCAGTAGTTCGGTACGGGCTTTTGCTAAAGTTTCGAGAACATACCTTCACCGAAGAGTCATGCAGTATATTGCTCCTTCCTACGTATATCTCGCGAAGAGACCATGAGGATAAAATCAGAGAGATTAGAGCCCACACAGAGGCATACCGACAATCCTTCTTTCCACGAACAATACGAGACTGGAATAGAAGGGAGAATCGATAGAGGTACTCAAGGTACCCTCCGCCACACACCGTCGGGTGGCTTGCTGAGCATGGATGTAGATGTAGATGTAGATGAAGTAGTGAAGGCAGCAGAGGATCAAATAGGTAAAAATACAAGGGCTAGTAGAAATTCTTGGGTAACAAAAGAAATATTGATTTTAACTGATGAAAGGAGAAAATATAAAAATGCAGTGAATGAAGCAGGCAAAAAGGAATACAAACGTCTCAAAAATTACATCGACAGGAAATGCAAAATGGCTAAGCAGGGATGGCTAGAGGACAAATGTAAGGGTGTAGAGGCTTATCTCACTTGAGGTAAGATAGATACTGCCTACAGGAAAATTAAAGAGATCTTTGGAGAAAAGAGAATCACTTGTATGAATAACAGGAGCTTAGATGGAAACCCAGTTCTAAGCAAGGAAGGGAAAGCAGGAAGGTGGAAGGAGTATATAGAGGGTCTATACAAGGGCGATGTACTTGGGGACAATATTATGGAAATGGAAGAGGACGTAGATGAAGATGAAATGGAAGATATGATACAGAGTGAAGAGTTTGACAGAGCACTGAAAGATGTAAGTCGAAACAGGGCCCCAGGAGTAGACAATATTCCATTAGAACTACTGACAGCCTAGGGAGAGCCATTCCTGACAAAACTCTACCATCTGGTGAGCAAGATGTATGAGACAGGCGAAATACCCTCAGACTTTAAGAAGAATATAATAATTCCAATCCCAAAGAAAGCAGGAGTTGACAGATGTGAAAATTACCGAACTGTCAGTTTAATAAGTCACGGCTGCAAAATACTAACACGAATTCTTTACAGACGAATGGAAAAACTAGTAGAAGCCGATGTCAGGGAAGATCAGTTTGGATTCCGTAGAAATATTGGAACACGCGAGGCAATAATGACCCTACCACTTATCTTAGAAAACAGACAAGGAAAGGCAAACCACGGTTTCTAGCATTTAGAGAAAACTTTTGATAGTGTTGACTGGAAGACTCTGTTTCAAATTCTGAAGGTGGCAGGTGTAGAATACAGGGAGCGAAAGTCTACTTACAATTTGTTCAAAAACCAGATGGCAGTTATAAGAGTCGAGTGCTAGGAAAGGGAAGCAGTGGTTGGGAAGGGAGTGAGACAGGGTTGTAACCTATGCCCGATGTTATTCAATCTGTATATTGAGCATGCAGTAAAGGAAACAAAAGAAAAATACGGAGTAGGTATTAAAATCCATGCAAAAGAAATAAAAACTTTGAGGTTCGCCGATGACATTGTAATTCTGTCAGAGACAGCAAAGGACTCGGAAGAGCAGTTGAATGGAATGGACAGTATCTTGAAAGGAGGATATAAGATGAACACCAACAAAAGCAAAACGAGGATAATGGAATGTAGTCGAATTAAGTTGGGTGCTGCGGAGGGAATTAGATTAGGAAATGAGACACTTAAAGTAGTAAAGGAGTTTTGCTATTTGGGGAGCAAAATAACTGATGATGGTCGAAGTAGAGAGTGCATAAAATATAGACTGGCAATGGCAAGGAAAGCGATTCTGAAGAAGAGAAATTTGTTAACATTGAGTATAGATTTAAGTGTTAGGAAGTCCTTTCTGAAAGTATTTGTGTGAAGTGTAACCATGTATGGAAGTGAAACATGGACGATAAATAGTTTGGAGAAGAAGAGAATAGAAGCTTTCGAAATGTGATGCTACACAAGGATGTTAAAGATTAGATGGGTAGACCACATAACTAATGAGGAGGTATTGTATAGAATTGGGCAGAAGAGGAGATTGTGGCACAACTTGACTAGAAGAAGGGATCGGTTGGTACGACATGTTCTGAGACATCAGGGGATCACCAGTTTAGTACTGGAGGGCAGCGTCGAGGGTAAAAATCGTAGAGGGGGACCAAGAGATCAATACACTGCGCAGATTCAGCAGGATGTAGGTTGCAGGAAGTACTGGGAGATGAAGAAGCTTGCACAGGATAGAGTAGCATGGAGAGCTGCATCAAACCAGTCTCTGAACTGAAGACTACAACAACAACTGACAGTAATCTACTTACCATTAGGTGGTATGCAGGCAGTTGTGTGTTTCGAATCGTGTTGCAGGCTACGTAAATTTTCGTGGTGTTCGTGTTGCTTGTTGTGTAGTACTGCCGACCCTGGGTACGGGTCATGGTGTTTTACTTTCTTCCAAACGTGGATTCAGTTGTTTGTGCGTACAAATGGTGTAGTACATTTACATTTCCTCTTTTCATAATTTGTTGGCAATGGAAGCCTACTACTCGACAAGTGAAATCGCGGATATCGTATTCTGATATGGTTTGCAAACGGACGTAGGCTGTGAGCCCGTGCCCTCTCCGCTGAAAAATATCCACAGAGCAGAGTGCGTCTGATTAGGTATTCGGCTTTTCCAGCTTCTGAGGGACACAGATAACCTTGAAAGTGTGCGACTGTTAGCAACAGCATAAGACGTGTCTCACTCTCTTATCGGAGGGAGGGTGGTGCGTGTTTGTGTGTGTATGTGTTGGGGGGGGGGGGGGGTGGATGTTGGAGGACGGAAGCGGCACTTCATGAACGTGTTACCCATAACATCTACGGCCCGTTCAGGTCCTAAGGCAACAGGATAGTTATGGCGGATGGTGGTTCCGTCAGTGGCTGTTGCAGACGTGTATAACAGAACCACTATTCACATCCAAGATTTTATATTTACTGGGTGCGGCAGGGTTCACAAGAAATGATATTATGAATTTCCATAATCGGCATGTATGGGCAGATGTATATTCCCAAGGAATTCAGAAAAGAGTGCATCAACAAAGATTCTCAATCAGCTTATGGGCGGAAGTACTTGACGATAGATTAACAGCTCCATATGTGTTACCACAAAGATTAACTGGGGCGCATTATCTGAACTTTCTCATTAATGTATTGCCTACCTTGCTGGAGGCTGTGCCATTGCAGCAACGAACACAATTGTGGTTTATGCATGATGGCGCACCAACACACTTTCGTCACAATGTGCAGGAACATCTTTTGCATGACGCAGGCATTTCAGGTCACCTGGGCTGGTCGTGGGGATGGAGGAACATCTTGGCCTGCTCGTTTCTCAGACCTCAGTCCCATAGACTTTTGGTTATGGGGACATTTGAAGGAATTGGTCTGTGCCACGCCAGTCAACGACGTGCAGACATTACAGGGTTCCATCTTCAAGGTGTGCAATTGGGTATACTTCAAATGGTGCATCATTCCTTACGCCGGAGGGCAGATGGGTACATTGTTATGAATGAGTGTCACGCTGAACAGCTCCTGTAAACAAGTGTTTATTGTAGAAAGTATGCATTTCCGGATCCATGTCTGTTGGAGTTATTCTTCTTTTTCTGGTGAGTACTATCACCTCTCAAAGTATTTGACACTGTTTTTTCAACACTCCGTATTAAGAAAAGAAAAATTCAATCACAATTAATAATACGTCTAGTGAACTGCAACCTCGATTATTGCTTGCCATCTCTGTGACATGCTTGAAACCAAGTTTTCCGAGTATTCACGTGGGAAGAGACATCCAAATGCGTCGAATTTGCTTTGAGAACTGTTTAAAAGTGAAGATCTTTTTATTCTTGCACCTTCTTTTTAGTGTAATACCGTACACTGATGAGCCAAAACATTATGACCACCTGTTTAATAGCTTGTTGTTCCACTTTTGGAACCCAGTCCAACAGAGATTCTGCTTGGAATGGATTCCGCAAGTCCTTGACCGTATTCCAGAAGTATGTGGCATCAGATGCCCACGTAAAGGTTAAGCATTTCCTTTCCCACAAATGATGGGGTGGTGTTTACGGGCACGCAACTGGCGCGCAATGTGTGTTCCAGTGGGTACGGATCAGGAACATTTGCTGGCCAGTACATCAGTGTGAGTTCACTCTAATGACCCTCAAACCACCGTAGCGCAATTCTGCCTTTCCAACACGGACATTTATCCTACTAGAAGATGTCATTGCTGTAGGGGGAGACTTCAAGCATGAAGCGATGCAAGTGGTCCGCAACAATGTTCACTGCTGTCATGATGTCTCCGATCACCATCACAGATCCCATAGGACGCCAACTCAATGTATGCTGCAGAATGATTCTGCCCTCACCAGCCTGCATCCGTGGCCGTGGTGCATGTTTCGTGCAGCCATTCGCCTGGACGACGGCGTGTAAGGACCCAGCCATCGACCTGGTGTAACAAGAAATGCGATTCCTTCGGCAGGTGACACGTTTCTATTGATCCACGGTGAAAGTCAGAGACGTTATGCCCACTGCAATCGTAACTGACAACATCGCTGGGTCAAAACACAAACACTCAAGTTCGTATGATGTGGAGCTCCATGTTCAACAATGGCCTTTGAATGGTGTGCTCCGAAACACCTGTGCCCGCACCAGCATTGTAGTCCGTCAACAGATCTGCCACAGATAGCTGCTTATCCTGGATTGCCGCGCGGGGTGGCCGGGCGGTCTCAGGCGCCATGACCCGGTTCGCGCGGCTCCCTCCGTCGGAGGTTCGAGTCCTCCCTTGGGCATGAGTGTGTGTGTTGTCCTTAGCGTAAGGTGCTTTAAGTTAGATTAAGTAGTGTGTAAGCCTAGCAACCTATTACCTCAGCAGTTTGGTCCCATGGGAACTTACCATGCCAAACGGCGTACTCGTTGTTTCATCCTCCTTCAACCACTTTCCATAGGTGCTCACTACAGTTGAACGCCAACAGCCGATCATCTTCGTCGTTTCAGAATTCTCGTTTCCAGCTGCAGCGCCACACCAATGTACTATGTGTCAGAATCAGTTATATCAGCGGATTTCCGCATTTGCAGCCTGTATCTTCGTTACAGTCTGTTCCGCTTACAGTCTTTCTATGCTGTCACATGCTCGCAACACCACCAGAAGGCGCTCAACGTCGCGGTGAGCACTGCTCATGGTGTTTTGGCTCTTCAGTGCACAGTTTCGATTAGATTAGCGTCAGGCAACTGTGAGGAGCAGGTGCAGTACCTGTACAGTGTACACCTTTCTCCTTTTCCAGTTGCTGCAAAGCCTGCTGCAGTGATACGGACCATTCTCCTCCTGCAGTACCCAATCTTCATTTTTGTCGACAAACCAACGTTTGGCAGTTGTCTTTTAACATCTTTAATAAATTTGTAAATTCTTCTGTGCATCTAAAGTGCCGGTAAACAAGTGCAAATCTCTGTCAAGAATTCAAAGTAAACTAATGCTTTAGGGACATTGGATGAAGGAGAAAGGTTCCCTCGTGTGGGATGTGAAATAACTAATTTTACCATCCGCGTGTAATGCCGACCAAGATCTTGCATAACAGACTGTATTTTGACTTGCTTCTTGATATAAATAGTTTAGTGTTCATTGGCACGGTGGTAGTAAAGCTTTGAAGGGACTTAGGCTGCCCCTAGCACCTAATATTTAATATTTAGTAACAAAAACATTTTACCTTCACGCTTAAATATTGGGGGGAGGCAGGTGCTCGGCGTTCAGAGTCGTCTAGTAGGATTGACACGACAGCCTACTCATAGTCCCTCACCCCACTGCAATATTTCAGTACCGTACGGCGTGTCCATTACAGCTGCCTGTGTTCTGAGTATGCATACCGCTCCTTACTCGTCACTATAGCGATCTAAATTGCTTTTTAAGAAAGGAAGTTACGCTGTCCTGCTGTTCCCTGACATAACGTTAAAATTAGAAAAAGTAAAATGTGGTCCAAATAAGAGGAACGTCACAGTGTTGGAAAATACAGGCCATTAAGGGAATTACATGCCTTTGAGACGAGTCTAGTCGTTTTGGAGTCCCAACCATTTAGAGGAATTAGGGAAGTTCCAGCCCATCAACGTTAGACCGAACAGAAAACCCCTTCCCCTTGCACGCAGAATCTAGTCCATGCGACTACAAAGCGAACAAGGCGGCACTCATATGTGGGGCCAGGAAATGATATGTTACACCTTGCGAAATAAAATATGTACCTCATAATTTTCTGGGAAAGGGAATAAGAAAACATAGTAACCAAAACACTTTTATTGAATGCACAAAATACATTAGAAATGTCAAACTTATTGCCTTAGGCAAATGTATTATACTTTTTTTTATGAAATAATGAATGCTAATAGTTGCTACGCATCGTAGTTATGAAACTACTATACAAACATTATTATTATTATTATTATTACACTCCTGGAAATGGAAAAAGGAACACATTGACACCGGTGTGTCAGACCCACCATACTTGCTCCGGACACTGCGAGAGGGCTGTACAAGCAATGATCACACGCACGGCACAGCGGACACACCAGGAACCGCGGTGTTGGCCGTCGAATGGCGCTAGCTGCGCAGCATTTGTGCACCGCCGCCGTCAATGTCAGCCAGTTTGCCGTGGCATACGGAGCTCCATCGCAGTCTTTAACACTGGTAGCATGCCGCGACAGCGTGGACGTGAACCGTATGTGCAGTTGACGGACTTTGAACGAGGGCGTATAGTGGGCATGCGGGAGGCCGGGTGGACGTACCGCCGAATTGCTCAACACGTGGGGCGTGAGGTCTCCACAGTACATCGATGTTGTCGCCAGTGGTCGGCGGAAGGTGCACGTGCCCGTCGACCTGGGGCCGGACCGCAGCGACGCACGGATGCACGCCAAGACCGTAGGATCCTACGCAGTGCCGTAGGGGACCGCACCGCCACTTCCCAGCAAATTAGGGACACTGTTGCTCCTGGGGTATCGGCGAGGACCATTCGCAACCGTCTCCATGAAGCTGGGCTACGGTCCCGCACACCGTTAGGCCGTCTTCCGCTCACGCCCCAACATCGTGCAGCCCGCCTCCAGTGGTGTCGCGACAGGCGTGAATGGAGGGACGAATGGAAACGTGTCGTCTTCAGCGATGAGAGTCGCTTCTGCCTTGGTGCCAATGATGGTCGTATGCGTGTTTGGCGCCGTGCAGGTGAGCGCCACAATCAGGACTGCATACGACCGAGGCACACAGGGCCAACACCCGGCATCATGGTGTGGGGAGCGATCTCCTACACTGGCCGTACACCACTGGTGATCGTCGAGGGGACACTGAATAGTGCACGGTACATCCAAACCGTCATCGAACCCATCGTTCTACCATTCCTAGACCGGCAAGGGAACTTGCTGTTCCAACAGGACAATGCACGTCCGCATGTATCCCGTGTCACCCAACGTGCTCTGGAAGGTGTAAGTCAACTACCCTGGCCAGCAAGATCTCCGGATCTGTCCCCCATTGAGCATATTTGGGACTGGATGAAGCGTCGTCTCAAGCGGTCTGCACGTCAAGCACGAACGCTGGTCCAACTGAGGCGCCAGGTGGAAATGGCATGGCAAGCCGTTCCACAGGACTACATCCAGCATCTCTACGATCGTCTCCATGGGAGAATAGCAGCCTGCATTGCTGCAAAAGGTGGATATACACTGTACTAGTGCCGACATTGTGCATGCTCTGTTGCCTGTGTCTATGTGCCTGTGGTTCTGTCAGTGTGATCATGTGATGTATCTGACCCCAGGAATGTGTCAATAAAGTTTCCCCTTCCTGGGACAATGAATTCACGGTGTTCTTATTTCAATTTCCAGGAGTGTATTATGCAGTATTCTGCCTAGTGGCAGGTCCATGTCTTCGTACGGAGAATTTCTGATTCCACTGTTCCCTGTCTTCAGCTTCTTCCTTCAGTCTGTTGTATCTCCTTCCATCTTTCATGTCGTCCATATATTGAATTCTTCTTCTTCGTCGTCCTGCGTTTCCTCTGAGTTTCCCTTCGATGACAACATGTATGAATCGCTCGTGTTTAAGTACATGTCCAATCCAGTTGGCCTTTCTCTGAAGAATTGTACGCAGATCACTTCTCTTCTCTCCTACTCTTCGCAGTACATCGTCATTTTTTATGCGATCCGTCCACTTGATCTTTTCCATTCTCCTCCAGCACCACATTTCAAAGCTCTCTAAGTATTTTTTCTCCTTCTTTCTCATGGTCCGTGTCTCTGCTCCATACAGTGCAATGCTCCAAATGTAGCACTTTATCAGATTTTTCTCAATGCCAAACTCAACTTGCTGGTCATTAGAGTGCTCTTCTTGTTGAAAGTAGTTTTGGCCATGGCGATTCTTGCTCGGATTTCGTTGGTGCAGTGGGCATCCTTTGTAATAAAACTTCCCAGGTACTTGAACTGATTCACATTTTCCAGTTCCCGATTGTCAACAGTTATCTTCAAGTGTTTCTCACGTTTTCATATACGCATCAGTTTTGATTTTTCGATGTTCATTTCCATGCCGTATTTTCTTCCCGTTTCCACCAAATTGTTCATCATGTGTTGCAGCTGTCTCTGATTTTTCGCGAGCACTACCAGGTCGACTGCATACTTGATGGTGTTGATGAGACGACCTCCTACTTTGAAGTTTCCGCATCCTTAAACATAAGCAACAATATTGGAAAAAGTAAAATCACACGACAAATATTGATCACACTTCGAACTTCTTTAATAAAACATTTTAGAGTCAATCGCATCAACCCGATATTTGCTCCGCTGGCAGTAACTATTCATACCTGGTGATCGATTCGAGTTTATTTTCTTGTTATATCCTATCTCACAGTACTTCATTTTATTATATTCTTCTCCAAAAATTTGATTTAAGTCATACGTCTATCTTAAATAAGTCTGGACGAATTTCCTTCTGTATTGAAATGGCTGATTCTATCATCGCAGATATCGTCTCTTCCAGTATATCAATTTTTTTCATCTTTTTATGAAATTTATTGTATTGAGTGTAGATGGTAGTCTATAACTTCGTATTATATTAATTACTACTTTCCCTGTACTTTTAAACGATACTGTAGCGTTTCAAATTTGTTGTATTCAACACCGCTATTTGTTGAACGTGACAAAGAATCACTGTCTGACTGGAGTTAACAAACGAGGTTACAGGTAGGCTGCTCTCACTTAAATTGTCAACCTCCGCATAATGACTTAGAAGACCCAGACATTTGTGTCAGATCAGATTATGCTCGCAAACGTATACAATCTGTCGACGATAAGTTTTCTGAGACATACAAAACCACGACAGGTTAGAAAATCTTATGTAAGTTCGAGATATCATGTTTGTGGCACAGATGTGTGGGTTGAAGCATACGCTTGCACGATTGACTTGCCTGCGCACAATTGTCTGGGGAGTGTAACAGAGGAGTGGTGCATGGTTACTGTCGATTGTCGGCGGCTTTTTATCGTTCTCAATAAAGAAGTATGGAAAATAGGTGTATAGGAGAGAGTCTAAGCTGGTTTCTCAACATAAAGCGAACGAAACTACCTACTAGCAGTCCTCATTTAGTGAAATGACACAGAGATTTACTAAAATCTATTTATTTCCAGTCAATCGAATTTCTCCAGACTTAGAAACAGAGCCGGGTTTACTCGGAACAGTTGTATAAAACCCGCGACCCCCTCGCCTCCCCCACAATGCCCCTTTACACCCTCAAAACCACGATAAATCCTGTGAAACCTAAAGGTATGACAGCACTCTGTGATAAATGGAAATAAATGCTAGAAAATTCGTTAATGCAATTAGTGAACTGACAACAATCACAGTCTGATCTTAAAGGAGTGGCACTATCAACGATTGAAGAGTGTAACCGAAACACTTGCTCTGTGCCATTTTTTAAGTAAATTAGTTTTAGCAAACTATGTAAACGAGCATTTTTCAAGTTTTGCAGAGAAGTTACAGCAAAAGTTCCCCCAAACAAATATAATACATGTAAATAATGTTGCATTAAATACAATGATGTTACTTTCAAACTGCTACGGTCGCAGGTTCGAATCCTGCCTCGGGCATGGGTGTGTGTGATGTCCTTAGGTTAGTTAGGTTTAAGTAGTTCTAAGTTCTAGGGGACTTATGACCTCAGACGTTGAGTCCCATAGTGCTCAGAGCCATTTGAACCATTTTTTGTTACTTTCAACCACAGAGAATGAAGTCAGTAAAACAATTCAAAAAACTAAAAAATAAAAATTCAGTAGGCTTAGATGAAGTACCAATGTGTGTACTGAAACAGTGCATAGGGATTATACAGGGTGATTCAAAAAGAATACCACAACTTTAGGAATTTAAAACTCTGCAACGACAAAAGGCAGAGCTAAGCACTAACTGTCTACATCTACATCTACATTTATACTCCGCAAGCCACCCAACGGTGTGTGGCGGAGGGCACTTTACGTGCCACTGTCATTACCTCCCTTTCCTGTTCCAGTCGCGTATGGTTTGCGGGAAGAACGACTGTCTGAAAGCCTCCGTGCGCGCTCTAATCTCTCTAATTTTACATTCGTGATCTCCTCGGGAGGTATAAGTAGGGGGAAGCAATATATTCGATACCTCATCCAGAAACGCACCCTCTCGAAACCTGGCGAGCAAGATACACCGCGATGCAGAACGCCTCTCTTGCAGAGTCTGCCACTTGAGTTTATTAAACATCTCCGTAACGCTATCACGGTTACCAAATAACCCTGTGACGAAACGCGCCGCTCCTCTTTGGATCTTCTCTATCTCCTCCGTCAAACCGATCTGGTACGGATCCCACACTGATGAGCAATACTCAAGTATAGGTCGAACGAGTGTTTTGTAAGCCACCTCCTTTGTTGATGGACTACATTTTCTAAGCACTCTCCCAATGAATCTCAACCTGGTACCCGCCTTACCAACAATTAATTTTATATGATCATTCCACTTAAAATCGTTCCGCACGCATACTACCAGATATTTTACAGAAGTAACTGCTACCAGTGTTTGTTCCGCTATCATATAATCATACAATAAAGGATCCTTCTTTCTATGTATTCGCAATACATTACATTTGTCCATGTTAAGGGTCAGTTGCCACTCCCTGCACCAAGTGCCTATCCGCTGCAGATCTTCCTGCATTTCGCTACAATTTTCTAATGCTGCAACTTCTCTGTATACTACGGCATCATCCGCGAAAAGCCGCATGGAACTTCCGACACTATCTACTAGGTCATTTATATATATTGTGAAAAGCAATGGTCCCATAACGCTCCCCTGTGGCACGCCAGAGGTTACTTTAACGTCTGTAGACGTCTCTCCATTGATAACAACATGCTGTGTTCTGTTTGCTAAAAACTCTTCAATCCAGCCACACAGCTGGTCTGATATTCCGTAGGCTCTTACTTTGTTTATCAGGCGACAGTGCGGAACTGTATCGAACGCCTTCCGGAAGTCAAGAAAAATAGCATCTACCTGGGAGCCTGTATCTAATATTTTCTGGGTCTCATGAACAAATAAAGCGAGTTGGGTCTCACACGATCGCTATTTCCGGAATCCATGTTGATTCCTACATAGTAGATTCTGGGTTTCCAAAAACGACATGACACTCGAGCAAAAAACATGTTCTAAAATTCTACAACAGATCGACGTAAGAGATATAGGTCTATAGTTTTGCGCATCTGCTCGACGACCCTTCTTGAAGACTGGGACTATCTGTGCTCTTTTCCAATCATTTGGAACCCTCCGTTCCTCTAGAGACTTGCGGTACACGGCTGTTAGAAGGGGGGCAAGTTCTTTCGCGAACTCTGTGTAGAATCGAATTGGTATCCCGTCAGGTCCAGTGGACTTTCCTCTATTGAGTGATTCCAGTTGCTTTTCTTATCTTTGGACACTTATTTCGATGTCAGCCATTTTTTCCTTTGTGCAAGGATTTAGAGAAGGAACTGCAGTGCGGTCTTCCTCTGTGAAACAGCTTTGGAAAAAGGTGTTTAGTATTTCAGCTTTACGCGTGTCATCCTCTGTTTCAATGCCATCACCATCCCGTAGTGTCTGGACATGCTGTTTCGAGCCACTTACTGATTTAACGTAAGACCAGAACTTCCTAGGATTTTCTGTCAAGTCGGTACATAGAATTTTACTTTCGAATTCACTGAACGCTTCACGCATAGCCCTCCTTACGCTAACTTTGACATCGTTTAGCTTCTGTTTGTCTGAGAGGTTTTGGCTGCGTTTAAACTTGGAGTGGAGCTCTCTTTGCTTTCGCAGTAGCTTCCTAACTTTGTTGTTGTACCACGGTGGGTTTTTCCCGTCCCTCACAGTTTTACTCGGCACGTACCTGTCTAAAACGCATTTTACGATTGCCATGAACTTTTTCCATAAACACTCAACATTGTCAGTGTCGGAACAGAAATTTTCGTTTTGGTCTGTTAAGTAGTCTGAAATCTACCTTCTATTACTCTTGCTAAACAGATAAACCTTCCTCCCTTTTTTATATTCCTATTGACTTCCATATTCAGGGATGCTGCAATGGCCTTATGATCACTGATTCCCTGTTCTGTACATACAGAGACGAAAAGTTCGGCTCTGTTTGTTATCAGTAGGTCCAAGATGTTATCTTCACTAGTCGGTTCTCTGTTTAATTGTTCGAGGTAATTTTCGGATAGTGCACTCAGTATAATGTCACTCGATGCTCTGTCCCTACCACCCGTCCTAAACATCTGAGTGTCCCAGTCTATATCTGGTAAATTGAAATCTCCACCTAAGACTATAACATGCTGAGAAAATTTATGTGAAATGTATTCCAAATTTTCTCTCAGTTGTTCTGCCACTAATGCTGCTGAGTCGGGAGGTCGGTAAAAGGAGCCAATTATTAACCTAGTTCGGTTGTTGAGTGTAACCTCCACCCATAATAATTCACAGGAACTATCCACTTCTACTTCACTACAGGATAAACTACTGCTAACAGCGACGAACACTCCACCACCGGTTGCATGCAATCTATCCTTTCTAAACACCGTCTGTACCTTTGTAAAAATTTCGGCAAAATTTATCTCTGGCTTAAGCCAGCTTTCTGTACCTATAATGATTTCAGCTTCGGTGCTTTCTATCAGCGCTTGAAGTTCTGGTACTTTACCAACGCAGCTTCGACAGTTGACAATTACAATACCGATTGCTGCTTGGTCCCCGCATGTCCTGACTTTGCCCCGCACCCGTTGAGGCTGTTGCCCTTTCTGTACTTGCCCAAGGCCATCTAACCTAAAAAACCGCCCAGCCCACGCCACACAACCCCTGCTACCCGTGTAGCCGCTTGTTGCGTGTAGTGGACTCCTGACCTATCCAGCGGAACCCGAAACCCCACCACCCTATTTCGCAAGTCGAGGAATCTGCAGCCCACACGGTCGCAGAACCGTCTCAGCCTCTGATTCAGACCCTCCACTCGGCTCTGTACCAAAGGTCCGCAGTCAGTCCTGTCGACAATGCTGCAGATGGTGAGCTCTGCTTTCATCCCGCTAGCGAGACTGGCAGTCTTCACCAAATCAGATAGCCGCCGGAAGCCAGAGAGGATTTCCTCCGATCCATAGCGACACACATCATTGGTGCCGACATGAGCGACCACCTGCAGATGGGTGCACCCTGTACCCTTCATGGCATCCGGAAGGACCCTTTCCACATCTGGAATGACTCCCCCCGGTATGCACACGGAGTGCACATTGGTTTTCTTCCCCTCTCTTGCTGCCATTTCCCTAAGGGGCCCCATTACGCGCCTGACGTTGGAGCTCCCAACTACCAGTAAGCCCACCCTCTGCGACTGCCCTGATCTTGCAGACTGAGGGGCAACCTCTGGAACAGGACAAGCAGCCATGCCAGGCCGAAGATCAGTATCAGCCTGAGACAGAGCCTGAAACCGGTTCGTCAGACAAACTGGAGAGGCTTTCCGTTCAGCCCTCCGGAATGTCTTTCGACCCCTGTCACACCTTGAGACGACCTCCCACTCTACCACAGGTGAGGGATCAGCCTCAATGCGGGCAGTATCCCGGGCAACCACAGTCTTAGTCCGATCAGGGGATGCGCGGGACGAGCTCTCCGTCCCCGACAAACCCCCATCCGGACCCCCACAGTGATGCCCATTGGCAACAGCCTCAAGCTGTGTGACCGAAGCCAACACTGCCTGAAGCTGGGAGCGAAGGGATGCCAACTCAGCCTGCATCCGAACACAGCAGATGCAGTCCCTATCCATGCTAAACTGTTTTGCGAAGAACGTCTGAACTAATCTACAGAGAGCGCGAACAAATCGACAAAATCTAAACGGTTATTAAAATACAAGATTGCCTAGTAAATGCAGTAATGCTGCTCTTTGCGCACTGCTGACACTGCTCGGCAGCGGAAGGAGACTACGCGAATTTACACTATTCAGGTACTAAAACGCGATGCTACACTCTCAAATACTGTAATACGCCCGAAATTTATGAATTAAACAATGCAAGTACCAAAAACACGCAAAGAAATTAAAAATTAAACTATGTAACAAATGAGTGAGCTAGGAGTATACGACTTCCTGCTGCAGCTGCTTATCCAACGGCGGCAGGGAGCACACTGACTGACCAACCGACACTGGCCGTTCAAAACAAAAACAGAAGACAAACGACTACGCGAATTTACACTATTCAGGTACTAAAACGCGATGCTACAACTCTCAAATACTATAATACGCCCGAAATTTATGAATTAAACAATGCAAGTACCAAAAACACGCAAAGAAATTAAGAATTAAACTATGCAACAAGTGAGTGAGCTAGGAGTATACGACTTGCTGCTGCAGCTGCTTATCCAACGGCGGCAGGGAGCACACCGACTGTGACCAACCGACACTGGCCGTTCAAAACAAAAACAGAAGACAAACGACTACGCGAATTTACACTATTCGGCGAATTAAGGGAGCTATAAAGTTTCATTTAGTTGTACGTTTGTTCGCTTGAGGCGCTGTTGACTAAGCGTCAGCGTCAGTTGATGCTAAGATGGCGACCGCTCAACAGAAAGCTTTTTGTGTTATTGAGTACGGCACAAGTGAATCGACGACAGTTGTTCAGCGTGCATTTCGAACGAAGTATGGTGTTAAACCTCCTGATAGGTGGTGTATTAAACGTTGGTACAAACAGTTTACAGAGAATGGGTGTTTGTGCAAACGGAAAAGTTCTGGACGGCCGAGAACGAGTGATGAAAATGTAACACGCATCCAGCAAGCATTTGTTCGCAGCCCAGGAAAATCGACTCGCAGAGCTAGCAGAGAGCTGCAAATTCCACAATCAACTGTATGGAGAGTCCTACGAAAAAGGTTAGTTATGAAACCTTATCGTCTGAAATTGGTTCAAGCACTGTCTGCAGCTGATAAGATTAAAAGAATCGATTTCTGTGATTTTATCCTTGCTCAAATGGAAACAGATGAATCTTTCGTTTCAAAGATTGTGTTTAGTGATGAATCAACTTTCCACACTAACGGGAAAGTCAACTGTCACAATGTTTGTATATGGGGCACTGAGAATCCGCGGGAAACAACTCAGTATGGACGTGACTCGCCTAAGGTGAACGTTTTCTGTGCCATTTCAGCCAATAAAGTTTTTGGTCCCTTTTTCTTCGAAGGTGCTACTGTAACTGGAATACAGTATCTGGAGATGTTAGAGAATTGGCTGTTCCCTCCGCTCGAACAAGAAGCACAACAATTCATATTTCAGCAGGATGGAGCGCCACCACATTGGCACTTATCTGTCCGTAACTACCTGAGGCGATGGATCGGCCGCCAGGCAGCCCGTGACAGAGCACTTCATCACTGGCCTCCAAGAAGCCCTGATCTTACCCCCTGCGATTTTTTCTTATGGGGGTATGTTAAGGATATGGTGTTTCGGCCACCTCTCCCAGCCACCATTGATGATTTGAAACGAGAAATAACAGCAGCTATCCAAACTGTTACGCCTGATATGCTACAGAGAGTGTGGAACGAGTTGGAGTATCGGGTTGATATTGCTCGAGTGTCTGGAGGGGGCCATATTGAACATCTCTGAACTTGTTTTTGAGTGAAAAAAAAACCTTTTTAAATACTCTTTGTAATGATGTATAACAGAAGGTTATATTATGTTTCTTTCATTAAATACACATTTTTAAAGTTGTGGTATTCTTTTTGAATCACCCTGTACAAGACGCCTTAACAAATATAATAAATGAATCCTTCACATCAGAGACATATCCAGAACAGTTAAAACAGGCAAGAGTTGTACCTTTGCTTAAGAAAGGTAATGCAGAAGACATAGAAAATTACCGGCCCATTTCCCTGCTGTCAGCATTCTCAAAAATAATAGAATCAATTATCAAAGACAGATTAATGAATTACCTGAATAAATACAATCTTTTAAGCGAATCACAGTTTGGTTTCCGAAATGGCAAAAATATGGAGTCAGCCATAGTAGAATTCATAAAAGTTGTACTCGGTGCTCTTGATAAAGATGAGTGTGTCACAGGCATATTTTTGGATCTTCTAAGGCGTTTGATACAGTGGACCACAAGATTCTATTATATAAATTAGAAGCATTAGGAATAAGAGGAGTAGCTAATGACTTGTTTCTATCATACGCAATAGATAGGGTACAAAGAGTAGAGATGACACAGACTTCAAATACATCTAAACATTTAGTAAAACACTTATCAGAACCAAAATACGTTATTATAGGGGTTCTGCAAGGTAGCATATTAGGACCAATACTGTTCCTGATATACATCAATGGCTTTCCCAGTAGTGTTACTCATGGTGAAAAAAATCCTCTTTGCTGATGACAGCAATATTATAGTCACAGAGAAAAGAAGAGAACTCCTTGCCAAGAAAGCAAATGAAACACTCAAGGAAGTTTATGACTGGTCAATAAGTAATAAAGTGACACTGAACATAAAGAAAACTAATGCCATGAATATCTGCTTGAAGAGGAAAAATGACAACATTAAATTAAATCTAGATGGCACCTCTATAGACTGTGTAACAAATACAAAATTTCTAGGAATGAATATTGATTCTCAGTTGAAATGGTGTGAACACACAAAGGTACTTGCAAACAGAATGTCATCAGCACGTTATGCCCTTAGAATCCTATCATCAGTGTGTAATATACAGTGTCTTTTAGTTATATATTATGCTTTTGTACACGCAATTTTTAGCTATGGCATTCTTTTTTGGGGAACAAATGCACAAAGTATGAACACAGTTATCAAACTCTAGAAAAGAGCCATAAGAACAATAACCAAAAATACTAGTCGAGCTCATTATAAAGATCTGTTCAGAACACTGGGAATTTTAACTGCTCCATGTGAATACATTTACCAGTCACTTGTACACATCAAGTGGGAGCCGTGGTCTACGGGTAGCGTCTTTGATTCATAATCGAAAACGTCTTCGGTCCCACGTTCGATCCCCGCCACTGCCTAAATTTTGATAAATAATCAGCATTGGCGGCCGAAGACTTCCGGCATAAGAAGTCAGCCTCATTCTGCCAACGGCCTTGTCAAAGAGGGCGGAGGAGCGGATAGAGGTTCAGGGCACTCTCTTCTCCTAGGGGTGGGAAATTGCCCCTAAAGGCGGAAGAATCAGCAATGACCAACGACATGAGGATGCAGAAGGCAATGGAAACCACTGCATTAAAGACACGTAACGTGTATCCACAGGACATGTGGCCTGTAATTGAAGAAGTGTCATGTTGATCTCTCCATTGGCAAAAGATTCCGGAATAGTCCCCCATTCGGATCTCCGGGAGGGGACTGCCAAGGGGGAGGTTACCACGGGAAAAAGATTGAATAATCAACGAAAGGATAACGTTCTACAAGTCGGGGCGTGGAATGTCAGATTCTTGAACGTGGTAGGGAAACTAGAAAATCTGAAAAGGGAAATGCAAAGGCTCAATCTAGATATAGTAGGGGTCAGTGAAGTGAAGTGGGAGACAAGGATTTCTGGTCAGATGAGTATCGGGTAATATCAACAGCAGCAGAAAAAGGTATAACAGGTGTAGGATTCGTTATGAATAGGAAGGTAGGGCAGAGGGTGTGTTACTGTGAACAGTTCAGTGACCGGGTTGTTCTAATCAGAATCGACAGCAGACCAACACTGACAACGATAGTTCAGGTATACATGCCGACGTCGCAAGAAGAAGATGAACACACAGAGAAACTGTATGAGGATATTGAAAGGGTGATGCAGTATGTAAAGGGGGACGAAAATCTAATAGTCATGGGCGACTGGAATGCAGTTGTAGGGGAAGGAGTAGAAGAAAAGGTTACAGGAGAATATGGGCTTGGAACGAGGAATGAAAGAGGAGAAAGACTAATTGAGTTCTGTAACAAGTTTCAGCTAGTAATAGCGAATACCCTATTCAAGAATCACAAGAGGAGGAGGTATATTTGGAAAAGGCCAGGAGATACGGGAAGATTTCAATTAGATTACATCACGGTCAGACAGAGATTCCGAAATCAGATACTAGATTGTAAGGCGTACCCAGGAGCAGATATAGACTCAGATCACAATATAGTAGTGATGAAGAGTAGGCTGAAGTTCAAGACATTAGTCAGGAGGAATCAATACGCAAAGAAGTGGGATACGGAAGTACTAGGGAATGACGAGATACGTTTGAAGTTCTCTAACGCTATAGATACAGCAATAAGGAATAGCGCAGTAGGCAGTACAGTTGAAGAAGAATTGACATCTCTAAAAAGGGCCATCACAGAAGTTGGGAAGGAAAACATAGGTACAAAGAAGGTAGCTGCGAAGAAACCACGGGTAACAGAAGAAATACTTCAGTTGATTGATGAAAGGAGGAAGTACAAACATGTTCGGGGAAAATCAGGAATACAGAAATACAAGTCGATGAGGAATGAAATAAATAGGAAGTGCAGGGAAGCCAAAACGGAATGGCTGCAGGAAAAATGTGAAGACACCGAGAAAGATATGATTGTCGGAAGGACAGACTCAGCATACAGGAAAGTCAAAACAACCTTTGGTGACATTAAAAGCAAGGGTGGTAACATTAAGAGTGCAACGGGAATTCCACTGTTAAATGCAGAGGAGAGAGCAGATAGGTGGAAAGAATACATTGAAAGCCTCTATGAGGGTGAAGATTTGTCTGATGTGATAGAAGAAGAAACAGGAGTCGATTTAGAAGAGATAGGGGATCCAGTATTAGAATCGGAATTTAAAGGAGCTTTGGAGGACTTACGGTCAAATAAGGCAGAAGGGATAGATAACATTCCATCAGAATTTCTAAAATCATTGGGGGAAGTGGCAACAAAACGACTATTAACGTTGGTGTGTAGAATATATGAGTCTGGCGACATACCATCTGACTTTCGGAAAAGCATCGTCCACAAAATTCCGAAGACGGCAAGAGCTGACAAGTGCGAGAACTATCGCACAATCAGCTTAACAGCTCATGAATCGAAGCTGCTTACAAGAATAATATACAGAAGAATGGAAAAGAAAATTGAGGATGCGCTAGGTGACGATCAGTTTGGCTTTAGGAAAAGTAAAGGGACGAGAGAGGCAATTCTGACGTTACGACTAACAATGGAAGCAAGGCTAAAGAAAAATCAAGACACTTTCATAGGATTCGTCGACCTGGAAAAAGCGTTCGACAATATAAAATGGTGCAAGCTGTTCGAGATTCTGAAGAAAGTAGGGGCAAGCTATAGGGAGAGACGGGTCATATACAATATGTACAACAACCAAGATGGAATAATAAGAGTGGACGATCAAGAACGAAGTGCTCATATTAAGAAGGGTGTAAGACAAGGCTGTAGCCTTTCGCCCCTACTCTTCAATCTGTACATCGAGGAAGCAATGATGGAAATAAAAGAAAGGTTCAGGAGTGGAATTAAAATACAAGGTGAAAGGATATCAATGATACGATTCGCTGATGACATTGCTATCCTGAGTGAAAGTGAAGAAGAATTAAATGATCTGCTGAACGGAATGAACTGTCTAATGAGTACACAGTATGGTTTGAGAGTGAATCGGAGAAAGACGAAGGTAATGAGAAGTAGTAGAAATGAGAACAGCGAGAAACTTAACATCAGGATTGATGGTCACGAAGTCAATGAAGTTAAGAAATTCAGCTACCTAGGCAGTAAAATAACCAATGACGGACGGAGCAAGGAGGACATCAAAAGCAGACTCGCTATGGCAAAAAAGGCATTTCTGGCCAAGAGAAGTCTACTAATATCAAATACCGGGCTTAACTTGAGGAAGAAATTTCTGAGGATGTATGTCTGGAGTACAGCATTGTATGGTAGTGAAACATGGACTGTGGAAAAACCGGAAGAGAAGAGAATCGAAGCATTTGAGATGTGGTGCTATAGACGAATGTTGAAAATTATGTAGACTGATAAGGTAAGGAATGAGGAGGTTCTACGCAGAATCGGAGAGGAAAGGAATATGTGGAAAACACTGATAAGGAGAAGGGACAGGATGATAGGACATCTGCTAAGACATGAGGGAATGGCTTCCATGGTACTAGAGGGAGCTGTAGAGGGCAAAAACTGTAGAGGAAGACAGAGATTGGGATACGTCAAGCAAATAATTTAGGATGTAGGTTGCAAGTGCTACTCGGAGGTGAAGAGGTTAGCACAGGAAAGGAAGTCGTGGCGGGCCGCATCAAACCAGTCCAAAAAAAAGTACACATCAAAAATAAAATTGGTAATTACTGCACAAACAGCTCTGTCCTTGACCATGCAACAAGAGATAGACTCAACTTACATTTACCAAGAAAAAATAAACATAGAACTCAAAACACCATTTTCTACGAAGGAATAAAACTGTACATAAATTACTAAAAGAAATAAAAGAAATTTCAAAAATACACTTATTTAAAAAGGCAGCTAAAAAGTACCTGTTATGAAATACATTTTATTCACTGAAGGATTACTTAGCTAAAACAGAGTAGGTGTTTGATAAAAAATATTATATAAATAAATAATAGTAATTATTATGATTATAAAATATCTAACATTCCACATAACACCTTCACTTTATGTTTCTTCCCTTCTTTTTTTCTTTTCTAGAAATACTTAACCCCAAGGTATGCATAGCATAATACTAACACCTGTTCCTTTTTCTGAGCTCAAGATTTCACTCATTATGGAGGGATGCTGACTCAGTTTTTCAGAATAGCAAATGAGAAGTTGCGGTACAGAAAATGGCCCACAGATCACCAGTGTGTGTGTGTGTGTGTGTGTGTGTGTGTGTGTGTGTTTGTGTAGTGATTGAAGTGTTATGAATGAAACAATGTGTGTATAGTGTGTGCTGTGACTGATAGTGAGATATGAGTGAACAACGTGGCATTACGTGATTTAATAAATTATTTGTAAAAAAAGTATTGTATACCAGAAGTAAATCTAATGATTGTCTCTAACTACAGTCTGTAAATATTTATGCATACGAATTAGCTTATTTTAAAGTGATCTAAATTTGTAAATACTTTGACATATCCTTGTAAAAAGAGATCTACAGATGAATAAAGCTACTACTACTGCTACTACTGCTAACATTACAGCCCATCTATGTAACTTTGCCAATGCACCCAAGACATGGCTAAGTGCCACAGCGAGTAGTCTACTTCATACATTTATCACACGATTGAAGCTTTGTTATTTTGCTTTCTTGTTTACCCCAAAGTCTCCTAAGCGCCAATAGCTGATTTGAATAAAAACTTGATGATGATCTTCCTGTTTGTTTATTTGGTGTCACTTTGAGTCTCTGACATCACTGAACAACAGTTCTCAATAACTGGACAGAGCTACTTGCTGTATAGTAGGACTTCGACAAGAGGATGAGGCCCTCCAAGGAATTTGTATCTGAAGACCTACGTGATACTGTTAGATATGCTTCGTGTGTTAACAAATTTGAAGTCACTGACTTATCTCAAGAGAATGTCGTGAATTTTCAGTCTGATGCCGATTGATGTGTAACAAAAATAAAGTTTCAGGTTTGAAAGGTAGCGACTGCACGCTCCTCAACAAGGAATCCCACAGTCACAGAAGTGAAATATGCCTTTGGCAAACTGGAAACTTGGAAAAAATATTAATATTCTAAAAAGGGCATGGAGGTTTCTAACATGAAAAATATAATATTTAACTGAACTGATGGACAGAAAGTACTCATCAAAAATAATTAAGAAAAGAGAGAGAGAAGACTTGTTACAAATAGCATATTTGGATGAATAGTGCAGACCATTTTATGAGAAGCTGTGTCATACTAATGTAGACTGGTTTCTGCTATGAGTTTCTTTCAAATAGTGTATTGATGCTAAGACGAATTGCCTTCGCTCTTAAGTGATTTTTGAGTAAAAGGGTACAGACACTTGGCTATGTCCAGTATCTCTGACTTTAACAATTCATAATACTTGTGTGACGTGTAGTATCATTAATTAAACATAACAGTCTACATACAAATGTCCTTCTATTTAGAATACATTATGTTTCATATAAAATGAAAAATCCTACGATACATATTCAATACAACTCCTAAACCCCTTTTTGGCGCTTAACAGGTTTTTAGATTGCACTCTTCAGTTGACAATGGCTTGAAACCGGTGTCAGTAATGGAATGGTGCTCATTGGTGTGCATGCGACTACGGGTTCTACTGTTGATAAAAAGGTAGGATCCAGATTTTTCGGATAGCACTTTGGCTAGGTACCATTTGTATACCCAACAGAAGAATAGTCCCACTGTTGCCATCTTACAGTACAGGGTCAAAGTATGAATATTACGCAATTCCTCCTGCTTAGGCAAATGGAGCAAGTCGTTTGGCTAGTTTTGCATGTTGTGTGGTTTACGGTGGGCTTGATGGGACTTATAGGGACACAGTTAGTTCATGGGCTGTCCCTTGTAAAACCCTCAAAAATATTTTTTTGCTATATTTTTTCTGTCACCAGAGGACCAAACCCCAGTCGAGAATTCCAAGAGGGCTATGCTTAGAAATTGGCTGAAATTTTTACGATATATTCCTAAAATGCTCATCTCGAAGAGCTATGAAAATTTTCTTCATATATTTATCCGTTTCCGAGATAAAGATATTTAACGTTTACCTACTTGTAAATGTAAAATACCCACATAAAATACAGTTAGGCGAAAACCTAGTTTATAAATTGACGTGGCGTGGAGAAATATGCTGTGAGGCGTCTCCGTTATCATTAGGGGAACCATGTTGTAAAACTGAAGTACATCTGGTTTGAGCTGTAAGAATTAGTTTTGCGTTATTTCAATTTCACATAAGTAAACTACCTAAATTTTGATGATCATTACATTTCTTTTCATATGAATTACATGGCCTACTGCAGAAGGGAAACATTCTGTTATTGGTGCACAAAAAAAGCGAATATGTTCCCCTTTATTTGAAAGATTCTTGCTGAAATGTCGGGTACCAGCTGCTTCATTCCACATTCCTCAGCACCTTTAAAATTTCCCCAAAATTTTGACATTTGAACATATTTGCCCTTTTTTATGCTGAGCGAGGAGGAGACAGTGGCACTAGGAAGGGACGGGAAAGTAATAAATGCTGAAGGACGTTATACAGTGATTCTGCTATAGAAAGAGCGAAGTAGACAGTGGCAGTGTGAGAGAAAGAGAGGGACGCAGCGGCACTGGAATATAATTAACAGAGACACAACAGTGCTAAGAAAAGAGTGAAGGAGACAGTGACAGGGGGGGAGGAATAAAGGAAAACAGATAAATTGTGACTGTGAGGAGAGACAGCAACAATAGGAAGGAAGGAATGGGATATTAGCAGTAAGAGAGGAAGAGATGAACAGTGACAGTGAGAGGACACTGTAGTAGTAGGAGAGAACGATGGGGAGTGTGGCTATCACACAGGATACAATGAGTTGGGCTGAGTGAGTGAATCAGAAATGCCAAGCTGGAACTGGAAGGGTATGAGCGACTTACAGTGATGGACTAGTGGGTATAAGAGAGCTACAGTTAGGGGAGGTGAAGAAGTTTGAGGTGAGTTGCATCTCAAAAATGTGCGAACATGTTTCAATGCCAAAAATTTTTGGGAAAAATTTTGATGGTGCTGAGGAAAGTAGAGTAAGGCAATAGTACCCCAGTTTTCAGTTAGAGTCTTTTAAATAAACTTTAACTTATTCACATTTTTGTGCTCCGACGGGAGCCTTTTTCCGCAGGTGACATTATAATTGAGATTTTGACTGATAATATATTTTAATGATTTAGCATTTTATATGCCTACAGCCTTTGCCACCGTTTCTCAGTGTTTTTACATTTTTCAACTTTTCAATCTCTGATTATATACTCTGCTCGAGATCTTCATAAACCACCTGCTCCTTCAATTTCTCGGGCCTACCCTACTTTTAGTCCCATGTTAACTATAGCTGGGTGGCGTAGCCTGGGCAGTACTATCTTTCTCAGTTTTTTTGGAAAAGATCTTTCCCCCTCATTCTTTCCCAGTTTCTTGTTTCTACTGGCTCTTGTTGTCACAGTTTGGCTTTCCACTTGATTTAGCGGCAAGAGACGCAATAATTGCTATTCTGCAACGTTTCGGGCTTGTCTATCAGCCGTTGCTACTGCCATAGTGCTCCGCTTTTAAATAAGTACAGCGTGCAGTTTATTCCACGCCCGTACATTAAGTAAGGCACTGTCCTGGTAATCCGGAGAGTGACGGCTGAACAATGAGACTATTTCCAGGAAGAGAGTCTGATGCAGCCATTTGGCTGGGACAAAAGAGCTGAACGTATAATGGGCTGAGCGCAGACGGGAAACTAAAAAGCAGAACCGGCCGTCAGTGCCTTCCATTAATTTAGAGCCGAGAGAGAGGGAGAGGGCCGTGCATTTGGCTGATTGCAGTTGGACGGCCTGAGTAGCGCTAGCCTAGCGTAGCCCGTCAGGCGCTGTGCAGGTAAGCCGTCCGGCGGCTGGCTAGGCGCGGCCCCCACCTGAGCCGGCGGGCTTACCGCGGGGTAGGCCGGCGCCCGCTGTCGCTCCACTCCGCCTCTGCCGGGGATTACCAGCCCAGTCCCGGCCGGGCAACGAAAAAGGCAGGCGCCGCTGCTGCTGCTGCTGCTGCTGCTTGCAGCCATCTCTTTCGAATTACGTGCCAGCTGCTAGTACGTACTCTATCTGATCAAAAGTATCCGGCACCCCACGCAGTGCGGAATTGACCACTAGATGTCTCGAAAGGCGGAAAAAGAGGCGGGGAGAGCTTCATGTTGCCGGTAGAGAAGCAGTAACAGCAAAATGGTTCAAACGGCTCTGAGCACTATGGGACTTAACTTCTGAGGTCATCAGTCCCCTAGAACTTAGAGCTACTTAAACCTAACTAGCCTAAGGACATCACACACATCCATGCCCGAGGCAGGATTCAAGCCTGCGACCATAGCGGTCGCGCGGTTCCAAACTGAAGCGCCTAGAACCGTTCGGCCACACCGGCCGGCCAATAACAGCAGAATGCCTCGGTCAACAGAGCTCACTGACATCGTACGTGGACTACTGATTGAGTGTGCAACGGTACCTTACCCGTTACTGCTGCAGAGTAGTTGCTCTTCCAAACAGTTGCGTCTTTACCTGCGGTCTCTCGTACTTGTGGTACTGGGGCTACACAAGGCTCTCTTTAAAAGAAATAACTCGATCTAGTCATAGGGCCGTGCAGCGGACGTCTGCTTTCGTGCCCACAGCTAATTCGATGTAAATAATGTCAAAATTACCGAACTATCAGTTTAATAAGTCACGGCTGCATAATATTAACGCGAATTCTTTACAGACGAATGGAGAAACTGGTAGAAGCCGACCTCGGGGAAGATCAGTTTGGATTCTGTAGGAATATTGGAACACGTGAGGCAATACTGACCCTACGACATATCTTGGAAGCTAGATTAAGAAAAGGCTAACCTACGTTTCTAGCATTTGTAGACTTAGAGAAAGCTTTTGACAATGTTGACTGGAATACTCTCTTTCAAATTCTGAAGGTAGCAGGGGTAAAATACAGGGAGCGAAAGGCTATTTGCAATTTGTACAGAAACCAGATGGCAGTTAAAAGAGTCGAGGGGTATGAAAGGGAAGCAATGGTTGGGAAGGGAGTGAGACAGGGTTGTAGCCTCTCCCCGATGTTATTGAATCTGTATATTGAGCAAGCAGTGAAGAAAACAAAAGAAAAATTTGGAGTAGGAATTAAAATCCATGGAGACGAAATAAAAACTTTGAGGTTCACCGATGTCAGAGGCAGCAAAGGACTTAGAAGAGCAGTTGAACGGAATGGACAGTGTCTTGAAAGGAGGATATAAGATGAACATCAACAAAAGAAAACGAGGATAATTGAATATAGCAGAATTAAGTCGGGTGATGCTGAGGAAATTAGATTAGGAAATGAGGTACTCAAAGTAGTAAAGGAGTTTCGCTATATGGGGAGCAAAATAATTGATGATGGTCGAAGTAGAGAGGATATAAAATGTAGACTGGGAATGGAAAGGAAAGCGTTTCTGAAGAAGAGAAATTTGTTAACATCGAGTATAGATTTAAGTGTCAGGAAGTCGTTTCTCAAAGTACTTGTATGGAGTGTGGCCATGTATGGAAGTGAAACATGGTCAATTATTAGTTTGGACAAGAAGAGAATAGAAGCTTTCGAAATGTGGTGCTACAGAAGAATGCTGAAGATGGGTAGATCACATAACTAATGAGGAGGTATTGAATAGAATTGTGGAGAAGAGGAGTTTGTGGCACAACTTGAATACAAGAATGGATTGGTTGGTATGACATGTTCTGAGGCATCAAGGGGTCGCCAATTTAGTATTGGAGGGCAGCGTGGAGGGTAAAAATCGTGGAGGGAGACCAAGAGATGAAAACACTCAGCAGATTCTGAAGGATGTACGCTGCAGTACGTACTGGGAGATGAAGCAGCTTGCACAGGATAGAGTAGCATGGAGAGCTGCATCAAACCAGTCTCAGGACTGAAGACCACAACAATAACAATCACCTGTAGCTATGACCCTGTAGTCGAATAGTCTATGCGCTGGCTGGAGTCGCGAGTTAATAAAATACACCGGAAAATAAATAAAACGTAAACAAATAATTTAATAAAAATGGTTGTATTCTAATGTCTGTAATTGATGAAGACAACAGAGATTTGTGCTAAATAATATTTATACAAGAAAGAATACCCAGATAAACAGGAAGTGGTTCTACGACATTCTGTTAAAATACAGACAGTAAATACCCTTATCAAGCGCAGTAAAGTTACTTTAAGAGCGATACGAGAATATTAGCAAAATCTCCAAAGTAAATAGTCGTCAAAGAACGACGAAAACTAAGTCCACTTCGTGATCACAATACACGAAAGAAACACCACTTCAAAATAGTTCAGAGTTCAACACGATGATTCACAAATACATGTGATGCTAAGAATAGTAACACATACTCTGTCTTTTCTGAGTTGCGTAATTAAAGTTTTAAAAGCTAGAGTCCTATTCTGGGGCACATTCAGGCCTCTCTAAATATAAAGTCCGTTCAGAAGTATGATAGCGGACGTTCACTGCCCAGAATCAAACACCTCCATGATCAAATCATACATGTTACCATAGGCAGTTCTGCCTTCGTCCAGCACTTACCTTGAAGTGTTCCGAATCGCTCCCTTGAGCTCTTCATTTGAGAAGTCCCAGTCTCAACTTGACTACAGGAGTCAAGTGGAGACTCCGGTACTATCCAGCTACTGTCTGCTTCTCCTTTGGCTGAAGGTCGTCCCCACGAAAAACTCATCGTTCTTAAGCTCTAAAGACATGATTTGACTCAACATGACCACTTCCTGGACTGAACTTATAAATAAAGGTTTGTTCATTAATAAATAAGCCAGTATTCGTGCGTAACTGCACTGAAGTTAAATGAGAACAGATTGTCGCTAAAAATTCCTTGATCTATTATTATTGCCTGCTTTTCAATGGTGGTGTTGCTAACACATGCGACTGATCACTTTTAAATTAGTACAGTTGTATAATGGCACTTGCAGTCAATATTTAAAGTTACTAGCACAATAGTAAACTATTCATTAAATAAAAACTCAAGTATGACAAAATATGAAGTGTTCATGCTAAATTCATATGCTGTGTAGATGTGGGGAATATGATGTTCTGACAATCATTTCCATATGAAAAATATGTATAAGACGTCCTAAATAAAGAAGTAATATAGGTTCAGATATGTAGCTTTCAGGGATGGTAGTTATAGCGCAATGTTGCTAACAAGATAATTTTTGTTGATATGGCATGAAGTCATTGGAAGTTGATAATTCAGAGACTCACTGTGAAAGTATTTATTCGCTATGAGATATTAATTTCTGTACTTTTAAAGATATTGAGATATTACTGTCTAGTTGGATGTTCCTCATTTTTCTGAGATCGCAAATATTCATTAATATTTGATGTGAGTTATTGTCGAATCTCAAACAGCTGTAACGTGACCATATTTGAGAGCGCCCGACACTCCGCCATTTCCTGGAGCATATTCTGGACAAAAGCTGTGCGAGAATCAGCCGTTCAAATTCCCAGCTCTGAAATTTACCCGTTTCCAGCACGCGCTCAATGTCTCTCCACACGGCTGGCAGCAAACGATCAACTACTCAGAAGGGCTGTGGCGCTCTCTGATCCCTGGGCCCACTAGTTTTTGCCGTGCATCAAATACAGCTTACCTCGTAGCAATTCTACGCTACCGATTAGCTCGCTTGGATACGAGTACTTTGATATTTTGATACTAATATCGATATATGACGCAGCTGTCTAAATTATGATTATTAGGATTAATCAATATTAGTATCGAAAGCGATATTTTTTATTGCCTGTCTTTTCTTGACACATAGGCTATGTAATTCTCTTCTGGGAATTTATTGACCTTTCCAGCTACTACCGATCTTTGCAATCTACACTGTTGGCCATTAAGATTGCAACATCACGAAGATGACGTGCTACAGACGCGAAATTTAACCGGCAGGAAGAAGATGCTGCGATATGCAAATGATTAGCTTTTCAGAGCATTCACACAAGGTTGGCGCCGGTGGCGACACATACAAAGTGCTGACATGAGGAAAGTTTCCAACCGATTTCTCATACACAAATAGCAGTTGACCAGCGTTGCCTGGTGAAACGTTGTTGTGATGCCTCGTGTAAGAAGGAGAAATGCGTAACATCACGTAACCGACTATGATAAAGGTCGGATTGTAGCCTATCGCGATTGCGGTTTATCGTATCGCGACATTCCTGCTCGCGGTGGTCGAGATCCAATGACTGTTAGCAGAATATGGAATCGGTGGGTTCAGGAGGGTAATACGGAACGCCGTGCTGGATCCCAATGGCCTCGTATCACTAGCAGTCGAGATGACAGGCATCTTATCCGCATGGCTGTATCGGATCTTGCAGGCATGTCTCGGTCACTGAGGCAACACATGGGGACGTTTGCAAGACTATAACCATCTGCACGAACAGTTCGACGACGTTTGCAGCAGCATGGACTATCAGCTCGGAGACCATGGCTACGGTTACCCTCGACGCTGCATCACTGACAGGAGCGCCTGAGATGGTGTACTCAACGACGAAACTGGGAGCACGAATGGCAAAATGTCATTTTTTCAGATGAATCCAGGTTTTGTTTACAGCATCATGATGGTCGCATCCGTGTTTGGTGACATCGCGGTGAACGCACATTGGAAGCGTGTATTCGTCATCGCCATGTTGCAGGTCCTGTACGGGCCTTTGTGGATGCAGAAAATGTTCGACTGATGCCCTGGCCAGCACATTCTCCAGATCTCTCACCAACTGAAAACGTCTGGCTCGTCACAATACGCCGGTCACTACTCTTGATGAACTGTGGTATGGTGTTGAAGCTGCATGGACAGCTGTACCTGTACACGCCATCCAAGCTCTGTTTGACTCAATGTCCAGGCGTATCAAGGCCGTTTTTACTGCCAGAGGTGGTTGTTCTGGGTACTGATTTCTCAGGATCTATGCACCCAAATTGCGTGAAAATGTAATCCCATTTCAGATCTAGAGTAATATATTTGTCCAATGAATACCCGTTTATCATCTGCATTTCTTACTGGTGGATCAATTTTAATGGCCAGTAGTGTAACAATAAATGTGTTACAATAGGCCTAATTTAAGTTCATATTCAGTACTAGAAATGAGCACCAGATTGGAACGTGAATGTATCTGTACTGCATAGTCACGAAAGTTTTTTTATTTACTCGTGTCATTTCTACCATTTGCAAACGATAAGTGCGAGATGCAAAACGAATACGTTTGGCGACATCACTGTATGAGAATGGCGTAAATTATTACTCCCTGCCTCCAACCATGAGGCAGAATGTGCGTTTCCCTAACCTTTCTGAGTGCCTGGATCAAGAAAAGATAGACGCACTGTAAAAGTAACATAGACTCGGCAGAAAAGTCACACACGTTACTGCACTGGTATTGAATGGAAAATGGACTCTTGCTGTCTGAAATATTTAAGGTAAGTACAATATTTCATGTGCGGAACATATATCAGAAGTGTGTCACATCCGAGAGCTCTATCGAGTGACAATTGGCCAAAAATATAGATATTTCAAAACAACGATATTTTGTTCTCGACAATATCGATGTCATTTGTAAACATCGATAATATATATATCGATATTTTTAAAAATATTTCGTTTTATGGTGTCACCTGAGTAACAAATCCAGTACAGAGAATATTTCTGTGGCGTCGATAGTTACGATGCCATAACGTAGGTGCACGCTTTCGTAAGCTGGCACTGCGAGAGAAGACTGACTACGCCGACCACAGCGCCCTCTGGCCGACGCTGTTGTGCTCAGCGAGTGCCGTCTTGATTTCGGCCCCTTTCATCAAGAGCAGACGGCCTATAAACATCTTTTCGATTACCGAGTGGGCTAGCTTGCTATTGCGACTTTGATCCGACATGGACTACGGCTTCACATCAACCTGATCATCCAAGCCAAAGTTACGGTAGCCTTTATTTACTTGTGTTTTTTGACTCTAGTAAAAAAGTTTTAGTTACATGCAGTGCCGAAGTGCTTCACCTCTCCTGCTCCTACTCGCTTCCTTCACTCTCAGCCTATATTACAGAAGCAGTTCACAGAAGCAGACCCAAGAGGGATACAAAAATTTCAACCCTTCTAGAGCTGTCAAGTTGGCTGTTGGTGATGCGACTGTAAAGTGCAAACACAAATCAACAACCATACTTAAACAAACACCAGGCAGACTTCATGAACCGACAGACAGTGACCGTAGAGCGTTCCAGACGGTGGTTGTAAAATATTGCATGAAATCAGTGGTAAGAATCAATGGTGAGTTCCAAAATTTCCACCTGCAGTTCAACTAGCACAACTGTGCGTAGGGATTTAAAAAGAGTGGAGTACTATGGTCGAAAAAATCCTCATGAGCCGCGCATTTCTGCAGTGATTGCTGAACGACAGCTGAGGTGGTGCAAAGACTAATAACGCCGTATAGTGGTTGACTGGAAACGAGGGATTTGAAATGATGATGCACGCTGTACCTTCCGGCAATCCAGTGAAACGTTATGGGTTTGGCGAATAGCAGGGGAACGTTATCTGGCATAATGTGTAGTGCCAACAGTGAAGTAAAGTGGAAGAATTTCAAAGTCGCCGCTTGATTTATTCGGGGTGATGATTAAAAATTTATGACCACCCATTGTGCACTTCGTACAAGCAGGACAGGAACGAATTACACAGACTCTCTTATGGCACCCGTGGTCTAGGGGTAACGTCCTTGATTCATAATCAAAACGTCTTCGGTCCCGGCTTCTATTCCCGCCACTGCTTAAATCTTGACTAATAATCAGCATTGGCAGCCGAAGACTTCCGGCGTAAGAAGTCACAATCATTCTGCCCACGGCCTTGTCAAAGAGGGTGGAGGAGCGGACAGGGGTTCAGGCACTCTCTCGTCCTGGGGGTGGGAAACTGCCATTAAAGCCGAAAGAATCAGCAATGATCAACCGCATGAGGATGCAGAAGGCAATGGAAACCACTGCATTAAAGACATGTAACGTGTATCCACAGGATATGTGGCGTGTAACTGAAGAAGTGTCATCTCTCCATTGGCAAAAGATTCCGGAATAGACCCCCATTCGAATCTCCGAGAGGCGACCGCCAAGAGGGAGGATACCATGAGAAAAATATTGAATAACCAAAGGTAGGAAAACGTTCTACGACTGTGGGAGGTGGAATGTCAGAAGCTTGAAAGTGGTAGGGGAACTAGAAAATCTGAAAAGGGAAATGCAAAGGCTCAGTCAAGAAGCGGAAAGAAGACAAGGATTGCTAGCCACATGGGTATAGGGTAATATCAACAGCAGCAGAAAATGATATAACAGAAGTAGGATTCGTTATGAATAGGAAGGAAGGGAAGAGACTGTGTTTCTGTGAACATTTCAGTGACAGGGTTGTTCTTATCAGAATCGACAGCAAACCAACACCGAAAACGATAGTTCAGGTATAGATGCTGATGTCGCAAGCTTAGGATGAAGAGATAGAGAAAGTGTATGAGGATATTGAAAGGGTAATACAGTATGTAAATGGGGATGAAAACCTAGTAGTCATGGGCGACTGGAATGGATGATGATGATGATGATGAAGATGTTTGGATTGTGGGGCGCTCAACTGCACGGTTATTAGCGCCCGTACAAATTCCCAACCTTTCCTCAGTCCAATCTTGTCACTTGTATGAATGAGACTGGAATGGAATTGTAGGGAAAGGAGTAGAAGAAAAGGTTACAGGAGAATATGGGATTGGAACAAGGAATGAGAGAGGAGAAAGACTAACTTAGTTCTGTAACAAGTTTCAGCTAGTAATAGAGAATACCCCGTTCAAGTATCACAAGAAGAGGAAAAGACCAGGTGATAATGGAATATTTCAGTTAGATTACATCATGGTGAGACAGAGGTTCCGAACTCAGGCACTGCATTGTAAGGCGTATCCGGGAGCAGATATAGGCTCCGATCACAATATAGTAGTGATGAAAAGTATACTGAAGTTTAAGACATTTGTCGGGAAGAATCAATACGCAAAGAAGTGAGATACGGAAGTACTAAGGAATGACGAGATACGCTTGAAGTCCTCTAAGGCTATAGATACAGCAATATGGAATAGCCCAGTAGGCAGTACAGTTGAAGAGAAATGGACGTCTCTAAAAAGGGCCATCACAGAGGTTGGGAAGGAAAACATAGGTATAAAGAAGGTAACTGCGAAGAAACCATGGGTAACAGAAGAAATACTTCAGTTGATTAATGAAAGGAGGGAGTACAAAAATTTTCCGCGGATACTCTGGAATACAGAAATACAAGTCGCTGAGAAATGAAATAAATAGGAAGTGCAGGGAAGCTAAGACGAAATGGCTGCAGGAAAAATGTGAAGACATCGAAAAATAAATGATTGTCAAAATGACAGACTCAACATACAGGAAAGTCAAAACAACCTTCGGTGACATTAAAAGCAAGGGTGGTAACATTAAGAGTGCAACGGGGATTCCACTGTTAAGTGCAGTGGAGAGAGCGGATAGGTGGAAAGAATGTATTGAAAGTCTGTATGAGGGGGAATATTTGTCTGATGTGATAGAAGAAGAAACATGAGTCGATTTAGAAGAGATAGGGATCCAGTATTAGAATCAGAATTTAAAAGGCAGAAGATATAGATAACATTCTATCAGAATTTCTAAAATCATTGGGGGAAGTGCCAACAAAACGACTATTCACGTTGGTGTGTTGAATCTATGAGTCTGGCGACATACCATCTGACTTTCGGAAAAGCATCATCCACACAATTCCGAAGACGGTAACAGCTGATAAGTGCGAGAATTATCGTACAATCAGCTTATCAGCTCATACATCCAAGTTGGTTATAAGAATAATGTACAGAAGAATGGAAAATAAAATTGAGGATGCGCTAGATGACGATCAGTTTGGCTTTAAGAAAGGTAAAGGCACGAGAGAGGCAATTCTGACGTTGCGGGTAGTAATGGAAGCAAGACTAAAGAAAAATCAGACACGTTCATAGGATTAGTCGACCTGGAAAAAGCGTTCGACAATGTAAATGGTGCAAGACGTTCGAAATTCTGAAAAAGGTAGGTGTAAGCTATAGGGAGAGACGGGTCATATACAATATGTACAACACCCGAGAGGGAATAATAAGAGTGGACGACCAAAAACGAAATTCTCGTATTAAAAAGGATGTTAGACAATGATGTAGTCTTTCGCCCCTACTTTTCAATCTGTACATCGAGGAAGTAATGATGGACATAAAATAAAAGTTCACGAGCGGAATTAAAATTCAAAGTGAAAAGATATCAGTGATATCATTCGCTGATGACATCGCTATCCTGAGTGAAAGTGAAGAAGAATTGCATGATCTGCTGAACGGAATGAACAGTCTAATGAGTACACAGTATGGATTGAGAGTAAATCGAAGAAGACGAAGGTACTGTGAAGTAGTAGAAATGAGAACGGCGAGAAACTTAACATCAGGATTGATGGTCACGAAGTAGATGAAGTTAAGGAATTCAGCTACCTAGGCAGCAAAATAACCAATGACGGACGGAGCTAGGAGGACATTAAAAGCAGACTAGCTATGGCGAGAAAGGCGTTCCTGGCCAAGAAAAGTCTACTAATATCAAATGTCGGCCTTAATTTGAGGGAGAAATTTCTGAGAATGAACGTCTGGAGTACAGCATTGTATGGTAGTGAAACATGGACTGTGGGAAAACCGGAACAGAAGAGAATCGAAGCATTTGAGATGTGGTGCTACAGACGAATATTGAAAATTAGATGGACTGATAAGGTAAGGAATGAGGAGGTTCTACGCAGATTCGAAGAGGAAAGGAATATGTGGAAAACACTGACAAGGAGAAGGGACAGGATGATAGGACATATGTTAAGTCATGAGGGAACGACTTCCATGGTACATGAGGGAGCCGTAGAGGGAACAAACTATAGAGGAAGACAGAGACTGGAATATATCTAGCAAATAATTGAGGACGTAAGTTGCAAGTGCTACTCTGAGATGAAGAGGGTAGCACAGGAGAGGAATTTCGGCGGGCCGTATCAAACTGTTCAGAGAACTGATGAAAAAAAAAACTTATCAAAAGTGTCCAACACCTAGCAGTGGACATTGATATGGAATGTATGGATCCTTCGCCGTTATGAACCTGGCGACTTTTTCTTATCGGTTTATCAAACGGCGCACTTCAATAAAATCCATTTTGACAACAACAAATGACTAATAGCTGCATCATATGATAATTGCTAAGTGTCCCTGAGTAATATAGCTTGTAATTACACATTAATTGGTTTAATAATGAAAATGGCATCCATGTGCGCGAAAGCGTTCATAACAGTACAGAAGCAAGGCACAGACATCCATTCTCTCTCCGTAATGGAAAGTATTATGCACAGCTATCAGTGACAGCAGCATTTACTGGTTTCGCTTGTGAGCTGCTGTTCCGGAATATTCTGCCTGAACTTTAACAGGCGCACAGCGATAATTAAAAGATATATACCGATCAGTAGACAGGCGTTGTTGTTTGAATGCTACGCTCACTCTATGGGAATATCACTTTAACGCAGGCAGGCCTCACTGAATAGGTAGACATCGCTGAATAACAAGGTATGCGATACTCCTGTGTTCTTTGACCTGCTAAAATTGCATCACCGGGCAGTATTGTAAATAATGAAATCGAACTTATTGCGGGTGTGTAGTGCAGTAAACACCATTATCTGTCTAGGTGATTTAGAGGTATACACAGAATGAAAAATTTAATCCACAGAACTGCCACTGCTCGCAGCAGCAATGGCTCTGAACTAGCTGGGAATCGAGTGTAAAAAATGAGCTTGGACAACGTCATTCCATGCTGCTGCATCTCTGTGCAAGAGTTACTCAGCCGAAGTGGCTGACATGTCGTGGCATGCCAATGTCTGGATAACACATGCGACATGTTCAAAATGGGTACAAAATCTCGATAACGTGCAGACCAGGGTAACGGTCGAACATAGTTTGTATTGAGGTAGGTCAGAAGAGCATGGGCAACACGCGGTCTTGCGTTATATTGTTGAAACAACGTCATGTACACATCGAAGACAGGGCATAGCTTCTAGTCTCAACATACCAGAAATGTAACACTGGTGTCCAAAGTACTGGCTGTGCGGATGAGAGATGATCGTATTGTGTACCAAATGAGGACACACACTATCACTCCATGTGCTGGGCCGATATCACGATGAAGAATGCAGTCTGGCCACATTTATTACTCTCGGAGCGTCTGCACATGCATAAGTTCTTTGTGAGATTGTACATAGAACTGAGACATACCGGAAGAGAGACAATACTATGATACTCTTACTTCCAGTGCTGTTATTGGGCACTACTGTGCATTTCGCTGCAACAATGGTCGCTATGATGACACTTACTAGTGCTCCAGGAGTCGTCGTATTGTCTATGTGGGTACTTCTCTTACCGCAAAGAAGGACGTTTCCTCACTTATGGCATGTGATATGGATGTATGAGTCCACACGGCAGGTTAAAAATTATTTATGTCTAGACAGGAACTAATCACGTGGTGCCAATGAGATTCTAATTGGCATTGAGTACATTACAACTGAAAAACAATATTTCTGTCCACACATACGTAATCACATGGAGCCGATGAGATCCTGTAGGATATTCAGTACATCATAACTGAAAGTTTCGATTCCACTTTCGTGTTACAGTCATTCGTTTCTGATCAATGTGAGCCGCAGTTTTGCGTGATGCTACACTGAGTCCCGACAGGCACGATCCTATTGCTGTCGAATCCCTACACTTTCTGGTGGACGTTTCTCCAGTTTACACGAGGCATAACAAAATCTTCTCACAAGCAAAAGGCACTCAAATGCGATGTCGGAAGGAGGAACCCCTGCATAATCTTTCCTTATAAACACAAAGCAGGTAGCATTGATCATACCAATTTCTGGCTGATTTGCTGAAACGTTCAAAAGTTTAAATGCACAAGCATACAGTACAGTTCAAGTAAAATTTATGTTTTCTGCATGCGCCCTTCATGGTATTGCAACTTTAATGCAATTTGAGACTAATCACGATAACGCAGACTTCCCCATTACTTACTGGCCTGGTGTATTTGTGTTTCCTGGAGTATACAAATCGTAGTAAATACTCAAATACCACCAGTACACACTGACGTGACGTTGTCGAACGGGCGACATCGACAAATGTTCCGCCATCAAGCAAACACTGTAACGGCACACGTACAGTTGGACAGGCTGATGATTATCCAAAGTTGCCATCATACTGTTTAATACAATTCCTGGTCATTGCTGTGTATGACCTTCTTCTACCATCTTGTTCCACACATTCATCAATCGCTTCGGCCTGTCGTGTGTGTGCCAGAACGTCATAGTATACTGGAGAGCCTTTCACCATAGTTGTTACATGCTCCATTACAATATTTGTAATACTACATGTGTGTGTGTGTGTGTGTGTGTGTGTGTGTGTGTGTGTGTGTGTGTGCGTATGTAGTGTAATGCTCCTGTTGTAATAAGATGATGATGATGATGATGATGATAATAATGATGAGAGAAGGGAAAAGATGAAATCCGGTGCCGACGCATAGCCAACTCCTCGCGAATAGCACGAAGTTTAGTATCTTAATCCGACGGATTGATCTCCAACAGTGTCACATTCCCTCGCTTCATGAGACGCTGCGGAAAGACTGACGATCAGGAACTTAACGCAACTACCTCTCCATCACTTGGAGGTCAAATACTGCCAGTGAAAATTTTTTTCACCACATGTGGTGTTGTGGCCTATGAAGTCAACGAGACGTAGTGTCATTTGCTTTCATGCTTGAACATCTACATTTGTATCAATATTTACATACATATTTACGTCTACATCTACCAATGAGCTCAACAATCTACCTTACGGTGTGTGAAAGTGGGTACTTTACCACTGTCGTTGGCCCTCTTTCTAGTTAGAATCGCGAGTCGTAGGTGCAAAGAGCGATTGCCCGTAGGCCTCTGTGCATGCCGGAATATTTCTAATTTTAACTTCTTGGTCTTTTCGCGCGTTATACCTAGGAGAAAGCAATATTCTGCCTGAATGTTTTCGGAGCGTCCCTTCTCGATATTGCAACACTAAACGACACTGTGATGCACAACACTTCTCTTGTAGTGTCTGCTGTTGGAGATGGGTGAGCGTCTCCGTGACGCTTTTGCGCTTACTATACGAACATGTGTGGAAACGCGCTCCTCGTCCTTGAATCTTCTCTATCAGTCCTATCCGCTACGGATCTCAGATTGACGGTCAAAAATTAGTCAAACGAGTGTTTTGTACGCTACTGTAGAGCCTCGCTTATTCGTCTCCTACGAGACTGGGAACATGGTCGGAACGCAAAACGAAGTCAGATTATCAGACGAACATAGCAATACAGTACACTAAAACTTTAGTTTTCAACTCGAAATGCTATCTGAAACATTGTTCCATGTTAAAACGGTAACAAAACGAAAAGAAGACGTCGCTAACTTAAAAAATATTACACGGAAGTATAATGCAATGAAGTGTCTGTACTGTAAAATGCTTCTGTATCCTACGATAAGATACTGTTACTGTGAGTGAAAGTTTAGCTAAGAGCTGCACATACGTTATTACAGTAATGCAATGTGACACTGCCGATTTGCAATTAACTGTTTAAAACATGAGATCACACGGTAAAATATGTTCTGTTTTCAAGCAAGCTGAAAAAATCTGTATCGAACTCTTGCTTAGCTACCAAGAACGTTCATTTTGTCGCAATGTTCCACCGTTACCTATCCACAAAACGTCTTTTGGAGTAGATGTAGAGCTTTCCTCGATGTACTGAAAAGCTATATCAAATGCATTTTTATCATCTGTGTGTGATACTCGAGCCATAGGTTCATTGTCTTCGTTGCCGTCACGGTCTTGCTTGTCTTCATAGGGTTAATCGACTTACAAAGTCAATGATTTCATCGTCAGCTAATTATTCTTCCGGTTGTAAAGTGTGCAAATGCCTCAGACTCGTTGGAGTGTCTACGTCTTGACTTTCATCACTTGTTGTGTGGTCTGTTTCTTCTCTTCACTCTTTTCTTCGATTTGTAGTCTTTAATGTCATTCATTTTTGGTCACAGTTTGCGCCAAGATTTTCAAGCACTGATGACGGCATTTCTTCCCAATCTTTGGTAACTGTATGGATTACATCTTTCACAATTATTACTTTCATCTCTCGGAACACGCTACTATTTTGTTGTGTCCTCCCGAAAATTGATCCAATATCTTTTCGATGATATCGCGTCTTCAGCCATCCACAGATCCCATGGTCCATTGGTTAGATTAGACATGTTACGCTGCCAGGAAGAAATAAAGCTTTTATTTTAAAGTTCGTCTTGAAATGGATGAGATGTCTCATTGTCGATTATCAACATGGCACGTTTAGGGAGTTTCTTTTCCCTTACGTATTGTGTAACTGCAGGCACTAATTTGTCATAAAATCATTCCTTAAAGATTCTGGATTCCATCTATGTTGACTTTTTATTACGATAATACACAAGCAGTGATGCAATATTAATGTTTTTGAACGCCTTTGGTTTTTCTAACTTTCCGATCACATGCAATGGCATTCTATGGCTACCATCAGCGCTGCTACAGAGAGCAGTAGCAATTCTATCTTTGGCAAGTTTTGTGCCTGTTACGAACTGATTTTGTGTAGCACGAATTCTTGTAGAGAGTATTTTGTAGTTTAAGCGAGACTCATCAATATTACACGCCTGATGAAGAGTTAGCTTAAGCTCTTTAACTAAGTTCTCAAAATTCGGTACAAATTCATTGGTAGGTGTTTCGTCAGCAAATAATTTCTCGGCTGAAATAATTACAATGTGAATACAATTTCGCTTTTTCCACCAATGTAACAAGTCTTCACTCGCTGTAAACTTTTCATTTTCATGTAGTTTTTAACACGCAAACACTTCCTTTTCTTTATGATTGGCCCGGATAACAACGTTCATTTTCTTATCTCCTGCTCAAACCACGCCCACAAAGCATTATCTTGGATTTAACTTTTAAGCGTTTCAGTCGTTTCACGTCATGGATTGTCATTGTATGACTTTGAAGTGTTTTCGTATTTTTTCTCCTGTCTCTAGCAATTGTTTTGCAAACCCGTTCAATACTTGCAATGTTTTTATGAGACTCGTCTTATCTAATATTTCAAGTACTTTCAGTTTCTCCGCTAAAGATACGGTCACATGCTTATATTTAATTGATGTCATATTCACACACTTTAGTATGTGAGGAGAATAATGTTACTAATTTTTTTTAAATGCGTACACAATAAACCTATTGATTAAGTTAGTAGCAAGTTACTTCATACTAAAACTGATTGAACTACCGCACCTATCAGTGGTCAACTGCCTGCTGATCCATATTGCGGACGAAGAAATCGACAAGTCCTAACAAACACCAGGAATGTGATGGTAGGACTAAGCGGCGAGTCTTCCGAGGTCGTATTAGAGAGATTCTACTGTACGTCTTTCGTGTGTGGATTACACTTCCCAACGATTCTTCCAATGAATCTAGTTCTAACGTCATCCTTCTCAATGACTTTTTTACGTACATATCCACGTTAGATAGCTCCATGTACACACTCCCAGATATTCGGTGCTTCCAGGCACTGTTTTGTGATCACATAATCATGCAATAATGGGTCTTTCTGTCTTTTTATGCGCAAGACGTTACATTTGTTTATGTTGAGAGTCAGCAGCCAGTCTCTGCATAAAGACTTCATCCTCTGCAGGTCTTCCTCCATTCTGCAACAATTTTCTACTTTGCCACTTCTCTTTATAAAATATAATGCTATGTGAAAAGCCTCTTGGAACTTCTGGCATAATCCACGACGTCATTTATATATTGTAGTGCTTGGGTTACATCCGAAGCTACTTTTACGCCTGAAGATTTCTCTCCAGAAGAATAAAATCTAGCAAACACAATATAGCATTTTTACGCAAATGACACCGCTGCTCTGATATTCCACTTAGTTCTATGGCTATTCAGTGACTGTTCAATGTAAAATATATAGCTCCACCTTGACTATGTGGCCGTGCGGTTAAAGGCGCTTCAGTCTGGAACCGCGTGACCGCTACGGTCGCCTGTTCGAATCCTACTTCGGGCATGGATGTGTGTGATGTCCTTTGGTTAGTTAGGTTTAAGTAGTTCTAAGTTCTAGGGGACTGATGACCACAGAAGTTAAGTCCCATAGTGCTCAGAGAGCCTTGACTATGTAACAGTACTTCAACATTCTATTCAACCATGACATCCCCTATTCTAGTACATTTACAGTAACAGGAGCACTATTAGAGATAATTCCTTCACTTTCATGTATTGTGCAATCACATATCAATCACAGTGTGATATATACGATCTAGTCACATTAATGTGACCACCGATTACGCAATAACCACTCACAGACGGCAGGTGGCAGCACTAGCAGGGACGCCGAAAATATTACAGCCGTTGTCATATGCGGGCGAATAGACGTTCTACTATTGAGCAGCTGGCCGCCCAGATGAAGCAAGGGGCCCCCAACAATTTAACGACCGCTCAGCGAACTTTGCAATGTATGAGTCTCCACAGCACTGAACAAAGGGAGTTTGAGAGGCTGGCCGTAGAATTTTCCTTTACAATGGAAGTCCAGTATGGAGAAAGATGAAGCAAGATTCTCGATCTTTTATTTCAAATTGATTTTTGCACCCATTTAACGGTCAGTGATCGTCTAGGCCAACCTCTTACGCTCCCTTTGTTCAGTGTGTCACGTGCGCTCAGCCCAGCTCTCAACGACAGTGTGAATGCGATACTGCGGTGCCTGTTTTATTCTGATTACGATGCAAAGTTCTTCTGGACATACATGCATGTTCAAAGAAACAGGCACTGCGGCGACTACAGCTGTTATGAAATGCATTACATGCATTCGAAATTGCGAATAATAACACCACAAGCTGTAGAGTGCAATGACGACAATGAAGCTTTGTGCCCGACTGGGACTCGAACCCGACTTCCCGCTTCTCGCGAGTGGTCGCCTCACCATTTGGCTATTCGTGCACGACTCACGGTTAGACCCAAACTTCCATATGTCGTTCACCATGCGTCTACGACCTGGACGCGTACATCCATTATGTATATTCCCGTACATATAAACAATTTGGGAGACAATCTGGGCAGCCGTCTTCGTTCCTGTGAAACACAACTATCTCTTTATTCACAAGAAGTGTTCAGTGCCATAGACGAGGGATTTCAGATCGATTCCGTATTTCTGGATTTCCGGAAGGCTTTTGACACTGTACCACACAAGCGGCTTGTAGTGAAATTGCGTGCTTATGGAATATCGTCTCAGTTATGTGTCTGGATTTGTGATTTCCTGTCAGAGAGGTGACAGTTCGTAGTAACTGACGAAAAGTCATCGAGTAAATCGGATGTGATTTCTGGCGTTCCCCAAGGTAGTGTTACAGGCCCTTTACTTTTCTTTCTCTATATAAACGATTTGGGAGACAATCTAAGCAGCCGTCTTCGGTTGTTTGCAGATGACGCTGTCGTTTATCGACTAATAAAGTTACCAGACGATCAAAACGAACTGCAAAATGATTTAGAAGAAATATCGGAATAGTGTGAAAAGTGGCAGTTGACCCTAAGTAACGAAAAGTGCGAGGTCATCGTTAAACTTCGGTTACACGATAAATCAGTCTAATCTAAAAGCCGTAAATTCAACTAAATACCTAGGTACTACAATTACGAACAACTTAAATTGGAACGAACACATAGAAAATGTTGTGGGGAAGGGTAACTAAAGACTGCTTTTTACTGGCAGGACACGTAGAAAATGTAACAGACCTACTAAGGAGACTGCCTACACTACGCTTGTCCGTCCTCTTTTAGAATACTGCTGCGCGGTGTGGGGTCCTTACCAGGTAGGACTGACGGAGTATATCGAAAAAGTTCAAAGAAAGGCAGCACGTTTTGTATTATCGCGAAATGTGGGGTAGAGTGTCACAGAAATGATACAGTATTTGGGCTGTAAATCATTAAAAGAAAGGCGTTTTTCGCTGCGACGGAATCTTCTCACGTAATTCCAATCACCAACTTTCTCCTCCGAATGCGAAAATATTTTGTTGACACCGACCTACATAGGGAGGAACGATCACCACCATAAAATAAGGGAAATCAGAGCTCGTACGGAAAGATATAGCAGTCCATTCTTTCCGCGCGCTATACGAGATGCGTCACACCATTCACACTGGGCATTCGTCGAAAGCCTAAGTCGTCTCTGAATGAGCAGCATACCTAGTATCTTGGAGATGGGTCTGAACACTATGTCAGTCAGCGTCTCTTCAGTGCGGTATAACTTGCTAGTCGTTGCCTTACAGTAAGCAAGAGATGTAGCCTGCAGCCAAAGTGACCTCTTTCGCTGATTCACGATGCATCTTTCGTTGGTGGCACCGAAATGCGTTTGCAATGTCTGCCTTACTGTAGCCATTTCCTCTGGACGCGCATCTCCAATACTCCAGTCCAGACTGTAGATGATCATCGTCAGAAATCATCTTTGCCCTGAGTATAATGTAGTCAGGACTGCTTACTTGGGTACATGTTGGTGAAAACTATTTGCATTCAAGTACCGTCAGCATGCGTTGGTTTCCTGTACAGTGAATGACCAGGCTGGTCTCCAGCCTTCCACTCAACTGAAACACGGTATCTTGCCAGCCCTCTCCGTCCCGCCAGTAAATCTAATTTTGGGATGGACACTATTCATACGATCGACGAACTGCTGCAGTATATTTTCCCCTTGAGGCCACGTCGCAAAATTCATACCTTGCTCCTCATAGTGCCACATCAAGATCTTCGCGACGTGCTCCCGAAAAACTAATAAAACATTCACCATTGCAGTAACTAGGCTCACTCATGTTCTGTAAAAAGTACTGGTCTTATTTAAACAAGAAAGTACCTTTGGATAAGTGTCTCTTCATATCATTTGAAGTCTCCAGACAAACAGTCCAATTTTAGCTTTTCTAGTACAATACTTTGAATATTAACAATCTCAAACCACACGTTTGTGACAGTTATGCTACAGCTTACGTCTGCGAGAACGTGTCGAATAATTATCGTCCGTAATATTTATTTTGCAACCTACATCCTCAATTATTTGCTGGATGTATTCTAATCTCTGTCTTCATAGTATTCCTGTACTGTTTTTACGCTCTACAGCTCCCTTTAGTATCATGGAAGTCATTCTCCGACATTCTAACACGTATCCTATTAGCCTGCCTCTTCTTCTTGTCAGAGTTTCCCATATCTTCCTTACCTCATCATTTTTGCGGAGAATCACCTCATTCCTTACGTTATCAGTCCATCTAAATTTCAACATTCTTCTGTAGCACCACATTTCAAATACTTCGACTCCGTTCTGTACCAGTTTTCCCACAGTCCAAGTGTAACTACCATGGTGATGCTCCAAATCTACATTGTCAGTATCTTCTTCCACAAATTAAGGTCTATGTTTGATATTAGCAGACCTTTATTGCACAGGAGTGCCCTTTTACCAGTAATAGTCTGATTTTGATCTCCTCCTTGCTCGGTCCATTATGGGTCATTTTGCTGCTGGACAGCGGAATTCCTTAGCTTCATCTGCTTGGTGATCCTCAATTTTGATAAGTTTATCGTTCTTCTCATTTCTAATATTTCTCTTTCATTTCGTCTTTCTTCCATTTACTCTCAGTCCCTTAGACTGTTCATACCCTATATTTCTTCTTCAGTTTCACAAAGGACAGAAATATCATCAGCGAATCTTATCACTGATAACTGATAAGCTGTGTGTTTCCTTTGTCAATGCTTGTCTTCCTTTCAGTATATTTACTATCCTTCTAGGTGGGTGGGATATAATTCATTACGCCCCACTTACATTTCAACAAGAACTTTTTCGATGTGTTTCTTGAATTCGTACCGTCTCATTAGCATAAGAATTTATCATGATGAGTCATTTCTTTCACTTGATATTCGCTCAGAAATGACAAGATTTGTGGTGTTCACTTATGCTGCAACACACGCCGGGCGCTGCTCACAGCTGTAATGGGATCAATGGCGTACTGAGAGACCAGAGAATGTCGCAGCGCCGGCAGAAGCCTCGGCGGACTCGCCGCGCCGTGCCCGAGGGACTCTGTTGTTTTTCAGATCTCGTTTTATTATCTCTGACGATCCTCTTACCTTTGCGCAACTTTTCCAATCTTCTTAATGGAGTCCAATCCGAGATCGCCACTAGATTTATGCTGTGCCGCGTCGCAGCCATCCCGCGAGAAAAGGTTTTTACAGATAACACGTCAGGAGGTGCTTTTCGCTTTCCTTCAGTTTCTTATCTCGAAGGAGAAAGATGGTTTGACGCATTTCATTTGTAGTTGATCCCTTTTTTTTCATGATTTGTGTCGCTGTGTAACGCTGTTTACCTTATTGATAAAGTTTGTAAGCTGTTTCATTTGCGTTCAGTATCTAGGCAGTCTTATATTGCTTTCTATCATAGTTTTAAGAGGAAAAATTTTCCGTTTGTGGTCCTTAGTTCTATTATGCCCCACTCAGAACTTATGAGACTCAATAACTGACGGTATACGTTATATTTTAATCCAAATAGATAACCGATTACTGCTTCACACTCATCATCATATCCGTAAGAAAGAAGAGATACTATATTGAACCGATTATCATGACACATAATACGTAATCCTAATGCATAATATTTAACCCAGAGTCACCAAGCATGGGCAAAAACGGTCCTTACATTTTTCTTTTGTTAAAAAAACCATAACAAATATTTTTCTATGTTTGTGGACCTTTTTATACTTGTCTTTCACTTTATAAAGCACTACACTGTAAATTTCGTGGTTAAAATTTAAAAAATTGGAAATAAAAAATACAGCTTTTATGCTCAAGGACATGATTTGTCTTAGGTTGGTACGACCTGTGTCCATAATTCAAATTTTGTCTCAGTTTCATTTGGCAACCTTGTCATGCAGTAACTGCAGTACTTTATTTAGAAATCTGCTGTTTCTTTAGGTGAATTTATGGCTAATTCTTTATTACCTTTGTAAACTATCTCCATTTGTTCATTCATTCTCAAGAACTCCTCCGGATATGGAATTTGTCGCCATCTGTATAAGAGTCACACAGAATCAACCATTTCTTTTACAGGGGTAAAAGTCATCTGTAAATGACTAAATTCTCTCCAACTGAAAAGTGTTTCTTGAAAGTTTTCAATATCCCGTAACCTATATCTGTTCAAATGTTTTTATTCCTGGGTTTGAAAGCCCTCATCAAGGACAAAAATGTATTATTCAAATATTAGATCAAAGAGGGAACAGGAATTCTGGAAAGCCCGTATATTCAAGTATGGGCAGTATGATGCTAGTTTGTACAAACTTTCATTGCCTAAGTTTTGACCACTGTTGCTTGTTATACCTTTTCGGAGACACAAATAGTATATTAACTTACACATTTTTGGATACCCTATATGTTACAAACATTACGCTATTAGTCATTGAGCACTTACAAACTGATTTCACATTGGAAACACAACCACTTAAAGTAAATACGTATTACAAGATTTAACGCCTACTGTAACCTGGGAAATTTTGCGCTTGGTTGATGCTATATGTGAGCAAAATAATTTGCTGCTCCTAGGGTTAATTAACGGACATAAGTTACTAAGATGAGCGTCAGTGTTGGTGGTGGAAAGAATTCTGACAGCATTTAATTAAAAAAATATTTGTTAAGAGTAAATAGATGCCATAAAGTGCAGACTTGTAAGATTCATACTACTGTGTAAGTAGCCATATAGTCCACATTAGTATCACGACACAGCGCCACCTAGCAGATCGTCTTCACGCCAGGCGCCTCAGCGTTCCGAGCAGTCGCTGCCTAGATGCCAGTCACATGCTCAATTTCTGTTTCTGCTACAGGTTCTTCAGACAGATGCATCCACCAATAGTGATGTCAGTTGCCACAGAGGGCGCTGATACCAGGAGCTACTTTCTGCTTTCGGTAAGAGATCGCAGCTGCGAGATTACTTCTCTGTTCGTTAATAATAGAGACACACATCTATACTCGACTAATCTCGGGTCATGTTCAAATAGCTGCAATTGGAGTTCCTGCCACAGTTCGTCTGGCAACAGTCCCAGTCTACAGTTAACGCCACCAATGCATATCAACGCTTGCCGTTGTAATAGCAAGCCATTATTTAGGAGTGTTCGTAGGATAGTTAAATTCTGAGTGTCTAGTGAAATTCAAAGATTGAACTTGACAACTGTCATAGACAACAGTCCAAACATGCAGATTAGATAGTTACGTTTTATGTGTCAGACTAGTTCGCATGTAGGGCTTAGCATCAAGTGTCACGCACCTCGCAACACAGAGCTCTTTATGCTGTATACATCATTTTAATAAATGTTTATTACATGTTTCATATTGTGTTCCCCATAATTGTTTTAGAGATAATGCCCTGTAAAATGAAATACGTATATCGCATTTCTGGCCGGGAGTCCACTTCTGGGGCGTTCGACCGCCTGGTGCAGGTCTTTGTATCTGGCGCAACTTCGGTGACTTGCACGTTGGTGACGATGAAATGATGATGACTGTGGTGTCGTCCGAAGAGCGACTCGGCACAGTAAGGTTGATATCTAGCAATCGCTGCAAGCCATATCAACGAATGGACGACACTGGCTTAGCAACACCCACAAGAGATTCACTACGCCGCCGTAATCTCTCTTTCACTTGTGGCCGAGCACAGTACAGCTCATCCCAGTCTGCGATCATTGAATATGAAGCTAGCTGTGTGATCGATGTATTAGGTAGACCTGTACGTGAAAGTTATTATTAAATATACTCTGAGCGGGAAACTTGTGTTTTGTCTATATGAAGTGATACGTTAATGCTACGAGATAGTTGTAAATGCTCATGACATTCCTGTAGAAATGGATTGTACAAAGTTAAATAACTTTTCTTACTTAGTTTACAAAAAAGTGAACAGATATTTTACGTGCTATACTACCCACTCGGACTCCTCCTGGAAGAAAAATAAAGGAATCCACCATTGTAGCGAGCGGCGTATTTTCGTCTGGTACAACACGGACAATGCACACATCTATGATGAATGGAGGAAATCCCCGACTCAGCTGGGAATCGAATCCAGAACTCCGTGATCGAGAGTCATCAATGTTAATTACATGACCAGCAGCTGCTGACATAGCACTCTGTGGGCAAATGTGTTCAAACGTGCAAGACAGCTACATAGTACAGCAACGATTATCCTGTGGTAGGGTGCTCGCTTCCTGCTACCTTGGATGTTGAACGCTAGGTCTGCTTTAGTGAATACGACACATGCATTTGGCAATATCATAATAAGTAAAATGGTGTTATATGTGGTAAAATGTCGTGCAGTTGTAATCTTGTGAATGAACTGAAGGGGTGTTATTTCATTACAGAGATTTACGCTGATATGCCAAAACATTATGACGCTACCGTCGTGATTATATATGGTAACTGGTTAAAGGACAGTAACCCTACAAGTATTCGACAAGCCTTTGGACGTTGACGCCTCATCAGAGAACGTGGATGTCGGAGGTTTGCCGGCTCTGTAAAGAAGAGCATCTGACGACAGAGTACAATGCTGGAGCAGGCACAGAATCTCATGTAACTACTAGAGCAAAGGGGGTTCTGAGACAATTTTGGCTGGTTGCTTGATTTGGGGGAGTTGATTAAACAGTGAGGTCATCAGTCCCATCAGTTTAGGGAAGGAATTCATCAATGTGCGTTTCAAAGGAACCATCCTGGCATTGGCGTGACGCCATTGATGGAAACCACGAAAACGTAAATCAGTTTGACTGGACGCGGGTTTGAACCTTCATCTTCCTAAATGCCAGTACAGTGTGCTAATCGTTGCGCTACCTCACTCAGTTGGGACAATGTGTTAGTGTGGGTTGCATACATTCAAGGGAAAAGTTGATTGATGACCCCTCCTCCTCCACTTAATCTATTGTTCTGCTAAGTCTATTATGAACCACCTGGGGTTGACTTATAGCCCTCTGGGGATAATCCATCCTTCTGTGAAACCCCCGACACCTCACCCTCTCCCTCCTCCTCCTACACCATTCTGGAAACATCCAACTCTCCCCCCTCCCCCTCGCCGACAAAAGCACACTTTCAGGCCTGAGTTATTCGAATACCCCTATAAATTTGATTGACTAATTAATTAAATTGATCAATTAATTAACCCACCAACCCACCTCCTCTGCATCTTCTCTCCTCCCCCACCTGAAACTGGCTGCTAAAAGAGTCAGTTGATTGGTTATTTGGCGGGAAGTCGATAGCAGTGTATGGAATATTGTTTAAACAGTTTCTGGTAGACAAGGCAGTGTATGGAATATAATTTATTTAAACAACTCAATTGATACAGGGCAGTGTATGGAATATAGTTTATTTGTTTATTTAAGGAATTTGGTAGGAAATTGATTGCAGTGTATGGAATATTATATTAACAATTTCTGGTAGACAAGGCAACGTGTGGAGTATTGTTTGTTTAAGCAATTCATGGGATACAAGACAGTTTTTGGAATATAGTTTATCTATTTATTTAAAGAATTTGTCAGTCAATTATCTGTAGTGTATGGAATACTGTTTATTTAAACATTTTGAGGCTGACAAGGCAGTATGGAATATTTTAACAATTGTGGTGCTTTCTTTTCCTGATCGCACAAGGAATACCATCATGAAATGGATGTCAACATAACTCACCACACATATCCTCCCATCAGGTAGACCATTCGCCGGGTGCAAGTCATTCCATTTGACGGCATTTCGGCAACTTGCGCGTCGATGGTGATGAAATGATGATGATGAGGACAACACAACACCCAGTCCCTGAGCGGAGAAAATCTCCCACCCAGCTGTAAATCGAACCCGGGCTCTTAGAATTGACATTATGTCACACTGACCACTCAGATACTGGGGGCGGACACCACACGTAATTACGATGTTAAAAATCTTTTGCACCGACAACAGAGCATTGCGCGCCCACACCCTGACCACATTACTGGGTTGCACCACATGACAGTGTTGGAGAAGTCACACTACGCCTGCTCGGGGCCCTGCGACCCATTGGCTGCTGCACCACCAGTCACCTTGTCTGGTGTGCAGATGGGATGTTGCTCTAATCTGTGAACAAAGCTTCTGGTGGCAGCAACCCTTTGATATTTGATACCCATGAAATCTCTCTCTCTCTCTCTCTCTCTCTCTCTCTCTCTCTCTCTTTCTCTTTCTCGTTGCTGCTTCGTGTTTGTGTGAATCTATGTATGCAAACACAGACAGATCACGATGAACCAGAGTAGACCCAAGTTAGCGTTCGAGTGTGGATCCATCATATGTTATATCTCAAGCGATGTTCAAATATGGATCCACAACACACCATGTCTGGGATAGGGTTAGATGGTGGATCCGCTGTGTTTTATATCCAGAGTGATGTTCAGAGGTGGATCCACGGTACACTACGTCCAGAACAGGGTTTGAAGGTGGATCCACTATGTGTTACATGCAGCGATGTGCCCAGTAGGTGTCCACCCACTTTAGAATATGTGGTTGGAGGTGACTGGATGCATCCGAATACAGTGCTATGCTATTCCATCCAACTAGAAAAATAGTAAATTTGTGATAGGTGTTGATAACCGTACTAACTTCGTAAAAGATTTTAAATACATGGCGTAAAGTGATGTCATGATCGCATAGCCAGAAGCGACATAAAATCGATAAAATTGCGAACCTTGATGGAAAATTTGTACAAATTGAAGGAAAGGGCGCCAAAATGCGGGGAAATTGAATGGGAATGAGGGAGTGTTTGCATATCTTCTGCTTGGTGCAGGGATATTCTTGTACATGGGAACGAGTATGTGACAGCAAGTGGAATACAAGAAAATTTAACATGGAAACTCTGGGACTCAGGGAAACAGTCATTTGTACAAACTGAAGGAAAGGGCGCCAAAATGCGGGGAAATTGAATGGGAATGAGGGAGTGTTTGCATATCTTCTGCTTGGTGCAGGAATATTCTTGTACATGCGAACGAGTATGTGACAGCAAGTGGAATACAAGAAAATTTAACGTGTAAACTCTGGGACTCAGGGAAACAGTCATTTTTCGCTGGACAGAGTGTTTAATGTGGATGACCATCAAATGCGAAGTAATAAATTTATATATATCATATCACAAGTACGCAAGTTGCGACCACAGAGATATTGGTAACCACCTTATATATTTATAAGAAGTATCCTCAGTTAAAGGCCGTTGTATTACCAGCTGGGGTGAATGCAATATACCACTACAGAATGGATCACGTGTTAGATTCTGAATAAGTCTTTTTAGGTCTTTTAAACCCTAACAAACAGTATTCACAATGTGCTTTCCTGTGCTCTCCACCAATTACAATGATGTGGCATCTGCTAACAAATATCTTACTGAAGTGTTACTCTATAGTTTTTACAACATTCTACTGTATGTCTACTGAGGTGATAGTGATACATGCTTTGATGCTTTCCTCGAAGCCTCTAAACTGCCATTGGCCAGCATTAAGGGGTGATAGAAAGAGGATGGAGTAATCGGATGAGAGGGTATGTAATGAGGTGTGATTTAATGGTAGAGCGTGTTGCATTCTAGAGAGAGGGAGATATTGCTGCAGGTCGTTTATCATGCATTTAACCATTTTTTTCTGTTGTTCTCGCAGGGTGCAACAGTTGTGTGGTAGAACTTGTAATCGACTTGTATACAACTGAAACTTCCTGGCAGATTAAAACTGTGTGCCCGACCGAGACTCGAACTCGGGACCATTGCCTTTCGCGGGCAAGTGCTCTACCAACTGAGCTACCGAAGCACGACTCGCGCCCGGTACTCACAGCTTTACTTCTGCCAGTACCTCGTCTCCTACCTTCCAAACCTTACAGAAGCTCTCCTGCGAACCTTGCAGAACTAGCACTCCTGAAAGAAAGGATATTGCGGAGACATGGCTTACCCACAGCCTGGGGGATGTTTCCAGAATGAGATTTTCACTCTGCAGCGGAGTGTGCGCTGATATGAAACTTCCTGGCAGATTAAAACTGTGTGCCCGACCGAGACTCGAACTCGGGACCTTTGCCTTTCGCGGGCAAGTGCTCTACCAACTGAGCTACCGAAGCACGACTCACGGCCGGTACTCACAGCTTTACTTCTGCCAGTACCTCGTCTCCTACCTTCCAAACTTTACAGAAGCTCTCCTGCGAACCTTGCAGAACTAGCACTCCTGAAAGAAAGGATATTGCGGAGACATGGCTTAGGCAAAGGTCCCGAGTTCGAGTCTCGGTCGGGCACACAGTTTTAATCTGCCAGGAAGTTTCATATCAGCGCACACTCCGCTGCAGAGTGAAAATCTCATTCTTGTATACAACTGTTTGTCCTATGTGTGATTTATAGTGGTATCTAGCTGCGATCTTTAACAGCAAACATCCCCATACCACACTCAGCAGAGGGCTTTCAACACACATGTGATGAATCAAGTCCTTTGATGGAAAACCTATTTTAGTACCTCCTCTAGATGAATGAAGATGTATGCGAAGTACTCCATTCCTCTGCCATATCTTGAACATAAATCTACATCTACATCTGGGTGGATACTCTCCAAATCACATTTAAGTGCCTGGTTCATCGAACCACCTTCACAATTATCTATTATTCGATTCTCGTTTAGCGCGCGGAAAGAATGAACACCTGTATCTTTCCGTACGAGCTCTGATTTTCCATATTCCTCCCTATGTAGGTCGGTGTCTACAAAATATTTTCGCATTTGGAGGAGACAGTTGGTGAATTTCGTAAGAAGATTCCGTCGCAACGAAAAACGCCTTTATTATCATGATTTCCAGCCCAAATCCTGTATCATTTCTGTGACACTTTCCCATATTTCGCGATAAGACAAAATTTGCTGCCTTTTTTAGAACTTTTTCTATGTACTCCGTCAGTCCTATCTGGTAAGGATCCCAAACCGCGCAGCAGTATTCTGAAAGAGGACGTACAAGCGTAGAATTGGCAGTCTCCTTAGTAGGTCTGTTTCATTTTCTAAGTGTCCTGCCAATAAAACGCAGTCTTTGGTTAGCCTTCCCCACAACATTTTCTATGTGTACCTTCCAATTTAAGTTGTTCGTAATTATAATACCTAGGTATTCGTTGAATTTACGGCTTTTAAATTAGACTGATTTATCGTGTAACCGAAGTTTAACGAGTTCCTTCTAGCACTCATGTGGATGACCTTACACTTTTCGTTATTTAAGGTCAACTACCACTTTTAGTATCATTCAGATATTTTTTTCTAAATCGTTTTTCAGTTTGTTTTGATCTTCTGATGACTTTATTAGTCGATAAACGACAGCGTCATCTGCAAACAACCGAAGACGGCTGCTTAGATTGTCTCCCAAATCGTTTATATAGAGAAAGAAAAGTAAAGGGCCTGTAACACTACCTCGGGGAACGCCAGAAATCACTTCCGTTTTACTCGATGACTTTTCGTCAGTTACTACGAACTGTCACCTCTCTGACAGGAAATCACAAATCCAGACACATAACTGAGACGATATTCCATAAGCACGCAATTTCACTACAAGCCGCTTGTGTGGTACAGTGTCAAAAGCCTTCCGGAAATCCAGAAATACGGAATCGATCTGAAATCCCTCGTCAATAGCACTGAACACTTCTTGTGAATAAAGAGATAGTTGTGTTTCACAGGAACGATGTTTTCTAAACCCATGTTGACTGTGTGTCAATAGACCATTTTCTTCGAGGTAATTCATAATATTCGAACACAATATATGTTCTAAAATCCTACTGCATATCGATATGGGCCTGTAATTTAGTGGATTACTCCTACTACCTTTCTTGAATATTGGTGTGACCTGTGCAACTTTCCAGTCTTTGGGTATGGGAAATCGAGTCTTCAGTATCAGAACTGCAATGATTCTTGGTACCCGACAGATGTTTGTGAGGTACGCGAACAATATGTACACATTTGCTTGACAGTTGTCCTGTTTACAGGGTTATTGCAGAATGGTGTGTAATTCCACATGTAAAACACCACTGCTATGTGTTTATCTGTTTCCTTGTAAGAGGCATTCTCCATTGCTGACGAGCATTTTATAGGAGTTATATGTGAGTAGTATAATTTCTGAACCGTAATTGGATGTGAATAGTTGGTATTACACACCTCTGGAAGGCTATACTGTGCATGTATCACAGAGATACACTACGTTTTTCTTTGTTGTAGAAGGAGGTAGCTTTATCACTTAGAAGTTTGTCACCATAGTCAATGGGATAGAAAACTTGTGGGATGGATGTATGCCAGATGTTGGACAAATATGCCCTGCACTAGATTATTGCACTCCACAAAACTAATGTTTCGGAAACCACATGGATTTAACGTTATATCATGTTTAAATGTAGCCTTAGGATTGCATGTGTTTATGTTCTACAATCATTTCACTCTTGCCAATATCTTCTTGGTGCTGACCCCTGACACTAGAACAACACTTTAGAATTTAATGCATGGTTGATTTAGGTAAAATGCTTCAAATTCCATCAATTTGGATTTCCATCGTGCATAAACCAAATGTTTCTTCTTAACCATCAGTTACATCATCACAACACACTCATATCTACTATACACCGATAAGGGGTGTTGACATCCTCGATAAGTGTGCATCATGAGAGATCTTGTGCAGTTGGTTGGCTGCTGTGAGTAAGACTGGTGCAGAACATCCTTCACTGCACAGCAGTTATGGACTCAGCTCACTCTGTTTCTTCACAACACATGGATTGTAGTGGGCATAGTAGCCTCCTACTTCTGATCAGCTGCAAATAAAATCAGTGACAGTGTTCTAAGGAGGGTTGGTCAAAGACAATGCAGGGAGATCTTTCAATTTTCAACTTTATCCTAAGAACACGTGAGTACTCTGTGACTCCCTTCCACAAAGGGAAAGATGGTATCAAAATCGCAAATTACAAACTATTATCAAAGTGCTAGAAATATGTAGATATTCTAACTGCATCAATATAGGTCACTGTCCATTGTACTTTGGTCTATATGTCCGAGAATTAACCATGAATGGACGTACTGCACAGTCATCTATCTGCATTCACAATCTAGTATATGGTACACGCAGAGTAAAGGTGGGGTGGTTTAACGATGATACAGTAACTGGGAATAATACTGCCATGTCAATGGTCGACGTTAAAATTATGGAAAAACTGATAAAATTGCTGAAATGGATTGCACTCTCAACTGTGGTGCTTATTACAGTCCATTGTTCCATATCAATGGTGCCTTTTTCATCCCATTCAACCACTGTTATGCTCTTTACCACCACATAATGACTGACTGACTCTACTTGTTTTAGATGGGGAAAGCCTCGGTGGAGCAACACTTTCCAGGGACGGCCAGCACAGAAACAGTGATAGTGTTCATGGCTGCAATATAAGGAATCAATGCTCCTGGTCTCCACGAAATGGAACACCTATGCATATGCTACGCCATCACTGTGAAAGACGAAATGAAATGTAGAGATCATCACCTTCAGGAAGCTATTTGGAAATGCTCCACAATGCTGCAAACGCTTCCACTTCCCATATGTTGCGATGTCTTCCAGATTTTTGGCAATAAGAAACACTTCCTCTGTCTTTTATTTCAACCATCCTGAATGTTGTGGGGGTAGTATAGTTTACACCAGACCATGTCCAGCTTTCTGTGAGAGCCAATGGTTCAAAATATGTTAATGTCAGTTTAGCACCCGGCATGGAGCTCAAAGTCATGGTGGAAAAACTAAATGCAAGGCAGTGCACAAAGGTGTAGTCTTGCACTGCCTGGATGTGTAACAGCAGAAGAAAGGTACACAGGTCTCCTTTGGACTGCAGTAGTTCTATGTAGCTTGGGGACACACCACTCTGCAGTAGCAAAATCCTCATCGTTCTTCCAGTTCCCGTGTGATGTGGAGTCTTCCTAATTTTCACAATAAGAAACACCACTGTAACTGCTCACACTGTCGTTTGTATTACCTTGTGTTGCAAGAAAATGCTTCTTTTGGCGTTGGTCTTAAACACTGCACATGGCTTGCAGTACTATGACAACATGTTTCCAATTTTCGCTAAGTGGTCAAAACACAGTCCTATCGCATTATGCTCATCCTGTTTGTCCAAGGGTTTCAGAAGGTGGTGTATACAGTGGTCTGCAACTTCCACTCAGTTCTGACTTAAATTAGAACAATCACATAGAAAAAGCTGCAGTTATGGCAGGGCAGAGGTTAAGGAATAGTTACAAGATGCAGGGGGACTATTTAAAACCCCACTGGAGTTTTGCTGAATGGGGTCCTTAGGTGACTCGTTGTGAGATATGAGAGTGCCATGAATATGACTCATCAATGGCTGTAATCATTAAAAGACATCTACATGGGATCCAATGTGAGTATGTGGTTGAATGGAGAGACTTCTTTCCAATACGCAGCCAACATTCCTACAAGAAAGCATAACACTATGGATCTGAAAAGCCAGTGCATTGGTCATTGGAATTTGTACATTTCTTATGACTCCAACCTGTTGTTGAATTTTTAAAGTTATTCCTAACATAGCACACCATCTCTTTTTGTAATCATTCTCAATAAAACATCATCTTCCCTCACCTATAACCCTATGAGTATATCACGACATCTGTAATACTCTATATGGTATCGAGAGAGAATGCATTACAAATACTCTTTTTTAGCATGGGAAATATCTAGCAGCGACATGAAGGAGTTGTAAATATCATCTCAATACCATGTTCCTTAGCTGGATCACTTCCTAAATTTGGTGACAACTGTGATTCTATTACGAGCTCATACCGCTGCCAAAGTGCACAAACACTTTTGGTCTGTTAATACACACCCCACAACCACCATCTATATTGAATGCTGCAATATTTGGTTGGAAGACCACTTCATTCGTCAGCAATACCATACCTAGATCTATAAAGCATGTACAGTTTGTAACATGAATATTGTTAGCGATACGTGTGTGTGCCTGTAGACTGAAGACTGCATTTTATATGGGATGACGGTATCATGGTCGTTGTGATAGTGTTTTTAACATCTGGCCGCTTATAAGACGATTACATCTCTCTTCCTAGGACGAACTAATACCACTTGCAAGAGAAACAGATGATGCATGTCTATCCATAGCGCCTTTTCTCTCAGTATTGTTTGGTGCCACCAGAATTCAGTTATTGGCAAAGTATTATACTTAATAGGGGATGTGTGAGTGACAGGCTTATAAAGTTTGGGTTGGGATGTAAAGATTCTGTGGACATTCTTCCAACTATGATAAATATATGGCTAGTTTCCTAGGATGACACCATTTGGCATGCAGGGTGCATGGTGGCAGTAGCTAGTGGCCAGAACGAAATGGCATTCCCAGCTGAAGGCTCTCATAAGCGATGGGCACAAAGAAAAGTTCCAACCAGCTGGCTAGTCTGTTCTTGCCCACAGCTACAGGGGAAAGTCCTAACGGCAGCGCTCTCTTGTTGGGTAGATAGGGAACTAATTCTTAGTACATATTGGCCATTCATCATTATCACTTGTATTGCAAGTATTCTCTATGGATATTTGAGAAGATTCACTATGGCGAGTGTTGGTGCTGGATATATTAATAACATCTGAATTCCAATCACTCTGGTCATTCTAGATACCCTCCATAACCAGGTGTTCCTTTCCAGGGGCTGACTACAGCTGCAGACTAGGCACTATCACTGAGATGAAGTGCATGATACCTGGCCTTGGGCACTGTATGTGGTCATTAGGACATCATCAGTGTGTGGGATGTGCAAGTGTTTCAGCAATCTCCAACATCTATCCATGACAACTGGTGCTACTGCACATTTGATCACAGTTTAAGTGAGTCATGCTTAGTGCTTTGCAATACATCGCAGTGGACTCTGTCTTGCAGTGGTATTTGTTGTTATTGTCTCCATCCTGTTACACAGTAGGCTCTTCCTCCTCCTTCAAAATGTAGTAGAGATAATTATCTTAGGGGTTATGCAGTCCTTTAAAAAGCCCAACTGCAATGTCAGGTTCCTGATTGATCAATTTATTGTTTCTAATAGTGGTATTGCGAGCACACACCTGTCGAGACCCTCCTACAAATTTCTTAAGGACTTAGTATGCAACAGAGCTGAAATTTGAAATTTTCAGTTATCTCTAACAAAATGGAGATCCTACCAAATGAACTAACTGTGCCAATATCCACCAATAGAAGGCAAGGGGGGAAAAATCCAAGAGGGTTTGAAAACCAGGCGGTTGTTGGATCGAATCTCACCAAATACACTGGTCCTAGTATCCACCAATAGGATGCAAGGAAAAGCTGGCTGCACGCAAAGGGTATCAATTTAATCAGTTAGTTAGTAAATCTGATAGAATGAGGGAATATTTGCAAGACATCCACAGCCGAGTTGGTGAGGGGGGGGGTTTCTACCAGGTATCCACTGCATTCTTCAGTCAAAGGTGGAGTTAGAGTGGCACATGACAGGTGCTACCTATTTTTTCTGGAATGGCTTTGTGCTATCAGCTACATGTTACCATAGTGGTAGAAGTGTGAGAACAAACAGATGTATCACACATCTGTGCACTGGACAAGGTGGCTTGTGGTGTGGTAGCCAACAACAACAGCAGGCCCCTGAGTGGACATAGTACAACTTCTCAGACACTGTCACATGGTGCAGCATGGCAAAGCAGTTAGGTTCTAGGCACCCAGTGCCCTGTGATCAGTGCAAAAGAATGTTTTTTGTGCAGTGAGTTATGTTGACATTGATTTGGAGATGGTATTGCTTGTGTGATGGGGGAAAAATGCTGTAATTGCTTAAATATTCCATTCTGCCTTGTCACCCTCAAAATGTTTAAATGAACAGAATTCCATACATTGCAGTCAATGTACCAACAAATTACTTATGTAAATAAATCAGCTATATTCCAAACACTGCCTTGCATCCCATAAATTGTATAAATAAACACACATTACCTTGTCTACCAGAAATTGTTTAAGCAATATCCCCTACACTGCTATCGATTTCCCACCAAATAGCCAATCAACTGGGTCTTTTCTCCGCCAGTCTACAGTTGGAGAGGGGAAGGGGGAGTGGGGCAGGTGGGAGGGGAGGGGTTAGTTAATTGATCACTTTATTAATTAGTCAATCAAATTGATAGAGTGGAGGGGGAATATTCGAATAACTCAGGCCTAAAGGTGTGTTTGTAATGGTAAGGTGGCAGGTGGGGGAGAGTTGTAGGTTTCCAGAGTGGTGGGGGAGGATGAGGGGGAGGGGAATGTGGGAAGTTGCGAGATTTTTTGGAAGGATGGATTATCCCGAAGGGGACTGTAAGTCAACCCCAGAGGGTCATAATCCACTTAATAGAACATAGGTTATGAGGAGAGGAGGGAGTCATAAATTAATCAAGTTAGTCCCTGAATGTTTGCAACCCATACTAATAAATTGTCTCAGAATCCCCTTTGCCGTACTACTCATTTAGACCTAAAGAAATAGTCAATTACTACTGCTGTGGCGAAGAGATCATAGAGAGAGGATTGTAGATCAATGGAGATGTGTTGTCTGGTCAAATAAGTCACATTTCTTGTTACAGCAGGTTGAAGGTCAAGTAGAGATACACCATTATCCAGGCAAGCAACTGCTAGAAACAAGCACTGTGATGTGGACACCGACTAGATGGGGCAATATGAAGGTTTGGGAAGCATTTACCTGTGCTTCCATAAGACCTGCGGCAATAATTGGAGGTAGCATGTAACATGGAATGCTGCCACGCCCACAATCCAACAGTCCATAATTTATGGTAATTCCTTCGTTTGTGTGTTAACATCTGGTGCCACATACCTCCGGTAACTTACCAAGGACATGTGGAATCTTTCCCTCGTAGAATCATTGCCGGATTGCGTTCTAAAGGTGCACATAACCTATTAAACTGGTTATCGTAATATATTTGAGAAGGCTTCAGCGGCCAGAGTCAGTTGATATAAATATTACCGCATCATGGTGTAAAAAAGGATACTGTAGAAATAAACGTTTCGGCCACGGCTACAATGGTATTTTTCTGGGCCTGCTGATGAGTAGTCCTAGAAGAAAGCAACTGTAACCGTGACAGAAACGTTGGTTTCTCCAGTTACTCTTTTTTTACACAGTATAATACTCAGGAAACTTTTATGTCAGGTGTTCATAAAGTTTTTCTCACCATTGTATGTTGAAAGTAGTGAGAAGTAGCGAAATTTATCCTGGAAGGACAAGCAGTATAAAATAAAATACATACAAAGCGAACATAGTTAAGATAATTCCACTGCTAGTGCAGACAGAGCTAATGGATTGCCCCAGCAATGAGACAACTGAGAATTGTTGTTACAGCTGTGTCCTTGACTAGAGGTCCAAGCAGGTGACTGGTCGACCACTGGAATTTTTGTGAAGGAGTCTGAATAATAGCTTGTGTCATGGATACACATTCTGTGTCTTTTTTGCTCAATCTGTGACAGGACTAGGGTAAATTCTTGTACTAGAAGGCTTGGACCACTATAGCTCATTCTAAACTGTAAATATTTAGTGTAGCCATCAAAGGTGCTGAAAAATCAATGTTTTATTACATCGATTTGCTAAACACTAACCAGGCTTCGGAGTCATTGCCAGGCTACCATTTGTTACATATCCTCACTCTGTTTCAGCACAACTTGGACACTCTCGAGAACTGTGACGATTCAATTGATACCCTCTAAGCACTTTTCTGTGTATGTAAATGTCCATTGATGAGTTATGCCTCCAAAACTTTTCCCACTCCTCAAGCCGAAACAATGCGAGATAAAATTTTGCTTCCCTTTAGTATAGTACATAACGCAACGAGCGATTATGAAAGTTCAAACTGTATGTCAGACAAGGAGCTAGAGAATCAACCCTTGTATTTTTCTAGCAGTACGCTGCAAGTTACGCACATTTAATGAATGGGCCTGGAGCATCAAACTTCCAAACAGCAGATTTATGTGACAACAGAAACGAGAATGTTTAATAAAAGAATGCTTTGAGAGGAACTTAATTTTCATATGTACATCTTAGCCTGAAGTAATTTGCAGAAATCTAATGAAGTATGATGGGAAGAAGTTTAGACTACCAGTATTAACTGAAAATAGTGGAACTGACAAATTAGAGGTTGAAACATGAGAAAATACAAGAAGATGAAACGTATAGCTCTGTAACTAGTTGATGATTAAACACTAAAGCTCTAAAATATTTAGATGATCGGCAGCCTATGTCTCATACACATTTATTACAATACTTCGCTGTTGGGTGCTGAATATGAGAGAGACATTTATTTTGCAGCCGATGCGTGAGACTTTCCCAAACGCCAGACAGGCAAAGCCTAACTGAAGTGTTAGCCTCACTCTGGAAGGGTAGCGCCATGTAAAGCTGGATGGACAGCAAGAGTGATGCTGCCGTGTCACGTCCACATGGCATAGGTGAGTGAAACACAGGCATTTCTATTACAAATAATCTGATATGTTGGTGGATGGTTGCTTTCTTGACAACTCGAGAATGAAGATTAACACTTTAAGTTTCGCCTAGCGATGTACAGGTTGCTGAGAAGACTACACCAGTACTGAGAACTGCCACAACGAGGAGCAGTGTGAGAATGAGAGAGGGGTTCCTGGAAGATAAGAAACTATAACTCTGTACGTAGACTAGGAGGCATGGTTGAGCGGCGTCGATTATCGAAGTGGTAGAATCCACCAAGGAGTGAGATGATATGACCAAAAATTGAGCACCCAGGAGTACAGAGTGAGGGAGGGCAAGGACAAAATTGTGAAGGAGCAGCCTGGAGGTAGTCATGAAGTCACTGTAGTAAGTCAGACAGAGACTAGTCAGCCAGTCACTCAGAAAATCATGCATTCAGACAGTTGGGCAGACAGAGGACAGTGTGCAGGCGGTCACTGGACAAAATGAAGTAGTGAACAGGCAAACAGAGGAATCAGAAAAGACATCAGTTCGTCTTCTGCAGTCATAACAACCTATTGTTGACTCAGTCCATAGAATTTGAGGCAAACCCTTGCTTCTATTCATATGTTTATCATTAGTTTGTGACAAGCTTATTTTCGCTCCATGTTGAATGAACGAGTCCTTTTCGTCTAGTACACAGATCTTGAAGCATTTGACTGGACATATTTTCTGGCCTCAACCTCCAAATATTATGCTAACATTGCTTCTGTGTGACTTACTGCAAACAATACTAGGTGAGGGCACTACCACAGGAACATCAAATCGGCTGGAGCCACGCTATACCTGAGATATCAGGTCAGCCGTAGAAAGAACAAGTTAAGCGATCCAAGGCTTTGCTGCAAATTTGCGGAACACAGAAGACGAAAGCGGTGGCTATCAGGCCGCCACCACACCAACAGTTAGTGGTGATCAATGTGTCACACTGACCTCACATCTGCTGCTCATATCTTAATGGAAAACTATCTCCATTGAGCGGTGAGATGAGACTGTCCATTCCCCCCTACCCGTCTCCCCTACTTGTCCAATTACTGAGTCCTGTCTGTGTCCAGTGAAATCGGCTCTGAAACTTTCACTGATTGTTTTCACTGCAGCATGATTTCCATGTTAATTTTCAAGATTTAATGCCATTTTTTAATTTAGTAGAGTTTGTTTTTTAACTTAATTAATCAATGAAATATGATGGACAATAAGAACAGATACTGTTTAGCATCGAGTTACTGCAGTTGATGCTTCTTGTGGCATGTGGCATTGCTAGGGATTTGGTACAAATTCAAAGCTAATCTATAAAATAAAATTGGAGTTCTACGTAGTCATGATAGGGTAAATATTGTCTTCCAGACAGTATGAAATGTCACATTTTAGTAAAGCAAGAAAAATGACGCATTAGGTAAGAAATGAAGCAATTAAATTCTATAAATACTCTGCTTTTAGAAGCTTTCCTCCTGATTTCAAGATTAAGGGTGGTGTTATGGATACGAGTCAGATTTAATTATTGTAGGTACACGCTGATGCATTCGTCCAATTGCGCCATTTGTCATATTGTTTTGCAAGATAGTTTTGCCCACAAACTAAATTCTGTATTTCACTTTGTTTCATAAAAAGTATACTTCGTCAAAGCTCAAATTTAATTATCAAGCTAACAGACTAAAACTTTACCAAGTTTCGAAGTTGGGTGGACGTGTTTCATGAAGAAAGCACTTACCATCTAGACTATGCAGCTCGAATACAACAAAAGCCATAATGAATAGCTCAGGAGGTAATTGCAGTGCCCCAGAATCTATCATGGACTTTCACTGTAGATTATACTCCGCTACAGACCGAAATATTTATGCTGAGATTTAATTTACCTCTTGTTTAACAAAAACTGTTTATCAGCGGCATCCTAATTTCTATAAAACAATGAATGCTGCAACAGTTCCGTAGTGAGGGGATCCTCCAGGATGTAGAAAATGTTATAAAAACAAGAATACGCAATAAGTATTTCCAAAAAAACAAAAAACAAAAAAAAACAAATATAATGATGTAACTTACCCCAAATTGATCGCAAATGAATTGGTCCTCTATGGATCTGGAACAAGTTAAGGAAATCTTAAATGTAGCTTCATTTAAAAGGTACTAAGAACTTGTCACAAAACATGTAAGTGTAATTGTTCTGATGATGACCGTTACACAGCCGAAGTCTCTAACCTTGTGAAATTGCGTTAGTTACTGTGTATGGGATAATTATTTTTTTCATCCATTAGAATAACATGTAGTATTTTGTAAAATATGATTATACACCTATATTGTCTAATAAACATAAGAAATTCAGCGATCTGAAGAAGGTATAAGACCAATACTAAATCACAGATTTATTTGTAACTGTACATTGCTTTCACTTTCTTCATTATCAATCCGATTTTTTTTCTACATATGGTGTAGTGATCAGAAATTACAGTGATGAATGTAAATAGATTAACCATCAGCCGAGGGTTCCGGGGAATCTGCTGGCCGACTATCAGAGCAGCAGAAGCGCAGCAGCAAGGTTAATATTTGCAAGTGTTATTGGATTCTTGGTCAAAGGAAGCAAAATTTATGAGCTTATGGATGGCAGCGAATTCAGCTCTGTGGAAAATACTGCTTGAGATCAATTAATAACGTGATGGAAGTTTCGAGCTGCAGAAGATTCTAGAGCGACGCACTGATTACTAGACTTTCAGGGTACATCTGTATCTGAGAACAACTTACGTAAATACCTGTGAATAAGTCTACTAACTAAATGAAGGTTGTAATCATGGCAAAGTATAATTAATTCGTTTAAGACTTGTTTATATTGTTGTTTAAGACGTCTTTCAATTTCAACTGAGGAACATGTGAAAGACAGAAACGAGAAAGAATGCAGCTATGCAGATTTTCCTACAGACATAAAGTGCAAAATTGTTAGGTTGTAACTTCCTGAAGGAAGCGAAACGTTCTTGTAGACGTCGTATCAGACACTCTGGCGGCAAGATAAGCTAGGGTGAGAGAGAGAATTTAGCTGCTGACACGGACTGATGTATGTACATCTACTTCTGATTTGCATTTACACCAATACATATGTGAAGTGTGCGGCAGAGAATACTTTCAATTGATTATGTTCTGTTGAAGCTGTTACTTTATACTTTCATTATAGCCAACGTCACCATCAAAAATGAAAAATACGTTTAATAACAACACAGATGGAAATGTTATCATTTCTAAAAGCACCCAAGAGAACTACACATTAGAATTTTTTCACAATCCATTTGAGTATGAAGCGTGGAATGAAAACTACTGAAATGTCTCTAAGGGCTCTCTCTCTCTTTATTCTAATATATCAAATACTGCGCTCCTTACACTTGTGCAGCTACTTGGTAGCTGGCTTACAGAGAGAGGGAGAGAGAGGGAGGCCTTAGGGCTAGTGTGAGAAAGAGACAGAGAGAGATAACTCCTCATGACAGTGGTTGAGGTGCCTCGTAACACTACCAGCCAGATGCTGACAGAGAGAGGATGCATTTCAACTCCATTAATGAAATGTCAAATTCCATATCCTTCTCTCTCGGTAATGCTTAGTGCATAAAACACAAGCCATATATTATGGAGGGTATGGGAGGAAAAATTTAAAAGGTATAAAATTTTCATACAATAAATCACAAGTCACACAAAAACAAATTTTACATTTTTGAGGTAATTACATTATTTCTGTTTTTCAAGTATTGAGCTGTTTGCTATAAAATTGATCATCATCCTTATGTGGCAGTGACCCCAAGTCAAAGTGTTCATTTTATCCAGAAGTATGAAATGCCTATTACCTTTTGCCAAAGGAACTAATTTGCATTGATTTACGGTTGGAACTGTGTGCACTGAGAATATCTTATGCATCGTAGATTTGATTTTTCAATACGATTTAAGTTGCATTCCCACTAATAGTCAATGCTAAATTCTTTTGCTAATGAGTATTTTGCATCTTTTGCTTCATGCAGTATGCATTCTAACTCAGTTTGAACAGCATATTTTTTATCTAAGTCCTATGAAGTCTTAATAATCTCTCCTGATTATATTCATGTTTCATTGAAACAACTTTCTCTTAAATTTACAGTAGCTCTTCTTTTTTATTGGAACTTGGAATGTCAGGGTAAACCGAACCGTCAGATCACATATGCACTCCACTTTTAGTAACATCACGAATATTTTTGGTGGTTGCTTAATATAATAAACCATGAATTTCTATACAACGCTTTTTAACATTTTTGGTTCAGAATTCTACAGCACATAGCCAAAATGGAAATATATAAGCAGCATTTGGAATATCTAAAATAGCCATTCCTGTAGCTACAGGTTTATCAAAACCAATAGGATCTCAACTCACTTCAGCTCGAAACACGGACTCAGTAAATGTGACACTGTGCGTAAATTTAGAGCAGCACCTCCACATCTACCTTCCCAAATCTTTACCTGCTTCACATCACTTATTTTTCACAGTTTTTCTAAGAACACTATGTTCTATGAATTTCAAAAAAAAATTTTTTTTTAACTTGTTCTTTGTATTCATGTATTTCTCAACATCGATACCGATGTATAGTTTCATCCTGGTTGCTTGATGCAATGACAAAATCCAGTGAATTTTGTGTAGAATATGATTATTCTTCACACACTGCTTTCAGTTTAATATCATATAATGTGGAAATGTGCTTCTATGGAACTCCCAGCTTGCTATACTAGATGGTGGCACAATTTTCAGTCCCGAAGTTTACACACTACTTAACCTAAATTATCCTAAGGACAAACACACCCACCCATGCCCGAGGGAGGACTCGAACCTCCGCCGAGTAATGAACAGTAACATCGCTGATACGATGCTTAACAAATTCTAATTATTCTATCTTCATTACAAGTTGCACTTTTACCTTAATAGTTTTCAGCAATGTGTCTCAGGCGAGGTCCCATAAGTGGCGAGATCTAGTTCATATATTGAAAAACACAGTGCGCAAGAGTTTTCAAATACAAGATATCAGCTTACGAACGTAATGTCTTGCATTCAAATAAACTCCACACTTTGCATGCTCTGTGATAATCGAGTTTTTTTTCTTTCACTGCTTGACAAGGGTTTGAATATCTCAGTCGGTGGTAACTGTTCCTCTGGCGAAACCGTTTCGTCATTAACACCCTTTTAAGGAAAGATGCCTTTATTGTTGATCAACTTAAACTCCTTGCTGTTGGGGAAGTAGTCTCTTGTTATTTTCTACTTAGCAGACTTTAAATATGAGACACATTTTTCTAGAGATGAGACGAGAAAGTTGAAGGAATCTATAGAGTCAAATTTTGTCTCGCTATGATTGCCAGCTACGGAAGATTTGGTGCATGTTTTGTATTTTTCCATGCTCGCTACAATCACAGCAACATGGCTTGGATTTATTTTAGTCATTGCTTCCAATCGTTCACAGATGTCCATGATTATACAGTGTGCAATTTAACTCAATAGGTTGTGAAACACAACAGACACCATGAAATTCGGTGTCTAATTTAAAGTACATCAATCATGTGTGGCTCCATGAAATCTGTGTGCGAAATGGCAGCGATCTTTGTGTTTCACTTCAGTCTGTTTGAAATAGTCCTTGCGGCTGTGGCAAGTTTCTATTGTGCAAAATGCTTCTTCCTCTTTGCCATTAACAGTCATCTGGTTGTTTTGCAGAAAGTAACATTTCATGCACTCTGCAATCTGATACAGTAATTTCTAAAAACCATTCCATGCAATCTGCACATATGTACAGCTAAAATTCTGAATATTCTTTGACGTAATTTCAGTGCATATAGAATGCTATACTACATGGTTTGTCACATTAATTTTGTTACTAATGTCTGGCTGCAGCAAACATTCGATATCTGAATACATAAGAAACAGTAGCTTTAATTTTTTGTTGTGCGATTCGAATTGTACTAACCGTTTTTCTATTTTGTATACTATACTCGTAACCGAGTGAGGTGGGCCACTATTTAACACAGTTGACTCACATTCATGAGGACGAAAATTAAAATCTGCATTTGACCATCATGATTTAGGTTTCTGGTTATTTCTCTGTATCAGCCCAGGCAAATGCCCGGTGTGTTCCTCTGAAAGGGCGTAGCCTGTTTCCTTAAAACAATATAAGTTTTTGCTCCATCTGTAATGACGTTGTGGTTGACAGGATGTTAAACCGTAATCTTCCTTCCTTCGTCCTTTTTTTGTGCTAGTGACTGGTTTGAATTGTAAACAATGAAGTAAATGCAGGGTTCACTTCTTTTTAGAATGCAAGTAGCATAGTCAGCGTTCAAATACTTCAACTGAACGTTTATGAGCAGTTATACAGCTAAGTGCTAATCTCAAAATATTTTTGATGTAGCAGAAATGGTATATTTTTGTGTTTTGAGAGATTCACATGTTTCTCGTGTTTATGATGTTTCAAGACATAGAATAGAACCACTTTAAACTCCTTTTCTTTGCGTTCTTCTGTCCCTCCTACAACCATCCACTCAGGCTCAGAGTAATGAATACCGTAGAAATTAACAGATACATTTTCCACTGTTGATCTCAAATATTTCAAAATAATTCAGTCCTGTATGATATGAAATATTCACAAAGTTTAATACACGAGAATATGGAACACATTTCCAGATTTGACTTACATCATTATTTTTCTGGGTACAAACCAGCTATAATTGACCATTGGAAGCAATAATCATCATTGTTTGAATCAACATTTACACAGTTGCTTGTCTGCGGTCCCTTTTGGAAATTTTCTGTTCTTCCCACATATAATCCTTTATTTATAATATTGTTATCACAAATTCCCCCCCCCCCCCCACATGAACCATGGACCTTGCCGTTGGTGGGGAGGCTTGCGTGCCTCAGCGATACAGATTGCCGTACCGTAGGTGCAACCACAACGGAGGGGTATCTGTTGAGAGGCCAGACAAATGTGTGGTTCCTGAAGAGAGGCGGCTGCCTTTTCAGTAGTTGCAGGGGCAACAGTCTGGATGATTGACTGATCTGGCCTTGTAACACTAACCAAAACGGCCTTGCTGTGCTGGTACTGCGAACGGCTGAAAGCAAGGGGAAACTACGGCCGCAAGTTTTCCCTAAGGCATGCAGCTTTACTGTATGGTTAAATGATGATGGCGTCCTCTTGGGTAAGATATTCCGGAGGTAAAATAGTCCCCCATTCGGATCTCCGGACGGGGACTACTCTAGAGCACGTCGTCATCAGGAGAAAGAAAACTGGCGTTCTACGGATCGGAGCGTGGAATGTCAGATCCCTTAATCGGGCAGGTAGGTTAGAAAATTTAAAAAGGAAAATGGATAGGTTAAAGTTAGATAAAGTGGGAATTAGTGAAGTTCGGTGGCAGGAGGAACAAGACTTTTGGTCAGGCGAATACAGGGTTATAAATACAAAATCAAATAGAGGTAATGCAGGGGTAGGTTTAATAATGAATAAAAAAATAGGAATGCGGGTAAGCTACTACAAACAGCATAGTGAACGCATTATTGTGGCCAAGATAGACACGAAGCCCACACCTACTACAGTAGTACAAGTTTATATGCCAACTAGCTCTGCAGATGAAGAAATTGAAGAAATGTATAATGAAATAAAAGAAATTATTCAGATAGTGAAAGGAGACGAAAATTTAATAGTAGTAGGTGAATATGGATTGGGGGTAAGAAACGAAAGAGTAAGCCGTCTGATAGAATTATGCACAGAGCACAAGTTAATCAGAGCTAACACTTGGTTCAAGAATCATAAAAGAAGGTTTTATACATGGATGAAGCCTGGAGATACTGACAGGTTTCAAATAGGTTATATAATGGTAATGCAGAGATTTAGGAACTAGGTTTTAAGTTGTAAGATATTTCCAAGGGCTAATGTGGACTCTGACCACAAACTATTGGTTATGAACTGTAGATTAAAACCGAAGAAACTGCAAAAAGATGGGAATTCAAGGAGATGGGACCTGGATAAACTGACTAAACCAGAGGTTGTACAGAGTCTCAGTGAGAGCATAAGGGAACGATTGACAGGAACGGGGGGAAAGAAATACAGTAGAAGAAGAATGGGTAGCTTTGAGGGATGAAATAGTGAAGGCAGCAGAGGATCAAGTAGGTAAAAAAACGAGGGCTAGTAGAAATCCTTAGGTAACAGAAGAAATATTGAATTTAATTGATGAAAGGAGAAAATATAAAGATGCAGTAAATGAAGCAGACAAAAAGGAATACAAACGTCTCAAAAATGAGATCGACAGGAAGATCAAAATGGCTAAGCAGGGATGTCTAGAGGACAAATGTAAGGGTGTAGAGGCTTATATCACTAGGGCTAAGATAGATACTGCCTACAGGAGAAAAGAGAAACACTTGTATGTGATGTGTTGGCAGAAGAGCCAACACCGTGTTGCTAGAGGAGGCCGAAATGCACGCGTTTAAGCTCACGCAGACTGGCGTGAGGTCTGGAACAGTTAAGGGAATTTATAGTAGCAAATAAAGTACGTAGTTGATGTAATACTTAACTTTAATCCATAATTGGTATACATCGCTCTTGACGGTACATGTCTTACAATCTCAATATTAACTGGTAATGGCGCCTTGCTAGGTCGTAGCAAATGACGTAGCTGAAGGCTATGCTAACTATCGTCTCGGCAAATGAGAGCATATTTGTCACTGTAGCATCGCTAGCAAAGTCGGCTGTACAACTGGGGCGAGTGCTAGGAAGTCTCTCTAGACCTGCCGTGTGGCGGCGCTCGTTCTGCAATCGCTGACAGTGGTGACACGCGGGTCCGACGTATACTAACGGACCGCGGCCGATTTAAAGGCTACCACCTAGCAAGTGTGGTGTCTGGCGGTGACACCGCAGTGTGAATATCAAGAGCTCAGATGGAAACCCAGCAAGCGGTGAAGGAAACAAAAGAAAAACCGGAGTAGGTATTAAAATCCATAGAGAAGAAATAAAAACTTTGAGGTTCGCCGATGACATTGTAATTCCGTCAGAGACAGCAAAGGACTTGGAGGAGTAGTTGAACGGAATGGATAGTATCCTGAGAGGACGATATAAGATGAACATCAACAAAAGCAAAACAAGAATAACGGAAGAGAAATTTGTTAGAATCGATTATAGATTTAAGTGTCAAGAAGTCGTTTCTGAAAGTATTTGTATGGAGTGTAGCCAAGTATGGAAGTGAAACATGGACGATAAACAGTTTGGACAAGAATAGAATAGAAGCTTTCGAAATGTGGTGCTACAGAAGAATGCTGAAGATTAGATGGATAAGTCCCATAATTAATGAGGAGGTGTTCAACAGAATTGGGGAGAAGAGGAGTTTGTGGCACAACTTGACTAGAAGAAGGGATAGGTTGGCAGGACATGTACTGAGGCATCAAGGGATCACCAATTTATTATTGGATTGCAGTGTGGAGGGTAAAAAATAGTAGAGGGAGACCAAGAGATGAATACACTACGCGGATTGAGAAGGATGTAGGTTGCAGTAGGTACTGGGAGATGAAGAAGCTTGCACAGGATAGAGTAGTATGGAGAGCTGCGTCAAACCAGTCTCAGGACTGAAGACCACAACAACAACACATCACAAATTTCATGATTTCTCTTAACACCTGCCCGGAATAGAAATTTGGAAAACACAGACATATTCATATACATATCCCTATCTTCACATGACTTGGTCAAAAGGAACTTGCAGACTAGTGAGACATTTATCTTAAGAGGTGAGTGCACCTCTCACATTCAGTTGGTGAAGACTGGGAGACATGGAACAAGGAGGTGTTTGGGATTTTTCAACCCATCATGGTGGCTGTTGGGCCAGTGTGTATTCGATTTTTAAAAGCTGATAATTTACATAATAACATAGCGTTATCCCTATTGTTTGGTACACACTTCTGTCATCCAACTGGCTTGTGCATGTAGTGTAGTAGTCTGCAACTTCTTAATTCTTGAAAGTCGACTCAACTGCTTCATTAGTTCAGACAAAAATGAGTGGCCTCATTTGTTATTGCAGTCTCTGGTATCCCAGACACTAATAATCTGTAATTAATCAATGTCTGAGCTACTGTTCCAACTGGCTTATTTGGCACAGCAGTACTGGATGCAAATCACAAAAATTGTTAAATTATAGTGCACACATACTGACCCCCTGCCAATATCTGTGTAAAGGGACAAATAATGTCCACACTGATCATTTGGAGTTTTCTGTGCATAGAGAACCCTTACAATGGAATCTTTAGACGAAGTAGCTCAGTTTTCTGCATACATAGTACACAGTGTTTATGTAATGCACCACATCTCCACCCACAATTTTCCACACTATGTCATTATGTATCTCACCTGCCTCGATACTCAGCTAACAAAGAATTATGAGCATGCCTCAACATTTCATTGCACAAAGCTGCAAGGATGACTATGCTGACCAGTACTTTTTTTGTTTGTACTCACTTAATACTCCATCGTCAGCACTGAACTGATCTTGCATTCCATGCTGTTGACAATTTTGGTCTGCAGCTAGAGCCTTTCACCACTCATCTACAGACATACCAATATGTTCCTTGACATACATCTTGTGACTTGACCCATCAGCATTACCATGAGTCTCCCCAGGATGATGTATGGCTTCAAAACTAAATTTACTTGTCAGTAAAGCCCACTGAGTTAAGCAGCTATTCAAATCCTTGAGGCCCAGCAGCCATAGCACTGCTGTGTGATATAACTTTAAAATGTCGACTGTACAAATAGCAACAGAAATAAGTGATTCCATAGATCAAACTAAGCATAATTTTCCACTAGCGAGTAATTTTTCTCTGCCTTGTTTTGCGGTCTAGAAGCATAGGCTGCCAGGTACTCTGCTGCATCGATTTCCTGACTCATAACGCATACCAAAGCATGGTTGCATGGATCACATGATAATATAAACTGTTTCTGATAATTCGACAAAGCAAGGACGCTACTCGTGGTCAGTGAACCACATAACTGCACAAAGGATTCCTCCCATTCCACAGTCCATTGAAACTTCATTTCCTTATTCAATAAATGCGTCAAGTTTCTTGCTATTTCTGCAAATTTTGGCAAAAATTTCTTATAATAATTAGCTATCCCAAGATAGGATTATAACTCTTTTTCTGTTATAAGCATTCGGAAGAATTCTCACATGGCTTGTACAAGTTGATGGTCAGTTTATACCACATCCTGGCCAATAATATGGTCCAAATACCGAACTTACTTTAGTACAAAATGACACATTGAACTGACTAAAGACATCATCCAACTATACCATGTGTTTCTGGATGTCCTTGGAAAATATTTCAATGTTTTCGTGGTAGATCAGTCGTTGTTTCAGCTTCAAACCGTGTAGTATCCCATTAAATAGGCACTGGAATGTCATTAGCGCATTCTTAACCCAAATGGCGTTTGTAGGTACTGAAACTGTACACACTGTCATGGGGTGCGCTTCTAACTGATGGTACCTACTTCATGAGTCAATGGTCACAAAATAGTGGCTCTGCCCAAGTTTGTGTTAAGTGTCTGTGATGTTAATCACTGGGCATGCATTAATAACTATTCTTAAAAATGAAACAATTGAAAATCCAGGGTGGAATGGCAACATTATTGGAAAACGGTTGAATTCTATCTGTGATGTTAATCACTGGGCATGCATTAATAACTATTCTTAAAAATGAAACAATTGAAAATCCAGGGTGGAATGGCAACATTATTGGAAAACGGTTGAATTCTACTCACTGTATAAAGGAGATAATGAGTTACAGCCAGGCACAACAAATTTAATAATACCAAATAACTGTTGATTGATTTAAATACTTGTAAAATCAAGATGGAATGGTGCCCCATTGAGCTCTACTGTGCGCTGTTGTAGAGAAACTTTGCATAATGGTTAATCAGGACTTCAAGCCCAATTACGACGTCATCTACATCTACATCTACATGGATACTCTGCAAATCACATTCAAGTGCCTGGCAGAGGGTTCATCGAACCACCTTCACAATTCTCTATTATTCCAATTTCGTATAGCGCGTGGAAAGAATGAACAGTTATAACTTTCTGGACGAGCTCTGATTTCCCTTATTTTATCGTGGTGACCGTTCCTCCCTATGTAGTTCGGTGTCAACAAAATATTTAGCATTTGGAGGAGAAATTGGTGATTGGAATTTCGTGAGAAGATTCCGTCGCAACGAAAAACGCCGTTCCTTTAATGATGTCCATCCCAAATCCCGTATCATTTCTGTGACACTCTCACCCATATTTCGCGATAATACAATACGTGCTGCCTTTCTTTGAACTTTTTCGATGTACTCCGTCAGTCCTACCTGGTAAGGATCCCACACCGCGCAGCAGTATTCTAAAAGAGGACGGACAAGCGTAGTGTAGGCAGTCTCCTTAGTAGGTCTGCTACATTTTCGAAGTGTCCGGCCAACAAAACGCAGTCTTTGATTAGCCTTACCCACAACATTTTCCATGTGTTCGTTCCAATTTAAGTTGTTCGTAATTGTAATACCTAGGTATTTAGTTGAATTTACGGCTATTAGATTAGACTGATTTATCGTGTAACCGAAGTTTAACGAATTCCTTTTAGCACTCATATGGATGACCTCACACTTTTCGTTAGTTTGGGTCAATTACCACTTATCGCACCATTCAGATATCTTTTCAAATTTACGCCTATGCTTGAGAGTACTTCCATGCAAGACCGGACGCCTTTCCCATCATTTGGAAACCCAACACCCACCAAACTGAATGAGTAAACACTGTTCCAGTCCTGACACTCTTGTAAAAGTTTGCACTGAGTGCTGGCAACTGGCGCTCTGGTGGAGATGGAGAGGAGGTGCAGAAGATGAATGCAGCCAGTAGTGGTTCAAATGGTTGAAATGGCTCTGAGCACTATGGGACTTAACTTCTGAGATCATCAGTCACCTAGAACTTAGAACTACTTAAACCTAACTAACCTAAGGACATCACACGCATCCAAGCCCGAGGCAGGATTCGAACCTGCGACCGTAGCGGTCGCGCTGTTCCGGAATGTAGCGTCTAGAACCGCTCGGCTACCCCGGCCGGTGCCAGTAGTGGCATATAAGTTATTGACTTCGAAGTGGGACAGTCATAGTCACAGTGCCCACAGGAGGTGGCAGCAGCAGAGGGTGGAGAACCTCTGGCTGTGTTGGCCTGGCGATGCTGTACTGGAATCTGTGCTGCTCACCAGTGTGGCTTGACAGCAATCTTGCCAACAGTGCATTGTGCTGGGTCAGTGCTGCTTCAGGTTGTGGCGGTCCTACTCTCGTAACTGTGGTCGCAGCGAGCTGGCATGTGGCACCAGTACTAGTTAGCGGTGGCCCGGGGTTACACCCAGGCCAGGTGGGTACATGACAGTGGCTGGCACTGTTGGACCCCACTGGCTCAGAGCAGGGAGGATGTTAGCTCGAGCTTTGACTCATCTTGGCTGCAGTTGGACCCCCAACTTGTAGCCTTGTCGAGATGGTGAGAGGGTACTGACAGCTTTATAATGACAGACAGTACACAGCAGATACCGATTCGAAGCCCATTTATCACAAAATGCCCAGGCCGGCCAGGTTAGCCAGTTTTTATGCATGACAAGGTACATCTACATCTACATGGTCACTCTGCAATTCACACGTAAGTGCCTGGCAGAGAGTTCATCTAACCATTTTCATGCTACTTCTCTACCATTCCACTCTCGAATGGCACATGATAAAAAGGAACACCTAAATCTTCCCGTTCGTGCTCTGACATCTGTTATTTTATTATGATGACCATTTCTCACTTCGTAGGTGGGTGGCAACAAAATATTTCCGCATAGAAAAGCGCCTTTGTTTCAGTGACTGCCAACCCCAACTCGCGTATCATATCAGTGACACTCTCACCCCTATTGTGCGATAACACGACACGGGCTGCCCTTCTTTGCACTTTTTCGATTTCCTCCGTCAATCCTACCTGGTAAGGATCCCACACCGCGCAGAAATGTTCCAGCAGAGGACGGACAAGTGTAATGTAGGCTCTGTCTTTAGTGGTAGATCTTGTCACAGCCAAAGTTACACATGCAGCCTGTAAATCGCTCCTGAAAAAGATTTGGCGTCTCGAAATGCCGGTTACTGGCGCAGCACCGGGGCCGTAGTTGCAGAGTCGTTGGCATGACGTAAATGCTGAGCCAGCGCATGTCAGCGAGCGCCTGGTTTTCAGCTTCGGGCCCTGTCTTCCGCCCAGGTTGCTACAGTATAAACGCATATATCAGAATGTTCTTTGGTGGGACAAAGGAGGTCACGACCGCTATGAAACCTCTTCTTTCCTTCAATACACAACTAGGAGGCGGGTCTCAAACCAGCAATGACCTCCCCGACAGACTCAGAATTTGATACCATTCAGAACGTGTGATGAGGTACCTGAATAAGCAGTGCGCTTCTTGCGATGGCCAGGCATCTACTTTCGACTACTTGTTGGGGCCAGTGTTTCCTCTTGTCACACTCGACTAGTGTGGACCACTTTATTAAGTTGGAGGATAAGTTCGGAGAGTTTTTGTTTTGCGTGTTGGTATTTCAGTTAATATGGGTTTATTTAGTGATGGTCATTTTTAATTGTAGTTAATTATTGCTATTTAACTTTACATACAGTCAGTTCGTCATTTGGAGATAGTGAGTGGCGCTGTGTACGATAGAAAATGGAGTGCCTAGTGCAGTAATGTTCTCTTTGAGTCCAGTAGAGGGTTGACAGCAACGGAGGCAGCCAGAAACTTTTGTGCCGTTTATAGGGACAATGGCAGTGTACAGAGCACGGCAAGAAACTGGTTTTTTCGTTTTAAGGAGAATGACTTTCCACGATCAGGAAGACCTTCGGGGTTTGATGAAGATCGTTTAAACGCATTAATCCACAATGATCCTCGTCACCGGACTCAACAACTGGCAAATGTGATGAACTGTGATAATTTCATCATCGTGCGACATTTGAATGCAGTAGCGAAGGTGCGTAAATCGGGTGAATGTGTACCGCACGCTCTAAGTCCAAATCACAATAATCTGCGGTTGGCCATATGTGCACTTCTGCTTGCACGTTATCAATTGGCTCGTGAACAACACCGACAATTCCGGCCAAGGATAGTTACTGGTGGCAAGATACGGTGTCTTTAGGTTAACATAAGGAAAAGCAAAGAATGACTGAGCGCAAACAAAGCAACTTCCCGTACAAAGACGTGCGCGCATCTACAAGAGATAATGCGTGTTCTTGGTGGAACAGAAACGGTGTTGTGTACTACGAAACGCTTTCCGAGGTGTAACCATCACTTCTAACATTTATTGACAACAACCGAGACGTTTTGCCGACGTAGCCCAAGACCAGCGTCCAGGAAGACTGTGTGAAGTGCGATAACGCCTGCGCGTATTCTGTTAGACTGACAAAAAACACTATACCGGTGTTGTGTTAGAAAAGCATTCTGTACCACTTTATTCATCTGATCTTGCACCCTGATATTTTCGCCTTTCCGCTCTCCATCGAACCACTTTGAAAGAACTTCCTTCCGGATGAAAATACACTGGGGACACGGCTTCACGAGTTCTTTGCCCAAAAACCACGTGATTTCTACAGTCGTGGAATCGAAGAGTTACCCCAGCGTTGGCAGACTGTTGTAAACAGTGATGGAGAATGCATTATTGATGAGTAAAGTCTCTGTTGAGTGTATCTTTTACGCACCAACCCGAACTTCCTTAAAACATACGATCAACGTCTGTTTCAAAGACGGGTGACCGAGCATTAAGGGGGGACGTTGATTTTTTATTTGTTACTACAACTCATGGAGAATAAGTTCCCAAAGTTTATGTTGAAATCGCATCCGAAGTGCCCGAAAATTAATTAAAAGTGTGCCGCGGCCTCCCTGCCACGCCCACGTTTTGAAGCAGCACTTCAATGCCAGCTCAATGAGAGGCTTACGGATTGTATCCTGGATCTTGTCAAGCCCACTTACAGGTTTCTGGCCGATCCTGCACTTCTCAAAAAGTGTGATTATGGAAAAACCCAAAATCCAAATGAGTCTCTAGATACTCTCATATGGAAACGATGCCCTAAAAACACATTTGCATCTGATAAATTGTCAGAATTGCAACTTATGATGCAGTTATTGTATTTAATGATGGGAACGTCGGGAGGATGGAGGTATTAGAAAGAATGGGCTTCAAGATAGGAAATTTTACTCAAGACATCCTGAGAAAAATAGATTTACAGTGCGTCTCTGCAGCTGAAAAGTCAGTTGAAGGGCTGGTAAAGGAAAGAAGACAGACAACAATAAACCAGAACAGAAGCCTTGAAGGGAAAGACGACCCATTGTACAAACATGGTGCCTTCCGAGGAAGTGACATAAGAAAAAAAGTTAGGTTGAACTTTAAATTGCGTTTCCTGAAATGTTTGGTTTTTTAAAGTTTATGTACCTTTTCCTCAGATTCTATGAATGCTAGAATTATTAAATTTTGTACACATATTTCTGTAAGCCTAATAAACATTGTGTCTCAAGAGCAAATTATGGAATTCTGATTTCAAGCTGAGATTTGGGGGCAAAGTGCTTGGAATTTTGCATGAATTTAAAATTGTACTTGTGGAATTCTAATTAAAAAATGTGAAAACTCTCCTATTTGATCTATTCCAAAAACCTCATGACAGAAGCTTACAATATATAAAGAGATGACACAGAGAAATTTTTGTAGAAATCTCTTGAATACTTTCCGAGAAAAAGGACATACATTATTTTTTGAAAATACACTACTGGACAATAAAAATTGCTACACCACGAAGATGACGTGCTACAGATGCTAAATTTAACCGACAGGAAGACGATGATGTGATATGCAAATGATTAGCGTTTCAGAGCATTCACACAAGGTTGGAGCCGGTGGCGAAACCTACAACATGCTGACACGACGAAAGTTTCCAACCGATTTTTCATACACAAACAGCAGTTGACCGGCGTTGCCTGGTGAAACGTTGTGATGCCTCGTGTAAGGAGGAGAAATTTGTACCATCACGTTTCCGACTTTGGTAAAGGTCGGATTGTAGCCTATCGCGACTGCGGTTTATCGTATCGGGACATTGCTGCTAGCGTTGGTCGAGATCCAATGACTGTTACCAGAATATGGAATCGGTGGGTTCAGGAGGGCAATACGGAACTCCATGCTGGATCCCAACGGCCTCGTATCACTAGCAGTCGAGATGACAGGCATCTTATCCACATAGCTGTAACGGATCGTGCAGCCACGTCTCGAGCCCTGAGTCAACAGATGGGGACGTCTGCAAGACAACAGGCATCTGCACGAACAGTTCGACGACGTTTGCTGCAGCATGGACTATCAGCTCGGAGACCATGGCTGCGGTTACCTTTGACGCTGTATCACAGACAGGAGCGCCTGCGATGGTGTACTCAACGACGAACCTGGGTGCACGAATGGGAAAACGTCATTTTTCGGATGAATCCAGGTTCTGTTAACAGCATAATGATGGTCGCATCCGTGTTTGGTGACATCGCGGCGAACGCACATTGGAAGCGTGTATTCGTCATCGCCATGTTGCAGGTCCTGTATGGGCCTTTGTGGATACAGAAAATGTTCGACTGCTGGCCTGGCCAGCACATTCTCCAGATCTCTCACCAACTGAAAACGTGTGGTTAATGGTGGCCGAGCAATTGGCTCGTCACAATACGCCGAAGGCTATGCTAAACTGTCGTCTCGGCAAATGAGAGCGTATGTAGATAGTGAACCATCGCTAGCAAAGTCGGCTGTACAACTGGGGCGAGTGGTAGGGAGTCTCTCTAGACCTGCCGTGTGGCGGCGCTCGGTCTGCAATCGCTGATAGTGGCGACACGAGGGTCCGACGTATACTAACGACCGCGGCCGATTTAAATTCTACTATCTAGCAAGTGTGGTGTCTGGCGGTGACACCACAGTTATCACATGCCAGTTCTAGTATAATATATTTGTCCAATGAATACCCGTTTATGATCTGCATTCCTTCTTCGTGTAGCTATTTTAATGGCCAGTAGTGTAAAACTTCAAATTTCATTTTAAAATAGTTGAATACATATAATCAGAGAATGTTTTATGTAAATGTGTTACTTTCATGTAAAGCGTGGTACAAAATTTCATTGCCATATCTCCAAAACTGTGGATTTGGTGCATTTTAGAAATAGTGTGTGTTTTTCATCAACGTCCCCCCATAAGTACTAAATACCACACTACATCGTGCATACTTATATGTTTATGCCAATTTGAAATCGCTTTCCTGCAAATGTGGATTCGATGTGAGGTAGCCAGCGCGCCACCTCCGCTGGAGACACTCGGCGCGAACCGCTCGGCCGCCGCCTCCCCCGACTGGAGAGCGGCCGCGGCGCAGCCGTGCGGAATGTCGAATGCCTGGCGCGGCAACGCGCCCCACCGCGCATCCGATACCGCCCGCTGCTCGCTGCCTGCTGTGTCTGCTGCCTGCTGCCGCCCATTGACTGGCGGCATCCCGGATTCGCAAAGCTCGCGGCAGTGAATAATGCACAACAGATCTGCATAATCTGCCGGCCGGCATTATCGCAGTTAGCCAGGCATAAATCACTGAAGTAGGAGGGACGGGCTGCGCGCTTATCCAGCACCAGCGGCAGCGCTGCCTCCGTCCGCCCCTTTGTCGTGTCCGCACACTGTCTGTCTTTGGCTGATACTGTAGCGGCAGGGACCTGCTTTCATCGTGCGACATTATCTCTGTCCCACAGTCAGCGATAGTTCGCTGAAAGGGCTCAATGGACACGGATTATTTGTAAGAGGGAATTTCTTACAAAATTATATATACATATAGGGTGCGTCAAAAAAATGTATACACACTTTGAACTGTCATAGACAATTTATTTCCCGTTATACGTTACATATCTGTGAGAAAGTAATGTTATGTTTCTTCAACAGGTGGCAGCAGTGGCAAGGAAGTAACTGCAACGTGGCGGACGTGCGTTTGAGCTTTGAAGCGCGGAAGCAGATAATTAAGTGGTACTGGAAGTTTGAGAATGTAGCTGCGGTTCGAAGACAGTGGAGAAGTGAGTATGGTACAGAACAACCTTCAAGGATAACAATTACACGTCTACGAAACATATTCGAAATTCATGGAACAGTGCGTGATGTGCATAAAGTTCGATCAGGGCGACCTCGTACAGCTACAAGTGATGATCCCACAACTGCAGTCTTGGAACTGTTTCAGCGTTCGCCTCAAAAATCTTCAAGGCAAGCGGCACGTGAGAGTAATGTAAATGGTGGTAGTGCGCGTTCTAAAGGAAGGTAAGTTTCGTGTGTACATTCCGAGGCTGGTGCAATAGCTAAGTGACGACGATCCAGATCGAAGGGTAGAATTTTGTGAATGGGTTCAGGAGATGGTGAGACGTGAACCGGGATTTTTGGGTAGCATAATTTGGTCGGATGAAGCCCAATTCAAACTCAATGGAGCTGTCAATAGGCACTATTGTGGGTACTGGGCTGAAGATAATCCTCACATTACAGTCGAAAAGGCTATGAATTTGCCTGGTGTAAATGTGTGGTGAGGTTTGTCTGCAAGGGGACTTACTGGGCCTTTCCGCTTTGAATGTACTGTTACTGGAGAAAAGTACCTAACCATGCTTGCTGACTCCATATTCCCTACCATTCGTGCATTATACGCTAATGATGAGTTTTATTTCCAACAAGATGGCGCCCCGCCGCACTATCATAGGGACGTACGAGCATACCTGGATCACAATGTGCAAGGCCAGTGGATGAGACGCAGGGGACCAATCGAGTTTCCTGGACGCTCTCCAGACCTCACGCCGCTGGATTTCTTCTTATGAGGCACAGTAAAAGATGATGTGCACAAACGTAAACCACGTAATCTGGACACACTTTGGAATGAGATTCAGGCAGTGTGCGCAGAAATCTCATTGGACACTTTGGTACGATGTACGGAATCAGTGGTGACTCGTACTCAGAAATGTATTGATGCTGATGGCCACCAGTCTGAACATTACTCATATTTCCAAAGTACACTTATTTTTCCAATTGGACTTTAAGCTTTCAATTTCGAGAAATTTAACATTGTAGAACGGGAAATAAATTTTCTATGACCTTTCAAAGTGAGTACATATATATATATATATATATAAGTGTATATATATATATATATATATATATATATATATATATATATATACAGGGTGTTACAAAAAGGTACGGCCAAACTTTCAGGAAACATTCCTCACACCCAAAGAAAGAAAATATGTTATGTGGACATGTGTCCGGAAACGCTTAATTTCCATGTTAGAGCTCATTTTATTACTTCTTTTCAAATCACATTAATCATGGAATAGAAAAACACAGCAACAAAACGTACCAGCGTGACTTCAAACACTTTGTTACAGGAAATGTTCAAAATGTCCTCCGTTAGCGAGGATACATGCATCCACCCTCGGTCGCATGGAATCCCTGAACCGCTGATGCAGCCCTGGAGAATGGTGTATTGTATCACAGCCGTCCACAATACGAGCACAAAGAGGCTCTACATTTGGTACCGGGGTTGCGTAGACAAGAGCTTTCAAATACCCCCATAAATGAAAGTCAAGAGGGTTGAGGTCAGGAGAGCGTGGAGGCCATGGAATTGGTCCGCTTCTACCAATCCGTCGGCCACCGAATCTGTTGTTGAGAAGCGTACGAACACTTCGACTGAAATGGCAGGAGCTCCATCGTGCATGAACCACATGTTGTATAGTACTTCTAAAGGCACATGTTCTAGCAGCACAGGTAGAGTATCCCATATGAAATCATGTTAACGTGCTCCATTGAGCGTAGGTGGAAGAACATGGGGCCCAATCAAGACATCACCAACAATTCCTGCCCAAACGTTCACAGAAAATCTGTGTTGATGACGTGATTGCACAATTGCACAATAATCCATACATCAAATGGGCATCTGCCAACTCCGCATTTGTAAACATTGCACTGACTGCAAAACCACGTTCGTTATGAACACTAACCTGTTGATGCTATGTACTGATGTTCTTGATGCTAGTACTGTAGAGCAATGAGTCGCATGTCAACACAAGCACCGAAGTCAACATTACTTTCCTTCAATTGGGCCAACTGGCGGTGAATCGAGGAAGTACAGTACATACTGACGAAACTAAAATGAGCTCTAACATGGAAATTAAGCGTTTCCGGGCACATGTCCACATAACATCTTTTCTTTATTTGTGTATGAGGAATGTTTGCTGAAAGTTTGGCCGTACCTTTTTGTAACACCCTGTATAAAGCTGGAGAAAATGGAAGCATATTACAATTTTCACAGAATGTAATGATTTCGTTAATTAGCATATAAACAGTAGAATGTGTAACTGAAACGAATGTGCAGCAGAAAAACGTAACCACACAATGCTACTTACATGGACAACAACGCAGTTACACTAGCAGTGTCCATCCACCGCTCTGGAGTCTGAAGATGACTTTTAATAGAGTCGAAACCGGTCACTTTCTCCAATAAAAAAAATATTTTAACGAGATTGCGATCAATACTGTTTTAAATTTTATTTTTAACTAATCGTTGATGTACGCCGCCCCCCCCTCCCCCCCCGCCGTCCCGGAAGTGGTACTGGCTAGCCTGATAACACAATGAAAACATCTCCCTAAAATTTTAGAGACAAAATCGGACATTTCATACGACCTTAAAAATCATACCACTTTCGTGCCATTTTAAGTTAAAATAGAGGGAAAATACGTCGCGAAAGTAGCTGCTCCGCTCATATCTGAATACAGAACACAATCTGCTAAAATTTGGTGCACTGTCATTTGTTTGGCACAAATACTAAACACTGGAAGGTCCTCTCGGAGCAGCAAGTTTCGTGTTTAAGGCGACATATCATTTGCTACTCAACTTCAGTAAAAAAAAAGAAAAAAAAGCTCTACTGATTTCAGATATTGATAAATAAATGCAGAAGAAGTTCCTGAAAGCCTTGGCCTCGAACTTATCAATCTGTGGAAGTGAAATGTAGAACAGCGGAAACTCGGAGAAGAGATAACTGCAATCGTTTGAAATGTGGAATTAAAAAATTTCTGCGAGCAAGTAAAATACTACGCGACTAGATATTAAAAAGAATACGTGAGGTACGGAGTCTGTTGAAAACCCGTACCAGAAGAATAGACATGTTAATGAGGCAGTTGCTGTGATATCCAGGATTCGTGTAATTTTTTACGCTGGGTGGAGCAAAAGGGAGGAAAAACAGCAGGGACCTACAACGAAGAGAGTATCGTATGTAAAACAAATCGCAGAGATGAGAAGAGTGGCATCACAGAGCGCAAGGTGGCGTAAGAGAGCGCAAGACGATACGTCTTTCTGGCCGAAACTGAGAAACGCATTTTTTTAAAAATCATCAGTCTTCTCACTGGTTTGATGCGGCCCGCCATGAATTCCTCTCCTGTGCCAACCTCTTCATCTCAGAGTAGCAATGGCACCCAACGTCCTGAATTATTCTCTGGGCGTATTTCAGTCTCTGCGGTTCTCTACAGTTTTTACCCTCCACAGTTCCGTCTAGTACTATGGAAGTTATTCCCTGATGTCTTAACTGATGTCCTTCCCTGATGTCTTAACTGATGTCCTATCATCATGTCCCTCTTCTTGTTAATGTTTTCCATACATTCCTTTCCCCTCCAATTCTGCGCAGAACCTCCTCATTCCTTACAGTATCAGTCCACACAATTTTCAACATTCGTCTATAGCACTACATCTCGAATGCTTCGACCCTTTTCTGATCCTGTTTTCCCACAGTCTATGTTTCACTGCCATAAAATAAAAAATGTTCAAATGTGTGTGAAATCGTAAGGGACTTAACTGCTAAGGTCATCAGTCCCTAAGCTTACACACTACTTAACCTAAATTATCCTAAGGACAAACACACACACACACCCATGCCCGAGGGAGGACCCGAACCTCCGCCGGGACCAGCCGCACTGTCCATGACTGCAGCGCCTCAGACCGTTCGGCTAATCCCGCGCCGAGCTAAGGCGAAATGGCGGCATGAAAAACGTGAATGATTTAAAAAGAGACAATTGTCGGCGGACTGACTCAGCATATAGAAAAGTCAAAGTAATGTTCGGTGAAACTAAAAGTGACAGTGGTAACATTAAGATTGTAATGTTAAATTCAACCAGAGAGAGCAGATAGGTGAAAAGAGTATATTAAAGGCATCTATGAGAGTTAAGACTTACCTGACGTGATAGAAGAGATAGAGCATCCAGTATTAGAATCAGAGTTTAAAAGAGCACTGGAAGTATTTAGATCAAATAAGGCAAAAGGTATATATAATATTCCATCAGAATTTCTAAAAACATTGGGGGAAATGGCAACAAAACGTCTGATCACGTTGGTGTGAGGAATGTGTGAGTCTGCCGTTATGCCATCTGACTTTCGAAGAAATATCTTAACAGCTCATTCATCCAAGTTGTCGACAAGAATAATATACAAAAGAATGGAGAAGACAACTGAAGATCTGTTAGATGACGATCAGCTTGGCTTTAGGATGTTGCGGTAGATAGTGGCAGAAAAACTAAAAAAATAAAGACACGTTAATAGGATTCGTCGATCTGGGAAAAGCATTCGACAATGTAAAATGGTGCAAGATGTTCGAAATTCTGAGGAAAATCGGGATAAGCTATAGGGAGATACGGATAATATACAACATGCACAATAGCCAAGTTTGAGTAATAGGAGCGGAAGACTAAGATCAGGTGCTCCGATTAAATTGGATGTAAGACAAGGATGTAGTCTTTCGCCCCTACTGTTCAATCTATACATCGAAGAAGCAATGATGAAAATAAAATATAAGTTCAAGAGTGGCAAAAGAATTCGAGGTGAAAGGATTTCCATCATTCGCTGATGACACTGCTTTGCTCAATGAAAGTGAAGAACAATTACACGATCTTCTGAAAGGAATGAACACTCTAAAGAATAAAGAATATGGACTGAGAGTAAATCAAGACGAGAGTAATGAGAAGTAGCTGAAGTGAGAACAGCGAGATACCTAACTTCGGGGCTGATGGTCACGAAGTAGGTGAAATTAAGGAACTCTGCTACCTAGACAGCAAAATAACCCCATGACGGACGGAGCAAGGAGGACATCAAAAGCAAGCTAGCACTGGCAAAAAGGGCATTCCTGGCCAAGAGAAGTCTGGTAGCATCAAACATGGGCTTAATCTGAGGAAGAAATTTCTGAGAAGGAAGGCTTACAAAACCGTGAAACAGAATAAACGTAAAGCATTTTATCTTAATGATAAATAAAACAAAAATAAAAGCGTTCTTGATATGAATAAAAAAGATAACTACTCGCAGTGATCTACATTTCGAAAAAAGAAAGATAAAGGGGTTAATCATACAGTTAACCATACAGTTTCATTATCACCTCGAAAAGCTAATACTACGTACTTCCACTTTGCTTGCAGGTATATATCTGCAGTTCTGGCACACACTAAAATTACCTCTCTACAACCCTCTACAATATGTGAGGGTGTTGTACCTAGAAGACAGTATACGCAGTACCGCACGTCGTTTTTTTGTGGTCGGTACTTCAGTCTAGGGTCCAATTTTAGAATCATATGAAGAAATGCTAGCTAGAGACCGCCATAAGCAATTGTCCGGCATTTTCTACAGTTTAGATTATTGTTAGAGCCGAGGTTATTTTTTACGCAGCATTTCTATATAGTATGTTAAAGATGTTTGGAGTGATTTGTAAATTCTTGAGGTACGTAATTTTATAGTAAGTAACAGAACATATATTTTAGCACTATTTATGTAACATGTGGACAACCTTACTCCGTCAGTCGTGCACCATCTTATACCTTAAAACAGAAGGAGGACTTTTCTCATGAAGCATGTAATACTTGCAAACGAACTGATTTTCCTCAATGTATCAACAATTTTACCTGAATTGAAAATGGAAATTTGTGTTAATTTCCAATAGCTTACATTGCGAAATGTATTTAACTTGTAACTAGTTTTCGATAATATTGCTGCTTAATTTGACTTTACTTAGTGTTTTCTGGTGTGTTGGAGAGTAATAATGTAAGTGGTAGACTATCAAATAAAGTATTAACAAGATTTTCTCGACTGCAATGCTTTTAAATTTCAGCCGAATGCTTGTTCCTAGGTACACGACTATGTTTGACTTTTCACGTTAGGAAAAACGTTAATTTTTCGGAGTAATTTTAGTAAAACTCTGAACGACATGGAAATGGAATGTCATCATTTACAAATGGAATAAGAAAATACGTTCGACTTCTATTTCAGGACTGACCAGAGTCAAATGTCTGAAGAGTTATCCAACGAACAATACTCACCTTTCCATAGCACGCCGCTGGGGGAGTAAAGGGGAGAATGGCGACAGTTTCGTACGTAGAACAACATAAGCATGCGCAATGCTAGAAGGAAATACTAACAGGTGAAGAAAATTTACTCCGGAAACTGAAATCTGCTCGTGTCAAATACTGAGAAAAAATCAGGTGCTGGAACGATCGCACGTAGGGGGTGCAATACGAAAAAACGAAATAATAGAAAGTCTAATGACAAAAACTATCAGAAAAAGAGGCAGGTTACTCAGAAAAGCACTATGCTGTTCAGGAGTAATTGAGTGTTGATAGGAGTAGCTGGTTGGACTCGTTCCAGCAGACAGGCAAGCAGAATGAATATTGTGTTGCTTTCTCGTAATTGAAATAGTGCGTCACTTGACGGCGTACAGCGTCTGCCACTGTTCGCTGTTCGCTCCATGACTCTTTAATGCTGTGGTTCCCACGGTGAGGTAACTTACTCCCTGGTGAGTAAAATGAGATTCTGGGAATATCAAAACAAAACCTTTTATATTTTTTTATCCTCTTTATGTCTATCCAATTTAATATCCTGTGTGATGACAATCTCCCTCATGTCTCCTTCCGTTTTGCAATATTCCGCGGTTCTTAGCTTACGTTGAGAGGTAAAGTTGAGTGTTATTTTGATTGATCTAGAGTGTTTCATTCGTACAGTGTGGATATACAGTTTCAGTATAATCAAAGTGTCGGAGATATTTTCAGCATATTGATAAAACTCGTGGAATTAAGTCTTCGTCCCTACTCCATCGGCTTTAATTGGACGCATACTTTTTTATGAGTTTGCTTTCTTTTTTTTTTAATTAATTCTATACCTCCTGTTATCAAAGTTACTATTACGTATAATGCTTCAGGCTTTATTACCGCGGCGAGTTTTACATTCCGAGATTTTTTTTGTTATATTACTTCCTCAATTTAATCCTAATACCTGAATGATTTCTTCTAAGTTCACCATACCGAGGAGCCCTTTCCGCGTATTTCTGATCAACGTATGAGATTTGGATCCAGATTTGGCTGCAGTATCTTGGTGATTCTTAAATGAATGGGTCACTTCTTACTTGTCGTCCCTACTTCTTACTTATCTGTTTTACCTGACTCCTCTTGAGTTAGCACACATTTCCTTTATTTAACAACGTCTGCCACTCAACAATCCATGTATTAGTCACAACAGTGTCAAGATTCTGAGAGAATGTTTTGACGTCTATTTTCTAAATTCCAGAATTTATCCCATCCTCCCGCGAGCCTTGTTATTTTACAGTTCACGTGTTGTTCGTTCTACATACCGAATTGAGTCTGCGCTTGATTCTAGTTTTACAAACAAGAATTTTTTACCAGAGGATCGCAGTTTACAATTTCCTTTATTCCTTCTTTCGAGTCCTCCGTCAGGAGGTTAAAGGCAGAATGTTCTGTAGAAAGTCAGCTTTTTAAACCTGTCGATATCTTGTTTGTTTTCCGTAAGTCAGTTTTTTCAAGGAAAATATAATGATTTTTGACATTTACACGTAGGTTTAGGTGGTTCTTCCCCGTTTTCAGTTCTTTAGCTTTATTGAAGCATCATTCCACCATTCATATCTTTTACGTCGGTATATGTCAGTACTGAGGAAAGCTTCCGAAAGTGTATCCTTAAACTCTATCCAGTCGGAAGGATTAAGTGTGAAAATATTGCCAGATGTTGATTACATACTCTGGATCAGTTAGCCTATTTCTGCTTATTACATGTTTTGATCTGCATTGAAACTATAATTTGACTGAAAACAGAGAGTAGGAAGTATCGGCAACTTATTTTGCGACTTCCACTTTCATATTTTCTTTCGAGTCTTTCTTCAGGTAGCCACATGGTCTACTTGTAATTCCTCTGAATAACAGTTAATGGTCACCGCATCCTTTTTAGTATGGATGTGCCAGATAATGGTATGATAAATTTTGATTGAAGGTTTCATAGAACCTAATTATTCTCTCTCCACTTTTTTTCTGTTGCGAGCAGGGTTGAATCAGCAGTGGTTTTGAAGTTCTTCTCTTTGCCAATCTCCGAAATTTTGCATGAAAATGATGAGATTCAATTTTAGCAGTAGGATGGCGTAGTAGTTCCCAGAACTCCTTTAGTTTTTGAGGGTCTTCTTGAGTGTTCTTATCTATTGATGCATGGACAATGAAGTCACTGTAAAAAGAGATTTAATTACACAACTGGCGTTGTGGACGGTGCAAAGCCACACTACAAAAAGCACAAATTAAAAAGAATGAAAATGAAATAGAAAAGAGCTCTGGTGCATTTCATATGGTAATAACATTAATTAAGCTTTTCTACTAAAGCAAATACTAAAGCTACCGGGTAAATTGGTCATTAACACGACCTCTAGCATACTGTGCACAGGCAGACAAAGTGTTATGCAGCACTTTGTTGAAAACTAGGCTGGTATGGAAGGCATCCTCATTGTGAATGTAATTCATTGGTTGCATTCCTTGTATAGATATTCCCCGTTTCCTGCGAGTTTAGTCTCTGAAGTGCTATATAAGATGTGTGTACTCATGTAGCCCCACATTCGTACCATGTCCGAATTTATGTGCAACAGCGAGGTTTAAACTTTTACGGGTAGTCATTGCACTTCATGACAACCTCTGGTGTGCCTCATATCTTATGTCCAAATCGTTTAGCAGTAGTATAGTGGGTTTCTCAGCATACTTTTGATGTCAAATTGATATACAAATTAATTATATTGATCAATTAATATCCCACACCCCCACCCCCGAGCACGCCCTGCCCGCTCCCGCCCACCCCAACCCCTGGAGGACGTCACAAGTTTTCTCAGATGCACGTTGCCCCATCCTCTCCTCCCCCTTCCCCCACCCCACGTACCCACAGCCTCTCCCACACACATACCCTGTTGGTGGTAATTTCGAATTTTTGCGCGAATTTCATTCTCCCAGGGCTGTGCTGACATCCCACCTCACCCACCACCCAGGTATTGAGGGGAAATTAAAATTGGCAGTACTCTTTCCGAGACTCGTACCCTGGTCCTCCTGAGCGGAAAGCTCAAGTGTACCCCCCTAACACAATTAAACCACCAGAGACGTTTGGAACTGACGAGAAATTAAAAATGGCAGTGCCTTTTCTGGGACTCAAACCCTGATTATGCTGGTTGGAAAGCCTACGTGTACCCTGTAATACATGGAAATTGTCCAGATGCAAGAGAGGAAGATTAGGATAGTTTATTTACTTTGGTCAGGTAACTGACGCCAAGATCGATCATAATTACGTAATTAATCACAAAGTTCGGTCGTAATTACATAACTATATGTATGGTGCTACACAAGGACGGCATAAAAGCGCAATACAGCACAAAAACTGACGATACCATACAATTGGTGTTATCCTGCTGCGAAAAAGTTCAGCGATACCACTCGAAACCAGCGGCAGACACACTCAAAATTTACCCTACACCTACAAGCTGGCGAGTAAAAGGCGGGGGTATAAGGTACTAACTTTGTTCTTTTTGGTGGGAAATATGTTCAACTGGCGAGATGCTGGTGTTGGACAGAGAGGAGTTGAAGATGGGTATTACCTGTAAGCATACAGTATCTACCGCTGTTTGACGTCAGAGGTCGCTACAGATGCCTCCTCAAAAACCATCCTGCAGCCCAGGTAATCGAAGCCAATACACGCTACCACAACTAACGGAAAAAAATGCTTCACAGTTCTAATTACACTTCGAAACTGTCGTGAAAAAATTAATACTCATAATGAACGGGTCATTATGTAGCACATGTACTGGGCGAAAATCGTCCTTAAAGACTGCAGAGTGCACTAGAAGCACACCCGTTACGCCACTTGCAATATGCGGCACGTCTTCAGACATCGGTCCAAGAATAGTCCAGACGGCTTGCAAAACTCAGCTTCCCATCATCCGGCGGTCGCCTTAACGTGACACTCCTACGCCAACACAGTAGTGTGTATAGTTAACTAAACAATAGGAGATTAAAAAGCACGACCGCCTCAAGTGCAACTTATTCGTCTAAAATACGCTCCCCCCCCCCCCCCCCCCTCTCCGGGCAGAGAGCGGCTAAGTCTGGCGACAGTTACAGTAGACACGCCACCCTCCCCCCTTCCCCACGCCTGTAGCAAATTTCTATAATAAAGCATTTACTTAAAAAATCAAAACACATTTGCGATCATGATAAATGTTCTCTTTCTACGAAAATAGGTAAAGTCCATTTTCTTTTAGTTTTATGAGCGAAATCGGTATAGTTTTTACGTTCGACTGCAGCCACGTCTCATTTTTTGTGACGTGTAGCGAAATGTACCGCCACCAACCACAAATGATCAGCAGAGACAGGCTACCCTGCTTAAAATCAGGAAAAAGAGAAAACTTCGTCTATTTTGATGCGAGAACTACCGATCAACGCAGAAATTCCTAGTTATTTCGAAACCGTCATCAGAGTAAAGAAAAAGTGAGATTTTAAACTCCAAAGAAAAAAATCTATAGTAAGCAATTTATTCCAGCTTTTTGAACAAATTACACGACCTGAGAGCGTCTCTCGCGTTCAGTGTCTGCAAATAAACTCTCAGCACGAGTGTATTACAAACACTTCGGACAATCTTTCTCGCCATCGGCATACATCTCAGAGGAAAAAATCATTTAACGTTTGACAACAAGAAGTTATAATTCAAGAGAACGCAACTGTTTTGTACACTATAACAGGTACCCTTTTACCAATACGATGCTATATCATACTAGCGTTTACGAAACAAATCGTGAGCGCCTATCTCGCCCTGTGTAGGTGGGAGATTGACATTTCATTAAAAGATATCACCGAAACGAAAAAAAAAAAAAAATGCTTTACGAGAATCTTTCCGTGGTGCCCTGGCCATCTCTTCCAACCATTGACATTGACATCAATTTGATAGTCTAATTAATTAAATTGATCATGAGACTCACTTTGTATGGCGAGTAATATTTTTCTCAGCAGTCGGATTACACTCGCCAAGTAGTACAACTGGGAATCCATGGAGGGGACACGATGTTCTTTCGAGGAACACTATTGAGAAATGACATCTGAATCTGAGCACAGAGGATTTCTAGACACACACACACACACACACACACACACACACACACAGTCGCTGATAGTGTTATGCTTTCAGGGTGTCCGAGATGCTGTCTGTAATTTTGAATCAAGCCTATCCATTCAACCACATACTTACATTGGATCCTGTAAAGACGTCTCTTAATGATTACAGCCACTAGTGAATCGTATTCGTGCCACTCTCGTATCTCGAAACGAGTCATCTTTCTTTCCGAACCTATCTGTTAAGGATCCCATACAACAAGAACTGCAGCGCTGTTGTAGACAGTCCCTCGGCATCTCGTAACTGCTCCTAAGTCTCTGCCCCGCACTCCCTGCAGCTTAGTCGATGTGATCGTCCCAATTTAAGTCTGATCTGTTCGGAAGTCGGAGAGCACTATACCTAAGACCTTGTGCATCCTGTGGGGAAATAGGACGAGCTGAGTTAATGCGACAGGAGTGCATTTTGACCACTCGGTAGAAATGGGATCATGGTGTCTGACAACTGTGTACAGTGTGTAAGGCCAGCGCCCAACGAAGCTTTCCCCTGCAACACGACTTAGTAGAAGGGATAGTACGAGCAGTTACGGTGGTGTTTCTTGTTGGGAAAATTAGCAAGACTACACATGAAACATGGCATGGAGGACGGACGAAGATTTTGTGACACATCATCAAACTACATACAGGTAGTCCGAAGGAGATCTGTGTCTCTCAATGTCCATTCATGTCTATCACCCAAACATATGTGGCGATTCTACTAAATACACAGCTATTGGTTCATTGGAGCAGATGGTTCGTGATAAAAGTCACTTCCTCAGATGGGTATAAAGTTTCATCACCTGTAGGATCATCATATCCAACAGACTATCAGTCACGGGAGGGGGTTCCTATAATGCTCCTTCATAAGCTGTTTAATACATTGGTATCTTTTTCGGTTGCAGCACACCCAATCAGTGTACACCGCCGTACACTTTGTTTTTCCTACCATGAGTTAGAGACCGTGTCAGCTGGTGCTAAACTGACATTAACACGTTGCGATCCTCTGGCTCTCACAAAATTCTGAATACCGCATGGTATAAACTATACAGATACCACAAGACAGGCTGATAGAAATAAAACACAGGTGTGGTGTTTCTCATTGACAAAATATGGAAGACATTCAACATATGCTGGAACAGTTTGCGACGTTGTAGAGCGCTTCCAACAGCTATTTGAAGGTGATTACCTCTACAGTTAATCTCATCTTCCCATCGACAGGGTAGCGGATGTCTCGATGCTCTATCTTAAAAAACATTGTTCCTTCATTTTGCAGTCTGTTCCGGTGTTGACCATCACCGGATGCTGTTCACAATGCGCATGAGGTAGTACAAGTAGAAAGTGGTACTTTTATCTTATTGACAAAAATAAATAAATAAATAAAATAAAATAAAATAAAAACATTAGTAGGGTATTGCAGGATATGGAAATAGGAAGAGTATGTAGCAATGAGGAACGCCTCCAAACAACTGTATTAAGCTGATGACCTCTACATTTAATCCCACGTTCCGTAGCAACAAGTAGCACTGTTCGTGGTAGTCAACAGCGCAACCAGCGGATGGTTGGGATTTGAAAGACGCTATTGATATGGAGTAATGTACTGTAATACACACCGTAGTTGATAGCGAGATCAATTTTAGAAATTTTACCCAGACTTCAGAGAGAGCAATATCCACCACATTCTGGAACCTTGAGAGCGTGCTGAGTTAATGCTATAGGAGCGTGTTTTGACCACTCGGTGGAACTGGGAACATGTTGTCGTAGCTCCACCACCCGTGTACGATGTGTAAGGTCAGCGTCAAATGAAGCCTGCTCCTGCAACACGACGACAGTACGAACAGTTACGGTAGTGTTTCTTACTGGGAAAACTAGGAACACTCAACATCGAAGCAGATGTGCGTCCCTCGGGATCCATTCACATCTGTCACCCAAACATTCTATCATGGTTATTCTGTACCATCCAGCAGAGGAATATTACTAACTATAAAAGCTCCGTTAATTTCATCCGATAGAGTTTTACTGCATCTCTCTCTTCTGATATATCGAACACGAATGCCGTCTACGTGCCGGCATCGAGAATATGCAACGTTCCTATTAAATATACAGGTACTTATTCATTGGAGCAGGTGGCCAGTGATCGACGTCGCTTGCACAGACCAGTGTAAAGTTTCATCGCCTGTACTGTATGACAATCTTCTCCCGCATGTTATCAGTCGCAGGAGAGGGACCCTGTTTCATTGTTTGATACACCGCTTGTTCTGCTGTAACACGCTTTGTACACTGCCATACATCTTTTTTCCGCCACGACTTGGACATTTGTATCAGATTCTAAACTGACATTAACACGTTTAGTCCATTGACTCCCTCCAGGAAACTGAACATCGCACAGTGTAAATCACATTATGTGGTAATCAACAATGTGTCTGGACTGTTGGGATGAAAAAGACACCTTCGATGTAATGTAATAATAAGCATCATAGTTTACAGTGCGATCTATTTGAGCAATTTTATCGTAATTTCAACATCGACCAAGGACGTGGCACATGCTTACCAGTTTCTGTATCATAGCTAAACAACCCCTCCACTACTTTTCGAGTACCATCGCGTATGTAAGTAGATGACTGTGCGGTATGTTCATTCATTGTTAATTCTCGAACATGTACACCAAAGTATACCAGACAGCGACATACATATATCTAGCACTTCGTTCACAGCTCGTAACTTACGATATTTCTGTATGTGTATGGAAGTCACAGGGCATTCTCGCATTCTTAGGATAAAGTTAGAGACCGAAAGATCTCCTCACATTGTCTTTGACCAACGCCCTTCCACTGACCAGAAGTAGACCGCTACATTCCACATTGTGTGCAGGAACAGTGCGAACTGAAGCTGTAACTGATGTCCCACACCTATCCAAGAGCACAAGATTTCTCCAGAAGCGCGAATGTCGAGGACGTTAGCACCCCTTATCGGTGTAGATATGAAATTGTTGTGATGATTTAACAGACAGTTAAGAACAAGGAACGGGTGGTTTTTCTGCATGATGGAGTCCAGACGGACAGAGTTTTACGTAAATCAACTGTGCTAGCAATTCTAAACTATTGTTCTAGTGCCCAGGGTCATTACCAAGAAGGTATTGGTAAGAGAGAACATAAACACATGCACTCCCAAGGCTACAATGTTCTGCACTTAAAACATGCTATAATGTTAGATAGTTGTGGTTTCCGAGCTATTATTCGTATGGAATTCAACGCTGTTACTATCCCCACGTAAGAAATATATTTTCAGCGCATGACATACATTCTCCTTGCAAGTTTCTCTTCGTTAAACTATGGTGATAGACTGTAAAATAAAAAACTACTTCCTTAAAACATACACTCCTGGAAATGGAAAAAAGAACACATTGACACCGGTGTGTCAGACCCACCATACTTGCTCCGGACACTGCGAGAGGGCTGTACAAGCAATGATCACACGCACGGCACAGCGGACACATCAGGAACCGCGGTGTTGGCCGTCGAATGGCGCTAGCTGCGCAGCATTTGTGCACCGCCGCCGTCAGTGTCAGCCAGTTTGCCGTGGCATACGGAGCTCCATCGCAGTCTTTAACACTGGTAGCATGCCGCGACAGCGTGTACGTGAACCGTATGTGCAGTTGACGGACTTTGAGCGAGGGCGTATAGTGGGCATGCGGGAGGCCGGGTGGACGTACCGCCGAATTGCTCAACACGTGGGGCGTGAGGTCTCCACAGTACATCGATGTTGTCGCCAGTGGTCGGCGGAAGGTGCACGTGCCCGTCGACCTGGGACCGGACCACAGCGACGCACGGATGCACGCCAAGACCGTAGGATCCTACGCAGTGCCGTAGGGGACCGCAACGCCACTTCCCAGCAAATTAGGGACACTGTTGCTCCTGGGGTATCGGCGAGGACCATTCGCAACCGTCTCCATGAAGCTGGGCTACGGTCCCGCACACCGTTAGGCCGTCTTCCGCTCACGCCCCAACATCGTGCAGCCCGCCTCCAGTGGTGTCGCGACAGGCGTGAATGGAGGGACGAATGGAGACGTGTCGTCTTCAGCGATGAGAGTCGCTTCTGCCTTGGTGCCAATGATGGTCGTATGCGTGTTTGGCGCCGTGCAGGTGAGCGCCACAATCAGGACTGCACACGACCGAGGCACACAGGGCCAACACCCGGCATCATGGTGTGGGGAGCGATCTCCTACACTGGCCGTACACCACTGGTGATCGTCGAGGGGACACTGAATAGTGCACGGTACATCCAAACCGTCATCGAACCCATCGTTCTACCATTCCTAGACCGGCAAGGGAACTTGCTGTTCCAACAGGACAATGCACGTCCGCATGTATCCCGTGCCACCCAACGTGCTCTAGAAGGTGTAAGTCAACTACCCTGGCCAGTAAGATCTCCGGATCTGTCCCCCATTGAGCATGTTTGGGACTGGATGAAGCGTCGTCTCACGCGGTCTGCACGTCCAGCACGAACGCTGGTCCAACTGAGGCGCCAGGTGGAAATGGGATGGCAAGCCGTTCCACAGGACTACATCCAGCATCTCTACGATCGTCTCCATGGGAGAATAGCAGCCTGCATTGCTGCGAAAGGTGGATATACACTGTACTAGTGCCGACATTGTGCATGCTCTGTTGCCTGTGTCTATGTGCCTGTGGTTCTGTCAGTGTGATCATGTGATGTATCTGACCCCAGGAATGTGTCAATAAAGTTTCCCCTTCCTGGGACAATGAATTCACGGTGTTCTTATTTCAATTTCCAGGAGTGTAGATTCCTTGTGATACAAGTACAGTATTGCTTTCCAGATGTGTATAGCCCCCACTATTCACATCCGATCACGGTTCAGAAATTACACTATTCCCGCATCGGTCCTATATAAACTGATAGTTAGTAACGGGAATGCCTCTTACAAAGAAAGAGACAAACGCATAGCAGCGGTGTTTGACATGTCAAATTACACATTATTCCGCCACTGACTCCGTAAAGAGGACATTTGTCAAGCAGATGTGTACACGGAGATTATAGTACCTCACAGACACCTGTCACTAACTTAGAATCGCCGTAGTTATGAAACTGAGGTCTCGATTTTATGCCCAAAATGCGGCAGGGGAATGGAGTACGTCGTGTAAATCTTCGTTCGTCTAGAGGAATGTGTCGAAATAGGATGGAAGTCCTCCGATGACCGAGAGGTTTGCTGTTAACGATCGCAAGCATACAGTGCTCTACGTTGCACACAGAACACGCAGGTATGTGCGAGTCGAACGCATGTTATGTCACTCAACTGATGTATCCCGACAGAGCAACGAGAAGAAAATGGTCAAATGACATGCAGCAACATGTTACTCTCTCTAGAATGCATCATCAGTCTACCACTAAAGCCTTCCTCGTTACAGCTCCCTATCACTCCATCCACTCGCTGTCTTCCTTTAATGCACATGCAAGTAAGTTTGGAGGCAGATGGTTCTCTTTTTCCAGGAAAGCATCGAAGACAGCAGTCAACTCGCGCGTGTCACTATTACCTCAATAGGCATACAGTAAAATGTTTCCTCGACGAAAAATAAAATATTGTTTCCCTGGTTCCCGGTGCGTCCATCTCGCTGTTTTCCCGTATTCCTCTTGCTGTCGTATGCTCGTTCCCATGTACAATAACTGATCTGCACCAATCAGAAGACATGCAAGTACTTCCTCAATTTCCCCGCTTTTTGGCGTATTTTCCCTCAATTATACGTACTTTTCTCAATTCTATCAACTTTTTTATGTCACTTCTACCCATGCGATCATGACATAGCCTCTCGTTCCGTGTTCCAAAACTGCTTGTAAATGCGGTACAGCTGCTAACACCTAGCGAAAATGCACCTTTTTTCTGATCTGGAGTCGTAGTATAGCACTGTGGTCGATTGCATCCAGTCGCCTGGGGGCGTAGCGCCGTATAACGATCCTGCCTTGGAGGCGGTTAAGTGGGAGACGTGTCTCAGAGCTGGATAGTGACAGATGGTGATGCGAGACTGGACGCGCACGTAGTTTATGTATCAACCGATAGAGGACAATATTGGATAGGGGGACTGTGATTTTAGTTTAGATTGTGCCCACTAGAGTGCGCTAAAGTAATAGAATGTTTTTCATAAACAGTTCTAGTATTTTAATAAAGTGTTATTATGTCTTTTTGTGTACATAAAATGTTATAAATGTGTTTTAGCAGTATTAATGATGCGTGAGTGTGATTTAAGGTTAATATAAAAGTAATTGTTTAACGAGTTACGTAGTAGGATTTAATGTGGGAACATTTCAAACAAGTATGGATATGGACAAAGGGGATTTTTGTAGAATAGATTTGTAAAGTAAGTTTATGGTAAAAGGAAAACTTAATTCAGGTATAAATAACAATAGCAAATAACTTTATGAATAAGCAAAACATCAGCATATTAGATAATTTCGTCGGTAAAAAGTGCAGTCGTTAGGTTTATTATTTTGCGATTGATTATTGATGAAAAGCGCGGATTGACGCGGGAGAATGTTGTTTTGCTATTAGCTGTTGAGTAAACTTACCAATGGTAAAGCAATATTCTTCGCGCGCCTTTCTCTGCTGGTAGAGTATTCTAGACAGGAGTCGGAGCCTAGCCATGAAACAGTTCGGACGTGTGTAGCTATAGTTCCGATGGAAATGATAAGTGCCGGATCTAGCAGTGTTTCATACATCAAAAGTGTTGTAAAGTGACGGCATAATTATTCTGATGGTTGTGTAGAAAGCTCGGAATTTTTAAGTGAATTTTGTGACGAGAAAAGACATATACTCCGCGTGGCGTATTGATAAAGTCGGTGGCTAAAAACTGTGACTGCATTTGGTACCGACAGACTTAATATTTGGCGAGCATTATCAATCAAAAACAATCATTATTTTTGTAGCTATTACGTTTTCGGGAAATGCAACACCATAAACTTGCTAACGTGAGTAAAAGGGATTGTGAGTGACTGTGTTAAGACTAGCACGGGCTTGGCAGTGATACTTGTTCACCTAAGTTTCAGAATATATTAACTGAGGACAACATTTCCAACCTTTCATTTAATGACAAAACTTTCTCCCGAAATGCAGATTAGTGACTTTAATTGGAGCCTGGTTCATGTCGAAGTACAGTAGGTTTCACTCGGCGTTCCTACTGATGATCCGCTGAGACAATGTCACAGGTAGGTACAGGTTCGTCGTAAAGGGACGGAAAGAACTGCGCCGGCGCAGCCTCCTCCCACATATTTAACATTTGCAGTATGTTTGCTCTGTTTTCTGTACGTCTGTGTGTGTGCTTGTATCGCCGATGGCTCCCAGACATACAGAAAACAGAGCAAACGTGCTGCAACTGTAGAATACGCGGTTGGAGGTGACAGGTTGCATTCGAGCACAATGCTATGCTATGTCGCATGACCGGAAAAATAGTGCGTTTGCGCCTAGTACTGGCAGCTGTGATACATTTACAAGCAAATTTGGAACACGAAACGAGATGTTATTTCATGATTGTATGGGTAGAAGTGACACAAAAAAATCTATAGAATTGCGAAAAATACGTATAATTGAGGGAAAATAAGCAAAAAAGTGGGGAAATCGAGCAAGTACTTTCATGTCTTCTGATTAGTGCACAACAACTCATGTACATGGAACGACATACGACAGCAAGAGGAATGTGGGGAAAACGGCGAGATGGGAGCACTGGGAACGGGGTGAGCCGCGCATGGCTCACTTTCCCGCCATCATGTATTTTACACCCTGTTTTTAACGTACTTTCACCTCACTACGTTAATTTAATTTACTACTATCACTGAGTTGCTGCTCTGCCTGACCGGCACCGGCGCTAGCATCACGTATCGATACATCCCCTCTCGTAGTATCTTTTACTTCCCGGCCATTGTCTGTCGTAAGGCAGTTCGGGTCGCGAGTTCGGGCGGCCCGTCAGTTGGAGCGCGTCTGGAGCGCAGTGTGGACCTGCCAGTGATTTCATGTGATGACGAGGGCAGATGTCCATTGACTTGCAGAAACGGGTTTCAGAATTCCGAGTTGTTCCAATCTATTGTATTCAGAAACAACTTCATTGTGAGTGGAGTGAGGTACTGACGAATACGGTAAACCTTAGGTTTTGTATTATCCTTGAGCATAATACATTAATGGCCGTTAAAATTGCTGCACCAAGAAGAAATGCAGATGATAAATGAGCATTCATTGGACACATATATTATACTAGAACTGACATGTGATTAAATTTTCACGCAATTTGGTTTCATAGACCCTGAGAAATCAGTACGCCTGGGCATTAAGTCAAACAGAGCTTGCATGGCGTGTACAGGTACAGCTGCCCATGCAGCTTCACCACGACACCACAGTTCATCAAGAGTAGTGACTGGCGTATTGTGACGAGCCAGTTGCCCGGCCACCATTGACCAGACGTTTTCAATTGGTAAGAGATCTGGAGAATGTGCTGCCCAGGGTAGCAGTCGAACGTTTTCTGTATCCAGAAACGCCCGTACAGAACCTGCAACATGCGGTCGTGCATTATCCTGCTCAAATGTAGGGTTTCGCAGGGATCGAATGAAGGGTAGAGACACGGGTCGTAACACATCTGAGATGCAACGTCCACTGTTCAAAGTGCCGTCAATGCGAACAAGAGGTGACCGAGACGTGTAACCAATGGCACCCCATACCATCACGCCGGGTGATACGTCAGTATGGCGGTGACGAATACACGCTTCCAATGTGAGTTCACCGCGATGTCGCCAAACACGGATGCGACCATCATGCTGCTGTAAACAGAACCTGGATTCAACCGAACAAATGACGTTTTGCCATTCGTGCACAGAGATTCGTCGTTGCGTACACCATCGCAGGCGCTCCTGCCTGTGATGTAGAGTCAAGGGTAACCGCAGCCATGGTCTCCGAGCTGATAGTCCATGCTGCTACAAACGTCGTCGAACTGTTCGTGAAGATGGTTGTTGTCTTGCAAACGTCCCCATCTGTTGACTCAGGGATCGAGACATGGCTTCACGATCCGTTACAGCCATGCGGATAAGATGCCTGTCATCTCGACTGCTAGTGATACGAGGCCGTTGGGATCCAACAAGGTGTTCTGTATTACCCCCCCTGAACCCACTGACTCCATATTTTGCTAACAGTCGTTGGATATCGAGCAACGCGAGCAGCAATGTCGCGATACGATAAACCGCAATCGCGATAGGCTACTATTCGACCTTTATCAAAGTCAGAAACGTAATGGTACACATTTCTCCTCCTTACACGGGGCATCACAAAAACGTTTCACCAGGCAACGCCGGTCAACTGCTGTTTGTGTATGAGAAATCGGTTGGAAACTCATCATGTCAGCACGTTGTAGGTGTCGCCACAGGCGCCAACCTTGTGTGAATGTTCTGAAAAGCTAATCATTTGCATATCACAGCATCTTCTTCCTGTCGTTTAAATTTCGCGTCTGTAGCACGTCATCTTCGTGGTGTATCAATTGTAATGGCCAGTAGTGTATGGACGTGAAAATTCTCCGCACGTCCCAACGTGCCGTCGAATAAAAGTCCATATTTTTCGCACACCTGATGGATACTGGCACAGGAAAGTTGCTTATCAATTGCATGTACATTATCCAGAATATATAAACCAAATAAATCGAAAGCATGCTACCCAAGTTATTAGGTCTAGAACGTAACTGAAATAATGTGAAAACTACGTACTTTGTTGAGTTTCTATATTTTTCTTACAAAGCGCACATTCCAAGAACAGAGTTAATTTCACCGTTATAGGCTGTAAGCACCAAGTATGATTTTTGTAGTTCTGGGCGTTCCAGCTGCTCGTAACATTTTCATCAATCATTGTGACTGAAACATCAATTTCGAACTGAAATGGCACAGATTTATGTCAAATGAACAGTTCGCGGTTTGTCCTGCGAATGTGACCACCTGTTCTGATCTGCGGAAGACAGTTTGTCTGAACTGTGACGGACGAAGCGTTTAGTTATTGAGACGCCCTGCTAAAGCCGCAGGACAGGACAGGTAGTTTACATTGTGGAAAGGGAACAAAATAAGTGGCTGTCAGTTACACTCGAAGATACAACTTTATTATTTGATCAAACATTACAAGAGCCCAAAAAATATATACATTTTTAAACACACAGCTTTAATCTTACCGGCTGAAAGCCACTTTAATTTAGAAACAGCTAAAGGCCAATACCTTAAAACGCAAGCATAATCAGAAATTTAAAAGGCAAGCCTTATCTTACAACAGTTCTTTATTTAGGCTGAAGGCCCAAAGAATCTGAGATTTTCAGAGCAAACAATTTGAATTCAAACTCTGCTGAAACCCAACACTTAAGGCTAAACAACATCATTTTTTTTAAAAAAGAGACCTTACGTAAAATAGTTCTTAATTAGGCAAAACTCAACCGAAACAGAAATTTAAAAAGCAAAACCTTATCTTAAAACAGTTCCTTAGTTAGGCTGAAGGCCCAAAGAATCAGACACGTCAAGAACAAACAAATTAAATTCAAATTGGCTGAAGGCCTAACACTTAAAACTCCATAACATTATTTTTTTTAACTAGCAAAGGCCTTACGTGAAACAGTTCTTTAATTTAGGCTGAAGGCCTTAAGAGCAAAACAACTCAAACTAAAAATCGGCTGAAGGCCCAACACTTAAAATTCACCAACATTAAAATTTTTAAAATGCCAAAGGCCGTACGTGAAACAGTTCGTTGAACTAGGCTGAAGGCCTTAAGGGTAAAAAGAACTCAAACTCAAAATCGGCTGAAGGCTCAACATTTAAAATTCAACAACACCAATACGTTTAAAATGCCAAAAGTCTTACGTGAAACAGTTCTTTAAATTAAGCTGAAGAATCTTACGCCTTAAGGGCAAAACAACCATAATTTTAAAAAATCGGCCAGAAGCCATACAAGTACAAACAACAGGAACAATTAAAAAAGGTAGCACCCCAAGGGCGCTCAAATTCTGAGGGTCAGTCTAGAATGGAAACACTAACGCTCGGTTAGGTGAGTCGGCCCAACCATTGTCGAGCCGACGACAACCCAACCGACAGACAGTTAACGGACCCACCGACAAGAAAACTTTTTTATTTACTCAACTTTCATGTCCAGGATCGGTGAGCCACGGACCTCGTAGCAATGGGAACAGCCCCTCACATCCCGACCGCTCGTGGACGCCATCAGGTCCCGGCCAGACACGCGCCACGGAGACTTCCTCGCTGTTCCACGCCAACCAACAAACTGCCCAGGCCCGGAAACGGTGAAAGGACCCAATATACGCCGGCCGATGAGACGACCAACCGAACGAACAACCGACGGTCGTCCCACTCCAATCCCCCTCCGTCGGACAGTGCATGTGTGTCGCCAGCGGTCGGCGAGCACTGGCTGTCCGCGCCTCACCGGCGCTCTGTCCCCGACTTCACTGCTGCTGTGTGCCGACTGCACTGCTGGTCCGTCTCCAACTGACTGCTAGACACACGACGACCCCGAAACACTATCGGGCGCTCCAGAGATGGTACGACAGTGCACTTATCGATACGCGCTGCTGCTGCTGCTCACGGGCAAGTAAGGCAGGAAGTTAGTGGCGCCAGTAAATGGAATAAGAAAACGAGGCGACAATACCGTAATAGAAGATGACAAACAATAAATGGGATAAACGCGAGCCGTGCACGGCTCAGGTATATGTGCATCAAAGGACAGCAAGTTAGAGTGAGGAAAGTTTCGTACTGAGCTTTTCGCTGTCTAATTTGGTTACTTTCGCCCACGGTTCTTGTGTAGACTGCCAAAAGGATTGGATACAGATTGAGAATGAGGGACCGTATTTATTTCCATTTTCTGAAGTCGAAATTTGTGTCGAACTGAGTTTACTTTTCATATCTTTTGCAAGCATACTTTCTTCGGAGATCGCGATTTATTCCAGTGTTTATATTCCGCATGGCGGAGAAAGCACTTTTTGCTGTCACCATTCACACAAGACTTTTGGATTTTGATTTACCTGAAGATGCTACCGAGCGTATCGCTACGTGTTTATTCCGTCTCCCATGTTGACGGTTGTTGTGTGACCTACTATACTGAAGCATCTTCGAGCATCCCGCGATTAGCGTTGCAAAACAGGCACATTAAAGTCAAGTTCGGCCAAGACTCGAATTTTATGAGTTTCGATTACTTTATGTACTTCGTTGAGAGCAGGGTTGTCGTGTTTTAGAATCTCAGATCGTATTCTGTTATCGGCAAGGTCCTGTATAATGGCATCGCGTAGCATTTGATCTCGAAACGAGGCTCCACAAATGCAGATAAACTTACAGTTCCTAGATATGGACTTGAGTTCAGCGATTGGTTCCTTGCAAGACTGTTCACTATGACGACACGTAAGAAAAATTTGAGACGAACTGCAGCTACTTGCGTCTGTGCTTCGAAGAAGGTGCCTAATGCTCGAATAATGTCTGCATAATTTAAGGTTTGGGGCTTTAACTGCGCAAACAATTTGCGACAAAATCTGAAAACACGCAAACCTTCCCACGAAAGAAGGAAAGAGCGTCGCTATTCACCTGCTATGTTTCCAGAAAGAGATTGTCACTCTGCAGCGGAGTGTGCGCTGATATCAAACTTCCTGGCAGATTAAAACTGTGTGCCGGACAGAGACTCGAACTCGGGACCTTTGCCTTTCGCGGGCAAGTGCTCCACCAACTGAGAACGACTCACGCCCCATACTCACAGCTTTACTTCCGCCAGTACCTCGTCTCCTACCTTCCAAACTTTACAGAAGCTCTCCTGCAAACCGAAGTTTCACCTGCTATGTTGTAGGCTTGAAAATGATGCCCGAACTGATGGCAGTACTCCGTCCATTCCCCATTTTGTACATCAAAAGAGCGAAATGGCGGAGGAGGCGTTGCTTGATAACAGGCATTCTCTGCATCAGTCACTATAATTTTGTCAGTTTGTTGTGCTTCCATGAGTCTCCCAACTGCCGTTAGCAAAGAGATTGTTTATTGGCTCTGAAACTCTAATAAATGCAGAGGGAGATCGCTCTCAGGAAGTTGCCACTGAATGCGCGAATTATAGACACGTCGAAAATATATGTCCCACATATAAATACTACGAGAATGGTACTGATGAGTTTCTGACCACTGCCGCAGTAAACGCAGAGCCTCAGCAGCTGATGCAAAAATACCAACTCGTCGCAATTTGATGTCTATTGTATCGATGGACGAGGTTGAATAAATGCTATCAAACATCTACAAAAATGTAGCACATTAATAAGTTTATTTACACTACGTGTACGAAATAATTGAGTTACACGTAACTTTCAATTCTTAGGTTCTTCTGTGGTGCTGGGCTATAGACAAGTGGTGGTAATTTTCTGGGTAGAACCAAATCACCTTGAATGCTGATACTCTTATATAAGTTTCAGGATATTAATAATATTTTGTAGTGTGGTACTACATTGATGTACTGCTCCCTACTGTTCTTCATAAGTCTATAGATACTCTGTATCTGGGGGAAACTTGTGTGTGTGTGTGTTTGTGTGTGTGTGTGTGTGTACTGTTTACTGTCGCCTTATCTCCTTTGGCGATTCTGCTGCTTTTGTGGGAGGTCAGGTTTAAAACTTTATCTTTATTGTTGCATTCATGTGTCAAGAATGTGGCGGCGTCGGTATTTTTATGTGTGGGATGTCGGGGTTATACGGCGATCAGTTCTTTATAGTTTACCACAGTTTTTGTAAAACTCGTCTAGGTACCTTGCAACGATGTCATGCTGTTGGTTGGAGAGTGCGAACTGAGCTCAGTTGACGTGTGGTGTCCCGTAATGCATGAATATTGTCAAACATTTTCGTGCCTTAACTTGTACTTTTCAGTGAAGGTATCACTCCTTCAGTGATTCGTGTATTTCTGTGGTTCGCATTCAACAGATCGCTCTGAGTGACCATCGGAAAGATTTGCTTTGAATTATTTGAAGTGCTCTGTAATTTGTGGCACATGTCGTGCTCCATAAACTGGATCCGTAGAGTAGAGTAGGTTAGATCGTTACGCCGTACAGCTGTAATTTCGTTTTCATATTGAGATTGTTGCTTCTGAAGAAGGGAGAAAGAGGGTCCAGCTGCAGCCTACTTTCTTCTTTCCCTTCCCATGGGAAGTCTATAACTGCTTTCTGTCTAAATGTCCACCGAGACACCAGGTGTTTATACAGGGTTTTACAAAAAGGTGCGGCCAAACTTTCAGGAAACATTCCTCACACACAAATAAAGAAAGATGTTATGTGGACATGTGTCCGAAAACGCTTAATTTCCATGTTAGAGCTGATTTTAGTTTCGCCAGTACATACTGACACTTCCTCGATTCACCGCCAGTTGGCCCAATTGATGGAAGGTAATGTTGACTTCGGTGCTTGTGTTGACATGCGACTCATTGCTCTACGGTACTAGCATCATTTCAGTCAAAGTGTTCGTACGCTTCTCAACAACAGATTCGGTGACCGTGGTAGAGGCGGACCAATTGCATGGCCTCCACGCTCTCCTGACCTCAACCCTCTTGACTTTCATTTATGGGGGCATTTGAAAGCTCTTGTCTACGCAACCCCGGTACCAAATGTAGAGACTCTTCGTGCTCGTATTGTGGACGGCTGTGATACAATACGCCATTCTCCAGGGCTGCATCAGCGCATCAGGGACTCCATGCGACGGAGGGTGGATGCATGTATCCTCCCTACCGGAAGACATTTTGAACATTTCCTGTAACAAAGTGCTTGAAGTCACGCTGGTACGTTCTGTTGCTGTGTGTTTCCATTCCATGATTAATGTGATTTAAAGAAAAGTAATAAAATCAGCTCTAACATGGAAAGTAAGCGTTCCCGGACACATGTCCACATAACATATTTTCTTTCTTTGTGTGTGAGGAATGTTTCCTGAAAGGTTGGCCGTACCTTTTTGTAACACCCCGTGATGAAAGTGTAGCTACTCATAGAGGTCCAGTGTGCTCTATAATTATTCTATGGCAGCGAAACTTGGTAGATATCTAAGAGCATTAAAGCGAAACGGATTTATGCTGCAAAACGAATTAGTTCCAATTTTGTCCACCAGGAACAAATCTGGCGCTGCGAATGCAAGATGTAATGCATTAGCAACGGGATGTGGGTATAAAATGTGAAACACGTGAGACAGACATAATGTTGATTGTACTTTTAAGTGGCGCTTATATGATATGTTCCATATGAGTATCGGTGACGTCGACGAGATGCCGCATTCATATAATTACGAGATCAAGAGCTGCTATGAGCAACTTGTTCCTGTATACTGACCTTCAGATCAAAGAAAGATCGAACGTGTCCCTGCTTTTAACATTCGTTTAGGTATCTCAAACTCAAGAGTCACAGGGAACCAGACCAGGTTATCTTGCAGGCCATGTACCTGGAAAACGTCTGCACATAACAACTTCGTGGAAAGTTGTATTGAGTTGGTCTTTCACTGAGCGAGCGAATGAGATATTGCCCCATCTTGTATGAAAACAGTGGTTTTCCAAATCAGGAATCGCATGCTTTACAAGGAGGCTGAAAAGCCCTCTGTGTGTACTCTCCTCAAAGAAGAACGGACCTAGGGTAAAGGTGCTTGTGAATCCACACCACACAGTGAAATACGTCGAGTACCATGGCTCTTCGTTGCCAACGTGTGGTTTAACAATACCCCAAAATAGGCAGTTCTGGGTTTTCACGGTGCCCTGTAGCGTAAAATGTGCCTCGTCTCTCCATGGAATATTGCCGGGCCACATGTGTCATCAACTTCGATCCGTGCCAGAAACCGAAGGGCAAATTCAGAACGTTTCTGTGAATTGCGAGGTTTCAGTTGCTGCATCACCTGGATCTTGTATGGTTACAAGTGTACAACAGACCGCAGACTTTCCATACTGTAGAACATGGTAGGGGAAATTCTCGTAAAGCTTCACGAGCACTAGCACTACCTGGGGCATGTTCCACATGGTCAGCTGCAGCAACAGCAACCACATAAGCAACTTCCACCGTGATAGGACACCTTCCTCTTCCAGGTGCCACACCAAGCTCACCCGTGGTTTCGAATTTCGGCTTCTTCATCTCCCAGTACTTATTGCAACCTACATCCTTCTGACTCTGCTTAGTGTATTCGTCTCCCTCTACGATTTTTACCCTCAACGCTGCCCTCCAATACTAAATTGGTCATCCCTTGATGCCTCAGAATATTCCCTACCAACCTATCCCTTCTTCTAGTCAAGATGCGCCACAAATTTCTCTTCTCTCCAATTCTATTCAATACCGCCTCATTAGCTATGTGATCTACCCATCTAATCTTCAGCATTCTTCTGTAGCACCACATTTCGAAAGCTTCTATTCTCTTCTTGTCCAGACTATTTATCGTACACGTTTCACTTTCATACATGGCTACACTCCATACAAAAACTTTCAGAAACGACTTCCTGACAAATCTATACTCGATGTTAACAAATTTCTCTTCTTCAGAATCGCTTTCCTTGCCATTGCCAGTCTACATTTTGTATCCTCTCTACTTCGACCATCATCAGTTATTTTGCTCCCCAAATAGCAAAACTCATTTACTACTTTAAGAATCTCATTTCCCAAACTAATTCCCGCAGCATCACCCGATTTAATTCGACTACAGTCCATTATCCTCGTTTTGCTTTTGTTGATGTTCATCTTATATCCTCCTTTTAAGACACTGTCCATTCCGTTCAGCTGCTCTTCCAAGTCCTTTGCTGTCTCTGACAGAATTACAATGTCATCGGCGAACCTCAAAGTTTTTATTTCTTCTCCATGGATTTTAATTCCTACTCCGAATTTTTCTTTTGTTTCCTTTACTGCTTGCTCAATATGCAGATTGAAAACATCAGAGATAGGCTACAACCCTGTCTCACTCTCTTCCCAACAACTGCTTCCCATTCCTGCCCCTCGACTCTTATAACTGCCATCTGCTTTCTGTACAAATTGTAAATAGGCTTTCGCTCCCTGTATTTTACCCCGCCCATCTTCAGAATTTGAAAGAGAGTATTCCAGTCAACAATGTCAAAAGCTGTCTCTAAGTCTACAAATGCTACAACCGTAGGTTTGCCTTTCCTTAATCTTTCTTCTAAGATAAGTCGTAGTGACAGTATTGCCTCACGTGTTCCAACATTTCTACGGAATCCAAACTGATCTTCCCACAGGACGGCTTCTATCAGTTTTTCCATTCGTCTGTAAAGAATTCGCGTCAGTATTTTGCAGCTGTGACTTATTAAACTGATAGTTCGGTAATTTTCACATCTGTCAACACCTGCTTCCTTTGGGATTGGAATCATTATATTCTTCTTGAAGGCTGAGGGTATTTCGCGTGTCTCGTACATCTTGCTCACCAGATGGTAGAGTTTTGTCAGGACTGGCTCTCGCAAGGCCGTCAGTAGTTCTAATGGAATGTTGTCTACTCCCGGGGCCTTATTTCGACTCAGGTCTTTCAGTGCTCTGTCAAACTCTACACGCAGTATCATGTCTCCCATTTCATCTTCATCTACATCCTCTGCCATTTCCATAGTATTGTCCTCAAGTACATCGCCCTTGTATAGACCCTCTGTACACTCCTTCCACCTTTCTGCTTTCCCTTCTTTGGTTAGAACTGGGTTTCCATCTGAGCTCTTGATATTCATGCAAGTGGTTCTCTTTTCTCCAGAGGTCTCTTTAATTTTCCTGTAGGCAGTATCAATCTTACCCCTAGTGATATAAGCCTCTACATCCTTACATTTGTCCTCTAGCCATTCCTGCTTAGCCATTTTGCACTTCCTGTCGATCTCATTTTTGAGACGTTTGTATTCCTTTTTGCCTGCTTCATTTACTGCATTTTTATATTTTCTCCTTTCATCAATTAAATTCAATATCTCTTCTGTTACCTAACGATTTCTATTAGCCCTCGTCTTTTTACCTACTTGATCCTCTGCTACCTTCAGTATTTCATCTCTCAAAGCTACCCATTCTTCTTCTACTGTATTTCTTTCCCCCCATTCTTGTCAATCGTACCTAATGATCTCCCTGAAGCTCTCTACAACCTCTGGTTCTTTCAGTTTGTCCAGGTCCCATCTCCTCAAATTCCCACCTTTTTGCAGCTTCTTCAGATTTAATCTACAGTTCATAACCAATAGATTGTGGTCTTAGTGCACATCTGTCCCTGGAAATGTCTTACAAATTAAAACCTGGTTCCTGAATCTCTGCCTTACCATTATATAATCCATGTATACAGCCTCCTTTTATGATTCTTGAACCAAGTGTTAGCTATGATTAAGTTCTGCTCTGTGCAAAATTCTACCTCTTTCATTCCTTCCTCCCATTCCATATTCAGCTACTAGGTTTCCTTCTCTTCCTTTTCCTACTGTCGAGTTCCAGTCACCCATGACTATTAAATTTTCGTCTCCTTTCACTATCTGAATAATTTCTTTTATCTCATCATACATTTCATCAATCTCTTCGTCATCTGCTGAACTAGTTGGCATATAAACTTGTACTACTGTGGTAAGCGTGGGCTTCGTATCTCTCCTGGCCACAACTATGCGTTCACTATGCTGTTTGTAGTAGTTTACCCGCATTCCTATTTGCCTAATCATTATTAAACCTACTCCTGGATTACCCCTATTTGATTTTGTATTTATAGCCCTGTATTCACCCGACCAGAAGTTTTGTTCCTCCTGCCACCGAACTTCACTAATCCCCACTATATCTAACTTTAACCTATCCATTTCCCTCTTTAAATTTTCTAATCTACCTCCCCGATTAAGGGATCTGACATTCCACGCTCCGATCCATAGAACGCCAGTTTTCTTTCTCCTGATAACAACGTCCTCCTGAGTAGTCTCTGCCCAGAGATCCGAATGGGGGACTATTTTACCTCCGGAATACTTTACCCAAGAGGATTTTCTTTAAACGATTTAATAACTTTGTGCCTCTCCTTGTACCCTTCAGTTGCATATACTGTCTAATTGTAGCACTGTATTGCCGCCGTTCACATAAAACAGTATCCTTCACAGCGCACAGTCTCTCTTCTGAGTAGCCATACTGTGACAGTGTGGATGTCATGCCACCATATAAACAGTATACAGTGCCAGATCCGCATCTGGTGGTCAAAACTGGAACTTCATTTTTCCAGCGTAAATTGGTTCTGCATTAACGCATTAGCGGATCTACCACGTTTTGCTACCATATGATAATTACAGCCCACACTGAGCCTCTGTGAGTAACTGCATTTCCAGTGTAACCACCCGGTACTTAACAACGGCTGACCAAAGTATTGGTTGGGCATTGATTGTCAGTCTAGCCTTTAAAAGCGGTCGGCGTAATGGTGAGAAGCATGGAAATCCTCTTGGTATGGTTGACGGTAAATTTTTAAGGCAGAATAAATGAAGGTCAATTTTGCACCTTACGTAAGAGTTTTATACATTGTAACGACAAGGTAAATATGACACATAGCTTACTTTGGCAGTAATGAGCACATTTCCTGTAAGTTTGTATTGAAAAAGGGATGACACTCAATTGACTGTATTAACATACTGCTCCTAATATAACGGATGTCATTGAGCAGAAGGTGGAACAAGCAGAGAGAGGAAATGTTTTTTGTGGAAACGGGCATCGGCAGAAGCAGAAGCTGCACCATGGGAGGCACCATGACAAGCTCTTAGCAGGTGTCCCGTGGTGGGAGTCAGCGACCAGACAGGTGACGCATACTGGAGAGCAAATGTCGGGCTACCAGAAGTAGGACAGAAGAAGCTTTAGAAAGCTGCGTTTTGGAATTGCAAATGGGTAGAAACGAAACCAGTGATGCAGTTGATCAAGTGAACATCGAATGGTACGCATGGGATGTACACATGTAACTTTTAGGCATCTGGAGCGGGCACAAAAAGTCTGATTGGCGGAAACGAACTAGGAAGAAGTAAAGTGCCCGGATTTCGAGGCAGTTCAATGGTAGGGCCCTTGCGATTGGCAGAAAGAATTTCTACAAAATAAGAGGAACGCTCCTATTGGTCGAAAAAAGCTGTGACATGGAGAACGAAAGAACCCAGATGGGGAAACAGTTTGGCTACGAAAAAGACGAGAGGGAAATTTTCGAGGACTCTTCTCTGAACTGGCGTCAAGTGCAAATGAGGCACATAATGCTCTGTATGACGCAGAGGAGAAATTTGGGTGAACACTGTGTTCACTGCGGCTGACATTCAGCTAGATATTAGCTGTAGCGTTGTTGAGCTCCAACTATGGAGAAACGAACCAGCCAGTTGCTTAATTGTCCTTGTGAGGACTGAGAGGGTGTTTTAGTACGCCCCCTGCTCCAGCCTGGCGTGTGCATATCGCCATATTCCAAGACTAGGGATGAGTACTTGTTTTCTCGTACAATAAGAAACACAGGGAGAATTTCTTCTGGAAAAATCAGCAAAGGCTTAATTAGTTTTTATAATTATTTCAGCGGACGAGAGCAGCCATGCAGAAGACACATCTCATCGCAGCTAAGGCAAATACCGCGAGCTTGTTGGTTTACCAGCTTGCGTCCACTGTAAACTCGAGCAACTTTGGATTATCTTTCGCTCAACTTGTCACAAAAGTAACCATCCTCTGTAGACTTGATTGTCATCCTAAATAGTACCAAACTTTGAATCGGAATCAGATGATGTATCGTAGTTCTGTCCAACATCATGATGTAGTCGTAAGAACAATTTTGTGAAGAAACTTCTAGTTAAAATTTACCGTTGTGTTTAGGATTCTTTCATTTTCTGAGAACGAGATGCGTTCGTTGGACAACTGTCGTAACACTGTCGCATTGTAAACTGTGTAAATGGGTGTGTTTGTGTGGTGAGATTGCAACATTAAACCAAAATATCTTTACACCAAAATATCTTTACAGCTTACACAGTTGATATACTGACCTCAAAACCTTCCCTTACAAGTTTGTTCATAAGAGCCCATTTTTCCATCAGATACACGTTTGCATCCTGTTGATCAGTTAATTTAGTCTACTCCCATGGGCAAGGAGGGCTGCGTCATTGGCTTGGGAGCGGGGAGAGGGGGTAGCGGAAGCTCTGCATTGCGGTGGCTTGAAAGGATGTGCTGGCCTTGGCCTATCACAGCTGATGCGAAGCCCACAAGAAAGACAGGTCGCGGCGCGTATGCCACGAAGGTAGGCCTAAGGACGCTTGCTCTCTCAGCTCAGCTTAACTTGTCAACTCGCAGCTGGGCGTGTACGTACTAACGAGAATTGCATCTTCTACTGGATTAGGCTGTCATGAGGTCTTAAGATACTCGATATAAATGGTATAACGGCTTGTTTATAGCGTTTAGTAACTTCTGCTTAACAGTCCTCATTTCGTACAGGAAGCATTGCCTTATGCAAATGATAATCCTATTGGTATGATTTTAATTTTATTGTCCCCAGTACAACTGTAACAAATTATAATTAGGTATACGCATTTCCGATCATTGTAAGACTAATAACAGTAAGACTCCATAATAGCAAAAAGGTTCAAATGGCTCTGAGCGCTATGGGACTCAACTGCTGTGGTCATCAGTCTCCTAGAACTTAGAACTACTTAAACCTAACCAACCTAAGGACATCACACACATCCATGCCCGAGGCGGGATTCGAACCTGCGACCGTAGCAGTCGCACGATTCCGGACTGCGCGCCTAGAACCGCGAGACCACCGCGGCCGGCTCCATAATAGCAGATTCCAGAAGAAGATGCAATTGTCATTTGTACGTAGACAACCGGTTGCGAGTGAACAGGTGTAGAAACGTAGTTTGTCTGCTGAGTTGAGAGAGCGTAAGCCTACCTTCGTGACGTACGCACCGCGGCGTGTCTTTCTCGATGGCTTCGGAGTTGCTGGCAGTGAGATTACGTGGATTCCGCGTCCTCTGATGGCTCGCATGCGTGGCGCCACCCCTCGAAGACAGCCGAGCGAAGGAAGAGCGATCTCGCCCGCGGCACGCTGGCACAAGGTTCACAAGTGCCGGCTCTCGTGCAGCAGCGGGCGGCCCGCGGCTCGGCGAGTGTGGACTACGGAGATGCTGTAGATACCGCCCGGTGCTTCCAGCTACACCGTATCTTAAGAAAAGTCGTGTTGGAAAACGTCCTTCACATCAACTGAGACCATGTACTAGTAAAGTGTGCGACGCTGTAGTTAGGGTTCACCGTAAAGCATTCCAAATAACAATAGTGGAAACATGTTCACCTTGCTATTCGACAATTTCTTGAATATGTCTGCAACACATAAGTCTTTGGGCAGGAGTTTTCATTTCAAATTAAGCTGTTTTGTGATACCTATCACATATATTCTAGCATCATTTTTGTTAATAATTACGACACAAAAAATAACGCCGGCCGGGGTTGTAGCCTCTCCCCGCTGTTATTCAATCTGTGTATTGAGCAAGCAATAAAGGAAACAAAAGAAAAGTTCGGAGTAGGTATTAAAATCCATGGAGAAGAAATAAAAACTTTGACGTTCGCCGATGACATTGTAATTCTTTCAGAGACAGCAAAGGACTTGGAAGAGCAGTTGAACGGAATGGACAGTGTCTTGAAAGGAGGGTATAAGATGAACATCAACAAAAGCAAAACGAGGATAATGGAATGTAGTCGAATTAAGTCGGGTGATGCTGAGGGAATAAGATTAGGAAATGAGACACTTAAAATAGTAAACGAGTTTTGCTATTTGGGAAGCAAAATAACTGAGGATGGTCGAAGTAGAGAAGATATAAAATGTAGACTGGCAATGGCAAGGAAAGCGTTTTTGAAGAAGAGAAATTTGTTAACATCGAGTATAGATTTAAGTGTCAGGAAGTCGTTTCAGAAAGTATTTGTATGGAGCGTAGCCATGTATGGAAGTGAAACATGGACGATAAATAGTTTGGACAGGAAGAGAATAGAAGCTTTCGAAATGTCGTGCTACAGAAGAATGCTGAAGATTAGATGGGTAGATCACGTAACTAATGAGGAGGTATTGAATAGAATTGGGGAGAAGAGGAGTTTGTGGCACCGTTTGGTAGGACATGTTCTGAGGCATCAAAGGATCACAAATTTAGCATTGGAAGGCAGCGTGGAGGGTAAAAATCATAGAGGGAGACCAAGAGATGAATACACTAAGCAGATTCAGAAGGATGTAGGTTGCAGTAGGTACTGGGAGATGAAGAAACTACCATAGGATAGGGTAGCATGGAGAGCTGCATCAAACCAGTCTCAGGACTGAAGACCACAACAACAACAAACAACAACGGCGTGGCCGAGCGGTTCTAGCCGCTTGAGTCTGGAACCGCGCGACCGCTACGGTCGCAGGTTCGAATCCTGCCTCGGACATGAATGTGTGTGATGTCCTTAGGTTGGTTAGGTTTAAGTAGTTCTAAGTTCTAAGGGACTGATGACCACAGCAGTTAAGTCCCATAGTGCTCAGAGCCATTTGAGCCGCAATTGAACAGAAATTAAAAGGCAGATTTGACCTCAGGTGGCATAAACTTGGGACGTAATGGTATTTTTTTACTTTCAACATTTTGTTGGTACATTATCAGCAACCTGATTAATATTTCGTGAAGCTTTTGTTGTTTGGGGCCATCACTGCAAAATATATCTTCTAATGACATGATTAATACGAATATAAGCTAGTTGCACTGCTCTTTAAAGGGTTTTTATATTATAAATCACTCACGATGAGCCACTTTCGGCATATAGCCGTCATCGGTGTTCTGTAAATACGTAAGTAAGCGATGATCTTAATACAATGGTTTAGAACTATGATCAGAAAATGTATAATACATCAGGTGTTTTTTCCTTACACGTAATACCGTTGCTGACATGTCCTGTCTTTCTTTAGAATTATTAGTTTCTCCTTACATGTACGCTGGAGACGAGTATGTGACTTTAGTTGGTATTTATGTATGCTATTTTTCCCTTGACGGCTTCGATGACAGTGGATCAGCGATGTTACATGCTTACGTAGTTACCATTACAAATAAGTGATGAATGTAAATCCGGTAGTTTTTTATTATTTTTATAGGTTCGGTTTTAATTGTTCTTTTCTGAAATTTATTTTAGTTTTATTTGAGATTTTTAGGTTAAATCTTTATTTTACTGAAATAATATTGTTATTGTGTATGATTTATGATGTTTTCTAGGTGTTATGTCTTTGTTTTGTTCTCCTCATGTTGCTATTACTGTTACTGCTGGTATGGGTTATATAGTAGCACTGACTTATTGTTTTACCCGTTTATTTGATTTATAACATGAATAAAGATTTCTGTGTAATTAATGTGCTGTAATTCGGTTTGCTCAATCAGTAAATTTATGGGATTGGTGTATGCATCTGAATACATCTCTATTTCTTCAAGAATGTTCATGAACGCCTTTTGCTGATACACTGTTATCCAAACCGTTAAGAGAAAAATAGCATATGTAAACACCAACTAAAGTCACATATACGTCTCCATTGTACATATAACGAGAAACTAATAATTCTGAAAAAGAAAGACAGGACATGGCAGCAATGATCTTACATGTAAGGTACACGTAAATAAACTAATGGTGTATTACAACTTTTGTGATCATAGTTACAGACCATATATTAAGACCATCGCTTACTTATATACACTGTGTGATCAAAAGTATCCGGACATCCCCAAAAACATACGTTTTTCATATTAGGTGCATTATGCTGCGACCTACTTACTGCCAGGTATTCCATATCAGCGACCTCAGTAGTCATTAGACATCGTGAGAGAGTAGAATGGGACCCTCCGCGGAACTCACGGACTTCGAACCTGATCAGGTGATTGCGTGTCGCCGGCCGGTGTGGCCGTGCGGTTTTAGGCGCTTCAGTCTGGAACCGCGTAGCCGCTACGGTCGCAAGTTCGAATCCTGCCTGGGGTATGGATGTGTGTGATGTCCTTAGGTTAGTTAGGTTTAAGTAGTTCTAAGTTCTAGGGGACTGATGACGTCAGATGTTAAGTCCCATAGTGCTCAGAGCCATTTGATTGCGTGTCATTTGTGCAATACATCTGTATGCGAGATTTTCACACTCCTAAACATCCCTAGGTCCACTGTTTCCGATGTGATAGTGAAGTGGAAAAGTGAGGGACACGTACAGCACAAAAGTGTACAGGCCGACGTCGTCTATTGACTAACAGAGACCGCCAACAGTTGAAGTGTCGTAATGTGTAATAGGCAGACATCTATCCAGACCATCACACAGGAATTCCGAACTGCATCAAGATCCACTGCAAGTACTATGACAGTTAGGCGGGAGGTGAGAAAACTTTGATTTTATGATTGAGCGGCTGCCCATAAGCGGCATATCACACCGGTAAACGCCAAATAACGCCTCGTTTAATGTAAGGAGCGTAAACATCGGACGATTGAACGGTGGGAAAACGTTGTGTGGAGTAACGAATCACGGTACACAATGTGGCGATCCTATGGCAGGGTGTGGGTATAGCGAATGCCCGGTGGACGTCATCTGACAGCGAGTGTAGCGCCAACAGTGGAGGCGGTGGTGTTATAGTGTGGTCGTGTTTTTCATGGAGGGGGCTTGCACCCCGTGTTTTTTTTTTGCGTGGAACTATCACAGCACAGGCCTACATTGATGTTTTAAGCACCTTCTAGCTTCCCTCTGTTGAAGAGCAATTCCGGAATGGCGATTGCATCTTTCAACACGATCGAGCACGCGTTCACAATGCACAGCCTTTTGGCGGAGTGGTTACACGACAGTAACATCCCTGGACTGGCGTTCACAGAGTCCTGACCTGAATCCTATAGAAGAACTCTGGGACGTTATGGAAGGCTGACTTCTTGCCAGACCGCACCAGCCGACATCGATACCTTTCCTCAGTGCAGCACTCGGTGAAAAATGCCCTGCCATCCCCCAAGAAACCTTCTAGCAACTGATTGAACGTATGTCTGCGAATGTGGAAATTGTCATCAAGGCTAAGGGTGGGCCAACACCATAGAGAGTTTCAGCGTTACCGGTGGAGGGCGCCACTAACTTGTCACTTTCAGCCAGGTGTCCGGATACTTTTGATCACATAGTTTATTTACAGAGCACCTGATGATGGCAATATGCCGAAATTGACTCATCGTTGGTGGTTTATAAAACAAAAACCATTTAAAAAGCAGTGTAGGTGGTTGATATTCGTAATAATCATGTCATTTCATGAAGATTTTTAACAAATCTATCACAGTTTCACTATATACATTTGGCTACTCGTTTCGAACCAGCTGGTTCATTCTCAACCCTGACCTACTCAGGCTGCACTGAAAGTGCCTGATCTTCATAACAACCTCAAAATGGCAATACACGCTTTACAAAATGATCACAGATGACTGATTCTGACTTGCTAAGCTGGCACATGTGTGACAGACATTTGCGCTCACTTTGTACAGTACGTACTGCCATTTTCATGTTTTTTATCAAGGGCAGGCACTTTCAGCGTAGCCTCAATAGGTTACGCTTGAGAATGAGCCATTTGTCTCGACACTAGTCGCGAAGCGCATGTCCTGAAACTGTGACAGATTTGTTAATAGACGCTTCATGAATTGGTCGGAATCTTGACTGATTGCTCATACACATTCTTAGTGGATAGTTGCGATCTTGTCATTTAAACCACTAAAACGTTGAAGAGATTCACTCAGAAGCTATCGGTGTGAATTAAAACATGACTCGCAAATAGCCTTAAATGTCTTTGTTTCACACTCATTTCTGCACATAACCCCAGTGTCCAATTACGAACTGAAAATGAAGACTTTCCTCGTAAATATGATAAGGTATTCTCTTTCAAATGTCACGTTAGTAAGAAAGATTGCTCTTAAGACTTGAGTTACAGTTTATACTCCAGTGACTCTAATAATTTCTCTAATACACTTCGCATTAAAAGTGTACGAACGAAGTAGAATATTTGTCCGAAAAACGAATGACGCTATCCTGCTCATGAAGCAATAACATCAGTAGTAGTGGTTTCCGCTTATTTAACGTTTCGTGTTCGAGCAACTTGGTAGAGCGAGCAAAGGGATGTCACCTGTTAGTAGTGCCTGACTGCAGCCGCACTCAGCTCCATATGAGGTGGTCTCTAGAAGCAAGACAAGCGCCGCCTTCAGTCCCTGCCAGCTGCGCTTTTAGTATTCAGGCCCTATGTCATCCAGTTAAACTGCACGGATTACTTCAGACAGTTGCGCGAAACGCCGAATACCAAAGTCCTTTACTAATCGTAGCAAATTTCAAACGAAGTTCCGTGCTGAAGACTTTGCTTGCAAGGTACAGTTAGCGTAATGTACTTAGCAGCTCATAAAATTCGTGCAGAACTTGAAGCAACTCTGAAAATTTGACATGCAGTTGTCAGTAGAATCAAACATTTGCACATAGTGGGCGCTCTAAACCGAGTAAGTCACCGTGAAAATTATCTCATTTTCAACAGCAGCTTTTAGAAGAGTGGGTCAAATATGTGTTTTGCGGTTTAGTTAGCATGATTATCCACGTAACCAGAGAAGGAATGTGGGTTCGTAGACAGCTAGTTCCCTGGTTTCCGCTGAGAATCAATAAGGGGACTGATGTTATTTCAGGGATTGCTTTAGTCCGTCGCATCCGCCTTGGTAGCTTGCGTCAGCAGCGCGGCGGGCTACTGATTGAAGGGGTCCGAGTTCGTTTACCGGCAGGCTCGAAGATTTGCTCCGTTCGGGGATTGGGCCTTGTGTTGTCTTCCCGCTCGTATCGTCATAACTGACATTCCACTATTGAGATGGCTGTGTGAGCGCGTCCTGAAAGCCAACAAATTAAACATATGTAAATATACTCTCACAAGGGAAGGTTAATTTGTTACGCTCATCACTTCTGTTCAGTTCCGCACAACAAAACTGAACGAAAACCAAGCATGGAGATTGCCCACTACGACTATAAAATAGACAAACAAAATCAGGAAATATTCCCTGTAAAGTTACGGTCTTAAGATACATATCGTTATAACATATTTAACTCAGAAAAAGAGGTCTATACATCTTGCAGAACAGATGTACTATTACATCTGTGCTGCTAACAAATAATAACTGCTACTATAGCGTCATGTGATGCTGTTCCCTCAAGCACCTCTGAACTCCAACAGTGTTCTAGATCTTATGCAAGTAAACACATCAAAAAAAGTTTTGCATCACCCCGTTTCCTAGAACTCGTGAATATAGTCGTTGACTGTGAATATTGCATCACAGACACAGTCCCTTTGACTGTTCATAGTCGTCATTAAACCCGCCCAGAGATGGAAACAACCATGAATGAGCAGCGCCTATTAGACGGATGGGTTCCGACAGCCGATCATTTGCAATCATTCCACCAGGAAGGGGGTATACGGCTTGCGTTATCTGTAGTTCAACCATGCCTAGACGGTCAATACCGCGGTTCGATAGCGTCCGCATTGTTACTTTGTGCCAGGAAGCGCTCTTAACAAGGAACGTGTCAAGGTGTCTCGGAGTGACCCAAAAGCTATTTTGTTCGGACGTGGAGGAGATACAGAGAGACAGGAACTATCAATGACATGCTTCGCTCAGACCACCCAAGGGATGACCGCTGTCTACGTATTATGGCTCGCAGCAACGCCACCATGTTGAATAATGCTTTTCGTGCAGCCACAGGATGTCGTGTTTCGACTAAAACTGTGCGCAATTGGCTGCATGATGCTCAGCTTCACTCCTGACATCCATGGCGACGTCCATCTTTGCAACCACGACACCATGCAGCGCGGTACAGACGGGCCCAACAACATGCCGAATGGACCGCTCAGGATCGGAATCACGTTCTCTTCGCCGATGAGTGTCGCATATGCCTTGAACCAGTCAATCGTCAGAGTCGTGTTTGGAGGCAACCCGGTCAGGCTGAACGCCTTTGACACACTGTCCAGCGAGTGCAGCGAGGTGGAGGTTCCCTGCTATTTTGGGGTGGCATTATGTCGGGCCGACGTACACCGCTGGTGGTCATGGAAGGCGCGGTAACGGCTGTACGATACGTGAATGACATCCTCCGACCGATAGTGCAACCATATCGGTAGCATATTGGCGAGGCAATCGTCTTCATGGACGGCAATTCGCGCCGCTATCGTGCACATGTTGTGGATGACTTCCTTCAGGATAACGACATCGATCGACCAGAGTGGCCAGCATGTTGTCCAGACATGAACTCTATCGAACATGCCTGGGATAGACTGAAAAGGGCTGTTTATGGACGACGTGACAAACAACCACTCTGAGGGTTCTACGCCGAATCGCCATTGAGGAGTGGGACAATTTGGATCAACAGTCCCTTGATGAAGTTGCGGATAGTATTCCACGACCAATACAGGCATGCATCGACGCAAGAGGACGTGCTACTGGATGTTAGCGGTACCGGTGCGCACAGCTGTCTGGATCACCACCTCTGAAGGTCTCGCTGTATGATGGTACAACATGCGATGTGTGGTATTCATGAGCAATAAAAGGGACAGAAATAATGTTTATGTTGATCTCTATTCCAAATGGCTTCACATCGAGGCTATGATGCTTAGAACAGTCTTTACATCCTGCTGACATGAAAATAGCATAATCTCCACGTCAGAAGATTGCTTCTACTTAACCATTTAATAGACTCGCATTTTTTCCACCGTGACTAATTATGTAAGCTAAGAACATCATCCGTTACAGCACACTCCTGGGGCTGGGAAATATGACCATAATCGTCTGGTGGAACGAACCGTCGCAGGTGCAATGCGTGGGTTCAGGCATTTACTTTTCAGAGGCACAAACAGATTTGCTTTACCTGTGGTAACCTCAAGAGAAAGACGTTACAATCCAGAATCCGCATTAAACATCGCGTTCCTTCATTACCAACTGAGCAGAGCCGGTTAACGTTGGGAAATGACATAGACGGAAGTCATGTTAAACAGGAATACTGTCTCCAGTAAACTTACTTACATTAGAAAATTATATTTTATTTGATGAACCGATAGCCATTTAAAGGAACATGGCTCTTATTTTACTTGTGCTTGATTGAACTAGAGACGTTGAAAAATTTGGTGCTGGACTGTGATTCGAATTCATATCTCATCTTTCGAGGATCTGAATGTCTCGGAACAGTATGGTTCAATCATTTCGTTCCTTTTCCTAAGACTGCAATCTTCTCTAGGTCCCCTCCAAAGATAAGTATGTAGGTCCGAATCCTGATCCACTACAAAAATACTCATAATTTCATTTCAAGCCTTATCATGTGCATATCAATCTGCTAGTGAAAATAACATGCATTTTTAATGTCTGTTCATGTGTTGCCAACAATCGCATTAGGTGTCGTTATTTCTGGTCAAACACGCACAAATCTTCCTGTTGGTGAGTAAGCAAGTATTACTTAAGCGATATTCGCGGATGATAAAGAAGGACGGTAGGTGTGCAGTTCGATTATCGCTCAGGCACAAAAACTTGTGTCCTTATTTTAGGTTCAAACACCTAGCAGCTTGTAGGAAAAACCGGTACGTAACATTTGATTTTACTTAGTTAACAATCAGATTGCGTGTTGTGTTCGTATCTCCGTCACAGAACTTCACATCATGCGCTTCATCTTTAAATGCATGAACAAATTTCAAATAGCGCTGAGCACTATGGGACTTAACATCTGAGGTCATCAGTCTCCTAGAACTTAGAACTACTTAAACCTAACTAACCTAAGGACATCACAAACATCCATGTCCGAGGCAGGATTCGAACCTACGAGAGTAGCGGTCGTGCGGTTCCAGACTGAAGCGCCTAGAACCGCTCAGCCACACCGGCCGGCAAATGCATGAACACTTTGTTACTTCTGAATGGAGGTATATCGCACATCTTTCTTGGTTAGTTAACAGGGACGGAAGGGTCTTTATAGGAGTCTCTGCTGAATGGAGGTATATCACACATCTTTCTTGGTTAGTTAACAGGGACGAAAGGGTCTTTATAGGAGTCCCTGTTTGTTATAAAAACTGTCGTCTTTTATTTTCAAATTTAAATTTGGTTACTAATATTGGCGAAAATTTCTGTAATTCATACCTCTTCAGGACTAGTCAGCAATATTATATGATTAGATTAGCTTAGATTAGTACTTGTTCCATAGATCATGAATACGACATTTCGTAATGATGTGGAACGTGACATTTTAATGAAACATTTCTTTACATACCTTGATTAAGTTTCCTTGCAACAATTTTTTACTCTCTCTCTGTCATTCTTTTTTATTTTTATCTCTCTCCCTCACGCTCTATCTCTCTCTTCTCTCTCTCTCTCTCTCTCTCTCTCTCTCTCTCACACACACACACACACACACACACACACACACAACACACACATTCTTTTTTTATTTTTATTTGTTTGTTGTGGTCGTCTATAGGCGAGGCACGAAAACGTCTGTCAGTGAGTTTCTTAGTTTTGAGTACATTTACGAAAGAAATATAAAAACAATTATGAGAGTTACTGATTTATGAAGCTTAGTTTGCAGTCAGTTCTGAGTATTATTAGTAACTACGTTCCAGTCCCTAAACCCAGTTACAGAAATGTGAATCAGACGGATTACGTATTCCAGGCCGTAGCAGCCGCGTCTTTGTGACGTCAGCTATGGTCACTTCCCAGCCCGCTGTAGGATCACATCGGTTCGTCTTCTTCCTTCTGGTAATGTAACTGAGATTTGGCAACAAGGCAGGGTATGTTTGGCAACTCTGTGATCGACAAGTTACTTCCTGGTGTGCACGGAATTAAGCCTCCACTTGATTTTTCCTGTCATTTCCATTGAATAATCTGAGTTATTATCGCTTGAGCTGTAACAAATGATTGTAAATTTACGGTTTTCAGCCCAGAAAAGTCGTTGCACATGAAAATAGCATCTAATCTCGTCCTTTAAATAGCAGTTTACGAGATTTAGCCACTATTGTTCTCGTAAGAGCAAACCTAGACGTGTGCTTCTTCCCTAGCTCTGTGGAAACGTGCTAACATTTATGGTTTGCGGTTCCTATCTTGCTGACTGTAACGTTTTTATCCCTTCTGTGGAAGAGCTACACGCAGTCAGATCACGCATCGATAAGGAAATCGCGAGAAAACATTTTCGGCTCATAGTGCAATGGTGAAAACGCCTCTTTCCGCTGCTGACAATCAAATTTTGGGCTTCAAGAAATACATAACTTTATTTTATGACATGCCACATTTGCATACCACTTGAGCATGATACAGCATACCAATCAAGCACAGACCCATTCGAAATCTAAGTGATCAGTATTTTACTAATTCGTGCCGATAGAGGCTCGCTTGTTTACAGATACTCAGTTTTATTGAAACAGACTTTCGTCGTAAGGTTATCGTGGGTAGTTTTATTTCATTTCTTATAATATAGTGCACAATTTTCGTAAGGTTTCTTTTAGTATTGTTAAAACATTAGTTAACATGAGAGAGAAATTAAACATCAACGATATATGCGAATTCTATGATGTTATCTATAACAGTCTGACAATGCACATGCAGTTTATTGATTACATGCATGTAGAAAACTTGTTCTGAGTTAAAGCTGTCAAACAAGGTTTGATGAAGAATAAAATGCCACTGCCACATGACAGCTAATGTAGAAAATACTTTCTGACGTTTTTCGCACGATGCGCTCTCTCCATACATGATACAAAAGTTTCGAGATGCATCTGTAGCCTGGGCATCTATTAAACCTGAAAAGAACCAAATGTCGCAGAAGTTAGCCCTTTTTCCACATGCGACTATTTTGGGTTGAGAAGTGAAGAGAATTTTGTCCAAAGTTCCATTAGATCGATAACTTCAGCAGACAGCAGTATTGCGTTTTAAAAAATGTAACAGTGAATGTACCCGAACTCGCGACGTCTTATCAACAGTGCGCGACGCTTACCGTTACGCTACTAGCTGACACATAGCTACAACACCTCCACAAGTCAACAACAGTTCTTCCAGACTTTCCGCATTGCACAGTGCTGTGAGATAATGCATATGGCCGTATCTAGACTTCTGGGAGACAGACAGTTACAGCTTTTCTTTTGCACTGCACGACGTTTTCAACAAACAGATAGCGCAATAGAGTAACTCAAGTCGAAAGGAACACTTCCTATTTAAATTTCTGCATCCTATATGTTGGCATTTCTGTGTAGGTGTCAGTTACGTGATTTTATTTCGATGATTACGAAATAGAGTCGAATGTATGCACTGGGTAGTCGAGGCAGCTAGTTCATGGCGATTCGGTCAACCAAGTAAATGAATGTATTGAACATACTGCAAACCACTACAGGGAGCCTGTGTGTCAGAATTCTCATCCAGTGTGGCGCAACATTGTTATGATAGAAAAATGAGTTGTAGAGAAGAGAATTTGGTGGTCTCTTTGATTGATGCTAGTTTTATATACTTATGGTCTGGGTTCGATTCCAACTTCTGTTGATGGTTTTTGATAAGGAGAGACAGATTCTGTTGTCTTGTGGCTACGCCAAGGGAAGAAGGTATAATGGTATTCTGGTCTGACATTCGTGTTAAACATAACATTCCTTCTCTATCGTGTAGACGTTAGGTTGATCCATAATAAAGTCAGGAGTCGTGACACGTAGAAACTCCATCAACAGTAACCATTCTGATACTAGTTATTTATTTCTAGTGACTAAACAAACGCTATGTATGACACCTATTCCATATTTTATTTGAGCTTCTGCATGTCGATAAAATCGATTCTGAACTGGGAATGCAACTCAGACCGCCCTTAACGCTGAATTCGATATATAAATTGTAAGGTGTCAGGCAAATCCAACACCTTCCATGAAAAACCTGACATGATAGCAAATTCGGCAGAATGTCACATAGCTTCGAACAAATCCCGACATTAAATTAACCGAAGTAATATGATCAACCACTGAGCAAATGGAATACCACAGACTAACACAAGAACACCTGAATGCATGTCACACCTTCCCACCGTGAAACAGATGCAGTTCCGAGGGGAGAAATGAGAACAGAAGCCGAGAGCAGAACCGTGTTAAGCTAGAAGGCCCTACGATAAGGGACGGACACCCATGTCGCCAGCCGAACGCCAAGGCCACCCCCGAGCCAATGTTAAAAGATAGAGCCCTCCAGAAGAACAGTATAGATCTTACGATAACACTAAAAGGGCCACAGCAGCTGCAAGTTTTAGCGTGAGACTTTTTCGCGTCTCTGTTACGTAGCAAACGTTAAAAACATTGCCCCATCACGAAAAGTATGGCGTTTCTCGTTGGATAGACAGAATTTTTGTAGGCGGAGCTTAAGGTTAACACTGAGACGCTGATTGGTCAGTTGAAAACACAGCCAGATACCTTTTTCTTAAACCAACTTATGTAAATTGTAGTAAGGAGAAGTTGGAAAAGAGTTGCTTCCGAGACAGCGAGGTGTGTGGAGCTGCGCCGCCCGCAGCCCCCTGTTGCTACCTAACCAATGACAAGGTAATGAACGTACCCGATGCCGCATAAGGCTTCACTCAGAACTGCAGAAGTCTCATCTGTTACACCCCTTTTTGCATAATACTACTGTCTATCGTCAATCAAAGCTCATGGTATTCACATTTGCTGCTAGAAGTAAAATCTGAAACGCGATGATTTTTCTGTTACATAATTACTGAGAGGCCACATCAGTCACTGTAATTTACGACAAGTTAAATAAGTAATTAACGATGATTGAGAGTCCCTGTAGACCATTTTTGATAGTTTTCTCTTTTATGAAACTTAAACCTAGATTATAGATGTGATATGGCATAGGCCATCCTTCGATCCATTATAGAACTTGGAAACCCATTCAGGGAATATTCGTTCACATTTTTATTGAATGCAGTTGGTTTTTATCATCCTGTATTAAAATATTTCCTTTTATCAATAGTGCAATTTATAAACAATGTTTTGTGAGTAGAATAAAAATTCCAATGTTGAACTTAACTGCTTTTTCGACGTTATTTTACAAGCTAACTAAAAATAGGAAAGCCTTGAACCCCTTCCACTAAATTTAGTTAGTATTAAGATTATTTTACAGGGAGTGCAGTGGAGCTGACGCTGAAATCATTAAGTATTTGATTATATCATCGCTAGTCTCACTGAACTCTTCTGAACTCTACATGGTTCAAATGGCTCTGAGCACTATGGGACTCAACTGCTGAGGTCATTAGTCCCCTAGAACTTAGAACTAGTTAAACCTAACTAACCTAAGGACATCACAAACATCCATGCCCGAGGCAGGGTTCGAACCTGCGACAGTAGCGGTCTTGCGGTTCCAGACTGCAGCGCCTTTAACCGCACGGCCACTTCGGCCGGCTCTGAACTCTACATGTCATGTGTGGTCTGGCGACTCCTTACCAGCAACAGGTCCCAGGTTCAAACTAGTCAATTCCGTAAAAAACACGCTCGGAGCTTCATTGCACGAAAGTGGTAGGGAGACACGACTTAGAACAAACAGACACCACGCAGAATGTTAGAAAATGACCTAGTAGATAGTGTCGGACGTTCCATGCGGCTTTTCGCGGATGATGCTGTAGTGTACAGAGGAGTTACAGCATTAGAAAATTGTAGCGAAATGCAGGAAGATCTGCAGCGGATAGGCACTTGGTGCAGGGAGTGGCAACTGACCCTTAACATAGACAAATTTAATGTATTGCGAATACATGAAAAGAAGGAACCTTTATTGTATGATTATATGATAGCGGAACAAACACTGGTAGCAGTTACTTCTGTAAAATATCTGGGGGTATGCGTGCGGAACGATTTGAATTTGAATGATCATACAAAATTAATTGATGGTAAGGCGGGTACCACGTTGAGACTCATTGGGAGAGTCCTTAGAAAATGTAGTCCATCAACAAAGTAGGTGGCTTACAAAACACTCGTTCAACCTATACCTGAGTATTGCTCGTCAGTGTGGGATCCGCACCAGATCGGGTTGACGGAGGAGATAGAGAAGATCTAAAGAAGAGCGGCGCGTTTCCTCACATGGTTATTTGGTAAGAGTGACAGCGTTACGGAGATGTTTAGCAAACTCAAGTGGCAGACTCTGCAATAGAGGGGCTCTGCATCGCGGTGTAGCTTGCTGTCCAGGTTTCGAGAGTGTGCGTTTCTGGATGAGGTATCGAATATATTGCTTCCACCTTCTTATACCTTCCGAGGAGATCATGAATGTAAAATTAGAGAGATTCGAGCGCACGCGGGGGCTTTCCGGCAGTCGTTCTTCCCGCAAACCGTACTCGACTGGAACAGGAAAGGGAGGTAATGACAGTGGCACGTAAAGTGCCCTCCGCCACACACCGTTGGGTGGCTTGCGGAGTATAAATGTAGATGTAGATGTAGATGTTCGTGACAATACAGGTCGACTGTAATTTGTTGTTTGTTCAAAACTGCAGATTCCTCAACACCTCCACATATTGCGCGTGAAAAGGTTCGAAACCTGGCCCGGCACTAAAGCTTTCATTATGTATTATCAAGCTCTTGCATGAGAACACCTATCTGCTGGTGGATAATAATTTTGATTTTTAATGTATTTATATTCGTTGTCAACACTAAGGATATCTGAGGTTTTTGAGTCCCAGTGAGACACAGAACTGTTTGCGAGATCACTGTAAGTTCAAGGATGTTATTCCGAGATGCTGGTGGAGAAAAATTCGGTAGCTGACGTCTCTTTGTGTGCAGTCAACAACGGTATGTATGGGGTTGTATTCCCAGTCAGCACTGAACTCTTCGTCATATTATTTCTAGTTCAAACATGCTCACATGTCGCTGCTGGTGTAACAAACCAATTTTTAAAGTTCGTTTTCTCTAGAATATAACAGGGATAGATGCCAGGTTGGAGTCCTGGGAAAGAAAAAATTAATGTTTCGTCATTTCAGTTAAAACATCTGATATGTCACAGTTGATTGTGCTTCGATGACAATCCAGTTAGGTTCTGGCTTCGAATCCCTGTCCAACACAAAGCTTTACCTCACGGCATTTCAAGTAAGTTACTTGTGAAGAAGCAATATTTAACATCTCTCGTAGTTCGTTAACAAGGACAATAGATGCTGGGTAGGAATTCGCGTCCGTTAGAAATGTTTACATCGTGTAATTTAAAGTTGACATTTGCTAACTTATACTGTCTAAAATCGAGGTATATCACTCTCCGCATGCCTAGTCAGGAATGACTGTTAGTTTCCGTCAGTCACGAAATCTTTGCTTAGTCTGCATGATCTGGGTTTGAATCCATATGCAGAACGAGGCGGTTCGTCGTGTCATTTGAAGTTCATACATATTCTCAACTAGCTGCTCGTGAATAACTTAAATTTTTAATATCATTTTGTGTTAAATAATAAGTGCGGTATGTTACTTTGAAGAGGAAATCATGAATGCGACGAACTTACTACGTGAACTACCTTTCTGGCGTAATAGTGAGAGTGGTAACATTTCAGTTATGTCGTTTATTGTTATAAATGTTAGCTTACAAGCCTTAAGGACCGTCTTATCTGTGATAACATGTTCCCTGATATTTGTAGTGCCTTGTTATTACTTTACATGTTGCGTTATTGCGATACAGAGCAGTGCTTTCTAGTGGAGACTTGTTGGAACCATTTTCAATAGTCAAACTACTGTACCGAGGGGTAACTAGAGGATCCGCTAGACAGCTGCGCTATGTGGGTTGCATTCGAATCAGGCGAAATGCAATTCAGGTCTTTCGGATACTTTTGAGCACGACTGTACCTTGGTGCTCTGACACCGAGTACCACGGTGGACGACTACAAAACGCATGCATGTCTGAAGCAACAGAAACTGTGCTGCTGATTGAAGCTACTGAAAATATTATGAAACTTCGTGCATTGGAGAGTACATGGAAAATGTGGAAATTTATACTACACTACTGGCCATTAAAATCGCTACACCTCGAATATGACGTGCTACAGACGCTAAATTTAATCGATAGGAAGAAGATGCTCTGATATGCAAATGATTTACACAAAGTTGGCGACGGTGGCGACATCTACAACATGCTGACATGAGGAAAGTTTCCAACCGATTTCTCATACACAAACAGCAGTTGACCGGCGTTGCCTGGTGAAACGTTGTTGTGATGCCTCCTTTTTACCGTATCGCGACATTGCTGCACGCGTTGGTCGAGATCCAATGACTGTAGGCAGAATATGGAATCGGTGGGTTCAGGAGGGTAATACGGAACGCCGTGCTGTATCCCAACGGCCTCGTATCACTAGCAGTCGAGATGACAGGCATCTTATCCTCATGGCTGTAACGGTGCGTGCAGCCACGTCTCGATCCCTGAGTCAACAGATGGTGAAGTTTGCTAGACAATAACCATCTGCACGAACAGTTCGACGACGTTTGCAGCAGCATGGACTATCAGCTCGGAGACCATGGCTGCGATTACTCTTGACGCTGCATCACAGACAGGAGCGCCTGGGATGGTGTGTACTCTACGACGAACCTGGGTGCACGAATGGCAAAACGTCATATTTTCGGATGAATTCAGTTTCTGTTTACAGCATCATGATGGTCGCATTCCTGTTTGGCGACATCGCGGTGAACGCACATCGGAAGCGTGTATTCGTCATCTCCATACTGGCGTATCACCCGGCGTGGTGGTATAGGGTGCCATTGGTTACACGACTCGGTCACCTCTTGTTCGCATTGACGGCAATTTGAACACTGGACGTTACATTTCAGATGTGTTGCGACCGGTGGCTCTACCCTTCATTCGATCTCTGCGAAACGCTAAATTTCAGCAGGATAATGCGCGACCGCATGTTGCATGTCTTGTGCGGGCCTTTCTGGATACAGAAAATGTTCGACTGCTGCCCTGGCCAGCACATTCTCCAGATCTCTCACCGACTGAAAACGTCTAGTCAATGGTGGCCGAGCAAGTGGCTCGTCACAATTCGCCAGTCACTACTCTTGATGAACTGTGGTATCGTGTTGAAGATCCATGGGCAGCTGTACCTGTGCACGCCATCCAAGCTCTGTTTGACTCAATGCTCAGGCGTATCAAGGCCGTTATTACGGCCGGTGGTGGTTGTTTTGGGTACTAATTTCTCAGGATCTATGCACCCAAACTGCGTGAAAATGTCAGCTCTAGTATAACATATTTGTCCAATGAATACCCGTTTATCATTTGCATTTTTCTTGGTGTAACAATTTTAATGGCTAGTAGTGTATAAAGAAATTTCATATTAAATTCCTTTCCTCGGGGAAATGTATTGATTCATTATATATGCCCCTTTAGGATTCTCCATTTTTTTGAATTGTGCTTCTTAAAATGTATTTAATTGATGCTTCTTATTAAACTGTATTAATTTTAATGAACTGAAATTTTGCATTTTGTATTTTACTAATGAAACAATTTCAACTTGTCTTTCATTTTTTATTCTGACTTAAGTGCTAATTGCCGTGTGGGTTGCCGCGTGGTCTGGGGCGCCTTGTCGCTGATCGAGTGGCTGCACCCGTCGGAGGTTCGAGTCCTCCCTCGAGTATCGGTGTGTTTGTTGTCCTTAGTGTATTTTAGTTTAAGTTAGATGAAGTAGCGTGTAAGGCCATCAGGCAAAATAAAACATGAAACACAAGTTGAAATTGTTTCATTAGTAAAACGTAAAACACAAAATGCAAAATTTCAGTTCATCAATATACAAGGTGTTTCAAAAATGACCGGTATATTTGAAACGGCAATAAAAACTAAACGAGCAGCGATAGAAATACACCGTTTGTTGCAATATGCTTGGGACAACAGTACATTTTCAGGCAGACAAACTTTCGAAATTACAGTAGTTACAATTTTCAACAACAGATGGCGCTGCGGTCTGGGAAACTCTATAGTACGATATTTTCCACATATCCACCATGCGTAGCAATAATATGGCGTAGTCTCTGAATGAAATTACCCGAAACCTTTGACAACGTGTCTGGCGGAATGGCTTCACATGCAGATGAGATGTACTGCTTCAGCTGTTCAATTGTTTCTGGATTCTGGCGGTACACCTGGTCTTTCAAGTGTCCCCACAGAAAGAAGTCACAGGGGTTCATGTCTGGCGAATAGGGAGCCCAATCCACGCCGCCTCCTGTATGTTTCGGATAGCCCAAAGCAATCACACGATCATCGAAATATTCATTCAGGAAATTAAAGACGTCGGCCGTGCGATGTGGCCGGGCACCATCTTGCATAAACCACGAGGTGTTCGTAGTGTCGTCTAAGGCAGTTTGTACCGCCACAAATTCACGAAGAATGTCCAGATAGCGTGATGCAGTAATCGTTTCGGATCTGAAAAATGGGCCAATGATTCCTTTGGAAGAAATGGCGGCCTAGACCAGTACTTTTTGAGGATGCAGGGACGATGGGACTGCAACATGGGGCTTTTCGGTTCCCCATATGCGCCAGTTCTGTTTATTGACGAAGCCGTCCGGGTAAAAATAAGCTTCGTCAGTAAACCAATAGGGTGCATATCGCCGTCATCAATCCTGTGCACTATATCATTAGCGAATGTCTCTCATGCAGCAATGGTAGCGGCGCTGAGGGGTTGCCACGTTTGAATTTTGTATGGATAGACGTGTAAACTCTGGCGCATGAGACGATACGTGGACATTGGCGTCATTTGGACCGCAGCTGCAAAACGGCGAACGGAAACCCGAGGCCGCTGTTGGATCACCTGCTGCACTAGCTGCTCTTTGCCCTCTGTGGTTGCCGTACGCATATTGCAACAAACGGTGTATTTCTATCGCTGCTCGTTTAGTTTTTATTGCCGTTTCAAATATACCGGTCATTTTTGAAACACCGTGTATATATTGCTATGGCATGGAATATAACGGAAATTACTGCCAAAAACACTTACTAGAAATTTAAAGGGAGTATGTACTAGTTCAGTATATGTTTTATAGAATTCTTTAAGCCGATTTTTCTCTAGTGTCAATTTTTTTAGCTGTCTTACAGTTCTTGTCGGTGTGCAGTATAATGTTCTTTTGATGCTTCCTTCATAAAGACAGTTGTCTACTGAATTTCACGAATAGCATAAATTTAATGTCTATTTAATTCCTATTACCGACAAGCATGCTAAAGCTTGCTTATTTTTTTCTGTGATTATACTGAAATGTAAATATATTTTCCAAGTGCTGAATGAAGTTAATGTCAGCGTTCTTGGAAACGTTGCAGGTGTGTTGAGAGAAAGCGTGGGCGGAAGGGGGGAGGGGGGGGTGGAAGAAAGTGTGTATGAGTTAGAGGACGTTGGATTTGTGTATTGCAGTGAGGCGAGGCGAGCAGAAGACCGTCCAAGAGCGGTTATTCGCATTTCTGAAGTCCGGACAACAGACATAAAGCGAGTACACGACCGAGCAGAGTTATGTGAGGCGGGACACTAGCTTCTAGGTCTCTCCTTAAGGAGGCAATTCGTAAACGGGCAGCGCTGCAGCACTCTCGTAGCCAGGCTGCCGGGAGCTGCGCCGGACACAGGCAGCAGCTTAGCTGCTCCCAGCGCCCGTCGCTTCTGACGCGTGGTGCCACCCGAAATGGCGTTTGTTGAGCCTGGCACTGTGTGGACAGGTAGCTACTAACGTAGTTGAGGGGCAGTAGCCTCCCACCCGCTACAGTGCTTTCCCTGAATCAAACTGAATAATGGACTATTGTAAACAGGGCAGTTTCATCATTGGCTCACTGAGTGGTTTCAGTCACACCCCAACGAGGAAGCTGCGTCGCTTCCTGACATTAGAATGTCAGAATACTCTGCCACTGTCGCGGTCGACACTTGGCTCCAACGTTCTGGTATCAGCAGTGGCCAACACAGCACCAACTTCAGCCATTCGTGGAGAAGAAGCTGTTTCCGATACCTCAGCGTTCTGGCGTCAGAAGTCCGTCACCATCACCCGCTGCCTTTCGTTGAGACAATGCTCCATCTGCGGCGTTATCGTCAGTTCTGTGCTGTAGTTTCAATGGTACGTCTGTGGTGAATTAATCTTAGTTTCTGTGACTCCTTCCACTGATGGGAAGAGCAATGGTAGGGAGAACTGGAGAGCATATAAATCTTCAGCATTTATTTATGAAACCTGCGCATGTGCCTCAGTTTAGGGGAAATTATAGGGAACGCCATTTACGACCAGTGAGATGTATTTGACGAGCCACAAGTTTCCTTGTAGGCCGTCAGTGCGAGCTACATGCAGTACTTGCCAACATTATGGCTACAAGTCTTATCACTGTGCGGAATCGAGGAGATTAGCTATTCGCTGTAAAGATTCAAGGCACTCCTTGTTGTTGTTATGGTCAGAGTACTTATAATAGTCGTTTTTGAGTTTAATGTGTACTTTGAATATATTGTGATTCCGGTTGATCGAATTTGTACAACTTCCAGGGTCGCCAACACGGGCAATGACGACGCAGGAATCTACTGAATCTTTTGTGAAACGGGTAACTGAGCTGGAGGATAGCAATGTTTCTTTGCAAATGCAAGTAGACACTTTGATGGCATACTATGTGGGTAGAAAGGTTACGTAGATATGGTGGTAAAAATAAAAGTTTCGTTCAGTGTACCCAGTCCTTCATTGAATTCGGCTGCAGATAGTCTGGTGACTTTCGGGCAAAACGACTGACAGTGTATCAGCATTGATTGAAGATTTGGAAGCTGCCACGAGTCTGGGTGATTGATCAGACGAAGTATGCTTGCAAATGGCTAAATTACATTTAACGGGTGAGAGAAAGACGTAATTGGTGTGCCATGAGGAGATAAAAAAGGTACATACATTTCAGCAAGTCAAAAATGGATTCATCCAACGCCACTGCAAACAGAACAGTAGCAGATCTTTAGCGAGCAGATCAAAGGAATATCCCGAAACCAGAAAGAATCATTGGAAATATTCTCGGATGGAAATAGAAAAGTAAATGTGGAAACTTAGGAGATGACGCAGAATGAACTCCTGGTAAAAATTATTTTCCAAGAAGCAGAACGCAGATTGTCACATGTTCCTTTGAGCGGGGTGTCACACGATATGGCTGGTGCCATTAAGTTCTCTTTACAGCTAGAATACGTGGATACAGCAACGCGCGTGCAGGATAAGAGAAGTGTTCTTGTCCTGAGAGGTACTAGATTGGTGCATAAGTTCGAAGCATTTATGTTTCGCTTATTGTTGTTCCGGTTGCTATGGGTTTATGTATCGATTGTCATTTTTTATTTGTAGTTCACTGTTGCTATTTGAGTTTACATATGGTCATTTTATCATTTGGATATAGCGAATGGATCTGTGGATGCTAGAATATGGAGTGTCAAGTGGAGAAATCGGAACATTTCAGACGTATTCTTCTGTTTGTGTGCAGTGGAGGAGTGACAGCAGCGAAGGTAGCCAGAAACATTTGCGCTCAGTGTGGTGATAATGCCAATGGACAGAGCGCGGCAATAAAATGAATTTCTCGTTTTAAGGAGGATTGAGCAGTGCTATGGCTCGCGTTGGTGTTCTTTGTAGGTTTCCGCCCTCTCTTGGAGGCCAGACGGTATCGTTTAGTTGGCATGGTTCCAGTTGGTTGTCTTCTTCTCGTGTTAACTGGTGCCACTCGGTTTCGCAAGCGTTGCCTGCCCGCTAGTGGCAGCAGCGTTGGTTATGGATATGTAGAAACTGCGTTCAACTTGTTACAATTTGTTAAGTTCAACCAGCGCTAATTTCCTTGCCTGGTGGCCACTGACGCCCCAGTTACCTGCCCTGGGGGTTAGTGTATGTAACGGCAGTGTACATTTCCTCGCTTTGCCGCTACTGTCCGGTGAGGCGTGTAGGTTGACAGCTTTCTTGATTGTAGGCCGGTTTGTGATTCTTCTGCTCTGGTGATAGTGATTCCGTTCTCGTTCTGGGCGCTCTAAATACAGTATTCTGGGGAGGTAGTGCAGACCGCCGGTTCCGGCTTTGGGGTGTTGTTCCATAGTTGCACTTGGTTTATCGGACGTCAGGTAGCTTCAGCCAGATTATCATTAGTCATTCTTTAGACTGCCACTAGTATGAGTTACCATCTTGTGAAGTGAATGCAAACTCTTGGCTGCCTATCTCATAGCTCGCGAAAGTGTTCTTTGCCAGACCCTCTCAGACGTCGATTCCTGGAGCGTCGTCTGTGGCCTCTTGGTTCTTGTAAGACATGTGTGTTCTAAAAGGACGTCTGATGGCCAGTAGTTCAGTGTAACGCTCCTTAAGTCCACTCCTTCTGCGGGTATAATCTGCCTCAGTACCCTTTAAGGAACTTATGTACTGTCCTTGCAATACCTTGTAATGCCTACATTAAAGGTTATATATGTCTAATTAATAGTCCTGATCGTATTCTGGAATAAATCTAGCAGTGTAGTGTCCAGTGGATGTTAAGGGTTGTGTTATAAGTTTTACCATCATCTTATTTCACCCGTTTGGTCATCAGTTGCTTCTCTTTTTAATTAACCTTTGATATTGTATTTGCTGTTTTACAGCAGCTTTCTAATTTTTTTAGTTTCATTGGCATTTAATGTGATTTGCTAAATTGTAACTCACTGAAAACAGTTATGTACACAGTTGTTTATTTCTTCATTAATAACGTGTGGTATTTTATTTATTGTTGAGTCTGGAATTACTAGTTTAAAATAAGTTGTGTGTAACTGTAGAAGGCAACCAATAGTAACTGATTACGGCCCCGTCCACAATCGTAACCGAATCCTGCCTTCCCTTGACTACCAGGTTTCTAGGATCCTTTTGGCATTAGTGACTCGCCCCCCTCAAAAACGCTTTCGGGGTCTGATGAAGATCGGTTAAAAACATTAATACACAATAATTAATACACAATAACACATGTCATGGTGCTCAAGAATTGGAAAATGTGATTAACTGTGATCATTCTACCATAGTGTGACATTTATATGCAATGGGGAAGGTACAAATATCGGGTGTATGAGTACCGTATGCTGTAAACCAAAGTCACAAAAGTCAGCATCTTTGCTTTTTCATCATCAATTGGCTCGTGAACGAACCGCAGTCCATTCCTAACGTGTTACTCGTGACAGAATGGTGTCTTTAATAACATAAGGAAAAGAAAGGAATGGTTGAGCTCAAACAACGCAGTAACTTCCCGTACAAAGACCTGCGCTCATCCACAAAAGATAATCTTATGCATCTGGCGGAAAAACGACTGTGCGGTGTACTACGAATTGCTTTCCTGAGGTGTAACCATCACTGCTGACATTTGTTGTCAACAACTGAGACGTCTTGCAGACGCAGTCCAAGAACAACGACCAGGAAGACAGCGTGATGTGTTGCTACACCACGTTAACACCCGCTCGCATTCTCATAGAATGACAAAAACACTAGACAGGAGTTGGGTTTGGAGGTCATTCCGCAGCCCCCTTATTCAACTGATCTTGCTCCCTTTTCCGCTCGCTAACGAACAACTTTCAAGGAACTTCCTTTCGGGATGAAATCGACACCGAAGACGGCTCGACGAGTTCTTCGCCTCAAACCACGAGATTTTTACAGTTGCAGAATTGAAAAGCTACCCCAACGTTGACAGACCGTTGTCAATAGTGAAGGAGAATATATTATTGATAACTAAAGTCTCTGTCATGTGTGTCTGTTGTATTTAATTAACTTGTGGAGCAACGCTACGAATTTATGGACAAACCCAATAAACTTTATACGTGTGGACACGTGGGCCACATTCGGATGTAATGCCACCATCCACAGTGCTGTGAGTGAGAAGTTATAGCACACACTCGTGGGATTCCACGAATAAGAAACAGGGTGGTAGAGGATCGTTAAACACCAAGATGAATTCCGCAATCGCTGAAATTCAGCGTTGCAAAGTTCATTGTTACAAAGACATATCAAGAGATGAAGTATTACTTTCTTGGCACGATAAACATAGCTTTTACTGGACACAGGGATCATGTGCTGGTAGCGAGTCTGGACCTCTTTGGTAGAAAGAAACTGAATTTCCAGCGTTATAGATTACAGGGGTAGGCTACAATGAAGTGGCATCATTAGGTCCAAGCTGCTCAGTTATTGTATTGAAGCAGGAATTTTCGAGAGCATATGCAAGTGTTGCTGCATAGGGTACTGCACAGCCATGTAGTTGGATCTCTTGAACAGACATCACGTCAAAATCGGTCTTTCGCAACACACTTGTGATGTATCAAATTGCTCCGAGTCTTCACACTTTACAGTGAAGTAAGTGATCTTAGATAGTGTCTTGAATTGTAACTGGGGGAGAGCAGTTTTTTTTCCTCCCTCACATCAGCACAGCTGTTGCCAACCACTGGGGTTCATGAGCTAGGCTACAGCGTCCGCACGATTCGTTATGCACACTGCGTATTTATCTAAAGAGGGAACATATTCAAGGAACAGGGGCTAAAACTCGTCTACTGGACAGACAACTCAATACAGAGCAAACAACAACAAAAAAGTCAGACTAAAACAACATATCTGGTATTTAACGACACACATTCCCCATTAACACACTAAATGCCCCTTCCAGACACACACACACACACACACACACACACACACACACACACATACAATGATAGATATACCCCACAAAGATTGAAAACTTCCACCCAGAAAACATTCAAATGTTCAGTTATCTGTCATCTTGTTTCTGTAGTTTGCAAACGGTGAAGACGTAAGTTACTTAGCGCACGCCTTCTATGGGGAACAGTCTTTCACGTAGTCATAGTTAACAGCACACATAACCATAGCATGCCCAACCGTAAATTTTCGAAGTATATAACTGTTCTACATTAAGTTCAATATGGTTACAGATGACAATCTGTGAAACAAACCCAATTCATTAATTAACATAAAATCCAGAACAATCACAGCATGTTGTAACAAGATATATATACAAAATTATGTATGTTTTTCAAATACTTAGATACTGTCTTAGAAACTCGAATTTATATTTGTACAAACAGTAAAAAGATTTATTGTTTTATAGAAAATAACAAAAAAACCAATGATGATGCTGAAACTTCAGCAAAACCTGTCTGAGGCATAAAAATGAAAAGAAAAATTGTTTTGTTCAAGGCGGACCCTCTCTAAAAGCAAATCTTTTTGTAAGCAAACACCGACAGAAGAGCTTCAGCCTAAAGATGAGGTCCTATTGAGTTTTCTCGATCTTCTTAGTCCTCTGTATAAAGACTTGTATTGATACACTATAGCGTAAAGATAATAAATTGTTCATTACTTCAACAATTTTCGAGGTATAAAATTTACCTAAAATGCATAATAATTTTTCTGCTGTTACGAAACTGACATAGGGGTTGTGAATTATTCATTTATAATATCAGTTGAAGTTATAACTAAAAAGATTCAGTTAAAAGTACTTTTCTAGAATTTTCTATGCTCTTGTTACGATAGCTTAGTGAAGTTAAAATGACTATTTCGAAAATGATTGTTTAATTATGTTTTGTTATGTAGGTGTTGTAGAGGCACTGAGAGAGTGTATGAAGGGTATACATAAAGTGTGGGTGTATTACTTTATTAAAAATCTATGTAAAATGTATCCGTGGGGAGGTTTGTGGAATCATGAATCATGTAACGTATATTCTAGTATGCATGCTTTTCTATAAAAGCTACCTGAAGAGAAGATAGGTGTTAAATCAATTAGTATTTCATTTTGGGGTTAATTTTTATTTGTCTTATTTAAATTAAATTTGATTTCGTAAATACAGAAATTCTTATATAAATTGCTATCTCTAATGTTACTGGATGACTTAGCAAAATGCTATTGGATGCGTTAGGAAATACTGCGAATATTTGAGGGCTGCAGGTGTTCTCACTTTGTCTGTAGGTGTCGCTCAGGGGCGAGTACTGTGCAGATTCGTGTGGTACTGCGCCGCTCATATTTTCTTTTTTTGTTAAGATGAAGAAAATCTAACATTACGTCGGTTATTTTGTCGTATTTATGTAGTGACTACAGTACTGGACGTGATAGTAAAAGTTTTGACCTTTCAAGCAACTTTTTTTTGGAAATTACTGTCTTGTGAACTTTCTGGTCATACTTCAAACTCTGAGTGGGGTGTTTCGTGAACACCTCGGAACATTTTGGCGCCGGCTGTTGTGGTCGAGCGGTTCTAGGCGCTTCAGTCTGGAACCACGCTGTTGCTATGGTCGCAGGTTCGAATCCTGCCTCGGGCATGAATGTATGTGATGTCCTTATATTAGTTAGTTTTAAGTAGTTCTAAGTCTAGGGGACTGATGATCTCAGATGTTAAGTCCCATAATGCTCCGACCTATTTGAACCATTTTGAACTTTTTGGCGAGCACTTCTATTTAAGAAGCCCACTGAACGATTTGATGTAGTAACTCAAGAATATCTGCGGATCAGAACGTGAAAATGATTGGGATTGGACACATGAACTTCTATCTGTTTTCGTGTGGAAAACTTGTAGTAAAAACAGTCATTAACTCTCATCAGCAATAATATGAGAGTAAATACGGACATGATAGACATTTACAACATGTTTTGGAGACAAAAAAGCCTAATTAGTTGAATTTCAAAACATTTTCGAGCAATTCTTTTAGTTTCCCGAATGCCCGAAATTTACAAAATTACAGACGCTATTCCAAGCTTGAGTTTTGAGGCCATTGCTTGGTCGGTATTTAGACGATTTTCTCTCACGGCTGCTTTTGTCCGCTGAATCAGTATCTATCAGTGTAGAGTATAAAGGACGAACGGCAAGAAACTTACCGAGTTTGGTGGACTGTTATGCCATGTAGGGATGAGTAGTTATAACCCACCCTGCCACGTACTGTCGAACACAGTGGAGCATTTTTCCGACTAGGAGAGACCACTGCTAATGATATGCTATAGCAAGGCTCTCCTAGCATGAAGGTTGAATCGATTAAAACGCATACACAGTCGTTGAGGCCCAGTTCGCATGATAGTGCCAAAAGGCACACGAAAACTACTTTCGATAAGTATTGGTACTGGCCTACCATGTGACATCTTGTGTGTTTTCCGTTGGAACAGTATGACGGCTTGGATACATTATGTTGTTTTATACATAGGAGTGTAACACGCATCCAGCAGTAGATTGGGAATACAAGGTTCCTGTTAGTGTGTGTAATTTTCACACTCATGAACTGGTTTTGCCAAATGAGTTATTGTTTGCCAAATTGACCATCCTGCATGAGGACGATGTAAACAGGTCAATGTGGACCTTTTGCATGAAAAAAACCATCTGTTCATCGGCATTATACAAAAAAACTACAGAATTTGAACGGAAAAGATAGGGTAGCTATAGAAATGTTACTGATATAGTTTGCGTTTTATTCACTCCTAGTGGACTATTACCAGTGACACCACCCATGACGCAATGCAGGATCGCGATAGGGTATTCCTTCTGTCTATAAGAAGCCATACAGAATAACTCATTAGCTGCAACCAATGTAGGAGTGGATCAGCAGCAGTTAAATGATGATATTATTGAATAGAATGGTTCAAATGGCTCTGAGCACTATGGGACTCAACATCTGAGGTCATCAGTCCCCTAGAACTTAGAACAACTTAAACCTAACTAACCTAAGGACATCACACAACACCTAGTCATCACGAGGCAGAGAAAATCCCTGACCCCGCCGGGAATCGAACCCGGTAACCCGGGCGCGGGAAGCGAGAACGCTACCGCACGACCACGAGCTGCGGACTATTGAATAGAGTGATGACCTCAGGAAAGCACCTGTTGTCATCGTACAAAAAAAATCATCAGATGGGCCAAGGAAATACGGGTTCTATTGCGAATATTATTACTTAACTGCCGAAATTGCGCTGATGTTTTCGTTTTTTCTAGAGAGGAGACGGATCACTTACAGTGCCTGGAAGAAATGTTTAAGTTGCATTTGTCACGCTTAAAACTGAGTAGTGAGAAGTGCAACTTTGCTGTGGCCGAAGCTATCTACCTAGGGTATATAATGAGTTGTTACGGCATGAAGCCAACCCAAGGTTAGTGTGTGGAGTCCATAATTTATTGCCGCTATGAACTGTGAAACAACTGCAGTCATTTTTAGGTAATGTAACTATATAGAAAATTTGCCAAAGGGTTTACGGATGTTACTAGAGCATCGAAGCACTTATTGAAGAAGGATGTGACATTTCAGTGGATGCCTGACTGTCAATTCGCATATGAGGAATTAAAAAGGAACTAAGAAATAGCCCCATCTTAGCATTTTTTAATTACGAAAAAGACTCCATCCTGTCCTGTAATGCGTGTAACCACATGATTGGGTCCATTCTGAGTAGGAAATAGATGGCAGTGAGCACCCAGTACACCTGTATGGCAGGAAATTCATAGCTGTAACCGAACAAGCAGAATTAATGTGGCAATTAGGATTGCAATATGCTTCAATAATATTGACTCGATGGGCAATTAAATTAAGTGAATTCCATTTTGAAGTAGTATACAAATCCAGCAGGGAGAGTGGGAATGCAGATGGTTTGAGGAGGAAAACTAAGGTCATGTAAGTGCTTGGTCGAAATGTTGAAGAGTGGCAGAAGGGGCAGACTGCTGACGTAGAATGCAAAACGCAACCACGTTTCATTGTACAGTATGGCCTACTATGTGGGGTGATGAACTTTGAGTCATATGTCGTGGCACCCATAGCACTGAAGAAAGAAGCATTAAAAGAAGCTCATAATAACATATTAACAGGACAGGGAGTGTAAAGGACAACACATCGTAGAATAAGAGAATGGTTTTGGTGGAGAACGCAAAGAAAATATGTATAAAATGGATCAGCTGCTTTTATTTTAAACCGAAATATCAACCGGTTTCAGTCAAGGACCATCATCACGGATAAGGTTTCAAACGGCTTGAGCCACAACATTACATTTGTCATTACATAATAAAGTGCAGAGCATGTCATGAATATCAATATACGACCCAGAACGTTTAGAGGAAATATTTGCTTCTAAAAGTCCTGTTGGCCCACTGACACTTGTTGATGGCCCAGCATTGAAATCTGTAGCAATTTGTGGAAAGGTTGCACTTCCTTCGCCTTGAACGATTTTCTTCAGTCGTCGTTTGTCTCGTGCTTGCAGGATCTTTTCCCGGCCGCAGTGATGTAGGAATTTGATGTTTTGCCAGATTCCTGACATTCACGGTAAACACGTGAAATGGTCGTCCGGGAAAATCGTCACTTCATCACTACCTCGGAGATGCTGTGTTCCATCGCTCGTTGCGCCGACTATAACACCACGTTCAAACTCACTTAAATCTTGATAACCTGCGACTGTAGCACCAGTAACCGATCGTTAACTGCGGCAGACACTTGTTGTCTTATATAGGCGTTGCCGACCGCAGCTCCGTATTCTGCCTGTTTACATATCTCTGTATTTGAATATGCATGCTTATACTAGTTTCAGTGTATAATGAATCTGACATGGACCTTGTTGTATTATGACAGAAAAATCGTTAGATGTGTTACCGAGTCAAAACCTGACCTACTTAAATTACTAACTTTGTATAGTTGGACCTGCAGGATGAAACACGTCGTAATATGAAATTTTGAACACAATCTTCGAAGTTAGCTGCTAATAGTTTTATTATATTTCGTAGAATATTACATACTTTAATATTCTCAGGTGTACTTAACAAGGGCAGTATCCCCGAAGTAGGCCTACTGTACGAAATATAATAAAACTATTAGCAGATAACTTGGAAGATTCGATTAAGAATGCTATATAACTTAAATTAAGCCCTATAACCAATCGCTGGCTGTAATGATAGCCATGTAAGGAGATCGTATTACTGCTGAGAGAATGTTCCAGAATTTTGAGCAGTACCACAGTGAGCAGTACCATAGAATATGACAATGAATTTCTTGTTTTCTATGGTTCTGACAGAGCAATGTATGATCTATGTCTACTTCAAGCGGAGAACCTGCTAAACTGTCAAACTTCCAATGAATCAGCTGCCAGCAGACTGGCTGGCTATCAGAATAACTTTAGATTAAGGACTTCCCATGAAATAAGTTGTTTGTATTAAGAATTAGAGTAAGATAAAGAGAAAACTCTTGTATTTTCATGTCAATTTATAACACGTATGTTAAAATATTTGCTGTCCAGAAATGTAAACAGGTAATAATATTGAGACGAGATTTCTTCAAGGGGGAGGAGTGTTGCAAAATGGCACTGCCGGATGCCACGTACTGTTCCTGCGACGCTCATTAACATTACGTCACACAGAGGAAAGTGAGTGTCAGCTTTAAGTCCAGACGCTATTTCACAGGAAGGTGTATTGAAAATGAAAGAAGTGCTTATTCAAGAAGCTGACAAAGTGGAAGAGGCTAGCCAGCACCTGTGAAGGCTAAAGGTGGACCATATTTCAACTCCGGCTAGACTCCTTTAGAAGCCGACTACACAACAAAATCAGAAAAAAAAATGAATTCATCGCCACTCAATGGCCGAAACTATGGTCTGTTGTCCCTACTGGAGAGTGGGTATTGCTGTCAAATAAGCACTGGTAACCCAATGCCCGAATCAGACCCTAATTCTCAGATGTTCTCAGAAGCTCTCTGATGTCCATTGCGCACAACCTTATCGGGATGTGTGCGATATCGAAGACCACTATCTTCAGCAGCTGTTAACTTGGAGGTGGAGACCACCAAATACATACAAAGTGTAGCACGCGGAGACCAGGAGAAAGTCAGGCTACCAGGAGCTGCCCCTGACGCCTATGAGTGGCAACTTCACTGGCTACGATAGCCGTCACTGCTGGCGCGTGTTGTCTCCCAAGCCGGCAGTTGCTCAGCTTCGCGTCCGACGCGCCGCCAGCCACTTACATCATCGAGGGGCAATAGCGTCCCACCTGTTGTTGTCCCATCTCAGCACCAAAATGAACAATGGGCTGTCGTGCAAAGGGACGTTTTATTAACGGGAGCCGGCAGTTGTGGCCGAGCGGTTCTAGGAGCTTCAGTCTGGAACCGTGCGACCGCTACGGTCACAGGTTCGAATCCTGCCTCGGGCATGGATGTGTGTGATGTCCTTAGGTCAGTTATTAGGTTTAAGTAGTCCTAAGTTCTAGGGGAACCTTAGACGTTAAGTCCCATAGTGCTCAGAGCCATTTGAACCATTCATTAACGGGTCGTTGAGCGGTTGTAGACACCAACACTTCTACAACCCACGTCCAGGCTAGGAAGTCCGATTGCTCCAACAATGCTGGGGTAAGCACCCCGCCGCAACATTGTTAACTGTGTGAAATAATGTATTTTTAGGGTAAGAAACTCCTAATACACTTAGAAATTTCAACCGCTTATTGGACCTTTCTTCTATAAATGTTTGTTTCCTTAGCCAGTACACGTACGTTATTAAAATCGATGTCAGAGCCACAGTTCACGTGATGTTCCGCTACTGCCGATTTTGCACTTTGCATCTAATTTCAGTATAGAGGACTGCTATGGGCTTCCGGCATCGTGACTCCCCGCCATCAACGAAGTAAACACGCGGGCACGGTGTGTGAGCTGCATAAACAACGCGCTGCAAGTCACCTCGGCGGACAATAATATTTTCGGTAAACAGTGTCCCTCTCTTGCTCTGTCCGTTTAGAATCTAGCCACTGATGACGACCAACCAATAGCGGTAACAGGAATTTCAAACAATAACCCTTCTCCAGCATAAGTGTGGAATAGTGCCTTTCTATCCAATGACGATGGACCGCCAATGGTGTCCACAGGAGATGAGCTACCAACGCCCCTTCTTCTGCATCAGAGCGGGAATATTAGCCTATGACTATGGCCCACCAATGGTAGCCATTTGAATTTTAATCAAACTATCACATCTCCAGCACGAACGCCAGAAAACTCCCCCTTCATAAGTGGACGCGACACTCGTCTCTGACAGTGTTCTAGCAGTATTGTAAACCAAAAGTTCCTGAGGAAGATCCCAGCAGAGGGGTCGAAACGTCGAACATTTTATAAGAAACATAACGCGTCCTAATAACCCAGAAGATTTTAAGTTCAGTGACAACGGCAACGAAAGCCTGCAGACCTACATAAATTTAATATTCCCTTTTGAAATAACTAGTTATTGTATATTTTTGTAATTGCATACAACTGAATTAGTCTCTCACTATTGGTTTAATTACAACTAAAAAAAAACCTTGAGATCTGTAAGGAATGTCAGTGGATTCGGTAGGATAAATAATAATAATAATAATAACCCCGTGGAGGCCCGAGAAAACAATAGGCCTCTGGTATCTTCTGCAAGTCGTAAAAGGTGTCGAAAAGAACAAACCACTAATAGGGCTAACCGTCTTTTTAGTGTGATTAGTTGGTTCAGGACAGAACTAATGAAGCCTCGCACAAGCGCTGTCATGGTCGGGGACGACGCTTGAACCTTATGTCCGTCCACAATGGTAACGACACTGCTAGCCACACGGAAAATGATTGAAATCCAAATAGAGGTGTTTTGCAGGATATGCTTCCTGCAACCACTCTAGAAGGAAAACAAAGACAGAGTATGAGATGGTCAGATGAATTTAACCGACACCTCATGTTCTGTTGTTACCAACCAACAAACTTAGGAACCAACACAATTGGATACATATCACAAGTATACACAACATTTATTACCAGATACCCAAAATTAAAATTTTTTAACAGAACAACGACTAGTTGATCAGATCTGTGTAATAATCAAAAGTAACAGGATACCCCTGTCAGAATTAGAAAACATCAAACAACAAGTGCAACAAATACTGGAACAAAATAATGTGCAATCAGAAGAAGAAGAAAAAACAGTAACGGACTCAAACATCCCAGAGCAAACAAACAAAGAACAAAACGCATCAATTAAACAATCAGAGGAAAACGAAATTTAAGACAGCCACCAGAACAAGCGCATATAGAACATGAAGTGACACACATGTTAGATATAGAAGAAAAACTTAAGCTGACATATACAGAATACAATGACACAACTACAGACATTAGACCATTCTTGCATTGACCACCAAATAACCCACAAGTCGAAACAACAATAACAACTATCAACAAAATCATACACAACAAAATAAATGAAAATACAACTATAGAAGAGTTACAACTACTGGTTTATATAGGAGCACTCACTACACTAAATATACACACTAGGCGGAGATCAGAACCAACCAACACACAGAAGAAACCCACAAAACCAGCATGGCAACACAGGCTACAGAACAGAATAGAAAAACTGAGAAAAGACATCGGACAGCTAACACAATTTATAAGAAATGAAATATCAGACAAAAAACGAAAAAGGTTAGGTAAAATCTCACAACAAGAGCAATTAGATGAAAAGAAGCAGAAATAACAAGCATTGGCCAAACAACTTAGAAGATACAAAAAAAGTGAAAATAGAAGGAAACAAAACCAAATATTCAATACAAACCAAAAGAAATTTTACCAGACAATAGATAACACACACATTAAAATAGACAATCCACCATAGATAACAGACATGGAACACTTCTGGAACAACTTATGGTCAAACCCGGTACAACATAACAGGCATGCACAGTGGGTACAAGCAGAAACAGACACATACAAGATGATACCACAAATGTGTGAAGTGATAATTTTGGAACATGAAGTCACCCGAGTAATTAATTGTACGCAAAATTGGAAAGCCCCTGGGAAAGATAAAATAGCAAATTTCTGGCTAAAGAAGTTCACCTCAACACATTCACATCTAACTAAACTCTTTAACAGTTACATTGCAGACCCATACGCAGTCCCTGATACACTTACACAAGGAATAACTTACCTGAAACCTAAAGATCAAGCAGACACAGCAAACCCAGCAAAATATCGCCCCATAACATGCCTACCAACAATATACAAAATATTAACTTCAGTCATTACACAGAAATCAACACATACAACACAGAAGAAAATTATAAATGAAGAACAAAAAGGCTGCTGCAAAGGAGCATGACGATGTAAAGAGCAACTGATAATAGATGCAGAGGTGAGATATCAAGCTAAAACTAAACAAAGGTCGCTACACTATGCATACATTGATTACCAAAAAGCTTTTGATAGTGTACCCCACTCATGGTTACCACAAATATTGGACATATACAAAATAGATCCTAAATTGATACAGTTCCTAAACACAGTAATGAAAAATTGGAAAACCACACTTAATATCCAAACATATTCAAATAATATCACATCACAGTCAATACAGATTAAGCGTGGAATCTACCAAGGAGACTCATTAAGTCCTTTCTGGTCTTCCTTGCTCTGAACCCACTATCCAATATGATAAATAATACAAATTATGGATATAATATTACTGGAACATACCAACACAAAATCACACATTTGCTATACGTGGATGATCTAAAACTATTGGCAGTAACACATCAACAACTCAACCAATTACTAAAGATAACAGAAGTATTCAGCAATGATATAAATATGGCTTTTGGAACACACAAATGTAAGAAAAATAGCATAATCAGGAAAAACACACTAAACAAGAAGATTACATATTGGATAACCACAGCGATTGCGTAGAAGCGATAGAAAAAACAGATGCCTATAAATATCTAAGATGGGACAAAAAATAGGAATAGATAATACAAATATTAAAGAAGAACTAAAAGAAAAATATAGACAAAGACTAACAAAAATACTGAAAACAGAATTGACAGCAAGAAACAAGACAAAAGCTGTAAATACTTATGGGCTGTACCAATATTGACCTACTCATTTGGAGTAGTGAAATGGAGTAACACAGAGCTATAAGCACTCAATACACTTAATCACAATACCACAAAATATAGAATACATCACATACATTCAGCAACAGAAAGATTCACATTGAGCAGAAAGGAAGGAGGAAGGGGATTTATCGATATAAAAAAACCTACATTATGGACAGGTAGACAATTTAAGAAAATTCTTTATAGAACGAGCAGAAACTAGCAAAATACACAAAGCAATCACTCATATAAATACATTGGCTACACCATTGCAATTTCATAACCGCTTCTACAATCCTTTAGATCACATAACATCAACAGATACGAAGAAAGTAAATTGGAAAAAGAAAACACTACATGGCAAGCACCCATATCATCTAACACAGCCACACATCGATCAAGACGCATCCAACACATGGATAAGAAAAGGCAATATATACAGTGAGATGAAAGGATTCATGATTGCAATACAGGATCAAACAATAAACACCAGATATTACAACAAGCATATTATTAAAGATCCCAATACCACAACAGATAAATGCAGACTTCGCAAACAACAAGTAGAAACAGTAGATCACATCACAAGCAGATGTACAATACTAGCAAATACAGAATACACCAGAATACATGACAATGTATCGAAAATAATACATCAAAAACTTGCCATACAACATAAAGTAATAAAACAACACGTTCCCACATACAAGCATGCACCACAAAATGTACTAGAGAATGATGAATACAAATTATACTGGAACAGAACCATTATAAGAGATAAAACAACACCACGCAACAAACCTGACATCATACTCACCAATAAAAAGAAGAAATTAACACAACTAATCGAAATATCCATACCCAATACAACAAATATACAGAAGATAACAGGAGAAAAAATTGAAAAATACATCCAACTGGCTGAGGAAGTCAAGGGCATGTGGCATCAGGATAAAATTGACATTATACCAATTATGCTATTAACTACAGGAGTCATACCACACAATATGGACCAGTACGTCAATGCGATACAACTACATCCAAACGTATATATACAACTACAGAAATCTGTAATTATTGGTACATGTTCAATTACCTGGAAGTTCCTAAATGCAATGTAACATATACCGTACAGTTAAAAGGAAGTCACGCTAGATCAAGGTCCGCGACACTTTTCATTTTTAACCAGGAATAACGTCTGAGAAAGGAAAGAATAATAATAATTATTATTATTATTCTTACGTATACAATATTTTGGATCATCATTTGAAAACATCTGCAAAGTAAATTATACAATATATTAATTACATAGGACTTTATATTTGGATGCGTAAATAAAATGTGATAATGCCTTTGGGTTGAGAGCTCAGCATCTCTGGTTGTCTTTGTCTAACTTTCTGCGCCTGTTGATATAGTTCTGTTCCAGAAGTTCTGTTCTATGTGACTAAGAGAGTGCTATTCTGTGTCGAAAATTGTTGGCTGCCGAAATGTTGGAAGGCAAATATTTATCTGAAAATGTGTGTTACCCAATAATTGTGTGATGTGTTGTGAAAGCAACAAATTATTTAAATAATAAAGACCAAAGGAACTCTGCAATATTTCATTTCGAAAAATTAACACTTGTACAGGGAAACATGTATGTCTCCCAGTAAGCTAGGAATCAGTTAAACAGATACTGAACCAACTGAAAGAAACTTCGAGAGGACTACATAGAAGAGACAAGCTAACTAACTTATTCGTCTGCAAATAGTGCTTTTTTCACTATATTGCCAAAAATTCCCCTCGCCTTTGTACGCTGTCATATAGAGTCTACACCAGTGCACGACACTGGTGTTTGCTGACGGACCTCAATAATTTATTTTAACGACTCTGAAAATAAAGCTAGAGCTTAGAAGCCCAACAAAGCAATAAAACGACGTTAAAAAGCAATATTTCTAGTATATGCTTTTGGATTCAGTTGCGTGTGGTGTAAATACACATTTTCGTTAGTGGACAACATTGTGGAACCGGCACATGCAGATGTTTGGCCGGTTCTGCGTTTCCGGTTAACGAGTGATCGTTTTATTCTCACGTGCTTCTTTCGACCCTTTTTCCCAGTCTGCCTCTCTGCACACGAGCCCGTACGACACGGAAGGGCGCTCCGGCGGCCAATCTCGCAGGCGGTCGGCAGCGAGAGCGCTCGCAGCATCCCAATCGATATTCCAGTGGGGGTGGTTGTGGGGATGGGTGGGAGGGCCACCGACTGGGGCTGTTTCCGGTAGAAGAGGCCGTTCCGGCCGCCGCGCGCCGTCTCGTTCCCCCAAAAGCCGTGTCCTGGCGCTGCACGGCGTGGGTGAGTCTGCTGCACTCGCTTCACTAGACCGCCGTGCCACGAAAGGGAAAGGACAAGCGCTCTCGCTGTTTGGGATAATGCGAGGGTTTGAAAGCGCTTTCGTCTTATACGGACTTGGACGAAGCGATATTCTTCTTTTTTTATGACTGACAAAATTATAGGACATGGAGTCCACTGTGGCTTGGGCATTTGTACGGCTCTTCTCAGCTATTCTTTAATTTATTTCCTTAGTAATGAAGATAACAGGCCATTGAACCTGAGCGAAACATGGGAAATATTTAGGCAGGTCGGAGCAGTTCAGTAGCGTTCATGTGCTGCTGTCTGTAATGCTACCTCGTTCGATCCTGTCTGGATTTAATGTTAATTTTCAAGTAAGAATGTGAAATGTTAACGAAATAGTGGCACATCACGCCGATGACAGCCACAGAATGGCAATAACATATATACACTAAGGAGGATTGAAAATTGCGCGCCATCGCATAAAATCGTATAAAATGAAATTTATTAGGCGTAATGATACAGATAGCCAACGGCCTTGCCGCAGTGGTAACACACGTTCCCGTCAGAGAACCTAAGTTAAGCGATGTCGGGCTGGGCTAGCACTTGGATGGGTGACCATTTGGGCCGCCTATTGCGTTATTTACTTTATTCTTGTAAAGTATCTTTTTCATTCTATTGTTAGAGCATTGGCCTCAGTAGTCGTCGTTGATCCTCGAATGCCATGAACTCTGTCTAGCCTTTCGAATCCGCGTACCTCCCCCACTTGCATCCTCTACCTCCTTATGAAATTTCCCTCCCTCCTATTCCATCCTGAACATCTCCGAATATCCTACGTTTCCCGCAAACTCGACACACCCATCTCTTAGTTTCGCCGTTGCTCATTGCTCCTCGTACTCTGCTGCGTCTCTACCACAACATTCCCCCAACGCTACACCTCCGCACCCTCCACATCCCCTCCCGACGAATTATTTATCGCTTTTCCCTATCTCACCTCCATATCCGCCCTGATATATACCCATACTACCTGTTCTAAATGAACCCACCCCATCTCCCCATCCCGGCCGGTGTGGCCGAGCGGTTCTAGGCGCTACAGTCTGGAACCGCGTGACCGCTACGGTCGCAGGTTCGAATCCTGCCTCGGGCATGGATGTTTGAGACGTCCTTAGGTTAGTTTGGTTTAAGTAGTTCGAGGTTCTAAGGGGCTGATGACCTCAGCAGTTAAGTCCCATAGTGTAGGATCCCTCCTTCTCCTATTCAACCACATCCTAAGCCTTGATCCGGTATCGAATTCTTCTTCACTCTCTCGAATTCCTCTTCTGTCCATCCGCATGCACAGACATGCTCTCAAGCACTATCCCAACTGCTATCGTCTCAGTTGTGCGACTGGATTCGTGATTTCCTGTCAGGAAGGTCGCAGTTCGTAGTAATATACGGCAAATCATCGAGTAAAACTGAAGTGATATCAGGTTCAAATGGTTCAAATGGCTCTGAGCACTATGGGACTCAACTGCTGAGGTCATTAGTCCCCTAGAACTTACAACTAGTTAAACCTAACTAACCTAAGGACATCACAAACATCCATGCCCGAGGCAGGATTCGAACCTGCGACCGTAGCGGACTTGCGGTTCCAGACTGCAGCGCCTTTAACCGCACGGCCACTTCGGCCGGCTAGTGATATCAGGTGTTCCCCAGGGAAGCGTCCTGGGACCTCTGCTGTTCCTGATCTATATAAATGACCTGGGTGACAATCTGAGCAGTTCTCTTAGGTTGTTCGCAGATGATGCTGTAATTTATCGTCTAGTAGGTCATACGAAGACCAGTATCAGTTGCAAATCGATTTAGAAAAGATTGTTTTATGGTGTGGCAGGTGGCAGTTGACGCTAAATAATGAAAAGTGTGAGGTGATCCACATGAGTTCCAAAAGAAATCCGTTGGAATTCGATTACTCGATAAATAGTACAATTCTCAAGGCTGTCAATTCAACTAAGTACCTGGGTGTTAAAATTACGAACAACTTCAGTTGGAAAGACCACATAGATAATATTGTGGGGAAGACGAGCCAAAGGTTGCGTTCCATTGGCAGGACATTTAGAAGATGCAACAAGTCCACTAACGAGACAGCTTACACTACACTCGTTCGTCCTCTGTTAGAATATTGCTGCGCGGTGTGGGATCCTTACCAGGTGGGATTGACGGAGGACATCGAGAGGGTGCAAAGGGGGGCGGCTCGTTTTGTATTGTCACGTAATAGGGGAGAGAGTGTGGCAGATATGATACGCGAATTGGGATGAAGTCATTAAAGCAAAGACGTGTTTCGTCGCGGCGAGATCTATTTACGAAATTTCAGTCACCAACTTTATCTTTCGATTGCGAAAACATTTTGTTGAGCCCTACCTACATAGGTAGGAATGATCATCAAAATAAAATAAGAGAAATCAGAGCTCTAACAGAAAGGTTTAGGTGTTCGTTTTCCCCGCGCGCTGTTCGGGAGTGGAATGGTAGAGAGATGGTATGATTGTGGTTCGATGAACCCTCTGCCAAGCACTTAAATGTGAATTGCAGAGTAGTCATGTAGATACAGATGTAGATCCTCATGGCACTCTCTTCCTGGCAATCTGGGCCCTCATCACTTCACACTGCTGTTTTATTACCTTTAACGTATGCTCCCGTCCCTCTGTTTTCTATCTTTCGTGGAACATTCCGTTGCCGTTTCATCTGTGTCAATCTCTAAATTCACGAACTACTCCGACTTCTATATTTTAAATTATGTACCTGGATCTACGTCTTTTTATTACTTTCATTTGTCATTCTACCTTGTCCAGTTTTATACTCTGATTCAAACTTTTTTCTCCAATACAGCTGAAGAGCGGCTACTTGTATCCGTTGACAGCCTACCACCTCTCATACGGGGCGACGGGATTGAAATGACAATAAAGGGCAAAAATTGTTATCGTTAATAGGACTCAAGCCTTTGGAAACACAGGACCGTGATATTTGTAAAGTTTAATATAAAGTAATGGTTTACCTAGGAAGAACGATGGTGATCGAATTTCGTTTAAGAGATAGACTGCAGGCTAGACTTACAAATACTGAAATGCGTTAAATTTTAATGGTTCAGATTGCTCTGAGCACTATGGGACTTAACATCTATGGTCATCAGTCCCCTAGAACTTAGAACTACTTAAACCTAACTAACCTAAGGACATCACACACATCCATGCCCGACGTAGGATTCGAACCTGCGACCGTAGCGGTCACGCGGTTCCAGACTGAAGCGCCTAGAAACGCACGGCCACACCGGCCGGCAAATGCGTAAAAGATTGCACGCTTATGAAGTGCGATCTTTTGCGACTCCAAACCGACGTATGTAAAAGGCTGAAAAATATACAGAATGTTGAATCATTAGCGATTAACAGGGGTAGAATCAGTAGTACTAATAAAGAATATATTAAAGATACAACTGTTACTTCACTGTAATTTAGAGAATTGATACAATATATCACTTAGTATGCAGGCTCAAGCAAGAGGAAGGAGGAAAGACGGCTGTTAGCCTTTCCAGTATCTCAGCAGAAGAGAGTCAAAATTCAAATCGGTATTTCTTTTGGACAAGGAAACTAACATCGCCTGAAGGCAACATGACCTCTTTCGAAGTGGAGCCTTTGTAAGATATGACTTCCTTCTACTGTGAGAGATGGCACACAGAATGCGTTGCGTGCTGATCTGAGCAGATTGGATGATTTCCTTACGGCATGCTCCTGTTCTAGAGAAACGCTCAGGGTGATTGTGGTACACCACTTTTGAGGCCCCTTTGGTAAGCATCTAAGTGTTTCATTTTCTTTGTTTTCACCCGTTTTTATTAGCTGATCATTATTTATTTATGTAGTGTATTTTGGTGTGAAAAGTCTGAGCCAGCCGTTGTGGCCGAGCTGTTCTAGGCGCTTCAGTGAGGAATTGTACTGCTGCTACGGTCGCAGGTTCGAATCCTCCCTCTGGCATGGATGTGTATGATGTACTTAAGTTAGTTAGACTTAAGTAGTTCAAGTCTAGGGGACTGATGCCATCAGATGTTAAGTCCCATTGTGCTCAGAGCCATTTCAACCATTTTGTAAAATCTGAGGATGAGCTATTGGGATACCTTGCAACACTTCTGCTCTATAAGGCGTGACATTGTGGCAGGTGGTGACAGCCAGACAGTTCTCCTAAAGGACGCATTTGGGTGAGTACAACGTCAGGCTCACATGACTGAATTCTAATTTCTCATCTTGTGTGGTTGATGTCCCTCTCGCAGAAGATCTACATCTACATCTATGAACACACCCTGCAAGCCATAGGACGTTGCATGATGTAGGGTACCGTCTACCATTACCAGTCCTTTCCCGTTCCACTGGCACCGGACGCGGTGGTCTCGCGGTTCTAGGCGCTCAGTCCGGAGCCGCGCAACTGCTACGGTCGCAGGTTCGAATCCTGCCTCGGACATGGATGTGTGTGATGTCCTTAGGTTAGTTGGGTTTAAGTAGTTCTAAGTTCTAGGGGACTGATGACCACAGATGTTAAGTCCCATAGTGCTCAGAGCCATTTGAACCATTTTGAACCGTTCCACTCGCAAACAGAGCGGGGGAAAGGGCTACACAGTGTTAGATTGAGATCATGCGACCGTAAATTGTCAACGTCGTTGTGTGACGAATTGGGATGCAGCAACAGACATTCAATATATTTTCTACGAGGTTTTGAAGAAGAGACTAGTGTGTGAAAAGTTTGTCGCGCATACGCTGACTCCCGAACGGAATAAAGGTCTGGACTCATGCAGCGACTTGATTGTAATGCAAAACATGGACAATTATTTTCTGGAAAAAAAAAGTTAAGGTTGACGACACTTGACTATCAATACGAACCCAAACAAGACCTTAAAGTGCAAAAATTCACATGAAAGGTCAACGCTTTTATCACATAATCGACATTCAAACCAGTGTGACGCACGAGTTCAACAACAACCCGAACTAGGGCTGTACAGAATACCTGAAGCATAAAAACCTCCAGTTTGACTTTGGTCTATTTTTTTATTAATCCTGTCTCGAAACTTTTTGGACTAGAAGAGTATTCCTATTTCGTGGACAGCTTTGTATGCCGACAACTCTTCTTGCTGTAAAGTGACAATGCCGGCACGGCCAAAGGTTTAAGCGGTTCTTCGCGACATGCTGACTGACTGGACAGTGTCAAAACACCTGTATCGTCCTTTTCATAATTAGAAACGTAGCGGGTTTTCTGAACTGCGTCTCTAGACTTACAATCGCGTATACATCTACATCGATAAGTCGAAAATCACTGTGAAGTGCATGGAAAAGAATATTCACCACAGTACCAGGTGTTGGAGTTCCGTCTCATTCCATTGTTTAGCGGATTAGTTTTATGTTGTCTTGGCGGTCTCTGGCTACGAGATTATAGTATTCCTAGATTCTTTGCTTAATACTATTTCTTGAAACCGTAAGTAGACTTTCACGGGATTGCTGATCTCTTTCTTGAAGCGCCTGCCAGGTCATGTTTCTCGGCACCTCAGTGACACTCTCTCGCAGGTCAAACAATCCTGTGATCACCAGTGCTGCCCTTCTTTGTACACGTTCACTATCGCCTGTTAGTCCCATTTGTTACGTTTCCAGGTTCTACACATTTCAGTTATATTCTGTTATGGGTCACACTAGTGTTTTGCAAGCAATCCCTGTTGTAGATTAAATTTTGCCAGTATTCAACAAACGAACCGAAGTCTGTAACATATTTTACTACAACCAGGCATATGTGATCGTTCCATTTCACATATTTACAAACTGTTGCAACCAGCCATTTTTTCACTTGACTGATTCCAATTGTAACTTCTTCATCTTGTACCCACCGGATACTACGACTTTACTTGTTGTCTTGTCCGCCCCCGGTACCTGAGTGGTCAGTCTGCTTTACGCAGCGCTGCGGCGAGGACGTCTTGTTTACGTCCCGTCCGCGCGGTCGCGAGTGTCCGTAGTTGTTTACTACTACGTTGTCGCTAGTTTAGAGTCCATCACTACCGACGCACCATGGCACATTCCTACAGACAAACCACCATCAAGATCAGTTTTCAACCCGATCATGCACAACCGCGAGCTTTTGAAGTGGAACGTTTTCTGCGTGACGACGTTAAAATTGAACCGCGAGACATAATTGGTATCTATCTCTCTATCACGAGCAGTGTTGTCTACGTCAAGTTAGTAAGTGACGAGGTGTGCAACAGGATCGTGCGCGCACATGCGAACGATCTTAAATTCAAACATTCTGATGGCCATATTGGGGCGGTCTCTATCGATCACGCGGGGCTTGGCCTCCATACGATACGCGTCTTCGAACTCCCTTTCGAAGTTCCACCGGTCGTAGTCACCACGGCTTTCCAGCCCTACGGCAGAGTGATCAGCCATATGGCCGAAAAATGGACCACCTTTACAACGTACCCCGTTCTTAATGGGGTACGACAGATCAAAACATGTACCGTCATATCTTGTCATCGGCGGATGTAGAGCGATCATTATGTATGACGGCCAGCCACGCATTTGCTCTGGTTGTGGCCAAGAAGGGCACGTCCGGTCGGATTGTCTCCGACGACGGCTTACTCAAATCCCGATAGGTGAATCTATGACTCCTTCTACAGTGACGATCCTTCCTCTCAATTACGCCGAAGTTGCACGAACAGCAACCCTTTCCGATGCTGACCACACTAGTCCGATAGCCGCCCCCGATAGCGAGACCATGATGGATTCTGCAGTACGGGATCCGGCCTCTACAATAGCGCCCCCACCTGAAGATATTCACCGACCGACCTTGCAAGAAGGAGTGGATGCCAGGATGCACATTGACCCACGGGTTGTGCCGACAGCGGCTTTTCTACCAGACACCGGAGCAGCTGAAGAAATCCACCCACATTCAGATACTGAAACACACGTCCGTAAACAGCGTTCCCCGCGAAAACACAAGAGACGGCGGCGTGCTCCATCGGACGAGTGTTTGCAGCGATCGTCTGACATGGACTGTGGACACTCCGACGACGGTATCGGAGGTACAGAGGCCGCTGTACCATCAAACTCAACAGATCGCCGTCGTGACGGCTTCAGCCCCTCCGACCCCACAGAGCAGCAGGATCACAAACAGACAGCCGCTGCCGATTCCCAGCCAGCAGAGCCGATGGAGTCAGTGCCGAGTGCCGCAGCAGCCACTAACAGCCACCAGCAGCCGATGGTATTTCATGGCGACTGAGCGGACGACAGTGAGGAGAATTTCTTATCCATCGTGTCGGATGACACGCGGGGAAATTTACCCCACCAGTGTTGATCCTTTTCCGCCATCAGATACAGTGACGAGACAGCCTTACAAGGGTAATGAGGGCCAACACGGGTGCTATGGATAGACCTCAAACTTATCGCGTTGCAACTATAAACATCAACACTATACGGACGCGCGCTAAGTTATCCTTGCTTCAGGATATGTTGAACTCTGCTTTCATCGATATAGCCCTTCTCCGGGAAGTGTATGTCGACGACTTCCCAGGCATGTACGGTTACGATGCTTGCGTCTCTCCAGCTTCCCCTACAGGCAGCGGTGTCGCTGTACTTCTTCGGGAAGGGATAGTGGCGGACGATATCCTGTTTCTGCCTGCGGTACTGGGTGTCCGCCTTATCAATATCTACGCACCTTCCGGGACGGACAGACGTCGCGAACGTTCACGATTCTTTGCGGAAGACGTCGCCTCACTCTTCCAAGGCCGCCACGACCATCTGGTGTTTCGAGGTGACTGCAATTGCGTACTGGCGCCCAGAGACCAACTCCCACGACATAATCCGTGCCCGGAACTCGAGACGCTAATTCGAGACCTACAAATGGTGGACACTTGGGAACATCTTCACGGCCACCGGCCGGGATTCACACGCTTCACAAGTCACTCTTCCAGTCGTATCGAACGGATTTATGTCTCACGCTCTCTCGCCGCTGGCACACAGGATGCGGAACTGTGGCCTGCAGCCTTCTCGGACCACTCAGCTTACATTTGTGCCGTCACCTTGCAGCGGCAACAAGTTTGGAGAAGCCGCATCCCATGGAAATCAAACATCGCTCACCTGTCGTACCCGGATTGCCGCCAAGCCATTGAGGATACATGGCATTCGTGTGAAAATCGCCTCCGTGCATATCGCACAACGATCCGATGGTGATTGGACTGCGTCAAACCGGCACTGAGGCGAACGTTGATAACCTACGGTCGCGACCACGCCACTTGGCGTAGACATACACTCGACTTTTACTTCAGGGTACTGCGCGACTGCGATGCTATGGCACCGTCTCCGGAACGGCAAACGGCAGTCCACCGTGCTAAGGCTCAGATCATCGTGAAACGTCCCCTTTGAACAATTATACATATGGCTGTGCTTAACCTGACACACAATATTTTTAGCGCAACGCAATCTGACTTTCAAAACTCCCTACTAAAGAATGGCCCTGACAAACATTAAACTATACCTTTCACAAATCACTTACCTCACAAAAATCTTCGCTGCTCAAGCTACTGCAATACAGCGAGCGCCACTACTGCCAGCTAAATAAAAGATTCAAACTACTGAAGGCACTAACTACTGATAGGGATAGTTAGCAAATGAAAGATATTAATAGAGAGCAAACAATGTATTTACCTTGATATCATCATATATAAATATATCAGTTCATGACAAATTTCAAAACTCCGCCATCTCTCTCCCCACATCCACCACTGCTGGCGGCTCACCTCCAACTGCGCAACGCTACGCGCTGTTCACAGCCAGCTGCCTAACACTACAATGGCGAGTATTACAACAATGCAAAGCAGCCACAGACTGCACACAGCACAGCCAGTGATTGTCATACAGAGGTGGCGTTACCAATAAAAAAACCTAAACAGCCTACTTACATAGAGAAAACATAAACAGCCTACTTACATAGAGAGAACATAAACAGCCTACTTACATAGCCCCCATGCTCCCCACAAAAATTTTGACAAATGGTGTTGGGCACTGGCCAATACAGATTTGACAAAAATTTTTCACAATTACAGTAACAAAGATATAAAATGCACACACTTATTAATATTATGTTGGTCAAAAGATCAAAATTTCTCACAGTCCATAAAGACAGTCCACATCGTACATAACAGTAGAAATGCAGAGTTTTTCTCAAAGTCCAAGCAGTAAAAGAAAATGCACATAGAAGTAGTGGATTTCCATGCAGTCTTGAAGAAGTAGTGTTGACCTTCCAACGGAAAGACAGTGCTGACTCTCGACATGCAGACAGGTAATGGGCCACAACAGAGCAAACCCACAGCAGAGTCATTCGAAGTTTGGAAGAATATTGGTAGGTAGGTCATCACAGAGCAGACCCACTGGAGTCCTGGTAGAGATTGTGGTATTGGTGGGCCACCAGAGGTGCAGACCCACTGCAGTCCTTGTAGAAATAATGGCGTTGGTGGGTCATCATAGATGCAGACCTACTGTAGTCCTTGCAGAGATAATGGTATTGGTGGGCCACCAGAGGTGCAGACCCACTGTAGTCCTTGTAGAGGTAATGGTATTGGTGGGCCACCAGAGATGCAGACCCACTGTAGTCCTTGTAGAGATGGCCAGCAGCCATCTGTTGCGATTGTGCAGGTGCACATTCACCATCAAAGAGTCTTGCAGAGAATATAGCAAGTCCATAAACCACCACTTGTGCACTCACAAAGTTTTTGAAATTGTCCTTAGAACCAGCAATGCTGTTATCCAGTCCCTTGCTGAGTTATTAACACACGTGCAAACACTAACAGTCCCTACTTCTCACATATTGTCCACATACTATGACCAACAGAAACGTGTGCAGTGAAATGTAACTAACAAGTTAATAATGTCATGAACTGGTGACAATTACAATTTTATAACATAAGAATACAATTACAAAGGTACAAAATACATCATTAAAAACATAATAATACAGATAACATCTGTAGTACAGGCTTTACAAAAGAATAGAAATAAACATATACATCAGTGTTACAAAAATAGTGACATAAGTACATACATAAAATAATGAGAATAGTTTTCGAAACATTAATTTCACACATGAACATTGAAACAGAACAGAATTGTAAACAACTTTACAAAGAAAATAACATATTATTAATGCAACTTATATTTGAGGATAACAGTATTCCTCCTCCTAGTGAATATAGCTTAGTATTAGAAGAGAAAAAAATTCTATGAAACAGTACACAGAGACAGGAAGAAAACAAATACACAATGGTACACAAACACATAGTGGGATAACACCAATAGGAAAGGACAGGGTTCGTTGTCAGTGTAACATGTGGTACTGCAGTCCAACCCAAAACTTCATATATCTTTCCTCTTATTTCATCCTTTGTTTCCACCAAAAAAATCTTATCCAAGCATGCTTTCTGTATTCTGTTCCTATTTCTTTCAAAATAATTATTTCTGATTGTACACTACTCATTTGGGCCCAAATCCTTTTTATATAACTTCGCAATGCATTCTTTACCTATTCTCCATAGTCAGTTTCTCATATAGTCTACCCCCTCTTAAGCTAACTTAAATCTACTGAGCTCAGATGCTAAACTAAGGGACGAGGCAATGCAGCAGCACAAAACAATTAACACAAGCAGCAATGACAAAAAATACAGATTGGCAAAGCTAGCAGCAGCAAATGTAATAACTTATATCAAAACATGACATAGCTCAAGCAAAAAAAATAGTACACTAAAGATAACAACGCAGATAAGGTAAATGTATAATCACATCTTAATGTCTATGTAATTAAAGTGGTGCACCACAACAACTGATTGTAAAAAGAAATATTACCATGTACTTGAAAAGAATATTATGTATGCAGTTACTAGTTCCTCCTTATTGTTCTTTCCTTTCCAAGTGCTCCTTTTTTTAAAGAATGTGGATCATAAAATAATTATTTAATAGATCTGTTGACAGAAAGTGTTCACATTAGCAAATGCATTTTATTTTATAAAAGCAATGCTGCAACACAGCTGGAAACCAGATATCAAGTGAAATAAGCAACTACGAAAAGCAAAGCATAAAAATATCAGTCAATAGTCATGTGGCATTTCGTAAGTCAGTAGCACTCAACTCTCGGAGAAAGACACTTGTCATAATCAGGTGTGCAGATGTACGAATATTTCCCATCAATTCATAAGCATTTCAGTAATTAGCACAAAGTGCGAGTAATCATATGTTTTCAAGTAACTAGGGTGTCGCATTAGCGATGAAAGGCACACCCTAATGGCTTGTTCTCCAGGTGTTTGACACAGCTGTGTGCCCACAACGCATTACGTGCAGGTGGTCACTTAACTTTCGTACGGAAATATTTACGACAGCAGTTTCTGCTACCGTTGCAGTCACATTTAAAAATATTTCACAGGTCAAGAATTAGCGTTGCAAATCTGTAGAAACAAAATCCTATAAATATAAGTGTCCAAAAAAAAATATTCGTCAGCATTGTGATACAGTCACACATTTCATAACTCTTAAAGTACGTTTCTTGGTTTCCAACATCCTTTTCATAAATCAGAGTCCCTAAACACTACTCATTATTCCTTACCTCATTATACATATACATATTCGTCGACACTTCTTCAATATTTCATCGTGAGAAATACGTAGCATAATAAACATTCCTCAACAACATAATACACATCGTCGTCGTAATAATAACATCATAACACTTCAGTCAAATCTCAAAATCGTCGTAACTTCCTCCAATAATTTCTAAGCCTAAAATAATTCTCTGCTCATGTCAAAAGTGTCAGCTGCCTCAAACGTACTTTAAAAATCATGATCTCATACCAAATACATCATTCAAAGCTCTCATAGTATCACAATGATTCCGAAAAAATATGAACAGTTTACAAAGTACAGACAAAATACAGTTTCATAAGTGTGAAGTTATCCAACGGTGTAATTACGTAAACATGTGTCTCTGACGTAGTAAAAAACATGTTTATCTCTCAGTTAAATGATCAGATAACTGTGTAATTTGTGTGTTAGAGAAATATGGTACCAATGTGTAAAGTTGTATAAGCAAATACCATATTAGCTAGGGCTCCTTGTGCTTGCCAAACACATGGTACACAAAGTAAGCGTGCACCCCCCTGAGGATTAATGTAATTATACCCTCAGGTGTTACAGATTATACCAATGGAATGAAAAATATCACGGGAAACTTTCTTTGTAATTCAAAAATCTTTAAAAATAAATGTTTTAAGTATAAAATTGATCACTGAAATGCGTGTCCTGTAGCGCTAAATGTGCATCTTGTTGTAAGATAATCTCTGTGGAAGTGTCGTAGTTATTTTCCTCCGAAAGCTAAGTTCTGCAGAAGCCAATGTACTTACCTCATGATAAACAAAAGTGAAATGCTTTGCGTAGAGATATCTTAGTTATTACGCTTATTGTTGTGATGATGAAAGTACTGTGCTGTAACGTATTGTTGTGCTATGGAAAAGGCTGTCTCCTTGTAGCTATACCACAAAAGTTACTAATAAAACATGTTTTGATTTCCAGAAGAATTCAGAAAACTGTGCAGATATAAAACAGATACACCGCAAAAGCAACATTGTAAATTGTCACTCATTAGTAGCGTCGTGATAAAAATCGTGTAGCTGTCACATAAACTAACCTCTGTGTCATCTGGTATCTCTCAGAAAGCACTTTAAATTCAGAATGTATTTTCAAATAAACCAAAATGTTGCATTAAAATCTCATTAGCAGTACTGGTAAATGTTCTAAGTATGTGAGCCTTATAGTCGTTACGTAATCGTGCAACAAACAAGCAAGAATGTACACACACAATAACACTGTGACGTCTGTTTACTATAACAATGCATTCGTCATTTCTGTTTAAATAAGTTCTCTTGGTTCTTGATTGGATATTTAACTTCAAACATTGTTGCATGGTAACAGTTTCTAAAGCATACTAGTAACGTGAAGTGAAACGTTTTATGGCAAAGACAAAGTTAAAAGGCAGATTATGTGTCAATAAATGGTTTTACATGTGAAATGTGGTGTAAACCTTTACTCTTCCTAGTACGCAGAGTTTCAACTTCAACGCAATTATCATGTGGTATACGTCGGATTCTGTAAGGTCCATTGTAAACTAGAAAGAATTTGTGACTCAAGTGTTTCTTCTTATGTGACAATGAATGAGCTTTAATGAGAACTTTCTGATCAATATACAACTTCTTTGCATTTGCTTTACCGTGTAGTTTTCTCCTTTTGTCTGCTGCAGATTTTATATTTTTAAGAGCCAAATCTATTATGTCTTTGTGTCGAAGTTTACGTGTATTTGGGAAAGGTACAAGCTCTCTGATTCTGTTCGGTGGTTCTTCATTCTTTAGTACAAGAGTAGGTGGTAAAGCAGTGGAATCATGAGGCATTTCATTCAGCACATTTTGAAATAAGTGTAAATATCTGTCCCAATGCTGATGCTTTCTGTGACAATAAAGTCTGCAAAGCTTATTGATTTCTTTCATAATCCGTTCAGACGGGTTACAATGTGGTGAGTGCAATGAAATAAAAACAGGTTTGATTTTATGGTTGCGAAGCATGCGTGACCAAACAGCAGATCTGAATTGAGGTCCGTTATCTGAAATGACTTTGCTAACGTGTCCAACTTCACGTAAGAAATTTTTAACAAAGGCGTTGGATACAGACCGTCCAGTGGCTTTACGTAACGGTGTGAAAGAAACAAATTTTGAAGTAAGTTCAACAGCGACTAGAACGTACGAAAATCCATTAGATGTTCTGACAAGCGGTCCCAAGAGATCAACAGCCGCAAATTCTTTTAATTTAGAAGGAATAATAGGAAACAACGGAGCACGATGTGAGACAGTGGATGGTTTCGCCTTTTGACAAAGTTTACAAATAGACAAGACTCTTCGAATTCGCTTTTCCATATTGTTAAAATAACAAGTCGTTCGAAGAATATGATAACATTTTCGTGGGCCAAAATGTGCGTAGCTGAAATGAATGTACCAAATGAGCTTATTAACAAAATCGTCAGGAATGCAAAGTACCCATAGCTTGTCATCAACAGTGCAGCGTTTGAAGAGTATGTTGTTTCTAACCAGGTAATAATGCCGAATCTGTGTGTGTGTCTTTTCATGCCATTTGCTCTTGATGTCTTTCCAAGTCGGATCTTTATCTTGTTCATGAGCAATGTCCTTTAAAGATGTGGTGATGAAGTTTTCAAAGGCGACTTTCTGAATGTAAAGAATACTGAAATTTTTCTCGAGGTTGCCTTCTGTGGTACTTTTCTCAAGCCCAGCCGGTGCGCGAGACAATGCGTCCGCAACAATGTTCTCCTTGCCGGGAATGTAGACTATTGTGAAGCGGAATTCTTGCAGAAACAATGCCCAACGTTTTAACCTGTCATGATTTAATTTTGAAGACATAAGAAATTGTAATGCACGATGATCACTGTACACTTTTACGTGCTTACCAGAAAGAAAGAAACGGAATTTGTTAAATGCCCAAACGATAGCTAAAGCTTCTAATTCAGTAACGGAATAATTTTTTTCAGATTTTGTTAGCACTCGGCTAGCAAAAGCAATGGTTTTCTGAACGGTAGTGTCATTTTCTATGGCTTCTTGAAATAAATGGGCACCAAGACCGACTTTAGAAGAATCCGTACTAAGGCAGAAATCTTGTGACAGATCAGGATGAGCTAGTATTGGCGCGTGAAGTAACGCTTCTTTCAAAGAATTGAATTCCAACTGTGCTTGTTCGTCCCAGTTCCAAATAGTATTTTTTCCAGTGAGAGAACAAAGTTTTGGTGTAACTAGAATTTGCATATTCAGAAAACGACGGTAAAAATTTACGAGACCTAGAAAACTGCGGACTTGTCTTTTTGTAGATGGTACTGGAATGGCTCTGATTGCTTCTAACTTTTCAGGATCCGGCTGAATGCCTTCAGAAGAAATAATATGTCCCAAAAACTTCACTTTTGTCCTACCGAATTCAGACTTTTCCAAGTTAACTGTAATTCCAGATTCTGCAAAAATATGTAACAAACTGTTGAGAGTGCGATTATGTTGTTCCCATGAAGCTTCTGCTATCAGAATATCGTCCACATATAAGGTGATGTGACGTCTTAAGAACTCAGGTAATATGGAATTTAGCCCGCGAATGAATGCTGCTGAAGAAATGTTCAAACCAAAGGGAAGTTTCCGAAACTGATAACAAACGCCGAAACAAAGGAAAGCTGTGTATTTTCTACATTCTGGATGAAGTTCGATCTGATAAAAGCTGGATCTGAGATCAATGGAAGACAACACTTTTACACCATTAAAATTTTGAAGAAGTTCTTCCATCGTCTGCGGCCTGTCTGTTTCAGGAATAATAATAGTATTGATTTGTCTCGAATCTAAGACAAGTCTGATCGATCCATTTTTCTTCTCAACAACATGTAACGGATTGTTGTATGAGCTTACTGCAGGCTCAATAATGCCCTCGTCAAGCATAGATTGTATTTCTGTTCTAACACGGTCCCTATAATGTGCTGGAATTACGTATGGTCTAACACAAAATTTAGTATGCTCACGAACACGAAATTGGTATTGAAATCCCTTGATTGTTCCTGTTTTATGAGTAAAAACTGTGGAATGTGCTTGTAAAATCTCAAAAAGGTCCTGCCTATCAGTGTCATTACAATTCTCAATTGTTTGAATTTTATTCTGAATTAACTCATTAATTTCAAACGCGCCGTCGATATCATCCCTGTCAGTACTTGCAGGGTGATTGTTAGTGTCTAGTTCCGTAGAAAACTCCGAACTGTTGTCTAACAGAAGGTAAAGCCGATTAATTTCCTCGTCGTGGTTTGAGAGCCAATCTTCAAATTTCAAAGCTACTGACTTACCTTCTTTTTCTAAAGTTATTTCAGCATCGTGAAAGTTTAAGATTGCTTTGTATTCATTCAAAAAGTCTACTCCCAGTATAATTTCCGTCGACAATAATGGAACAATAAGGAAGTTCGTAGAGAAGCTGTGGCTTTGACAAAAGAATTCTAAGTTGGTTTGTTGGCGTACATCTACACTTTTTCCAAAGATTGCACCTTGTAATTTAATCTTACGTAACGGAAGTGTGGGGCAATCGTTCGATTTGTTGCATTTGCTAAAGGCTGTTTCACTGATTACTGAAATGGGACTGCCAGAGTCAAGTACTGCCGTAAATTTTATGTCATTTACTGTAATGTGAATCACAGGATATGCAATGTTGTTATGTTTTATGTCGTGTTCCTGGAGTAAGATGTCCCTAATGTCTTCCATTTTTACGTAATTACTAGCTACGGCAGCTGCGTCGTCAGTTTCATAAGTATGTTTTTTGGCTGCCAGCGGTGTGAGTCATTGCCTATTGTCTCTTTGTTGGCGCGCGTCGTTATTGGGATTTGGAGACCTAACTTCTACAAATTCACCGTGACGAGAGGGCCCTGCTCTGTTTGAATCCCGCCAGTTCTGATGCAGTTCAGGTCTATCGTTACGATCATATCGTCTGTCGTCATGTCGGTAGATGCCATAGTTTCTTTCTTGTCGGTCACGTGGTGGAGAATTTCTCCCTGAATCGAAACTGCGCGCTGGACCGTTGCGTCTAAAGTTATTCTGTCTCCCCTGATAATATTTATTTTGGTTCCCATATTGTCTGTTTCTCTGATTGTCTCTGTGATAGTCATTACCACGGAGAGGTGATCTTTCCCTGTAGTTATTACTACTCTGCCAACGGTTGTCATACGGGTGGTGTCTATTTTGGTCACGATTTGTGTTGTGAGAATAGCCTTGTCGTGTCCAGTTATTACTTCTTTCATCGCGGATTTGCGACGGATGTGACCTGTAATTGTTGTGTTCCTGGTTTCGCGTTCCGCAATTGTCAGTGTCAATTTCTAATTCTTGTAACAGTCCCTGAAAAGCTTCAATGTCGTCTTTGCAACGTCCTGCTAAAATAATATGTCGTAAATGTTCAGGCAGTTTGATTAAGCAAATGCGGATGAGTTCTGAGGGGCTGTATGGGTTTGACAGGTATTGATTCTTGTGCAACATGTCTTCAAAATATTTCACAAGACTGGAAAATTCAGATTGTTCGAAGTGTTTCATCATTATGATGTTATGTTTTACACGGTCTTGTGTAGCTTGAGACCAATATGCTGAGAGGAAGGCATGGTAAAACTCTCCTTCACTGTGGCAATCGTGAATTACCGATCGCATTCTTACAGCTGGTTCATTCTCCAAGTAGCCACACATAAATTCTAATCTGTGTTCTAACGACCAGTTGGGAGGAAAACAATGAGAGAATTGATGGAGCCATGCTTGTGGATGAATGTCGTTGCCGGAATTCTTAAATGTTTTGAATTTACGTGTAGTAATGAACAGCTTATAGTCAAAATCGTCATGTCGGCTAGTCGCATGTCGGTCATTGTTACGTCGCTTCGGCGGTTCCACCTCAAAATCCAATGCGCCTTGCCAATTTCTTTCATAATTTCCGAAGTGTCCTGTGTTATTATTTTGTGGCTGTTCCGTATTTCTATGTCCCTCTTCCCGTATTGGAGCGCGAGTGTCCTCTGAAATACGTAATTCTTGTATTACCTGTGTCAGCTGATCTTGTACTTCCCGGATTTCTCTTTGGTGTTGTGTATTAATTTGATTCTGATTTTGTTTGAATTTTCTTATTTGTTCATACTCTTCTGTGTCAGTGAAGGCTACAGGTGTTGTGTCATTCAGATCATCATCTACCTTTGTAGATAAGTTAGTGAACTGATCTGAAAGTTCGGCTACTTTATCCGATAGTGTACTTATTTCCTCAGTGTGTTTTTCTGAACCAAGTTTCAGAGTGTCCATTTGTGTTGAAATCGAATCTACTGTGTCCTTTAAGTTATCCTGAGTTTTTGCAAGTTGCGTAACCGAATCGGTAGATGCAACTGAGTCAAATTTAGCTTGCAAGGTCTCATGATTTTCATGAACAATAATTTGCAGTTCTTTTATGGCTGCTTCGTGATTCTGTAATGCATTTTCATGCCGCGAAAAAATAGGTTGGAAATGCTCACAAATTTGTGTTTTTACGTCATTACAGACTTTTTGACATTTCGTTTCAATGTGATGTAACTCAGTAGTTAAATCTTCACGCGTTTGTTCAAGAGTTTGTTCCAATGAGTCTAACTTTTGAAGCTGTTGCTGTGTTTGTCTCTGATTTTGTTCCATTGTGTCTAACTGTTGCTGTGTTTGTCTCTGGTGTTGTTCCATTGTGTCTAACTTTTCAAGCTTTTGCTGTGTTTGTCTCTGATTTTGTTCCATTTGTTGCATTAATTGCAATAATAATGTATTAGTGTCTGGAATCTGTTTCTCTACGCTTTTCGGCAGTGCATTTGCATCGGCAACATTCACATTTTGACAAGCAGAAAATGTGTCTTTACTTATTTGAGAAACCGGTGATGACCCAAAACCTGAATCTACAGTATTTGCGAAATTGTGTCCTGTCATTTCGGATTCCTGAGGCGAGCTGTTGCCGACCGATCGATCGATAATGCTTCCCTGTTCACTACCTGTTTCACTGTCTACACCATTGTTTGCAGCCCGCTCCATTTCCCTATTCACAATTACCAAATTACTACTTTGAACATCAGTTAATTCATTACTCTGCGGCGCTAACACACTGCCTTCGTCTTCACTGTCATTTCTCAGTTTACTTTGGAGCCTAGTATTACGTTTTTCACACGCCATTATTGTCACAGTATTTCACACGACAACACAGAAAAACACAATTTGAAGAGCAAAAATAAGAGAACACATTAACATAGCACTGAAAATAATATCTAGTTAATTGCAGCTGCGAAATACTTGGTGCAAATCTACATGCATGCCACAACTGTTTTACTGTACAATAATGAAAGACTGCAACTACAAAGGAGATTCTCTCTACAATTACGCGCTAGCAATAAACAAAAGCTACACCAATTACACAAACTACAAGAAAAAAATCAGAAGATTCCAGTGAGGTATCCTGGCAGGGTCGCCATATGAAACGTCCCCTTTGAACAATTATACATATGGCTGTGCTTAACCTGACACACAATATTTTTAGCGCAACGCAATCTGACTTTCAAAACTCCCTACTAAAGAATGGCCCTGACAAACATTAAACTATACCTTTCACAAATCACTTACCTCACAAAAATCTTCGCTGCTCAAGCTACTGCAATACAGCGAGCGCCACTACTGCCAGCTAAATAAAAGATTCAAACTACTGAAGGCACTAACTACTGATAGGGATAGTTAGCAAACGAAAGATATTAATAGAGAGCAAACAATGTATTTACCTTGATATCATCATATATAAATATATCAGTTCATGACAAATTTCAAAACTCCGCCATCTCTCTCCCCACATCCACCACTGCTGGCGGCTCACCTCCAACTGCGCAACGCTACGCGCTGTTCACAGCCAGCTGCCTAACACTACAATGGCGAGTATTACAACAATGCAAAGCAGCCACAGACTGCACACAGCACAGCCAGTGATTGTCATACAGAGGTGGCGTTACCAATAAAAAAACCTAAACAGCCTACTTACATAGAGAAAACATAAACAGCCTACTTACATAGAGAGAACATAGCCTACTTACAATCGCTCATATGCGACGCCACCTAGAGGGGTTAGTCATCCGCTCGAGGACGCAGGATCGGATACCGAGCGAACGCCCGTCAATGTTCCACGTCCTTCATGAACGTAAACGACGCCAACGAGCGCTGATTAGAGATGGGCAAAACTGTTCTTTTCAGAGATCAGATCAGAACTGTTCACTCCCTGAAGTGAACTAGGTCTTTTTCATGACTCACCACTAATTCACAATAGAAAATAAATGGAAGGCACATTGCCCTTTAAACTTGGTTTATTCCAGTACTATACCTGTATTTTGATCTTATTTGATCCTATTTTGAATTAACACAGATAATGAGTAAGAATTTTGTATTGTTTACTGAAATTTCCACGATATGACAAAGTTTTTGATTATCGATTTATTTTGCACTATCGCGGTTTTTTGGGTGATCGGAAAATGTTGTAACTTGAGATTTACTTTAACAATGTATTTGGCTATAATGTATTAAAATTTCATTAACCTCGTACAAATACATCCCAAGCCATATATTTTTAAAGTGAACGTTTCCTTCCAAAGACGCGCCAAATCGCAATATCTGTACTACAATTACAAAAAAATATATAAATTTGACTGTAAGACCAAAGTGCTGCATATAGCCTTCCGCAGAATAAAACAAGGAAAATATTGGTGTATCACATTTTGCAATACATTTATTGGTTCACTCGTAATTAAAGCGTAAATTCGAGTGTCCATAATAAAAAATCCTATAGTAAGAGAAGTCGTCAGGAACCTCATCTGATCAGTTTAAACAAATAAAAATAAAATAAAAATACATGATGTATATGTAACATAATTATGTAATATACACATCGGTATTAGTACGAAGAACAATATCCAGTATAGACGAACTCCGATGCAGAGGCGCTGAGTCAAGCTGGTCGAGCTGCGAGCTGTATTACTGCGTGAGCTGAGACCGCAGAGACCAGAGTGACACCTGAGTTGCTTTGCTCAACGCTCTGGCTAGAGTCGACAGCGGTGGGGTGAGCGTTGAGCGGGCGAGTTCCGAGGTTGGGGGGAGCGGTGAACGGCCACCAGTCACCCGCTCGGAGACAAATCGTCCGTTCTCTTGCGAGCAGGTTGTTGCAAGTAGTTCTTATGTTCTCCGCTAGGAGGCTCTCTGTCTTGTTGCTCGCATCAACTGCCCAGAGGGCAGGACGTGCGACTGAAACGATCGCCGACGGAGTGCGATGCTAAGTTAAGGTGCGCCAGACACTGTACGCGGCAGAGGAAGCACAGAGAGGGCACGGCATATGTGAAACACAAAATCCAATGGGGCACTGCACAATGCAGACAGCCAAGGCAGAAGCAGGGCAGAGGCCGGCGCCAGCTGTGTTGTGTGGCGTGCAGTGTGCTCTGACCAGCAGAGGCCCAGCTGATATGCTCTCTCTCTCTCTCTCTCTCTCTCTTTGCTGTGGTAAACGTTTGGAGCTACCGTTCTTTTTTTCTGAATCACTGATTGTTCACTCCTTTGAAAGATTCAACTCTATGAATCGGTTCAGGAGCGGATCCCCCATCTCTAGCGCTGATACGCTTCATCGACACGGAGGACGGTCGTCGCCTCACCACGCAACAAGACATAAACACAGCGTTCTACAATCATTATTCCCAGCTCTATTCCGCTCAGACCCCTAATCCGACAGCACTGGAGGACGTCTCTCAGACGATTTACGGCACCGCCACCCCGGCAATGGAAGCGGCTTTGATGGAAGAAATTACAGAAGAAGAAGTGATCGACGCCATTCGAAACGGAGCTGTCAACAAGTCTCCGGGTCGGCCTCCCCTTGGAATTTTACCTGACTTTTCAATATTTATTAGCCTCCCGATGGACGGACACCTGTCGCGAACTACTATCTCCGGAAATGCCGCTCCCTGCGGCCCTTGTGGAAGGGATGATTATTCCTATTCACAAACCGTCCGGTGGCTCACGACTGCAGGACTACCGCCCGTTGACGCTATTGAACTGCGACTTTAAGATCTTTTCTCGACTGTTGGTGGCGCGGGTACACCAGACCTTACGATATGTTATCTCACCCGATCAACCGTCATTAGGAGGCGACAATAATATTCAAACAGCACTCAGTGAATATCGTGACTTGATCTCACTGGCGAGGGCGTCTGAAGGGTGCACTGGCGGCAATCGATTTTAGTCAGGCTTTCGACCGAGTGGACCACGACTATTTGGAAGCGGTCATCCACCATATGCGGTACCCAAAGCCATTCGTCACTGTCGTCATGCGACTGCTACGTGGGGCGACGTCCAAGGTGATCGTCAACGGCCGACCTACACAGCCCCTCACCATTTCTCGATCGATACGCCAAGGCTGCCCTCTGTCCACTTTACTTTACGCTGTGGCCATGGAACCACTTCTCTGTGGCCTGCGTCAATGGCTAACGGGTATGACGTTACGAGGCCACGCTTTCCGATGTAAAGCGTACGCTGACGACCTGGTGATTGTCATCCGCAACGGTGACCACATCGCTAACGCACTGAATTGGATTGCGAAATATAGCATGGCCACTGGTAGTCGTATCAACGTCGCAAAATCGGTGGCGATGAACATCGGGGTCGGATTGTCTGCGAACAGTGTCACCCCCTTACAGCTCAGAGATAGTTTGAAATGTCTCGGCATTGATTTCACGTCCAAGGTGATCGTCAACGGCCGACCTACACAGCCCCTCACCATTTCTCGATCGATACGCCAAGGCTGCCCTCTGTCCACTTTACTTTACGCTGTGGCCATGGAACCACTTCTCTGTGGCCTGCGTCAATGGCTAACGGGTATGACGTTACGAGGCCACGCTTTCCGATGTAAAGCGTACGCTGACGACCTGGTGATTGTCATCCGCAACGGTGACCACATCGCTAACGCACTGAATTGGATTGCGAAATATAGCATGGCCACTGGTAGTCGTATCAACGTCGCAAAATCGGTGGCGATGAACATCGGGGTCGGATTGTCTGCGAACAGTGTCACCCCCTTACAGCTCAGAGATAGTTTGAAATGTCTCGGCATTGATTTCACAGACGATATTCGACGGACCGCTGCTCACAACTTTCGACGGCTTTTACGAGATGTTCGGACTGGAATTGCCAACAATCGCCTACGAGCCCTGGATATCGTCCAAAGGACCCAGTATGTTAACACACATTTAGCGTCACGCATTCCGCACATCGCCCAAATATTACCTATACCGGTGATGTTAGCTCGCCGTATACTTGCGGCTTTTGGGTCCTTCGTGAGTTCAGGAATGCTTTTCAAGATCAAATATGGGAGTCTCACCCTTCCCCCGGATCGGGGAGGGCTTGGCCTTTATCACGTTCATGACAGGGCGGTTGCCCTATTTGTGGGCACATTAGTCAAACTATGGCACCGCCGTCCGGACAGTCTGACGAGTTTGTTAATAGAAGAACTAGCACCGCCCTCCCTGTTGCCACCTGTGTCGATACACCACGTCCCCTCCTCGCTCTTGTACATCGGTGTCTTTTACCTCGAACTCAGTTACGTTCGACTTGCCTTATCAGCGACTCAACTGGCGACGGCAAAGACGATTTATCGGGTCCTGCAATGTGGACGACCCGATAACGTCGTGGAGAGGAAGCACTCAACCGTCAACTGGCGAGTAGTGTGGAGGACAATTCAGCACGTAACACTGGACACTGACGTCACAGCGATGTGGTATATCACTGTCAATGGTAAGCAGGTGACCAGATCAAGGCTACATGCGATCCACATGGTAGACTCACCCACGTGCACGAGATGTGGCGTTCAAGACAACGATGAACACCGTCTTAGCTGTGGCGTGTCTGCAGCAGTGTGGTACTTAGTGAGGCAAATGTCAGCATACTTCCTTCGGGTAACGCCGAATCATATCGACCCCAAGACTATCTTATTCCCGAATGAGACGTATTACCCACGCACTAAAACTAATGCAATGACGTGGCTTCGTGGACATGCAGTGCATTATTTGTTTCAAGACGGCACTAAGGACACTTTAGACTTTTGGAACAATTTGCAGGAACGACATTGCAAGATGCTCCGTAAGCCAAAGTATCGACAATATTTTTCCAATTATTTGTGGAGTGCGTTTCACGACCCTCCACGTAGCTGGAACATCATGGGTAAGAGAAGCTAAAAATTACAAGACGATGATAGAACACTACACGGTACAACGTGGGATCTACCTTGGTCATTAGGAGAAGTCATACCTGGATGATACAGCAGACGGAGAGTTTCGTCGTGAACCCTCACACTCTGTAGCAGTATTTTCCCCATTTCTTCTTTTTGCCCCCGGTGCGAAAAAGTCTTCGCAGTATTTGTTTCCCATCCGGTGCAAGATGTAGCACTGGTTAATGGTGGTATGGATTCCACCCTGCAGTCTTGTTTCATGGTTTCCTTAGCCCCGCACTTTTCTTTCTTCCTTTCTGCCTTTTTCTACAACTGTTAGCATGTTTTTAGTTATGTGTGTCCCCAACTCGACGCAACGAGTGCACTTACTACTTTTCAGTTCCTTACCGTTAACAAAAACAAAAATAAATTTAAAAAAATATTTAAAAAAATTTAAAAATAAATGAATAAATAAAATTTAAAAAAATTCACAATAATACACCAACTGCATCCTTTGTACCACATCCCCAGGATGGGAGGGAGAAGACATCGTGGCCAGGCCTCGGATTGCGACCCCTGCCCACCTTGCCTCCGCCACCCCACTACCTGATCCCTTCTCATAAATAAAAAAAAACACAAAAAAAGTGGTCAGCGCGACAGCATGTCAGTCCTAAGGGCCCGGGTTCGATTCCAGGCTGGGTCGGAGATTTTATCCGCTCAGGGACTGGGTGTTGTGTTGTCCTAATCATTACCATTTCATCCCCATCGACGGGCAAGTCGCCGAAGTGGCGTCAACTCGAAAGACTTGCACCAGGCGAACGGTCTACCCGACGGGAGGCCCTAGTCACACATTATTATACTTGTTGTCTTTTTGCGAGGGGCGAAACTTTATTTGCACTGAGAATCAAGTTTTACAGTAACGTCAACTACACGGATGGCTACGTGATGCGATCATGAGGGTAGTACAAACACGAAACAGAAGAACTACGGGTATAGCTGCTTACTGTCTGAAAATTTGTGCTATGACTAGGACACGAAATAGGATTCGTTGTCTTTTGCAAGCTGTTCCCTTACCATTGGGCAACCCAAGAATTTTTTCTGATCCGACCCAATGATGCGTTCACTTTAATATTTATTTGCATATGTTCTCGAGTCTTGCGTTGTAACCAGAGCGCAAGGCCCTTGATTTATTCTGTACAACTAATAAGAAATTTAAGATTTACGTGGGGCTAGCTACATATCGCATTGATCACATTCATATTTATGTGAAGCGTTTTATGGTCATTTGTCACACATCGGAGGGAATACAGAATAAGACTGAGATCTGAAATCTAGTCAGGAGACGTGGTTTAGTGAACTAATGGTAAGTGACAGTACAAAAATCCTGATTTTGGGTCCTATCCCTGACATAAAATTTCTGTCTCTCAATAGATATAGAGTATACTACTGATGAATGAAAACCTATTAGTTCCTCCAGCCACCTCTTACTCTATGTGACCATTTTATTTTGCAGTGCTACACACCCTGACTTTCAGACACTGTGTTACCTCTCAGACTCGAGTTGTGCCTCATTGGCCCTGTGCTCGAAGGCATTGTAAATTTTACATTTCAAAACGTACAAAACTTGACGTATGTAAATACTTAATCACAGCGGCTGATATCCGTGACCCAATGTTAATAACCGTATAATCTCCGTTTGTGCTATAGATAACGAATTTATTACATCTGTGTTAAAGATACTACTTCTCCTCATGTTTCGAAACAATGCTGAAATATCTTTAAATTATAAACTAACATTTTCTGTTGAAGTTGACGATGCACGACTACTGAAAGGATTTCATACATGTTGAAAAAGAAAAAGACGGACAAACAAACTCCACCTTAGCCAGCAAGGTCGCTTGATTTGATGAATGTGGATTGTGGGCAGGGCTCTCCAATCAGCTGGGTATTTTGACGGACTTACGCAGAAGCTGGACTGAATTTGGTTCGTTATCCCTGAGGAGGACATCCAACATTGCCTTCCTCAATTTTTTACACACTTTCTGTTCAATAAGTCGTCCAATTTTTCTGAAATTGTAATAGTTTACCGTCCTGTACGGATAATTCCTTAGTAGTGCGTCGTTTTGTTTTGTCTTAGAGGTCATTATAATCTCATTACATACATTCTAGATTGAAATATGCATACTTCAGGCCATACAATGTTATATGGAGGAAGATGAATAGTGTAGGAGAATCATCCCCATGACGTACCACCTTTCCTAATGCGGAGCAACATTGCCGTTCGCTCTTTGTAGAAGAAAACATTTTATCTTATTTCCTTCGTGGTGTACGTTACGTGAGATGTACATTGACGTAGTAGTATGGTCTTTTAGGTTTTCTCGGCACGAGTGACTATGGTGGGCTTCCTTGTTTTCAGGCGAGTTACTGTTTCTATTTAAGGCACAATATCTGGATGACCGACTCACTCGTCTTTTTCAGGTACTGTTAGCTGTGCTGTCCCGTTACCTGGACTCTGACCAGACTCTAAACTACTGTTGGTCTCGCGCCAGTATTTTTAGCTGAGTTCGATTACCGACGCCCACTAACGGAGGCCATTACATTCGCCAGAGCTGGGAAACGCGGAGAGAATGTGCGTTTCACAGAACATCAGCGTGGGCTCTGAAAAACAAAAGCGCATCGGAAATCGAACTTCTCTACAAATAGTGGCGAAACCGACAGAAGTTCACGGTGTGGTTCGAGTCCAGGCAGAGATTATAAATAACGGATTAACTCGCAGAACGTGAAGGATAGGGTTCGGTCGGTTATAGGAATATTGTGCTGTTGTGCACATAATGGATACAGTGACTCGGATAAACACCCAGAAGACACCAATAATTATGTAATATGCTTCTCACTATGCCGCATTACAACGTTAGCCATCAGAGTGCTGAAAGAGACGTCCCTCTTACAAAATGCCCAACGTTTTTCTAGCTGCGGTGCCCTCAAATTTTGAGTAACATTTTTGTGACTCCTTCGCCTGGGTAAACAAACCTATGATGTATTGCACAAATTCTTACTTTGATTTTCGTATATATCAGCTATTAATTAAAATTGGTAGAAATTCCAGTACGACACAAAGTTAACGACATATTAGTAATTTTCCCCCTACCTTCCTTGTCTTAGTAAAAATACACAACTGGCCATTAAATTTGCTACATCAAGAAGAAATGCAGATGATAAACGGGTATTCATTAGACAAATATATTATACTATAACTGAAATGTGATTACATTTTCACGCAGTTTGGGTGCATAGATCCTGACAAATCAGTACCCAGAACAACCACCTCTGGCCGTAATAACAGCCACGATACGCCTGGGCATTGAGTCAAATAGAGCTAGGATGGCGTATACACGTACGGCTCCCCTTGCAGCTTCAACATGATACCACAGTTCATCAAGAGTAGTGACTGGCGTATTGTGACGAGCCACTTGCTCGGCCACCATTGGCCAGACGTTTTCAATTCGTGACAGATCTGGAGAATGTGCTGGCCAGGGCAGCAGTCGAACATTTTCTATATCCAGAAAGGCCCATACAGGACCTGCAACATGCGGTCGTGCATTATCCTGCACGGTTTCGCAGGGATAGAATGAAGGGTAGAGCCACAAGTCGTAACACATCTGAAATGTAACGTCCACTGTTCAAAGTGCCGTCAATGCGAACAAGAGGTGACCGAGACGTGTAACCAATGGCACCCCATACCATCACGCCGGGTGATACGCCAGTATGGCGATGACGAATACACGCCTCCAATGTGCGTTCACCGCGATGTCGCCAAACACGGATGCGACCACCATGATGCCGTAAACACAACCTATATTCATCCGAAAAAATGACATTTTGCCATTCGTACACCCAGGTTCATCGTTGAGTACACCATCGCAGGCGCTCCTGTCTCTCATGCAGCGTCAAGGGTAACCGCAGCCATGATTTCCGAGCTGATAGTCCAGGCTGCTGCAAACGTAGTCGAACTGTTCGTGCAGATGGTTGTAGTCTTGCAAAAGCCCCCATCTGTTGACTCAGGGATCGAGACGTGGCTGCACGATCCGCTACAGCCATGCGCATGAGATGCCTGTCATTTCGACTGCTAGTGATACGAGGCCGTTGGCATCCAGCACGGCGTTCCGTATTACCCTCCTGAACCCACCGTTTCCATATTCTGCTAACAATCATTGGATCTCGACCAGCGCGAGCAGCAGTGTCGCGATACGATAAACTGCAATCGCGATAAGCTACAATCCGACCTTTATCAAAGTCGGAAATGTGATAGTACGCATTTCTCCTCCTTACACAAGGTATCACAAAAACGTTTCACCAGATAAAGCCTGCTGCTACACACCAGTGAAATCAAGGACACAGTAAAACTTCTGCTCACACACGCCTTTATTCTCACACGTCCATTTTACAGTTACCGTTGAAATATATCCGCTGCAGAGGGCAGCACAATGTACAGACTTAACAGAACACCAACAGATGGCGTAGGAGTCTTCATTCCCCGACATCCTCCCCACCCTGGTCCATCTCGAGGGGGATGACCAGCTGGACCGGTCGACAGATCTTCATACCATCTGGCTGGCGGAGGATGATGCACCGTATTTTACTGTCTCTGCCATGCCGCACTTCTTCTACCACAGCCCTCTTCCAAAAGTGCCGTGGTTTCTGTCTTCTTGGAGCAGAACAACCTCTCCAATTCTCGGTTTCCTCTGCGAAGGGTATCCATTCACCTCATGATATTGTCTTAGCAGCAGGAGGTATTCTGTCTTCCACCTGCGCCAGATGTCGTCATTGACCTTTTGTCTGAGTCGGAACTCCTTGGCAAGGTCCTTTCTAGTTGCTGGCTCTGGCCCACATGGAATTGTTACTAATTTCCCACCATTCAGAAAGTGAGCTGGCGTCAATGCAGTGTCGCTCTCTCCTTGAGTGATGGGTCGTGAGTTTATTGCGGCTTCTATGCTGATCAAGGTGGTGTTTAAGCTCTCTTCATCCACCTGGGAGCGACCAAGAACTTTCCTCAGGCAGCGCTTGACTGAGCCTATCATGCATTCCCACCAGCCTCCCCACCAAGCCGCACGTGGTGGTATGAATTTCCAAGTGATTCCATGGTGGGCACAGTAGAGCTGTACGTCAGTATGCTGCATGGTTTTGAAAAGCTCTTCCAGTTCTGAGTTGGCTGCATGGAATGATGTAGCATTGTCTGAGTAGACAGTGACTGGTAGGCTCCTACGTCCTGCAAAGCATTGCACGGCCATCCAAAATCTGTCAGTGGACATGTCAGTTGCAAGTTCAATATGAATGGCCCGTCTTGTTGCACATGTGAATTGGACCATGTAGGACTTTTTTGTTTGATGTCCAGATTTGGCATATAATGGTCCGGCGAAATCGATGCCTGTTACTGCAAATGGTCTTGAAGGCTGAACTCTGTCCAGTGGTAGTGGGGCCTCCATCTCTTCATACCGGCGACTGTGTATTATCTTGCATGGTAGGCAAGAGTGAAGAACTCTCCTAACAGCTTGTCGTAAGGCGCAAAGACGCGCTTCAGCAGTTGTGCGGTTGCAGAAGAGAGGCATATCCTTCTTTCGAGGCAGAGATACAACTCTGCGACCATATTCCACACAGTATGATTCTCGGAATTCCTGATAAATGGGGTGGTCCATGGGTTTTAATGCTCGCTCTTGGTTTCCTGTCATCCCGATTGTCTCCAGGTCCCAAAATCGGCGCCCTGACTCATCAGATATATCACTGCAGCTGCCCTGAATAAAGTTGACAGTTGCTCGTTGACGGTAGTGCTAGATCTGTTTCCACTGAGAACATAGCCAAAGATTGTTGGGAGAAGAACCAATGATGGTGATACCTTGATTGGTTGTTCCAAAGTCACGATTCTCCAGTAACAATCAGCTCCAATCAGGATCTCAATAGGTAGATCTTCAGTGCCTCCTTTAGGATCTGCGAGTGGTGTACCACCCCTCAAGGCCATATCTTCTACATCTTGTGGCACTGTTGGTTGCTGTGAAAAATTATTTGTGGTTTCAAAGGCTGTTACTGATATGCGGGAATTAGTGGAGCATCCCATCATATTAAACTGCACCTTCTTCCGTGAGAGTGATGAACTGTAACCGGATTCGAAAGTAATTATCTCGAGAGTAGTGCTTCCAATGACACTTAGTTGGAGAGATTCGATCAGTGAATGGTGAATGAAACTCGATTGACTCCCTGTGTCCAGGATGGCACGTGTCTGTTTGCTCTTACCAGTGGGTCCTGTGATACTCACACGAGCAGTCTGCAGGTATGTGAAGTTAGAAGTCTTAGTTTCAATTTTATTTACTGTTGTGGTATGGCTACTGCAGATAGAAATGTGATGCTCCCCCTTACATTTCGCACAGGACGCCTTTCCCCGTTTGAAACACGATTTCTGTTGTGGCCACGTCTCAGGCATAGAAAGCAACGGTTCATTGTCTTGAGGGCGTCGATTCTTGCCTGCAAGCTTGCAATCTTTTGGCAGTCTTGGCCCCAGTGCCCTCTTTCGCCGCAATACACACAGAAGGGCTCTGAATTCTGTTGTTTCTTCTTGTCCCTCTTCGTTTTAACCTTTACATGGAAGGCAGATGCTGTTGGTACGTAATTTTCGTGTGGTACAGTATCTCCACGAATTTTGCGTGTGTTGATAGCTCCTTCCACCTCTTCATGTAAGAACTCCATAAGGTGGGTGAGGTTCCCTTCTTCAATCTTTTGTCTTCGGGCATGAACAAGCCAATTTTTGCAAATTTCTTCAGGAAAGGCTCGAAGAAGTTTGGGTGCAAGCACTCTCCCATAAGAGTCCACATTTTCTCCTAGAGCTCGTAGTGCTTGGATGCGCTTATGGCACTCAATGTAGGGGGAATTGAGAGCCTCTGGACTGCCTGAAGTCGAAGTGTTAAGATTCTCCAAGAAATCCAGGTGACTTTGGATAATTCTGTTCTTATCCCCATATTTGGATTTCAAAATTTGCTTAGTCTGCTCATATGTATCAGCTGTAACAGCAATGCCATCGACCAAGTCCTTAGGTTCCCCATCAAGGTAACCACGGAGGAATACATGCTTGTTCATTGTCGACACCATCGGATTCTCGTCTATGGACGCTGTAAATTGCTCCCAAAATCGAGGCCAAGCTTCTATATCCCCTGAGAATGCGTGCAGTTTGATAGTAGGCAATTTTATGTCCATACAGGCGTGTTGTTGAGCCGCTGACGTCACGTTTCTGTCTCCTGAGCGCGCTCCTCCTAGAAGGCCATTCGCCTTTTGGAGGGCGCGTTTGCATTTATCAGTATATTCCTCACAAGCTTCCGTGTCGGCTTCGTATTCAGAGTCATCCAGCAAGTCCTGTATTGTATCGTTGAGTCGGGTCAACTCTTCTAATGTTTCTTGTAGGCGTTCCTGGAAGTGTTCTACTTCTTCTGCAGCTGTAGAACCATCGAAGGCGTTTATTTGGCTGACGAAACGCGTCGCATTCGATCGCAAGGTCGTCCGCTTCCGGCGCAGCCTCCCCAAGTTCGTAGCTACTGCTTCTGCCATGGTGAGTTGGTGGTTTTGCTTTCAAGGTCAAGACACCCCCCCCCCCCCCCCCCCGCCCGTCAGTTGGATGCTATCGCTAAGGGATGGCGCTGTCCTGGAGTGTGAACCGTTAGCAGCCCCTAGTGATGTTTGTAGTTCTCAAGAGATGGCGCGGCCGTGCAGTTTTCAACTTCCGCGACCTTTAGTAGTGGTCGCTGTTGCTAACAGATGGCGCTGCAGTCTACCAATACTTCAGCAAGTCCACTTTGTGCTTTGCAAATAATACGCCAACTGCCCTCTAATGCTCTGCCACCAACAACCATGCACCAAGTAACATCACATACAAATCAATCGCCCCGCAGTGTCCTTTGCCACAGTTTCAGAGCAATGCCGCAACTTATCTGTGTGAGCTGAACGTGGCGTGACGTGACCGGATTTTGAGATTGAAGGCGCTCAAAACCTTCTCCGCCGGCGTCGAGTCCTCTTTAATGTGTAGTAGCACTCTATCTCTTCATGTTCTCCCGGGTTTCGGCACCAAAATGCTGCTACACACCAGTGAAATCAAGGACACAGTAAAACTTCTGCTCACACACACCTTTATTCTCACACGTCCATTTTACAGTTACCGTTGAAATATATCCGCTGCAGAGTGCAGCACAATGTACAGACTTAACAGAACACCAACAGATGGCGTAGGAGTCTTCATTCCCCGACAAAGCCGGTCAACTGCTGTTTGTGTATGAGAAATCGGTTGGAAACTTTCTTCGTGTCAGCACGTTGTAGGTGTCGCCACCGGCGCCAACCTTGTGTGAGTGCTCTGAAAAGCTAATCATTTGCATATCACAGCATCTTCTTCCTGTCTGTTAAATTTCGTGTCTGTAGCACGTCATCTTAGTGGTGTAGCAATTTTAATGGCCAGTAGTGTATTTTATTTCAGAGCAAATATAATAGTCTGACGATAAATGAGTTATTAGTGGTGAAGAAAAAAAGCACTTGTGACATGCAGTGATAATACGTATCGATCCATCCATCCACATCCATACTCCGCAAGCCATCTGACGGTGTGTGGCGGAGGGTACCTTGAGTACCTCTATCGGTTCTCCCTTCTATTCTAGTCTCGTATTGTTCGGCCACCATTGGCCAGACGTTTTCAGTTGGTGAGAGATCTGGAGAATGTGCTGGCCAGGACAGCAGTCGAATATTTTCTGTATCCATAAAGGCCCGTACAAGACCTGCAACAAGGTCTGAAGTAATTAGTTTAGAAAATGCTATCGTTGTAAAACAATATCCTTCGTTTGTTACTTCCCTCTTCACCTTTCCTGCTCCTACGTGTGATCTGTTTAAACGCATGTATCAATATAAGTTTCTTTATCTGTGAATAACACTCATTTTTCCTTATATCTTGTTTCATGTTGTTGTATTTCGTACAACTAATACCCTTGGTATGTTATTGAAAAGTTATACAGTGGGAACGACGATGAGTCTGAGTGTATGAAGGCGAATAACCGGCTTGCAAGATATCTGTGTAGCCACCATTACAGTTGTGGTACTGAGATCGCTAAGAATTGTAGTAACTATTAGATCCTCTCTGCTTTCTAATTTACGAAGCCGCAGTTGCTAGTGTGCGCAATATTGGCTCACTTAAGAGATTCGAAGCTGGCACGATCGTGATAGTAAGAAATAAAGCCATTTATTCCCGCAGCTTACAATATTTTGTGAAAAGTTGCTATTGCTATTCATCTTCAACTGTCCAGTTATAGAGTTAGAACAGTATCCAAAATTGGTTGAATCAGAATTCAATGAGATCGCCTGCTAGAGTGAATCTCTGGATTCTCCTTATATCACATATAGATTTCTATGAACCTCCTTCGTTAAATTCTCTTAAACGTGTGCTACAAGTTACACTGTGTGATGAAACGTACCCGAACACCCCTAAAAACATACGGTTTTCATATTAGATGCATTGTGCTGCAACCTACTGGCAGGTACTCTTCATCAGCGACCTAAGTAGTCATTAGATATCGTGAGAGAGCAGAATGGGGCCCTCCGCGGAACTCACGGACTTCGAACGTGGTCAGGTGATTGGGTGTCACCCGTGTCATACGCCTGTACGCGAGATTTCCACACTCCTAAAGATCCCTAGGTCCACTGTTCGCGATGTGATAGTGGAGTGGAAACATTAATACAGCACAAAAGCGTACACGCCGACCTCGTCTCTTGGCCGACAGATACCACCGACAGTTGAAGAGGGTCGTCATGTGTAGTAGGCAGACATCTATCCAGACCATCACACAGGAATTCCAGACTGCATCAGGATCCACTGCAACTGCTATTACAGTTAAGCGGGCTGTGAGAAAACTTGGATTTCATGGTCGAGCGGCTGCTCATAACCCACAAATTACACCGATGAATGCCAAACAATGCCTCGCTTGGTGTAAGGAGCATAAACACTGGATGATTGAACAGTTGAAAAACGTTGTGTGGAGTGACGAATCACGGTACACAATGTGGTAATCCGATGGCAGGGCGTGGGTATTGCGAATGCCCGATGAACATCATCTGACAGCGTGTGTAGTGGCAACAGTAAAATTTGGAGGTGGTGATGTTATAGAGTGATCGTGTTTTAATGGAGGTGCTTGTACTCTCGTTGTTTTGCGTGGCACTATCAAAGCACAGGCCTACATGGGTGTTTTAAGCACCTTCTTGCTTCCCATTGTTGAAGAGCACGTCCGCAGCTCGTGGTCGTGCGGTAGCGTTCTCGCTTCCCGCGCCCGGGTTCCCAGGTTCGATTCCCGGCGGGGTCAGGGATTTTCTCTGCCTCGTGATGTCTGGGTGTTGTGTGATGTCCGTAGGTTAGTTAGGTTTAAGTAGTTCTAAGTTCTAGGGGACTGATGACCATAGATGTTAAGTCCCATAGAGCTCAGAGCCATTTGTTGAAGAGCAATTCGGGGATGGCGACTGCATCTTTCAACACGACCGAGCACCTGTTCATAATTCAAGACCTGTGGCGGAGCGGTTACACGACAATAACATGCCTGTAATGGAATGGCCTGCACAGAGTCCTGACCTGAATCCTATAGAACACCTTTGGGATGTTTTGGAACGCCGACTTCCTGCCGGGCCTCACCGACCAACATCGATACCTCTTCTTAGTGCAGCACTCCGTGAAGAAACCCTCCAGCACCTGACTGAACGTATGCCTGCGTGAGTGGAAGGTGTCATCAAGGCTAGCACGTTAGTGAATTCCAGTATTACCGATGGAGGGCCCACGAACTTTTAATTCATTTTCAACCTGTCTGGATACTTTTGATCACATAGTATACTTAACGTTTCTGCCTGTGGTGATTGCTGATTGTGTAGTGGAGCAACATCCGGAATTTTCGACAGTTAACTGCATCGCATTAGATTTATTTATGTTGATTGCGTTCTCCTAGCATTTGTGACAGGTGTTGATCAACTGAAAGTCATGCTGCATTTTAAAACGTAATTTTCTTGTAGACAGTGGCGTCGGTCGCAAACAGTCTCTGAGAGACTGGAAATTCACTTGTTTCTGGTGAACTCTAAACAATACGTCACACTTATTTGATAAACGACGGGTGCTACTTTTGCTTACCACCACTTAAATGGGAAAACTGTAACTGGCGGTTTTAGTACCTTCGAACGTGGATTGTACGAAGGGACTTCAAAAAATAAGTTACATTTGTTGTTCCTATCTAAGACTATTGCGCAACAAGAGTATCGGATTGTCGGATTGTCAGAAGAGAGAGTACATGTTAGAGATTTCCTGCAGACACGGTTCTGCCGCGGTACGGATAGCAGGTCCATCGCAGTCCGCGAGTGAAATGACCCGGCCACTGGAAACGTACTCCGAAGTTGGAGTACGATTCTTGAATGTAAAACTTCAGTATTGCACACTGTTTCACGTTGAAATTCTGGCGGAATGTGGATTAAATGCAATGCTGTATGCAACCGTAGTAAAATGGTGCCAGCAACTTGAACAATGCCGTAATAACGGAGGTTATGTTGACGAGGTGAAAGGCCAACGACATGTACTACAGACGACGTTATCCAGGTAATCGACGAACTGAATTTCACCACTCGCAGATTTTCCAACGATGAGAACGGTCACACAGCTGTTGTGGAATGTCTCTGTAACTAATGAGCGGATTTCGGTCGTCGGAGAATTCAGCGATTGGCACAACGATTAGACCGTTGTTTCAGAGACTTGGTGACTACGTTAAAAAATGTGTCACATATGTGCCACTTTAAAGTTTTGTACAGTATTCAATAAAAGTTACTTCGCCGGCCATAATAAAGTCTAACTTAAATTTTGAAATCTTCTCGTAGCTGCTCGGACATGCTAGGAAACTTGCGAGTGAAAACTGTTTCCTTAAATGTCAATCACATTCAGTGGAACGTTATTGTTTACATTATTCTCTAGCTGGTAGTTGCCGAACACCTTACTGTTCTCGCCTGCAATATCTCAAAAATGTATTATTTTATGCACATGTATATAATTTAATCTTCGGGACCCAAAAAGGGAATTTTAGAAGAAGGAAAATTATTAACCTAATAACAATAAATTTGTGAACTAAAGCAATAAAAGACACTGCTGCCAATGAGAGATCACAATAGAGTCACTGTAAATGAATACTTTGGATAATTTTATATTGCGGAAATTGTGCGAAAAGAGACAACACCAATGTAAGAAAAGTAAAAGAAACTTTGTGGCTGTAATTAAGATCACGTAGAGATATATTGTGCAACAACCATACTTTTAGAGGCGACATTGACACTGAACACGGTTCTAGTTACATGAAATTACATTTCTGTTCAGTCGTTAGGTGAGAAACATAAAATTTCTTTGATATCATTCAGTGAACCAGAATGCTAATGGAACGTTTAGTTTTCTGGTAGAGTATTACCTCATTTCAATCTCATCCAAATGTTTGGAAAAACATTCAGTCACACAGACCCTTGAAACGGCAGAGTATTTGTCTATGCGTTAGCTTGTGCCTATTATGTTTCATATTGCGTGAGCGTTTAATTGAACGAGAACGTTCTTGTACAGTGACAGCACTCAATATCATGGAGCGGCTACGAGGCTTCCCTAGAACTACACATGCGTTAATTAAATTTGTAGCAGTTGCGGCTGAAAGCGGTGAAACCTGTCTCTTTTTTGAGGAGGAGATGGGTGGGGGGAGGGTGGGAGAGAGATGGACCTGAGAGAACACAATATTACTACTGAACTCTTCACTGCAGTCGCTTCCAACAACCTGGATCAAACCGCTAAAGAAACTATTTAACGTCGAACTAGATCTTCATCTGTCCCGTGTACAGCTGCCTCGACTTCTTTACACGTCCACCCAAATATAGTGACATTATTCAGTAAATCAGCGTGGGTGAACCTGTTTTCAGCTCACAAAAGAGCATCTGATTACCTTGATAGTCTTCATTACTATTTAACTTAATCATCTACGTTCCGTTATGGCGTTTCATCACCAACAGTTTCCTTTGCTCAGACGCCACAAACTTCTACCCCGCCAATCTTCTTCCGATAGACCTCGTCTCCTTTCCATGTCTTTGGCTTCAGTTCCCCTCGACGTAGTCCTCTGCCTTCCTTGGCTTCTTCTCCTTAGTGGAGACTAGCTGAGCAAACACGGCGGCCATCATTGTTCCTCCATTTGTTAGACGTGTCCATACCATCTCAGTGCTCGAGCACCAATCCTATTTTTGACTGGGTCCACAGCATCCAGCTCTATTCTTACTAATACATTCGTCACTCTATCTAACTAGACCGCATTCATGCTTGTCCATAACCCGTTCATTTCGACAGTCTCAGTTTTTCCCCTTTTTCTCTAGTTCAATGTCCAACACTTGGAGTGTCACAATGCCTTTGACCACAGCACGTACCACTACTTTCTTTGTTCGTCTGAATATGTGATGACTCCAGAGGATGCAATTTAATGATCTAATAGCCACCCTCACTCATCCAGTTGGATATATCCACGTCACGACGTCCAGTCTTATCGGTTTGTGGACCCAGGTACTTGAGCATTTCCACATTTCACCGCGCGGGGATCAGCGTGGTCACGGGCGCCTTGTCACGAGCCGCGCGGCTCCCCCCGAGTCCTCCCTCGGGCATGGGTGTGTGTGTTGTCCTTAGTGTTAGTTAGTTTAAGTTAGATTAAGTAGAGCGTAAGCTTAGGGACCGATGACCTCAGCAGTTTGGTCCCATAAGACCTTACCACAAATTTCCAAAAACTTACACATTTCTCATTCGGCCAAACTCAAATTCAAAACCCTCACCTTTCCCCCTTCCAACAACAAGATATTTTGTTTTGTTTATATTAGTTGCTCGCCTCCACTGTTCATAAGTATCCATTAACTTTCTCGTTTGTTACATGACATCACCCTTATCCAGAACCATATTTGACTGTCGGAAAACAGTAATGAATACGAACATTGATGCTGTACTGAAGCATACAAACTTTTCCACTCATAGGTCTTTTCTAAATCAAGGTAGAGATTTTGAATTTTTGCGATCATTTCCTCCATATCTGGTGTACACAAAAGGTGAGAGGTCGTCTTGCCGTTTTGTTATCCGTCCACGACTCACGGCCTTTCCCAAATTTCCATATGTCGTCAACCATGCGCGAAGTGGGAAATCCGGGTTGGAGTAACGGTCCGTCACAAATTATCATGGTCGTCATTCCATTCTACAGCTGATGGTTGTCCTTATTCGCAACTGCGAATTTATTTCATGTATTTAATGACATGTGTAGTCGCTGCATAGCTTGTTTCTTTGCATCGTAAGGGACTTAGCATCGTAATGAGAATATCACAGGCACTGCAATATTGTACAGTAGAAGCGCCCTCCCCTGTACACGAATCGCATAACGCGTACAAGAAGTTTTGGTCTGGCCATGAGCCGTGCGTGGATAACAAATACGATTAAGACAAGAAGTGGCGTAAAGCGGGAACGGATTCGAGTCCCGACCCGGCACCAAATTTTCATAGTCGTCAATCCATTTTACAGTTGTCGGTATTCAAAGCTAGGAATGTAGTCACATCAGTGCCTGTTCCTTTGGACATCCACGTGCCGAACCGGGACACTAACCAGGATTTTCCGCTCATCGCGAGCCATCGCCTTACCATTTGGATATCCGTCCTACTCACGGCCAGACCCAAATTCCCATGTGTCGTCAACCCGGTACTCTCTCGCTCTCCTTTCTGCCGTCCAGCATCGTCAGCAATACGCACTTGGGGTAGAAGCTCACACATGGAAAAATTATAGTTTGTACCGATGTTGATGCTCGTCATAACTGAGGCGCTGAGATCAAAAACGGGACTTGTCATCATTTTTGGGGTATATGAGATATTATTGTAGTTGTTATTTTCACACGATTCAGCATCTGTTAGTCCTAAAATAGGACTTGTTCAGGGATTCTTTTCCCTGTCTAAACCAGTGTTGAAATTTCATTTCTTGAAGAAAGAGGAAATGTTACAGGGACAAGCACTTATATTGCACGAAAGAACTTGAGGCATGATAACAGCGCTGTATCGGGATGCAATAAACAGCTGTGAGATTTCGAAATGGCTTCGGTGATGACGATTTACACGAATTTAGAAGAAAGAAACGAGGCTCTGAAGTGTGGAAGAGAAAAGTGATTAAAAAAGGCAACTCATGGGTTTGGAGCGTATCAACTCTAAAGGAAACATTGTTCCCAAAAAGGAAACAGGTGCAAAATTCAGTTAAATTGTCATACATACATTGTTCATTGTTTGTATTCTCTGTAAATAATATAATAACAGAAGCAAGTTGTACAGAAAAATTACACTAAAATGTGGTTACAAATTGGCCTGTCACACAACACAAAATATTTGAGTACACTGTTCAGCCAAAAGGCGTCTCCGTTTTACCGACACGTGGTCTGAGGCACGACGTCACGGTCCGCGCGGCTCCCTCCGTCCAAGGTTCGAGTCCTCCCTCGGGCGTAGGTGTGTGTGTTGTCCTTAGCGTACGTTAGTTTAAGTTAGACTAAATAGTTCGTAGGCTTAGGGACTGATGACCTCAGCAATTTGACCCAATAAGATCATCCCACAATTTTTTAGGGGTGGAGTGGTGAAATATGAATTTCTTCTAGTTAAGATTGAAACAATCCAATATTTTCATAATGTGCCGACAACATAAATGGAGTAATTCCACAGGATGTTTCAAGCTTGGTTGACGTTATCCCTTTACGGTTATGTATCTTGATTACATTCTAAAGAAACGTGCCATGAATAAACTGACTGGTGGAGAAGAAGGCAATGAATCTGGAACTGAAATTTGGGGTGGCGATCAAGAGTGACAAGTTTATGTACAGGTCTGTCTGTCAAAATAAGCAGCGTTGTTTAATAAGCAAAAATTGTGAAATATATCTTCCATGTTGGAAGCCAAGGCGCTAAAAAGGATATTGACTTCCATTATATTGTCTGTTTTGACACGTATTGTATAATGTTGAATGGCGCAAATAATAGGAATATGTATCAACATGTTGAAATAATTAAAAATTATATTTTGGTTGAGAACTGACTCTTCTTTTAGTTACTCGATGTTTGTGATAAAACGAGTGTTGTCTAAATTGAAAAGGGGATATGTCAGTCATTTTGTTACCATTTTCTGTTATTCGCATTTATTCTCTGATTACAGATTTCGGTATAAGATTATATTCTTCCTGATGAGCGAGCTGTGGGAGAAACTATAAATTTGAGAATAATACTATTCAAGATTATATACTTTTCAATAAGTCTCAAAACTACTCTCGAGTAACATTTTCCCCTTTTTATCTCAGTGCCTCAATTGCTGCCTTAATCATCTAGATGCAATATTCACATAAAACGAACCGGAACCCTAAAACATTTAGCAGTCCATTTCGAAAATGGATGTGAGATAGCAGCTGGCGTCCTCCCTTTGTAAAGTTATAACTTAAATATTGTAATTATTCTCCCAGAAATGTATAAATTGTAAACTGCTAGAGCTGTTAATCGCCACAATTAGCTGTTCCCCACTTCTCCTATCGTCGCACTAAGTGCGACATACATAGCACATTGAACTGAGTAAACTGTAATGTTGCAATAAGGCTGGGAAAACTACACCTAGAGCCTTAGGCAATTAAAAAGATCGCCAATTTCGGTCATTAGGCAGTCTTGACAGCCTGGCGCCAAGAGCGCCGAACACAACACTCCTCCACAGCCTGCGGTAGAAACATTCTGCCAACTGTAGAGAATTCTCGCCGTTGGCTTGGGCAGTGGAAAGTTGAGAGCGGTCCTTTCGCAGAATTCCCTCTTGTGTTGGTATCTGGAGCCAGGTTGTGGGCCTTTGTTCAACGGAAAAGTTCCAAAGGCGCGTCTATAAACCCGCCACAAACCCGTTTTTCTCTCTCAGTTTTTCGCAGTTCTTAGTTACGTGGCCGTCCTCGGTCCGCCTCTACCGCCACCAGTGCGTCGACATGCGAGTAACTTCCATGAAGTGAACCGTTCCGTCATGACTCCCCTTTGTGGCGTACTCCAACTTCATCCCTCGGTTTATGCCTTCCTTAACATGGTTCCTAGGGTGGCTCGCTGCGGTTGAGCAACGTGCTGTATTTAATTACTCCTGTACAATGTGTGTGTGTGTGTGTGTTCCTTTGTTTGTTTAATTTCATTTCAGGGCACCCTTTGCCCATAGCTAGGGGCTCATGTAAAAATAATTAATGAATGTGGCCCTCGTAGTCCAACGACGTGCTCTTCGCTAAACTTGTTAATAAACTTCTGGTACACTTTCTTCGAATACAAATATATCTTATTTTCGCGTTTAGTGATGGCGGTAGGAAGGATAGTTACCTTGTCCCTGTAAGATATGGTCATTACCAGTTGTAAGGCCGGAAATGCATATCCTCCTATTTCCATCTATTGTATATTGTACTATAAATTTTTTCCTTATTTTGTTACCTGAAGATATGACATTTCAGTGTCTTTATATATCGCTAATGTTTTAATATATATATATATATATATATATATATATATATATATATATATATATATATATATATATATACATACAGGGTGAGTCACCTAACGTTACCGCTGGATATATTTCGTAAACCACATCAAATACTGACGAACTGATTCCACAGACCGAACGTGAGGAGAGGGGCTAGTGTAATTGGTTAATACAAACCATACAAAAATGCACGGAGTATGTTTTTTAACACAAACCTACGTTTTTTTAAAATGAACCACGTTAGTTTTGTTAGCACATCTGAACATATAAACAAATACGTAATCAGTGCCGTTTGTTGCATTGTAAAATGTTAATTACATCCGGAGATATTGCAACCTAAAGTTAACGCTTGAAACCTCCGACGTTCAGTTGCGTGTTGTAACAAACACGGGCCACGGTCGGCGAGCAGCAACTGCAGGGACCTGTTTGCCATGACGACCGTGTTTACGTGTGTGGCTGTAGTGCACTGTTGTGGTTTGGTCTAGCTGTTGCAGTGTCCGCATGTAGCGCTTGCTGCTATTGTTATTCTGCATTCGTCTTCGCACGCAGACCAACTGTAGTACACCGTGTTACCAGACGTCTGTGATAGTGTAGTGTTGTAGGAACTGTGACCATAGTGTACCCGAACTCTGAAAAGGCGGAGATGATACTCATCTATGGCGAGTGTCGACGAAATGCAGCTGAAGCCTGCAGGGTGTATGCAGAACGGTACCCGGACAGAGAGCATCCAACGTGCCGCACATTGCAAAACATCTACCGCCAACTGTATGCAACAGGTATGGTCGTAGCACGCAAACGGGTCCGTAACAGGCCCGTCACAGGAGAAGCGGGTGCAGTTGGTGTGTTAGCTGCCATGAACCCACACATGAGTACACAGGACATTGCGAGAGCCAGTGGACTGAGTCAAAGTAGTGTCATGCGCATACTGCATCGTCACCGCTTTCACCAGTTTCATGTGTCGCCACATCAGCAATTACATGGTGATGACTTTAATCATCGAGTGCAATTCTGTCAATGGGCATTAACAGAGAATGCGTTGCAGTTCTACCTGTTTACCGATGAAGCGGGTTTCACAAACCACGGGGCAGTGAATCTACGGAACATGCATTACTGGTCCGTGGACAATCCTCGCTGGCTCAGACAGCTAGAGCGACAGCGACCGTGGACTGTAAATGTATGGTGCGGAATCATTGGCGACCACCTCATTGGTCCTCACTTCATTGCAGGGGCCCAAACAGCTGCAACATACATCGCGTTTCTACAGAATAATCTGCCAACGTTGCTCGAAAATGTCCCACTGGAAACGCGTCGACGTATGTGGTATCAGCATGATGGTGCACCTGCACATTCCGCAATTAACACTAGGCTGACCCTTGACAGGATGTTCGACGGGCGTTTCATAGGACGTGGAGGACGCATAAATTGGCCAGCCCGTTCTCCTGATCTTACACCTATGGACTTCTTTCTGTGGGGTACGTTAAAGGAGAATGTGTACCGTGATGTGCCTACAACCCCATAGGATTTGAAACAACGTATTGTGGCAGCCTGCGGCGACATTACACCAGATGTACTGCGGCGTGTACGACATTCATTACGCCAGAGATTGCAATTGTGTGCAGCAAATGATGGCCACCACATTGAACATCTATTGGCCTGACATGTCGGGACACACTCTATTCCACTCCGTAATTGAAAACGGAAACCACGTGTGTACGTATACCTCACCCCTCATGGTAATGTACATGTGCGTCAGTGATAAAGACCAATTAAAAGGTGTTAGCATGTGGACGTAATGTGCTGTTCCAGTCTCTTCTGTATCTAAGGTCCATCACTGTTCCCTTTGGATCCCTACGTAATTCGGTGCTCTCCGATACACACGATCGAACAGCGGAGGAGTGGTACTAAAGCGTCAACTTTAGGTTACAATATCTCCGGATGTAATTAACATTTTACAATGCAACAAACGGCACTGATTACGTATATGTTCAGATGTGCTAACAAAACTAACGGGGTTCCATTTTAAAAAAACTTAGGTTTGTGTTAAAAAACATACTTCCGTGCATTTTTTAATGGTTTGTATTAACCAATTACACAGCCCCTCTCCTCACGTTCGGTCTGTGGAATCGATTCGTCAGTATTTGATGTGGTTTACAAAATATATCCAGCGGTAATGTTAGGTGACTCACCCTGTATATATATGTCGATGTATAATTGGTTTGTTTTGTAAATACTATTTGTATTTTTACGCTGGGTCTTGCTTAGGGAAAACTATGCTATCGAACGAATACATCGATAGGTCGTGTGGAGAACCAAAGTGTTTAGGATCTTTGGTAGTGTGTTAACCCTGCCGCGTGGAGCGCGGGCAGAGCGGAGTCTGGCTGGAGTAGAGCGGTGGAGCAGGTGTGTTGTGTGACGCTTCCGCGAGTTGCCGCGCTTTCGGGGTTTGGCAGCATGTTAATTGCGCTCGACTTGCTGTGATAGTTTCTGACACGGTGTCGCGGACGAGAAGCATTAGCTGGTGCACATCAAGAGCCCGTTTCGCCTGGTGACAGTGTCGAGAAGGAGGCGCGACAACATCCAGTTTCTGCAACAGCGACGGCCGACAATGAGTGACTGTCGCCACATCCCCGACCGACGACTTCAAACCTTTAATCAACCAACAAGGAAGACTGGAAGCACGTAAAGTTTTAGAACTGTATGGCAGACCTCAGCTTTTAAAATTGTCCCATTTGCCTCACAAAATTACAGCAACTTAGCATGAACTTTTGTTGCTCATTGTCCTAATTGCATTACCAAGCAGGGTCCCTTCCTTTTCCGGAATGTCGTTGAAATTCAAACGCCAGCATTAAAGTAATATCATTCCATTTCACTGCTTTAATTTCAAAGTTCAGTTAAAGTATTCATAGCTGGCTACAATATTTAGATTACACAAGCACAAATTAAGAGTGCGAGTTTTGTTACCATATTTTAGCTTACCTGTGACTGCAGCTCAGCTTGGTATCTACTAAATTCTACATCTGTTAATTGTTCAGAATCACTTAATTCAAGTTCTAAGTTAAATCTCTTATTTCTAAATTGCGTAGATTCAAGTAGCTTTTGAAATGATTGTTGAGATAGCCCAAGACTAACCTTATTTTACTGAATTTCGTAGTGCCTCAGAAACAAAGCTCACTATTAATTTCAGTCACTAAATTAACTTTCAATTTTCCAGTTTTATTAATTCTTTTGCTAAATTAAGTCAGAGTGTAGCGAAATTTATTACTTCTGACAAACATTCAGTTTTCACACAACACATGTCAACCTTCAGTTGCCACGCTTTTAGTACTAATTATATGTGCATTAATCTTTCATTTTCAGTTATTCCAGTAGTTGTCCATAGGACTGGCGACCGTAATTTTCCCCAAATCTCAAATATATAACTAACGCCAATTATTTGTTAACGTAACGACCGCACATTTACTTTCTTTATTAATGTTACCCTTTTCTCAAAATTAATTTCCACCAATTTCTTTTGCATTTTTTCCTTTCATTTAGATGTAAACCTTTCCTCCCTCTTTACCGACAAATTAACTTCGGTGACGATTGCTTTTCCCAAATTTCCATTAGGTGCACACGGTTTAAGTTTTCACTGTCATTAAGGTCGATAAGAGAGGGGGAGGTTACACAGTGAAGTATCTACAGTCCGCGAACCTCTCCTGCATATAGGCAAACATGTTGCTTGCCTACAGGATAAATTATTTAATATTATTATTATCATTATTATAGATGAAAGTAACGATATACAAAATGTCATTGTGGAATTAGAAGAAATAGTGAACGAACACGCAGCATTCTCCAATGGAGTCCTGTCCCAGGTTCTAAAAGAACTAGCTGCAGCCCAAACCCACAAGCTCCCCCCCCCCCCCGCCCTCCCCTACACACACACACACAAACACAAAGACACCCCCAAAGCCCACTGTAACTGCAAAATTACAAATTCCCGCCCAGAACATATAGAACAAGATAGCGGAAGAAGTGAATAAGAGGAAACAGTGAAACAGTGTGTGTTTGGAAGTACTGTTCAGCCACCCTGTAGAAGCATGAAAATTCGAAATCGACAGTAGGTAAGTATACTCAGTTCACATGGACAGCCTCTCCTTATGCACTGTGCCAATGTATAAGTAGCTATGATTAGTCTGATTGTCGCTATCTGATCGACACTTTATGTCTCTGTCATCGTTACCCTATAGAGGAACTCAAACGTGTTGGAACGCATCTCAATGGTTTTTCAGTGCAAAATCAATAGTGTAAAATGAACTTGAATAAAACCGTAAACAGCTGTTAACTGAAGATTTATTCACGACCGGTTTTGCTGCGTTACGCCAGGTTGTGGAGGTCATGTTCAATGGAAAAATTCCAAAGGCTATCAAATGAAGATACTGCTTAACGCAGCGTAACCAGTCGTGAATGAATCCTCAGTTAGCAGCTGTTTGCGATTTTATGCTAATTTAATTTACCATCCGTTCTAACGTCTGTGGTTGCCCATGTTATAAAGCTTTATGTGATTAAATTATTAGTATTCGTACAGGCAATTGTAGTTTCAACGCATCTCATCGATTATACTCTCAGGGATTCCTCAGTTCCTAACTAATAGCTTATACGTACTGAAACGTCCCCTTCGAAAAATTATGACTATGCTCTAAATTGGGAGGAAAACAATGAGAGAATTGATGAAGCCATGCTTGTGGATGAATGCCATTGCCGGAATTCTTAAATGTTTTGAATTTACGTGTAGTAATGAACAGCTTATAGTCAAAGTCATCATGCCGGCGAGTCGCATATCGGTCATTGTTACGTCGTGTCGGTGGTTCCACCTCAAAATTCGGTGCACCATGCCAATTTCTTTCATAAATGCCCTGTGTTATTATTTTCTGGCTTTTCCGTATTTGTAAGTCCCTCTTCCCGTGTTGTAGCACGAGTGTCCTCTGAAATATGTAATTTTTGTATTACGGTACCTGTGCCAACTGATCTTGTACTTCCCAGATTTCTCTTTTGTACTGTGTATTGATTTGATTCTGATTTTGTTTAAATTTCTTAATTTGTCCATACTCTTCTGTGTCAGTGAAGGCTACCGGTCTTGCGTCAATCAGATCATCATCTACCTTTGTAGATAAGTTAGTGAACTGATCCGAAAGTTCGGCTACTTTCTCCAAAAATGAACTGATTTCCTCTGTGTTTTTCTGAACCAAGTTTCAGAGTGCCCAATTGTGTTGAAAACGTATCTACTGAGTCCTTTAAGTTTTCCTCCGTTTTTGCAAGTTGCGTAAGGGAATCGGTAGATGCAACTGAGTCAATTTTAGCTTGCAAGGTATCGTGATTTTCATGAACAATAGTTTGCATTTCTTTAATAGCTGCTTCGTGATTGTGTAATGCATTTTCATGGCACGAAAAAATAGGTTGAAAATGCTCACAAATTTGTGTTTTTACATTACATACTTTTTGACATTTATATTCAATTTTAAGTAACTCTGCAGTTAAATATTCACGCTTTTGTTCCATTGAGTCTAACTTTTGAAGCTGTTGCTGTGTTTGTCTCTGATTTTGTCTCATTTGTTGCTTTAATTGCAATAATAATGCATTAGTGTCTGGAATCTGTTCCTCTATGCTTTTCGGCAGTGCATTTGCACCGGCAACATTCGCATTTTGAAAAGCAGATGTGTCTTGACTTAATTGAGAAAAAGGTGAGGACGCAAAACCTGAATCTACGGTATTTGCAAGATTGTGTCCTGTCATTTCGAGTTCCTGGGGCGAGCTGTTGCCGACCGATCGATCGACAATACTACCCTGTTCACGAGCTGTTTCACTGTCTACACGATTATTCATTGCCTGGTCCGTTTCCCTATGCACAATTACCAAATTACTATGTTGAACATTAGTTAATCCATTACACGGTGGCGCTAACACACTAATCTCGTCTTCACTGTCCTTCCTCAGTTTACTTTGGAGTCTAGTATTACGTTTTAGACACGCCTCAATTGTCACAATATTTCACACGATAACACAGAAAAGCAAATTTGAAGAGCAAAACAAGAAAACCCTTTAACATAGCCCTGAAAATACTATCTAATTAATTGCAAGCACAGCTGCGAAATATTTTGTGCAAATCTACACGCATGCCACAACTGTTTTACAGTACGGCCGGCCGAAGTGGCCGTGCGGTTAAAGGCGCTGCAGTCTGGAACCGCAAGACCGCTACGGTCGCAGGTACGAATCCTGCTTCGGGCATGGATGTTTGTGATGTCCTTAGGTTAGTTAGGTTTAACTAGTTCTAAGTTCTAGGGGACTAATGACCTCAGCAGTTGAGTCCCATAGTGCTCAGAGCAATTTTTTTGTTTTACAGTACAACAAAGAAAAACTACAACTACAAAGGAAATTCTCTCTACAATTACGCGCTAGCAATAAACAATAGCTCCACTAATTACTCAAACTACAAGAAAAAATCTGACGATTCCAAGGACGTATCCTCGGCTAAGGGTCGACATTCGAAACGTCCCCTTAGGGAAATTATGAATGACCGTGCTAGTGAACCTCTTACGTTATTTGATTTTCAAACAGCTGAGCAAAACTGAACGAACTCAGACATTTCTCTCTTTACTTATTCTGATCATTAGTAAACTGACAAACAATATTTTTAGCGCAAAGTCATCTGACTTTCAATAATCCCCACAAAAGAATGGCCCTGACTAACAATAACCTATACCTTTCATGAATCACTTATCTCACAAAAATCTTCGTTATTCGAACTACTGCAATGCAGCGAGCACCAATACTGCCAGCTAAATAAAAGATTCTCACTGCTGAAGGCACTAACCACTGATCGGCATAGTTAGCAAATGAAAGATTTTGATGGAGAACAAACAATGTATTTACCTTAATAGTGTTTTTGGTCTTACCAATTTCCTTTTTCTGACGGACACACGTCCAAATCGGCCGCTCTCAAAACTCTGGCATCTCTCTCCCCACATCCACCACTGCTGGCGGCTCACCTCCAACTTCCCAACGCTATGCGCTGTTCACATTCAACTGCCCAACACTACAATACCAAGTATTCCAACAATGCAAGCCAGCCACAGGCTGCACACAGCACAGCCAGTGATCTTCATACAGAGGGCTACATGGCGTTATCAACATAAAAACCTAAAAGCCTACTTACAGTACTAGTGAATCCATTGAATTTGATGGTAGTATTCGATAATTAGCATAGTTAATGCACTCTTTGCGGAAATACAAACTTTATTCTCTCCTCGCAGAGAGCTACGAGCCAAGTCACCGATATATTTTGCTACCCACACTGGCCATCTTTTATTTTTCTTTTATGGAAGCGAATTTCATTCCTTTTTTTCTTATTTTTGCAAAATGCAATTTGATTTGTTATATTTGTGTTATTATACGAATATATCTTCGAATTTCAAGTAATTCTCATTTTTATTTCTCTATCTCCTTTAAAAAAACAGGTAGTCGTAATGTAACGAAGAATTCTTTGCGGTATGCGTATTGGAATTACGACTACCTAGAGCGTATTACGCATATTTGCTTTCATTTTACAGATATTTCAGACTCTTATTTCTCATGTACATTTATCGTTGGGATAGGAAAAGTCAGTGAAGAGTAATTTATTTCACTTACAAGTGGGGAAGCTGATATATTTTAAGTACTGAAGATTTATGGTTTCTTTTATCTGAAATGTCACTTACAGCCAATTGG